>NW_026652297.1:7356482-7956482 GCF_009828535.3 Hylobates moloch | reverse complement strand
CTAAACCACACCCATGTTGCAGATTGGCCTTTCTACTGAGAGTAAGTTCCGTCAAGATTAAAATCTGTAGTAATAGGCAGAACACTTCAGTGTGGAATTGCTTCTTTTCTTTGGTCAAACGCTAACTTTGGCAGAGGATAGACACAGCTTAGGAAGACTGAATTTTAAGTCTTCTGAATTGTTTTTCTGGACTTCCAAATCTCAAGTGATAAGACCAGCAGAAGCAGGTATACAAAAATTTCTCTCTGTCAATAGCAGTAAGACAGCCTCGGATTCCAGGCTGCTTTTTCATATAATTGTTAAATTGAGATAAACACCCTCATAGTACTTCTTTTTAAAATGCATTCTTGCTTTGAGACTGTAGATGGCTTTGCATAATCAATGTAAATAGGAACCTTGGTGTGAAGATAATATAATTCTTAATTATCTCTTCATTTTTCTGTTTGAAAACTTTCGTCTGTAAGCACCACTGGTTAGAGAAGAAAGGACTGTTTTGGTTTATTCAGGGTTGGATAAAAATATTAGACTCATAATTCTTGATTGGGCTTTGGTTTTCCTTTCAAAAAAGGATATAAATTATTAGGAAAACGCTGAAGTGACTGAATGTACTCTTTCTGTGCCATCTAGAATGTGTGTGTATTATTGCTTGGAAACTTGATGCTTTCAGTCTGATGGAAACAGCTCTTCCAGTCTATAGTTTAATTGTGGATAAGCAAAACTCCGCTTTTTTCTAGAGAAATTTCACAGATTATAAGACATAGTAATAGAGGATATCTCCAGTACTAGGAATGTGTAAGATTCTATTTAAGCATCTGGAGTCTGAAGAAAATATCTAAATGGAAATAAATTCTTTATCATTATATTTGTTCTTCAGCATTTCCAAGTACCAAAATGTACTTGGGGATAGCAACTTTGCTTAAAAGCTTTTCACTGTTTCATTGAATTCGGGAAGGGCCTGAAAGCTTTCAGAAAGATAATTTTCTTATAAATAGTGTACAAATGAGCAAGTTGCTCTTTAGTGAGCATTTTTAATGGTTTCTGAGGCTGGCCAAAAAACTCTGTATCCTTACCCTATGCAGCCCTAGAAGCTGTAGCAGCCTTACCTTAAGTTCTTTTCTTAGTAAAGCAGAAAATGAGCAGTTCCCACCCGGTGTAAAGCTGAGAAGATCTTGAATGATGCATGTTGAGGAAACTTGGATACTGATACTGCTGGCAATTTACATAGGCCCCAGTGCCAAAGAATTAAAGACTCTTGAGTTTTTTTTAAAAGAGGCCAGCTTTTAAAAAGTTAAGTGTGTTTTCTTTTTGCAGTGACCTGAGCTCTTAAACCTAAGTAGAGAATTAAGACTTGCTCAGCTTTGTGAAGCAGTGAACTTATTTGTATGCACCATAGAATACTCTTGTTAGAGAAGTGAACACATTATGATCAATTAACCATGGAAAGTGAGTGCCATGGGAAAATTTTACATAGTTAAAACAAAACACATAGCTTTCTTAGGAACTGGAATTGCCTTTCCTATATTATACCTGGAGTCCAACAAAGGCTATGCCTTTGTGCCAGTCCTTTTACAATGAATCAACCAATTGCTCAATTGTATTCTTGTGGAGGAGGGGGATAACATTCCTTTATGATCCCAGTTTAGATCAGTTTACCACCCAAAGCATGATATTTGATTACCCTTATTCGGTTTCTTTGCATAGCTACAAATGTTACTAATGGTGTGGCCTTGTCTGGCCATTAAAAAAAAAGTCTGCCTCTGATGACTTAACAGTCAGTGCTGTAAAAGGCACTATTGCTTGGAACCCTGGAAATATGAGCCCAAAGAGAATAGAGCAGCACTTTGGGATTAGGGATAAACTGCAGAAACAAACCTCTTAAACTCCCGAATATGCCACTGAGTGCCTGACTGCCTATTTTTTCTTCTAAGTGCTGATGTTAATCTGTAAAGCTCCCTGGGTCTGGGCCTCAATTGCTTTAAGAATTATAAAAGTTTAGCTACCGTTTCTGACTATGTTCTTCTATTAGAATTGAGGTTTCTAGGATTCCCTCTTTCTCTTTCCTTCCGAATGTTTCCAACTCAGTTCTCGGTATTACAGGAAAAACAAGGTGCTGTCAGAAGCTGCTAAATTCTTATTCCTATACCTACTCCAACTGAGGTGGGAGGTCGAGATTCTTCCCCTTTTCAAATGTTGGAGTGGTAGTCCCCAGGCTTCTGGAATTTTTAGCTCATCAGTAACAACAAGTTGTGCATATACTACTTGCCAGGTCTGTATTTTTAATTTTTATATACTAAATGTATATGTTATCCGTGTTCTACTTAATGTGTAGGTTATATATACTAGGGTATATATGAAAATAAATGCTGCTGGATGTGGTGGCTCATTTCTGTAATCCCAACACTTTGGGAGCTGAGGCGGGTGGATTGCTTGAGCCCAGGAGTTCAAAACCATCCTGGGCAACATGGCAAAACCCCGTCTCTACTGAAAATACAAAAATTAGCTGGGTGTGGTGGCATACGCCTGTAGTCTCAGCTACTTGGGAGCCCGAGGCAGGAGGATTGATTGAGCCCAGGAGTTCGAGGCAGCAGTGAGCTGTGATTGTGCACTGCACTCCAGCCTGGATGACAGAACAAGACCCTGTCTCAAAAAAGAATGAATGAATGAATGAATAAATGAAATCATGCATGCATGCTACTCAGGAGGCTATGTCTTGCTATGTTGCCTAGGCTGGGATTACAGGCATAAGCCACCAAAACTAAACTTAAGATAAGAAGGGGAGCTCATAGAGATTGTGGCGGACTCCTTTTTTGCTAGGGGACTGCTACTTCCTCCCAAGTAGAGCACAGACAGATCAGGAGTAAATAAGGCATGGGACATAGTTTTAGCAACAAGAAGAGTGAGGACGATGGAAAATCAGGAAGAGAGCATCTTAGCAAACACAATATGTTAATAAGCAATGAGACATGGATTTGTTAGGGAGGATGGAGGGGGAGGAGTCTAGAGCAAACTGCCTCGCTGCTGCTGTTTGAGTGCTCTCTACATCACTAACATTGTGCTGGGTGCTTTTTGTACTTTATCATTTCATCCTGGCAGCCAATCATAAAGTGGGGTTTAAGATGAGAAGACTAAGGCAGACAGGCGTTAAATGAAAAAAAGATAAAATAAGATGATTTTTAAAATCTATTGTTAATTGGAAAGACTTTATCATATCATTAACTAATATCTCATAGTACAATATATACACAAGATACTGTTTATTATTAGTGAGTATAAAGTTGTATTTTATATAATCTCAATAATTTTGACTTTTTTGCCCAAATGTGATCACACTGCTCCTCTTTTGTTTTCTGTTGTAGCTGGTAAAGAGTCCTACTAAGATTAGAGGTGCGTGTTCTACTGTTTTCTTATGCTTATATGATTTGTATTTTTTACAGTCTCCAATTGCTTTGCAGACATATTTTTAAAGCTACTTGCTTATTTACTGAGTGTAGCTTTGGTATCAACTGGGTTATATAATCTGTTAATCCACTCCACCAGGCATGTACAAACTGTAGAACATCACAAGTGCTGGAAGTGAAAAAGGAAAGACAGTCACTGTCCAGGCTCTTCTTTGTGGAACATCTACTCCTCTCTTGTGATATCCCTTGAACTGTTTGTGTCATGGGATCTTGTCATAAGGACCAAGTTAGGATTCTACTGAAAATATACGCATTAAATATTTGTAAAGCTTATTTTGTTTCCTTACTTTTAGTTTTAAAAATAAACATAGTTCTAATATTTACTTCCTACACTCTGGTAGAGATCATTGTTCTTGGTGACTCTTGTCTTCTGAGTAGACAAGGATGTGACCTCGGTTTTCTCATCTGTTAAACAGGGAGTTGGACTAGATGACTTTTTAGGTTTTTGGGAAGGGGATTTTTTTTTTTAACCACATTTAGTTTTGTACCTACTTTTTTGTACTGACATATGCCTGTTAACTCATCCTTCTAAGTAACACTCACTGGTTGGAAGTTTCTGTAAGGAATAATGTTCAGAAATAGGAGTGACATATTAAGGTTTGCTTTTTAAGTCAAGATTTTGGAAATATCTGTTACACCCAAAATGGAGCTTGAAAAGCTTTATTACTCTCTAAGGCCCATCCAGTTTAAAATCTACCCTCTCAGGAAAATTTTTGTCAGACCCATGTTTGAAGTATCTGCTATCTTGTTTTTTTTTCTTCTATAGAATTCTGCTTCTACATTAATGCGGTAGACTTGAATTATGGTTATATGTGTACATGTTTGCTTTTTATGAGGCACAGCTGTTTATTGTTTGTTTTGTTTTTGAGACAGTGTCTCGCTCTGTCACCCAGGCTGGAGTGCAGTGTTGCTATCAGGGCTCACTGCAGCCTCGACCTCCCAGGCTCAAGAGATCCTTCTGAGGAGCTGGGAACACAGGCATGTACCACCATGTCCAGTTATTTTTTTTCAGACTTTTTTTTTTTTTTTTTTTCCAGTAGAGGCAGAGTCTCCCTGTGTTGCCCAGGCTGGTCTTGAACTCCTGGCCTCAAGCAGTCCACCTGCCTTGGCCTCCCAAAGTGCTGCAATTACAGGTGTGAGCCACCACGCTGGGCCAATCATATTTTAATTTTTAGAAAAAAATGAGGATTTGGAGTTGTTAGAATTGAGAAAGTAAAAAGAACCATGTACAGAAAGAATTGTTTTGTAAACCTCTACACTGAGTCATCTGATTTCAATGTCTACATAAAAGAAGCTCAGAGCTGTTCTTGAATATCATGTAGAAAGATGATACCTTGGTTCCCTTGAGAACCTGATTCATGACATCATTGCTTTTGGCCATTCAAGAGTCAGTGTGGTTTATTGAAAGGAACGTGGAACTGGGACTCGGGCACACTGAAAATACTGCCAGCTTTGACACTTCCTAGTGGATGATCTAGGCTGTTTAGCTTGATCTCTCTGAATCTGTTTCCTTATATGTGGAAATGGGAATAAAGACGGGTCCTAGAACTATAAATGTAGGGTGTGTATGTGCACGTGCATGTGCATGCAGTGTACGTGTGTGCATGCATATGTGTATGTGTATAAATTTATGTAGTGTATAATATTATTTTCCCATTTTACATATGAGGAAACAGCTAATAATTCTATAATATGTAATATTCAGTCCTGTTCCTTAGCTCACTGGGCTGATGTGAAAGTCAGATGTGATAATACATCTGAAAGTGCTTTATAAATTAGAAAACACTTAAATGTGAAATGTAATTTACCTTGGTAATGGCACCTGTTACTTATAATATCATGGTGGTCTTCCTTAGTCTTTGGTTTTAGGCCACCATGAAGAATCACTTTCAAACTTATTTCTTTCTTTCACAACATTTGTCATTGTTATTAGCTGAGAATGAAATCTCTAGTGAATTTGTCCTGAGACATTCATACTACCTTATGACTTAATGAAAAAACCCATCACTTTGGAACAGACAAACAAAAAACACTGGGTCAGCCGATTAATACTATTTTAAGTAATGAAGTTAACTAAAGTAAAATATTCTAAGATTTTGAAAGCTGTATAGAGTCAAATTAACTCTGTAAGGAGAATGACGAAATTCTCTTATGGCAGGTCCAGAGGGGAAGCTTCCTGGGAGAGGAAGCTTCCTGGAAGGGGAAGCCTTAGATTGAATAGTGATAATGTGGACTTGTTTCACACACTTGTTTCAAGTTTGTTTCAATATGACTCTAGTTGTTTTGATACTAATGTGTGCCTACTAGCTGAGTGGTATTGGGCAAGTTAGTTAACCTTAGTGAGCTTGATTTTATAAGTAAAAATAGATATAACAACTGCTACTTTTGGGGGCTGTTTTAAGGATTGGAAATAATTTTTTTTTTTTTGAGACATAGTCTCACTCTGTCACCCAGGCTGGAGTGCAATGGCGTGATCTTGGCTCACTGCAACCTCTGCCTCCCAGGTTCAAGCAATTCTCCTGCCTCAGCCTCCTAAGCCTGCGTAGCTGGGATTACAGGTGCGCACCACCATGCCTGGCTAATTTTTGTATTTTTAGTGGAGACGGGGTTTCACCATGTTGGCCAGGCTGGTCTCGAACTCCTGACCTCAGGCAGATCACTTGAGATGGGGTTTCACTGTGTTAGCCAGGATGGTCTCGATCCCCTGACCTCATGATCCGCCCGCCTCGGCCTCCCAAAGTGCTGGGATTACAGGTGTGAGCCACCGTGCCTGGCTGGATTAGAAATAATTTATATAAAGTTCCTGGCACGTATTCATCAGAGTTCTGATTAGCACACATGTGTATGAGGAAACTAACTGGAGACCTGGGAAAGAACTGTCAGGAAGGATTAGAAGGAATAGTGCTTAGCACTCACACAGACCAGGAATAGTGCCAGTTCTTACCAGCCACACGGTAAAAAACCGTGTAGTAATGTACAGGTTATTGGGTACTTAGAGGCCTCTTGCCTCAATAATGGGGAATAATTACCCCACAGACAGTGTGGTTTCTCAACCTCAGCACTATAGGAATGTTAGACTTGATAATTCTTTGTTTGAAGGGGATCTCCTGTGTATTATACGAAGTTTAGCAACGTCCCTGGCCTCAACACACTAGATGCCAGTGATACCTCTTCTTGTGAAAGTAAAAAATGTCTCCAGACATTGCTAGATGTCCTCTGGGGAGCATAGTCATCTCCTGTTGAGAATCAGAGCCCTAAACTCACTTCTGTGCTGGTCCTGCCTAATGAAGCTTAAAAGCAAGACCTAAGGGTCAAACTCTTTCTGAGTAATTTAACTGCATCCAAGAATAAAGATCCCCCCACCTACAGAAACAGAAAAAAATATTTTAAAATTTTGGCCTGGCAAGGTGGCTCACACCTGTAATCCCAGCACTTTGGGAGGCCGAGGCAGGTAGATCATTTGAGGCCAGGATTTTGAGACCATCCTGGTCTCATGGTGAAACCCCATCTCTACTAAAAAGACAAAAACTATCCAGGTGTGGTGGCAGGTGCCTGTAATACCAGCTGCTCAGGAGGCTGAGGCGGGAGGATTGCTTGAGCTCAGGAGGCAGAGGTTGTAGTAAGCTGAGATTGCACCAGTGCACTCCAGCCTGGGCAACAGAGTGAGACCTTGCCTCAAAAAAAAAAAAAAAAAAAAAACTCTAAAATATAAAATCCTGGCTGGGTGCAGTGGCTCATGCCTGTAATCCCAGCACTTTGGGAGGCCGAGGTGGGCAGATCATGATGTCAGGAGTTTGAGACCATCCTGGCCAACATGGTGAAACTCCATCTCTACTAAAAATGCAAAAATTAGCCGGGCATGGTGGCGAGTGCCTGTAATCCCAGCTACTCAGGAGGCTGAGGTGGGAGAATTGCTTGAAACCAGAAGGCAGAGGTTGCAGTGAGCCAAGATCATGCCACTGCTTTCCAGCCAGGGCAACAACAGCAAAACTCTGTCTCAAAAAAGAAAAAAATCTCAAGCAACCTTGAATATCCAAAGCAATCTTGAAAAAAATAAAGTTAGGCCGGGTGCGGTGGCTCAAGCCTGTAATCCCAGCACTTTGGGAGGCCGAGGCGGGCGGATCACGAGGTCAGGAGATCGAGATCATCCTGGCTAACACGGTGAAACCCCGTCTCTACTAAAAATACAAAAAATTAGCCGGGCGTGTTGGCGGGTGCTACTGTAGGCCCAGCTACTCGGGAGGCTGAGGCAGGAGAAAGGCGTGAACCCGGGAGGCGGAGCTTGCAGTGAACCAAGATCGCACCACTGCACTCCAGCCTGGGGGACAGAGCAAGACTCCGTCTCAAAAAAAAAAAAAAAAAAGAAAAAAATAAAGTTAGAGAGAGAGTATACACTTCCTGCTTTCAAAATATACTACAAAGCAGCAGTCTGATATCAACATGGTATAGTACTGGCATAAAGACATATATATAGACTAATGGAACAGAATAGAGAGCATGTAAATAAACACACACACACACACACACACACATATATATATATAGAGGGAGAGTCAAATGATTTTTGACAAGGGTCCCAAGACTTACACGATGGGGCAGAGACAGTCTGTTCGACAGATGGTGTTGGAAAATTGGATATCCATATGCAAAAGAATGAAGTTGAGACTGGGCATGGTGGCTCATGCCTGTAATCCCAGCACTTTGGGAAACCAAGGCAGGTGGATCACCTGAGCTCAGTAGTTTGAGACCAGCCTTAGCAACATGGGAAAATCCTGTCTCTATAAAAAATACAAAAAAAAGTCCGGCATGGTGGCTCACACCTGTAATCCCAGCACTTTGGGAGGCCACGGTGGGTGGATCACTGGAGGTCAGGAGTTGGAGACCAGCCTGACCAACGTGGTGAAACCCCGTTTCTACTAAAAATACAAAAATTAGCCAGCTACTTGGGAGGCTGAGGTAGGAAAATCGTTTGAACCCAGGAGGTGGAGGTTGCGGTGACCCGAGATCGTGCCACTGCACTCCAGCCTGGGACTCCATCTCAAAAAAACAAAAACAACCAAAAAATCCCAAAGCTGGCGTGGTGGTATGTGCCTGTGGTCCCAGCTACTCGGGAGACTGAGGTGGGAGAATTACTTGAGCCTGGGAGGTCGAGGGTGCAGTGCGCCAAGATCATGCCACTGCAGTCCAGTTTGGACAACAGAGTGAGACCCTGTCTCAAGAAAAAAAAAAAAAAGTTGAACCTTATACCATATGCAAAAATTAACTCAAAATGGATTAAAGACCTAAATGTAAAACCTAAAACTCTTAGAAGAAAACATTGGATGAAAGCTTCAGGACACTGGATTTGGCAATGATTTCTTGGATATGGCATCAAAAACACAAGCAACAAAAGCACGAATAGACAAATGGGACTTCATCAAACCAAAAAACTTCTGCGCATCAAAGGAAATAATCGTTAGAGTGAAAAGGCAACCTTAGGTGTGGAAGAAGATATTAGTAAATCATATGACTGATAAAGGGATAATATCCAGAATATATAAAGAAGATCTATAATTCAGTAACTAAAAACAACCTAATTAAAAAGTGGGCAAAAGATTGGAGTAGATGACATTCCAAAGATGACATACAAATAGTCCATAAGCATATAAAAAGATGTTCAATATCACTACAAATGGTCCTTGACTTACAGTGGTTCAACTTACAATTTTTTAACTTTATGATAATGCAAAAATTTTACACATTCAGTACACTCCTCCACTTACGATGCGGTTATATACGAATAACCCCACCACAAGTTGAAAATATAAGTCAAAAGTGAGTTTTCTATGCACTTTCATCATCAGGATATAACATGATTGTAAGTTGAAGAACATCTGTATTCACTAGAGAAAACAAATGTGCATCAAAATCATAATGACATATCACCTTATGCCCATTAGGATGACCAATAGCAAACAAACAGAAAATTTAAAAAATGTTGCTGAGGGGATGCAGAGTAACTGGATCCCTTTTGAGAATGTAAAATAGTGCAGCCATTATAGAAAGCAGTATGGAGGGCCCTCAAAAAATTAAAAATAGAATTAACATATGATCCAGCAATTCCACCTCTAGGTATTTATTTGAAAAAATTTAGAGCAGGATCTTTTTTTTTTTTTCTCCTGAGATGGAGTCTTGTTCTGTCACCCAGGCTGGAGTGCTGTGGCATGATCCCAGCTCACTACAACCTCTACCTCCTGGGTTCCAGTGATTCTCCTGTCTCAGCCTCCTGAGTAGCTTGGATTACGGGTACACGCCACCACACCCAGCTAATTTTTTTATTTTTAGTAGAAACGGGGTTTTACCATGTTGGCCGGGCTGGTCTCAAACTCCTGACCTCAGGTGATCCACTTGCTTTGGCCTTCCAAAGTGCGGGGATTACAGGCGTGAGCCACCGTGCCCAGCCTAGAGCAGGATCTTAAACAGATATTTGCATATCCATGTTCATTGCATCATTAGTCACAACAGCTAAGACGTGGAAGCAAACCACATGTCCACTTGCAGGTGACTATATGAAGGAAATGTGGTATAGAAATACAATGGAATATCATGCAGCCTTTAAAGGAAGGAAATCTTGTCATGTTCATCCATGCTACAACATGGATGAACCTCAAGGACGTTTTGCTAAGCAAAATAAACCAGTGACAAAAGTACAAAGACTATTATTCCACTCATATGAAGCATGTAGAGTAGTCAAAATCACAGAAACAAATTAGAAGGGATTGCCAGGGGCTGGGGAGAGGAGAGAGGGGAAATTAGTGTTTAATGGGTATAGAGTTTCAGATCGGCAAGATGACAAAGTTATAAAGAACTGTTGCGTGACAATGCAATATAATCAACACTACTGAAATGTATACTTAAAAATGGTTAAGAAGGCTGGGAGCAGTAGTTCACACCTGTAATCCCAGCACTTTGGGAGGCCGAGACAGATGGATCACCTGAGGTCAGGAGTTCAAGATCAGCCTGGCCAATATGGTGAAACTCTGTCTCTACTAAAAATACAAAAATTAGCTGGGAATGGTGGCAGGCACCTGTAATCCCAGCTACTCGGGAGGCTGAGGCAAGACAATCACTTGAACCTGGGAGGTGGAGGTTGCAGTGAGCCAAGATTGCGCCATAGCACTCCAGCGTGGGCAACAAGAGCGAAACTCCATCTCAAACAAACAAACAAAACAGAACAAAAAACACGGTTAGGATGGTAAATTTAATGTTATGTGTTTTTTACCACAACAAAAAAAGTTATAAGAATACAAAATTGTTACCCAACAAAGTAAACTTTACAGTGTCTTTCATCCAGTAAAAAATTACCAGGCATGCAATGAAGCAGGAAAATATTACCTATAACTAGAAGGGAAAATCTATCAATCAAAACTGACCCAGAACTATCACAGTTATTAGACTTTTCAGACAATGGCATTAAAATGTAATTAGAGCTATATTACATATGCTTAAGAGAGTTAAGTGGAGACATAGAAAATATTTTAAGAGACCGAATTCAAACGTCTAGAGATAAAAACTATAGCACTTGAGATGAAAATACACTGGACAGGATTAAAGGCAGATTAGACATTGCAGAAGAAAAGATTAGAGACCTTGGAGACATAACAATGGAAGCTGTCTGAAATGCAACAAAAAGGAAAGAACTACAAAAATACTTAAAATAGCAGTAATCGGCATGATAACTTTAAGAGGTCTAATATTTGTGTACTTAAGTTCCCTGAAGGAGGAGGGAGGAACAGAAAAAATATTTGAAGAGATCATGGCTGAAAAAATTTTCCAAATTTGATGAAATCTATCAACCCAAAGATCCAAGATGCTCAGTGAACCCCAAACAAAAGCTCTATGAGGAAAACTACATCAAAGCGTAATTGTTTTGTTTAAATCCACTGATAAGGATACAATTCTAAAAGAACCCAAAGAAACAATACACATTACATAGGAAGAAAGGTAAAAATGATGTAGATGTCTTTTGCTTGTATTCAATTGAAGTCTTAACTGTACTTGTGGATTTGTCTATTTCTCACTGCAGTGCTGTTAAGTTTTTCCCAAGATGGTGTAGTATAGATAAGATAGTGGAGGAACATCATTAAGATAGTAAAAGAAAAACAGTCAACCTAGAATTCTACACCCAACAAAAATATACTTAAAAAAAAAAAAGATGAAATAAACACTTTTTAGACACATGAAAACTGAAAGAACTCATCCCCAGCAGCCTTGCCTGACAGATGTTAAAGGAAGTCCTCAAGGCAGAAGGAAATACAGGTCTGTACAAAGAAGAGCATCAGAAATGGTGCTACATGAGTAAACAGATAAGATTTCTTATTGTTTAAGCCATTTTAAAATCCAGTTGTTTTAAATAAAAATAATAAAACATATGGGGTTTGAGGTGAAAAATGGAAGCATACCATTGTAACTTTTTTTTTCTTTTAGAGACAGGGTCTCACTGTCACCCAGGCTGGAGTGCAGTGGTGCAATCATGGCTCACTGTAGCCTCCGAACTCCTGGGCTCACGTGATCCTCCCAACCTTAGCCTCCCAAGTAGCTGGAACTTCAGGCACATACCACCACACTGTAATATTCTTATGCTATATTTGAAATTGTGTAATAGTGCTTGAAGATAAGCTGTAGTAAGTTAAAAATGTGTATGCTATAAATCCTAAAGCAATTGCTAATATGACAAAGAATTATAACAAGACAAGAAGGGAGATAAAATGGAATTATAAATCATATTTGGGTAATCCAAAAGAAGAAAAAAGAGGAAAAAAGAAAACAAAGAACAAATGGGACAAATAGAAAACAAATAGCAGGAGGAAAAACTTAACCTTATCGATAATCACATTAAAGATTAATTGTCTACATATCTCAATTAAAAAGTAGAGATTCACTGGCCAACGTGGTGAAGTCTTGTCTCTACTAAAAATACAAAAAAAAAAAAAAATTAGCCAGGCGTGGTGACGCGAGTCTGCAGTCCCAGCTACTCAGGAGGCTGAGGCAGAAGAATTGCTTGAACCTGGGAGACGAAGGTTGCAGTGAGCTGAGTTCGTGCCACTGCACTCCAGTCTGGGTGACAGAGTGAGACTTTGTCTCAAAAAAAAAAAAAAGGTTTGAATAGAGATATAACATGGTGATGAACTCTCAGTATTGTTCAGATGTCAGTTCCCCAGAATCAATCCTTAGGTTTACTGGAATTCCAGGCTAAATCACAGAAGGCTATTTTGGTAGAAACAGGCATCCTGATTCTAAAATTCATATGGAAATGTGAATGACCTAGAATGGCCCAAACTATTTTGGACAAAAATAACAGAATTGGAGAACTAGTGCTACCTGATTTCTAGAGCTTTGTGTGTGTGTGTGTGTGTGTGTGTGTGTGTGTGTGTGTGTGTGTGTTTTGTTTGTTTCTTTGTTCGTTTGTTTTTAAGAGACAGGGTTTTGTTCTGGTGCCCAGGCTAAAGTGCAGTGGCACCATCATAGCTCACTGCAGCCTTGACCTCCTGGGCTCAAGAGATCCTTTCACCTCAGCCTTTCAAGTAGCTAGGATAACAGGAGCATGCCATCACACCTGGCTAATTTTTTTTTTTTCCTGTGGCAATAGGATTCTCACTGTGTTGCCCAAGTTGGTCCCAAACTCCTGGCCTCAAGATATCCTCCCACTTCAGCTACCCAAAGTGTTGTGATTGTAGGTGTGAGCCACCACACCCGGCCCCTCTAGACATTTTATAAAGTTACAGTAATTAACAGTGTCGTATTTGCATAAAGATAGACATATGAATGGAATAGAATAGAAAGTCCATAAATAGGCTCACACATATGGACAACTGAATTTCAACAAAGATATGAATGCAATTCAGTGGTGAAACAATAATTGCCCACAAATGGTGCTGGAAAAATTGGATACCCAGATGCAAAAAAAAAAAAAAAAAATTTCAAAGATACAACGCCAAAAGCATGGTCTATTATAGAAAGGGTTGATAAGTTGGACTTCATCAAAACGTAAAAGTTCTAGCATTTCAAATAAGCCATTAAGAGAATGAAATGACAATTCTCAGACTGGGAGAAAACATTTGCAAAGTATATCTCTAATAAAGCATCTATATCTGTAATGTGCAAACAACTCTCAACTCACTAAGAAAACAAAACGCACAATAAAATAATGGGCAAAAGATTTGGACAGTTAACCGAAGAAGATATATGGATGTGTAGATAAGCTCATGAAAAGATGCTCTTCATCATTCGTCATCAGAGAAGTGTAAATAACATACCATAGTGAGATAGCACTATTTGAATGGCCAAAATTAGAAAGTCGATCATACCAAGTGTGGTGAATATGTGGAGGAACCCGAAATCTCATACACTGTTGATGGGACTGCAAAATGGTATAATTATTTTGGAAAACAACTTGATAGCATCTTAAAAAGCCAAATATACATCTACCACGATTTCCAGCCATTCTACTATAGGCATTTACTGAAGAAAAATGAATGTGTTTGTCCACACACAGACTTGCAGACAATAGTTCATAGCAGATTTTTTGTAATAACCAAAATCTGTGAACAACCTAAGTGTCTTCATGATTTATCCATTCAAAAGAACACCACTCAGAAATATAAAGGAATGAACTATTAAAACACACAACATAGATAAATCTCAAAATATTTATGCTGACTGAAAGAAGCCGGAAGAAAAGAGTATGTACACATGATTCTGTTTATATAAAACTCTCAAAAATGCAAAGTAATCTATAGTGACATTAAACACATCAGTGGTTGTCTGGGAACAGAGGAGAATGGGAAGGAGGGATTACCAAGGAGCATGAGGAATATTATAGGAATCATAAACATGTTCACTTTCTTAATAGTGACAGTTTCAAATATGTTCTAGTATGTCAAAACTTCACATTTTATACGTTAAATATGTGCAGCTTAGCATATGTCAATTATACCTTAAAGCTATTAAAAATCAATTTATAGTTTAGAAAAATGATAATGAAAAGCTTTAACATCATGGGAAAATACTTACAATGTAATATTCAAAGTGGATAGTTTTGTGTAAATTATGTTTTAAGAAAAAGCCTGTGAAAAGCCTATGAAGGAACAGTCCAAAAAATTGAGTATAGTTTTCCCCTGTGTATATGTGTATGTGTATTCAGGATATGTAATTAAATATGGAAAAGTAGAAAGTTAAAGGTTATCCCAGATTCCATCATCCTGATTAATACTTTTTATCTGTAGATAAACAGCATGCCCGGCTTGCCTTTCTCTCTATATCTATATCTATATCTATATCTATATCTATATCTATATCTATAGATACATACACACACACACACACACACACATATATGAGATTTAGAGCTGCTTTAATGGCCAAGAACTCTTCCTCCATTCTTTATTCCTCTACTCACCCTCCTGCTGTCACTACTCTCGAAGAAGCTAGCCAGCGCCATCAGAAAAGGTGATAGTTGCAATTCGTGTGTGAGATGTGAGTATAGGGGGCCAGGGGATCCCTTTTCCCCAACATACCTGTCTATCTGCTCACTTAACCTGAGATTCCAAAATTCCTAGAGAATAAAACTTTTTATTCTATAATTAAGAAAGTCGTTTTAAGCATACAATCTCCTGAAAGAGGCAATAAAATAGTGCCTGGCCTTTCACATGTGCTTTCACATTTGATCCTGACAACGCTGTGAGATAGGTATTATTTCTTCCACTCTAAAAAGTGAGATCCAAAGAGGTCAGATACCCTAGATTGCACAGCTGGTAAGATGTAAAGCCAGCATGGCATTCTGGATCTGCCACGTTTCAAAGCTCAGTTGAAAGCAAATGGTGTTGAGAAGGCAGAAGTGCTGTCCTGAAGGGTTGACACCTGTAGTAACTGTGGCCCCCTTAATTGGTCTTGTGAGCAGTCTCAGAACACAGGGACAACAGTGACACTTCAGTGTTGGCAGAAACATGCCTGCTTTTGAGTGCTCTAAAAAGGATGCCTGGGAATGGTGTTTAGCATGTGTCTTTAAACTCTTTCTAGCCATACCATCTGTTTCTCTGAGGCACATTTTCTCAATATTCATTTTGGAATGTAATGATATACTAGCTTGTATTATATTTGATTTATAACTCTGTAGCAAGGATGAATTCCCAGGCCTCAAAATTTAGGTGTGTAAGAAACATTTATCTTCATTTTATTTTATTTTATTAATTTTTTGAGATGGCATTTCACTCTTGTTGCACTGGCTAGAGTGCAATGGCGCGATCTCAGCTCACTGCAACCTCGGCCTCCCAGGTTCAAGCGATTCTCCTGCCTCAGCCTCCCGAGTAGCTGGGGTTATAGGCATCCCCACCACGCCCGGCTAATTTTGTATTTTTAGTAGAGATGGTGTTTCTCCATGTTGGTCAGGCTGGTCTCCAACTCCTGACCTCAGGTGATCTGCCCTCCTCGGCCTCCCAAAGTGCTGGGATTACAGGTGTGAGCCACCGCACCCGGCCTATCTTTATGTTTATTATAACATAATTTCTATCATCAGTATTTATATAATAGAAGACTTCCTTAGGGTAAAACATACAGAGTAAAACTGAGTCATTTAAGGCTGAGCTCAGTTGTCATCCCTGGGTGGTAGCAGTAAGTTTTCAGAAACTTCATCATATCATAGCGTGGATAGGAGGGTGAGGAGTTCAGGGCTGTCATTTCTCTTAAACCAGCTTCTGCTGAGACTTTATGTAGTCCCTGGGTGTGGTTGTCCCTCCCTGCTGACATCTGAAGTGTCTGAATTTCCCCTTAGTCTGTAATAATGAGGTCCATGTGGGGTCCCTTCATTAAGACCCTGAATCCCCTTCAAGTCCACTTGGTTTAGTGGAATGGTAGAGGGAATAGGTTCGGATTGTCAAAGAGTAAGTTATTATTTAGCTGTTTTACCCCATTACACTTGAGATAACATTGCTTTTCTCCAATTCCTACTTCTTCCTTGAATATTTTCTGTATCATTTGAATATACAGACACCTCTTCTTTGTCTCACCTCCTTAATTCTCTGTGTCTAGACTGTACCAGATGGTGAATTTTATTGATTACACTTATACTAACATTGCTATTTAGCTTACTAATTTGTTTTTCTTACATCCCCCCAACTAGTTTGAAAGCTCCTGGAATGTCTAGACCAGAAATTAAACTTCTTGATGCCCTTCGCAGTGCTTAGCATAGGACTGAGTGCACAGGCAGTTCTTATTAAGTGTTGGCTGGATGAATAAATGAATGAATTTAAACTTTTTGAGTGTAGAGAATAAATCTAATATTTATTTCTATATCCCCTATGATGTTTGACATAGTGTTAAACACTAAGCAGTCATAAACTATTTACTTAATTGAATTGAATTGAGAGCCATTTTATATTACTAGTTCTACATGTATTTCTAGTGTCTAACGAAGCCTCAAAAAACCATGTCTGCTGCAGACTGCTCATTGGAAAATATTTTAAGCTATTGATTAAAATTAACTGGGAGAATTTTATACAATAGAGGAGATAAGTGTGATTACATATGTGGCATGTCAGAGACAGGAAACAATACAAGACAAGAAAAATTTAAAATCCTGCTGGTATTATTTGAAATATGTATTGTTTAAGTGGGTATAAGCAAACAGTGGGCAGAAGAATCTACTTCAGTTCTCTGAAGGTATGGGAGAAAAAATGGGACTAAGAAGATGATTTTCTTGAATTTATCTTTTGGTAGGGTTTTAGTGACTTTCTGTACTTGGGTTCATACAACAAATTTTTATCGAGCACCAACTATGGGTAAGTAATGCTTTCGACAGTTTTCAGAGATAACCTGAAAAAAGATGTCTCTTATTTCCAAGAATGTGTAGTCCTTAATGAAGGCAGGATAAACAGAAAGTACTATGTGCAAAATGGCATTAATCAGAAGGCTCAGTGAGTTCCTTTGACATCACTGGGTAATATGATTGCTTATTCAGGCTGAAGGATTTGAGGAAGACTGCACAAGAGAAATGGTGTTTCATTGGATCTGGAATGATTACCAAGACCTTAAAGGGTGAAGAAAGGATGAAGAGAATTTCAGGAAAAGGGCATATATAGAGGGTTAATATTTAAAAATGACATGTACAGGATCTGCCGATGTGCTCAGTTTGATTGCAGCATGTGGTATGGAGTGTGTGGTTGGGTGGTGTCTGATGTGGGTTTGGCTAGGTTGTAGGGGCATTCATTAGAGGCCAGTTTGGATTTATTGTAGTAGTTTATCAAGGTTTATGCCCTTCATTTCTCAAAAATTCTTTTTAGCCATCATGTGGGAATAGTTAAGTGTGAATCTTCACTTTTTTTCTTCCTCTCTTGTCTGTTATAAAAGTTATATTTGAGCTGGGCCTGGTGACAGCCCATGCCTACAGAGACCAGCCTGGTTAAAAGAGCGAGACCTGGTCTCTACAAAAAACAAAAACAAAACAAAACATTTAGCCAGGTATGGTAGTGCATGCCTGTAGTCCTAGCTTTGAGAGGCTGAGGTGGGAGAATGGCTTGAGGCCAGGTGTTTGAAGTTGCAATGAACTGATGATTGCACCACTGTACTCCAGCCTGGGTGACAGAGACCCAGAGTGATTATATATACATATACATATACATATATATATATTTATGTTAAGTAATATTTGGTCATTGTTGGAAATATACAAGTATATAGAAAAAAATTAAGGCATTCATAATCTCACCACCCTCATCCCCAAAATAGCTCCTATTATCATTTATATATATGCATGAATATATATATCCTGTTCTTTTTAAAAGATATATAATTTTCTTTTTAAACATTTTCTGTTTTTATGAATTCCTTTTTTTTTAATCTCTGAAAAACTTAGACATATTTATTACAAAGTCCTTTTTGTGATTCCCAGTTTGGAAGTCTCTTTACTTTCATGCTGATGGATTCTTACAGTTCGTAATTTTTGTCTGTTTAAGTTTTATCTTAAGAGCACTATCTTCAGCTGGAGTCCAGCGTGTACTCTGGGTGGTGGCGGTCTTCCTACGGAGCACTTCTGCTTTTGCCTTTGTGAGATCCTTATGGTTTCGTTGGTTTCTTGGGTTCTGGGTTTCTTTAGGGGAGATGGTGTGAACTCAGGCTCCCCCTCACACCTAGGGCAGTTTTGGGGTTCAGATTTCTCCTGGGTGCCTTTTTTTTTCTCTCTGTAGTCTATGTTAAGCATACCTCTTTACAGACAGGACTGCCTCTTCCCAGGTTTGGGCTTTCTGTTCCACTTCTAACTTTCTGCTGTGTTCAGGATCTGAGGTCTCACTCCCTTGAGTTGTGAGTGTTGCCCTGCTCTTATGCAGCTTCCCACTTCGTATCTGGCTCTGGAGATTTCTTTTGCTTGCTCTAGATCATGTATCTATTGAAAATATTTATAGATTTGTATTTTATTAAACATTTCTACATGTTTCCCTTATCACCTCTGTCTAACCCGTCTTTTTTTCTTTCCACAGGTGTATACTTTAAACAAAGTTGGGAATATACTATACATATTGATAATCTCCTTTTTGGAAACCTGATAGTATATGGTGAATTTTTTTCCATATTCTTTGAGAACATGATTTTTAATTACTATCTGATATTCCTTTTATTGGGAGATTTACCATATATTATTAAATAAATTCTCTATTGTTTAGAAGTTTAGGTTGTTTTCATTTTCCATTATTTTAAGTAAAAATGAAGTAAAGATCTATACCAAAATTTCTCTGCTCATTTTGGAATACTTCTGTAGAATAATTCCTACAAATGGAGTTGTTTCATCAACATTTTTGAAGAAAGCCTTGTTAATTTAAGGCTTTTGAATCCATTGCTGCTAAATTGTGCTACAAAGTTTGTTCCAGTTTTCACCCCATCAGTGTGGTCTGTCAGTCTGTGTCCCATATGGCAGAGTCTGTTTCCCAGAAGATATTATCCGATTATTATCCCTTTAAAAGTATGGTTAATTTTCTGAGCAAAACAATGGTATTAATATTTCATTGTTATTTTAATTTTCATTTAGCTTAATGGCCATTTAAAAATATAGTTTAAATAGATCTGTGATATTTTCAGCTTTGCAGCCTGGACCTCCTGGAGCTCAAGTGATCCTCCCACCTCACCCCTCCAAGTAGCTGAGACTACAGGGGCGCACCACCACACTGGGCTAATTTTTGTGTTTTTTGTAGAGACAGGGTTTTGCCAGGTTGCCCAGGCTGGTCTCGACCTCCTGGGCTCAAGCAATCTGCCTACCCTACCACCATCCTTCACCTAGTCCATTTCCCACCCAGGATTATATGCATGAGCCTGTTCCCAGCCTTCTTTTGTTATTTGCTGTCTTCCTATTGCCTCCCAAAAGAGTTGGATGTTTAGTTGGAAGTTGTATTTGTTAAGGGCAATGATGGGTGAGAGAGGTTGCAAATTGTAGAAGCTGAGGAAAGAATTAAATTGCTTAACATAAGAAAAGCTGTTGAGATGGAGGTTGAGGAAACAAGGCCTTGGAGAAGGGGAGACTGGAGCCCAGAAAGGAAGGACCAGGAGTTGTGTCAGGGTAGAGAGTTTTAGAGTGATCAGAGAGTAGGTGGCTCTCTTGCAGAGAAGAGCTTTGGAGAAAGATAGGAAATTTTGCAGTTTTGCCCAGTGGTGTGTAAAGTAAATTTTTCTTGATTTCTCCACAAAGTCTTAAGCAAGATACTTCTCGTTAAATGCATTGCCAGGTTGGCTGTATTTGATAGGAATGCATTGAAGCTGTGGTTATGGCCTACGATGGGCATAAGGTAAGAGCCAAATACTGGATGGAGAAAGGTCGAGCAGAAATGAACCTCCTGAAGTAGCCCTGGTAAGACTGAAGCAAGGCTCCTCTCACTGATGACAAAAGGAGTCCAGTCTTTCCTCTTATATGAGTCCTGGGGTCTGGTATACATCAAAGAATGGAGAGGAATCTACATAACAACTAGCATTGGTCTTCTAATACTGAGTATGCGTAGCGCTAACTGATTTAGTTTAGGAAAATAAGGAACATAATCTGGGAGTTATAGAATATATTAGTCGAATTCTCTTTAAAACTATCAACAGCTAAGATCTCCTACAGTAGTTGTGCTCTTGTTAATTTCTTCATTTCATTTGTTTTTTTTTTGAGATGGAGTTTCGCTCTTGTCACCCAGGCTGGAGTGCAATGGCATGATTTTGGCTCACTGCAACCTCCACCTCCCGGGTTCAAGTGATTCTCCTGCCTCAGCCTCCCAAGTTGCTGGGATTACAGGTGTGCACCAGCACGCCCAGCTAATTTTGTATTCTAGTAGAGATGGGATTTCACCATGTTGGCCAGGCTGGTCTCGAACTCCTGACCTTAGGTGATCCTCCTGCCTCAGTCTCCCAAAGTGTTGGGATTACAGGTGTGAGCCACTGCGCCTATCGTCTTCTTTTATTTCTAAAGCTATACAACCCATGGCATATAAACATTAATGCCTATTGTGTCTTAATTTTGGCTTGAACCTCTTAGGCCTGTAAAATGACAGTGGTTTTCTTTGGTAGGTTTTTTTCTTTTTTTTTTTTTTTTTGAGACAGGGTCTCACTCGGTCGCCCAAGCTGGAGTGCAGTGATATGATCATGGTCACTGCAGCCTCGACTTCCCAGGCTCAAGGGATTCTCCTACCTCAGCCTCCTGAGTAACAAAGACCACAGGTGCATGTCACCACACCTGGCTAATTTATTTTTATTTTTCATAGAGATGGGGTCTCTCTGTGTTGTCCAGGCTCATCTCAAACTCCTGGGCTCAAGCGATACTCCTGCCTTGGCCTCCCAAAGTGCTGGGATTATAGGCGTGAGCCATGGCGCCTGACTTCTTTAGTAGTTTTTTATTTAAAGTCCTCTTTTGATGTGTATACTTTTACTCAGCATTGTCAATGACTTGTTCTGGAATGTGAAGCATATCATTTTACCCCTCAATCTAAATGCTGTTTTTCTTAATTGTGGAGTGAGGAGTGTCGATGGGACTTTATAACTGTTAGAAATCATTAAACTTGAGTGTTGTGATTCATTTATTAGGGTAACATTATCTAATAATGAGGTAATGGATGTGGAACTGCTTTAGAAAGTATAAAATGCTTGTGAGGTGCAGTTACCAATTTTTCTAATGCCAAGATTCTAGTGAGAGACAATTTCCAGAGTTGATAGTGGGCACCACTTTCCTCCTCCAAAAGCAAAAGGTATAATTACTTCATAGTTCTCTGGCAAATATCTGGTTTCCCTAAGGGGCATCCATCTTTTGAAAGTAGGAAAAACTCTAACCTATTTGGTAGAATCCTTCCAAACTCTAATTCATTTGATAGAATCCTTCAGTGGTGGCATTCAGACTATTAAAATAATTATAAAACATAGATTTGTTAATTAGTTGTATTCTTTAAGTAAATTGTGTTAATAATTTGATAGTTAATTCTTTGTTATGGCATTCTTTGTGATTGATACTTTTCAGTACCTTTTCAAATCCATAACCTATCGAAACTTAGGATTTTAGGAAATACTTCTATGAATCCTTGAAAAAACATGCATGTATAAGACAATTCCTTTTGTCTTTTAATAGGGAAGGCCAGAGTTGGATGTGTAGGTTGCAAAATGCAGTACCTCAGACTTGCAACTCTGAAAAGCACTGTTTGAAATCTCTGTAAAGAGTGAAAAACTTCAGCTTGAGGAGATATTGGGCTGAGACAATGGGGTTTTCTAGATCTACAATCATGTCATCTGCAAACAGGGACAATTTGACTTCCTCTTTTCCTAATTGAATACCCTTTATTTCCTTCTGCTGCCTGATTGCCCTGGCCAGAACTTCCAACACTGTGTTGAATAGGGGTGGTGAGAGAGGGCATCTCTGTCTTGTGCCAGTTTTCAAAGGGAATGCTTCCATTTTTTGTCCATTCAGTATGATATTGGCTGTGGGTTTGTCATAGATAGCTCTTATTGAGATACGTCCCATCAATACCTAATTTATTGAGAGTTTTTAGCATGAAGCGTTGTTGAATTTTGTCAAAGGCCTTTTCTGCATCTATTGAGATAATCATGTGGTTTTTGTCTTTGGTTCTGTTTATATGCTGGATTACATTTATTGATTTGCATATGTTGAACCAGCCTTGCATCCCAGGGATGAAGCCCACTTGATGATGGTGGATAAGCTTTTTGATGTGCTGCTGAATTCGGTTTGCCAGTATTTTATTGAGGATTTTTGCATCAATGTTCATCAAGGATATTGGTCTAAAGTTCTCTTTTTTTGGTTGTGTCTCTGCCAGGCTTTGGTATCAGGATGATGCTGGCCTCATAACATGAGTTAGGGAGGATTCCCTCTTTTTCTATCAATTGGAATAATTTCAGGAGGAATGGTACCAGTTCCTCCTTGTACCTCTGGTAGAATTCGGCTGTGAATCCATCTGGTCCTGGACTCTTTTTGGTTGGTAAGCTATTGATTATTGCCACAATTTCAGAGCCTGTTACTGGTCTATTCAGAGATGCAACTTCTTCCTAGTTTAGTCTTGGGAGGGTGTATGTGTCGAGGAATTTATCCATTTCTTCTAGATTTTCTAGTTTATTTGCGTAGTGGTGTTTGTAGTATTCTCTGATGGTAGTTTGTATTTCTGTGGGATCAGTGGGGATATCCCCTTTATCATTTTTTATTGCATCTATTTGATTCTTCTCTCTTTTCTTCTTTATTAGTCTTGCTAGAGGTCTATCAATTTTGTTGATCTTTTCAAAAAACCAGCTCCTGGATTCATTAATTTTTTGAAGGGTGAGATACCATCTCACACCAGTTAGAATGGTGATCATTAAAAAGTCAGGAAACAACAGGTGCTGGAGAGGATGTGGAGAAATAGGAACACTTTTACACTGTTGGTGGGACTGTAAACTAGTTCAACCATTGTGGAAGTCAGTGTGGCGATTCCTCAGGGATCTAGAACTAGAAATACCATTTGACCCAGCCATCCCATTACTGGGTATATACCCAAAGGACTATAAATCATGCTGCTATAAAGACACATGCACATGTATGTTTATTGCGGCACTATTCACAATAGCAAAGACATGGAACCAACCCAAATGTCCAACAACGATAGACTGGATTAAGAAAATGTGGCACATATACACCATGGAATACTATGCAGCCATAAAAAATGATGAGTTCATGTCCTTTGTAGGGACATGGATGAAACTGGAAATCATCATTCTCAGTAAACTATTGCAAGGACAAAAAATCAAACACTGCATGTTCTCACTCATAGGTGGGAATTGAACGATGAGAACACATGGACACAGGAAGGGGAACATCACACTCCAGGGACTGTTGTGGGGTGGGGGGAGCGGGGAGGGGATAGCATTAGGAGATATACCTAATGCTAAATGACGAGTTAATGGGTGCAGCAAAACAACATGGCACATGTATACATATGTAACAAACCTGCACATTGTGCACATGTATCCTAAAACTTAAAGTATAATAATAAAAAAAAAAGAGTGAAAAACTTCAAGTTTTAACCAATGCGTATTTTAGAGGTTAAAGTTTAAACCCTGACTTGGAAGCACGCTGGGTAGGACTCCTCCGCCCACTCAGACTCAAGTTGGATCAGAATCTCTCTTGTGTTGCTGTGAATCATTTACATTGAAATTCCCACCTAGAACTGGAGGAAAGAGGATTACAAACCAGGAGGTAATACCTGGGTTATTCCAGAGCACTTGGAAATGACTCACAGCTTCCGTCTCTTTGACAGTTCTTTAGTGTTGGTCTTGAGGCATTCATTCTGAATGAGATATTTATCATTATAGGGAGTTACAGTCCGAGCATTATCTCTGACGTACAATTTCCTGTTACTAAATAATACATAGAAAATAGGAACAAGGTACTTTTTCAGAGGAAAAAAATATGATTTAAAAGTATGTGTCATTTTCACAAAGCTCATTTAAATATTTTAATCCATTCCCTGAGTATCATAAGACAGGTCACATTCTGCCCACACTTCACCCTGGTAGTTCTGTACCGATAAGTCAGGTTCTAGGGCAGCTTCTAACAGGAGAAGGTCCTAGGGGGTACAACGTAAGATGTAAGCATGGAAGGGGCTTGATGGAGACCACCAATATGAAGGCATTATATAATTAAGGGTCTGGACTTGGCAGACTCCTTGGGTTCAGAGCCCAGCTCCGCCACTTTTGTGAAGCTTTTGGTCTCAATTTCTTCAATTCTAAAGTGCGAACTGTAATAATATCAAACTCATAGAGTTGCTGTGAGGATTCAATGAGTCAATACATGTAGTACTTAGAACAGTGCTTGGCCTATAGTGAACGCACATGAATGCCTATTATTAAAGGGGTAAGGGAAGTCTCACTTGCTGTATTTGGACTGCCACTGTGTAAGGCATGAGTGCTGTCTTTTGTGTTTTTTTGGGTAGGGAGCTGGGGGAGATTTTTATGAGCCACGTTTATACAACTTTCATGTGTTTTTGATTGGATGCAATGAGTTCAGGTCAGGAGAAGATTCTTAGGATGGCATGCTTGCATTTGCTTAGGATTCAGATTTAAAACTTCATCTTTGCTTCATGCAAATAAAGACTACAGAAGGCAAATGAGTATAGGAAAAAGTTCCTCCATAGCTTTAGGTCTTGTCTTCCTGATATCCCTTTACTACAGGCATGGGCATGTTGCTGAAGCTCTGCCAATCACACAACATCCTGGGAACTAGACTGTCATCCTCAGATAGCAGCAGAGGCATCTGGAGACAGTGCTGCAAAGCAGCACATCATAGTTCTTACTGTGGAGCTCCGTGGAGCTGTCTGGCGCCTGTTCTTTGGGAGTCTATTTCTTTAGCCCTCTCTTGTTTCTTTGAGTCAATGCCCTGAATCTAGTGCATTCCTTTTTTGACAAATGTTACCAGAATCAGGTTTGTTTGTTGCTTATAGTGAAAATATCTTAATTGGCACAAATAGCAAGTAGGAAGATTAAATCTTTCCACTGTCAGTAGGTAACGTGACACAGATGAAGCTAAGAGTCCTGGAAGTCATAGAAAATTCCTTCTTAGAAAGCTTGGCTTGGAGGAAGTGAGAATATCCGTTCTTTTCTAAGGTACATAAGAAGAAATGCATTTTTGACCTATTTGGGTGGAAAAAGGGAGAGTCCTTAAGTTGGCCAATATTGGCCTGCTCTAAATACAAGGTGTAGCATGTAGGTGTGTTTGGAGATGGGAGTGGTGGTTTTTCATGTTCCAGATATGCAAATTACCAATAGTCAAAAAGACTAACAGAAAATTAAAGGCTTTCAAAGAAGTGACATTTTTTGAATAGAATCATCACCATCATTGCCACTGAGAAATTAAAAGTGATTTTGTTAACTAAATCTATATTGTTAACTAAAATCTATATTGCATCATCTTACCACCTTAGGAGTTTCTTAAGGATAATGGTGTATCATATTTCTTCTATACTTAAAAATTACAAGGTGATAAGATGCTATAATACAATATAAATAGTCAAGAACTCCATTTGTCAGATTATGAGTGGTCTGTTGGAGAGACCAGTAAGGTTTTTCTCCCTTAGCTGGGGTTTGCATCTTTTTCAGTCTGCCTGTTCATTTTTCTTTTATTTTTCTTTTCTTTTCTTTTTTTTTTTTTTTTTTGAGACAGAGTCTCGCACTGTTGCCCTGGCTGGAGTGCAATGGCACAATCTTGGCTCACTGCAACCTCTGCCTCCCAGGTTCACACGATTCTTCTGCCTCAGCCTCCCAAGTAGCTGGGATTACAGGTGCACACCACCATACCTGGCTAATTTTTTGTATT
The DNA here is from genome assembly GCF_009828535.3 of Hylobates moloch. Classification (NCBI taxonomy): domain Eukaryota; kingdom Metazoa; phylum Chordata; class Mammalia; order Primates; family Hylobatidae; genus Hylobates; species Hylobates moloch. The sequence continues at coordinate 7,930,190 of NW_026652297.1, read as the reverse complement.
TTTAGTAGAGACGGGGTTTCGTCATATTGACCAGACTGGTCTCGAACTCCTGACCTCATGCCTGTTCATTTTTCAATTCATTTTTTCAGCCCATTGGTACCTACTCTAGAAAGCCTTCCTTGAATTTCTAGTCAGATGATTCTTTCTTTCCTACTTATTTCATTCTAGCCTGTACAGGGGTTCTAGTTCATTTTCAGAGCTGACTCTCTAGTAGGGGCTGTGTGGAGGACTGTGTTGAAAAGGGATCCTGAACCACTCAAGGCTCAGTGAGAAAGAACTGCAATTGGTGAGGGATGTCTGCAGTGGGTAAGGGAGTCATGTGTTTGCCATTGCTGTCATCTTTGGTTCATTGACTCCCTTACTAAGTTGTAAACTCTTTGAGTCAGGTCTGTGTGTGAGTCACCATTTGATTGACTCCAACACTTGGCACAGCACCTAGCACCTTAGATGTTCTCAATAAATCTGTGCTGAAATGAAATGAGGGCAATGAAGGAAAAAATTCATGGTGGAATTTGAGCTTTGCTTTGAGTGGGGGTAAAGATTTGGCTGTGGGAGAATAGAGTTCCTAGGGACAGGAAATGGCATGAAGGAAAGTTGTAGAACAATACGGAAGAGGCCTCAGGAGAAAGAGGAGGCCTTTTTCAGGATGTAGTGGGAAATCAAGATTGTTGAAAAGTTTGGAGTCTATAGGTAAAGGTTTAACTAAAATTGTTGAGGCTGTGATCTCATGAAGGAAATTGAAGTATAGTTTAATGGAACAAACTAAAAAAGACGAGAAAATTCAGTTGTGGGAGGCATCAGTTTTCGGAATATTTTCCTCCTCCAGGATTTGAAAATAGAGAATTGGGCAGCTTGTGTGATTATGAGTAGCAATATAGTGACATTATTATTGTCAACTGGAACTTCAGAACAATAATAAAAACAACAAATAGATTTGATAAAGAAGCTCTCATTTCTAATGTTCCTACATAAGGTTTATTTCAGGCCAATTTTTTTGAGAAGCTGTACCTATGTTAGATATCTGACCATATATAAAAATGCCTGTACAAAAATGGAAAGTTTTGAATTTTTTCAGCTTCATTCACTCCTGAATTGTCTGCCATGCATCCTTCTTGTTCCCTTTGTGCTTTGAAAGAACATTATCATGCCACACAGCAAATTATAGTGTGGGTCTTACTGAGATCTGGGTCAGGCACCACTTTGGAAATCTAACTTAAAGGTACTTGCCACTCAGTGTACCTGTTTTTGGTAGGATGTTGGATAAATCTGCAAACATCTTGGACATATATATTTTTTACTCTCAGATACTAAGTAAATTGCTTTTTTCTCTCTACATGCAATACTTTAGAAGTTTCCTGATTTTAATGATTTATTGACTTTGTATGTCATTGCAGCTAGATTGCCCTGCCCTGCCTCATGCCAGAAAGACCTGCCTATTTCTCATAATATATTACTATTCACTTTGTCATCTTTAGCTGAAGGTGAATTAAAAGTTAGTAGGAGCCGGGCTTGGTGGTACACGCCTGTATTCCCAGCTACTCGGGAGGCTAAGGTGGATCACCTGAGCCCTGGAGTTCCAGGCTGCAGTGAACTGTGATCATGATACTACACTCCAGTTTGGGTAACAGAGTGAGACCCTATGTCAAAAAAAAAAAAAAAAAAGGCCAGGCATGGTGGTTCATGCCTGTAATCCCAGCACTTTGGGAGGCTGAGGCGGGTGGATCACCTGAGGTCAGGAGTTTGAGACCAGCCATGACCAACATGATGAAACCCCGTCTCTACTAAAAATACAAAAAATTAGCCAGGCATGGTGGCTCATGCCTGAAATCTCAGCTACTAGGGAGGCTGTGGCAGGAGAATTGCTTGAACCTGGGAGATGGAGCTTGCAGTGAGCTGAGATCACGCCACTGAACTCCAGTCTGGGCAACAGAGTGAGACTCTGTCTCAAAAAAAAAAAGTGAATAGGAAGAATTTTTCTGAATGAAGGGAAAGGGAAGAAAAGGTACAAAGCAATCATAGGTCTAGAGACTCTTAGGCTATGAATATAATCTTTAATACTGCTGATCGATGTGGGAGCAACTATAAACTGACTTCTGTGGTTCACTGATACACTGAGTTACTGGGATTAGGTGAGGTGGTGGTAAAATACAAATTATGACCAAAGTAATGCCTATTATCTAGATATAAACTTATTTGGAAAATACAGTTAATTTTCTTTCCTAATTCAGAATGCCCAAATATTCTCCATCCTTTGAGGAAGTGACTTGCCTCCCATTTTCTTCATGTAGATTGTTTTTGCTCTCTGTATATTCGTTTAGACACTTGTTGCTCAAAGCAATAGAAACCCAGTTTAAATGGCTTTTAATAAATTGTTTTGAGTAACCACCAAAAGAAAAAAAAAACACATGGAATTCAGGACTCTGAATTCCTGACAACCCTGCCAGAATGTGTCTTGTCTTTACTGTTTGTTTTCTGCAGTGTTGGTTTTGGCTTCTTCTTCTTCTTCTTCTTTTTTTTTTTTTTTTTTTTTTTTGACTGAGTCTTGCTCTGTCGCCCAAGCTGGAGTGCAGTGGTGTGATCTCACCTCACTGCAACCTCTGCCTCTCGGGTTTAAGTGATTCTTGTGCCTCAGCCTCCTGAGTAGCTGGGACTACAGGTGCCTACCCCCATGCCCGGCTAATCTTTGTCTGGTTTTGGCATCTTCTTAGCCTTGTGTTCTCTCTTTGTTGGAGGCATGATGGCTGCAGCTATTCTGACCTCTACTTCCTTTCTGATTCAGGGGATCATGTGGGGATTCTCATTATATAATGCTTTACAAAAGCCTTGTTACGTCTTGTTGGCTCCAGCTGGATTTTATGCCTATTCCTAAAGCAAAATCCCTGTGGCCAGGGAATATGATGTGCTGCATGGCTTGGACCTGGAACTTCAGCCAAAAATGGCATGGATGTATCATTACAGGTGGAACATCAGAACTAAAGTTAGGACTGTTGCCAGAAGAAGGGAAATAGTTGCTGAAGGAGAAAATAAAACATGTTGAGGAAATTATACTTGAAGTGTTAATACTGACATTATAATGATGGGGACTTGGGTAATGCTCATGTGTTGAATTTTCCCAGAGAGCCAGGGAAGGCCTAAAGTGGGAGTAGGGGTAGGGAACCGTAGATGGGATATAAATACTAAATGAGAAGAAAAAGATCCTGGGATGCTGGGCAGGCCCAGTTGCCTGAGCTGGGAAAGTCTCTGTGGTTAATAGGCTTGTGACCTGCTGGCCCCTCATCTTTCAGAGGAAGTGACAATTGGAAATGCCCCTTATTGGGTTCAGGGATATGATGAGTGGTGTAAAACTGAAGTTGGGTTTTGACAAATTTAGAGACCAAATATTTTCTTCTGGCCCTCAGTGCGCTAATTTGACGGAAGCGTTTCTTTTTCTTTTTTCTTTTTTCTTTACTTTTAAGAGATGGAGACAGGGCTGGGCACAGTGGCTAACGCATGTAATCTCAGCATTTTGGGAGGCCGAGGCGGGTGGATCACCTGAAGTCAGGAGTTCGAGATCAGCCTGGCCAACATGATGAAACCCCATCTCTACTAAAAATATACAAAAATTAGCTGGGCATGGTGATGTGCACCTGTAATCTCAGCTTCTTTGGAGACTGAGGCAGGAGAATCACTTGAACCCAGGAGGCAGAGGTTGTAGCGAGCCAAAATTGTGCCATTGCACTCCAGCCTGGATGACAAGAAAGGAACTCTGTCTCAAAAAAAAAAAAAAAAAACCCAAAAAAACAAAGAGATGGAGACGGGGGTGCGGGGTCTCACTATCTTGCTCAGGCTGGATTCGAACTCCTAGCTTCAAGCAATCCTCCCACCTCAGCCTTTTGAGTAGCTGGGACTCCAGGCACATGCCACTGTGCCCAGCTGATGGGAGTATTTCTAAAGAAACACACGGCATTTCCGTCAAGGCTCCCTGGGAGGCCAATGAATGAACAGAATCAAGAAGGTGAGGAACCAAACTTAATAGACTGAAGGACTCATCTGGCACACACAGTGCTTTATTATAATAATTCAAATTGTTTGCCAAAGCTTAAAAATCAAATTTCACATAAAAATATGGATCTCTGACTTTCCTTGAAAAATCAGAAGATCTAGCAACCCTGGGCCTCATTCTTCTTGGCAACAGTCCACTGGAGTTCAGCAGTGGCTGCTCCTTTTCAGAGCCCTTCCCATCCCTTACCAGGCCTGAATCACACTTCTGACTTCCTGCCTGGCCCTTGTAGGCTTAGAGACATGGATGGGATTTCCAGGGGATAGGCATTATGGACACATTAAGGAAGGGGTAAAGGTTGGGGAGTCAAATGGGGAGGGGCCTCTTTCTTCATCCAGGACTTCAGGAACCAGGAAGAATGTTCATGGCTATAGATTGGAAGTGTTGCTGAGCTTGGGGCCCTGGGGCATCATTGTTCAGCAGGTCCTCAGAAGAACTGATTCCCACTTCGTAGATTCTAATTTCCTCAGCTCGCAAGTTATCTATATTCACCCAATGTTGGATTTAGAGAGGACTTAAGGCTTTAGGAAAGTACTGGGGACTGTCATTCCCTTTCTTTCACCCCTACAAATGGTTCCAGTCAGTCTCCTATTGATACTTTTTATTGTGCGTTGGTCAGTAAATCCTATTTTGCACCTTTTATGTATACTTTTAATCTAGTTTCCTATTTTTCAGCTAAGCAAACTTACTAACCTTGGCTCTATCAACAAAGAGGCAAAGATTTTCGTGCCCCTTGGACAGGCTACAGTGAGGGAGCAGTGCCTGTGTCCTCAAAGGCATGGCAAATCCATTAGCGCATCTATCTGAGTGGAGCCGAGGGCACAGAGTAGGATGCTGGGGGACCAAGGTGAGGCACACATTTCACCTTGTCCCTCTTTGCCTAGGCCATCCCTTCAATATGTACTTCCTCACTGATCACTTGAAGTGTTTGGGTTTCAAAACTGAATAGCGCCTGTTTGGTGTTAGCCATGGATAATGGGGAGAACTCTGGGATAAAGGCCTTGTGAGAAGAGACTACATTGCTGTTGGTTTTTGTTTGTTTGTTTGTTTGCTTGTTTTTGGCATGCTAATTTAACCATTCAGTAAGCAAGTCTAACTCTGCACGCTCACTCAATCAGTTGCACCAGTCAAATAACATTTGAACCTCTGTGCTTGAGTGACCAAATCCCATGTGTTAAAAAGTAAAGTCAGAGCTGTGGTGCCAGCAGCTTTGATTTCAGTATGTTGTCTTTCCTTGGGAAAGTTATTTCTTCTAAGTCCTTCTGTACAGCCAGTTTTTGGGTCTGCGTCCATATTTTTCTTCACCAAATACTTGCTGACTCATTGCATGTTTTTACATTGTTATTCTGGTAACTGCCACCCCTGACTTGCACTTAGGTTTAATGAAGAAAGGGATAATTTTGCTGCAATGTGAATCTTTCTCATACCAAATGCTTTTCCAAGAGCTTGTTTCTGTTTTCTTCACGTCTTTGGTCTTTGTCTTTCTCTTATTCTTGTTTTCTCTTAAACTCATGCATGTGAGTATGTGTGTACATATGCATATTCTCACCCACCCCTTTTAGCCTTCTCACATCACCATTCTATATGATACAATTGCCTTGGTTACAGTTAGTTCAGAAACTTTTTCTTTTTTTTTTTTTTTGAGATGGTCTAGCTCTGTTGCCCAGGCTGGAGTGCGGTGGCATGATCTCGGCTCACTGCAACCCACACCTCCTGTGCTCAAGCAATCCTCCCACCTCAGCCTCCAGAATGGCTGGGACTACAGGTGCAAGCCACCATGGCCAGCTAATTTTTGTATTTTTTTTAGTACAGATGGGGTTTCACCATGTTGCCCAAGCTGGTCTCCATCTCCTGAGCTCAGGCTATCTGCCCACCTTGACGTCCCAAAGTGCTGGGATTACACATGTGAGCCACCATGCCTGGCCCTAGTTCAGAAACTTCTAACCCAAAGCCATATATGATATATGCTGAATAACTCCTATAATACGTGGTATATAATATAAAAAGAGACCCCTTTATATCCAGATTTAAACAGAAAGTGAATTAGAAGATGATTCTAATTTGTTCATCAAAGAGCAATAATCATAAGATTGTACTATTTACAAAAAATCAGTTTAAATTAAACTTTTCAGGCATTAACAGTTGAACCTTATAAGCACTATATTGTATGAGTATAGTTTTAGGAGAAACTGATTCTTACTCATCTTTATATCTTCATTTAGCCCAGCCAAATAGGATGTATTTGTTGAATACATGAATGAATGAATTTAAACTCCCTTACTAGGGGCCACATGTTGGGGCTTTTAAGTAAATAGTAGAAAAGTGTTGGTGGCAAGTCTGACAGCCAGTGAAGGCCAGTCCCAAATTGCAAATGCATGGGAATATAATGACCGTGGCTGGTCATGGAGATGACCATGGTGGTGGCCCGTGTGGTGATGCAGTACGGAGGGGATGTAGGTAAGCCCTGTCTGTTCTCTGCTTTGCTAGAAGATTTCTTTGTTTATATATCTAGTGTTTGCACAAGAGGATCAGAACTTAAAAGCTTCACCTAGGGAAGAATGAAGGCTATATCATTAACTCCTTTGTAAAATGATTAGGAAAAAGTTTACAAATACTGTTATTTTTTTGAGACAGAGTCTTGCTCTGTTGCCCAGGCTGGAATGCAATGGCACAATCATAGCTCACTATAGCCTCAAACTCCTAGGCTCAAGTGATGCTCCCATCTCAGCCTCCCAAGTAGTAGGACTATAGGTGCATACCACCATGCCTGGCTAACTTAAATTTTTTTTCTTTTTTTTGTAGAGACAAAGTCTCACTATGTTGCCCAGGCTGGTCTTGAACTCCTGACCTCAAGCAATCCTCTGGCCTTGGCCTCCCAAAGTGTGGGGATTACAGCATGAACCACTGCCCCTGGCCCAACAAAAATTATTTTGATAGATTTAGAAGAAACACCATGTATAAACATGTGGATTAAAAAATTTGAATGCTGTCAAATTAGTCTTTGTGCTTCTAATACACAGCACAGTAAAGGGGTACAGCAAACAGGTGCTCAATAAGTTGTTGTTGAATAAATAAATGGGTAAGTGAATGAAGAGAACTGGTTACTGACGTATAGAAACTCTTCGTCTCCTCTTGTCAGTTGGTGGCACATTTCCCATAAACTGTTGTTTTATTTGGCCCTTTGTTACCTAGTACTCCTTATGCTCTGTGAAGAGAAATATTAAAGAAATATTACCTTTAATGAATTTTACTAACCTTTCCCCACATATAAAACACAAGGCCACTGGGAATATGAAAATATAAAATATCCTTTACCTGCAAGGAGCAAACAATGATAGGAAGGTGGGATGAAAATAAAATAGCAAAATAAGACCATTACAACACAACACATAACCAAGAATAAATTAATGTACATGAACGGAATAATACATAAGAAATGAAGACAGTGAGCAAAGGAAAAGACAGAGGTGATGATGTCTTATGCCAATGGGAAGGCGTTAAGGATATGGGGGAATTGGCCTTCCAAGCTGTCAAACTGAGAGTGGAGAACAGAGACCACATTAATTTGGCAATGTGGGGTATAATGAAATGGTAAATACTTGGGAAGACTGAAGCAGAAAAAGTCCCAATGTTAAAATAACAGTGTATTGTTATTTTTTGTTTTTGTAGGAGATTGTCAGGCCTCCCTTTAAGAGATCACAAGCCGGGCACCATGGCTCATGCCTGTAATCCCAGCACTTTGGGAGGCTGAGGTGGGTGGATCGCCTGAGATCAGGAGTTCGAGACCAGCCTGGCCAACATAGTGAAACCTCATCTCTACTAGAAATACAAAAAATTAGCTGGGCGTGGTGGCAGGCGCGTGTAATCCCAGCTACTAGGGAGGCTGAGGCAGGAGAATCGCTTGAACCCGGGAGGTGGAGGTTGCAGTGAGCTGAGATCACGCCATTGCACTCCAGCCTGGGCAACAAGAACAAAAAAAAAAAAAAAAAAAAAAGAGATCACAAAAGAGTCAGTCAGTTTGGAACCAGTGTCACTTCACCCCCGGTGCGCTGTTCCTGGCTTAACACTTCGTAATGGTGCATAATTGAAGTTCTCAGGGTCTCTAAGATTGTCTAAGCATGTGGGAAATCATTTTATGTGTTTGAAAATAAAATTGTCTTTTTAAAATAGCCCAGGATTTGGCAAATCCAGGCTGTTGGCAATCAAATTAATTACTTTTTTTTTTTGCTTTTGAGATAGAGTCTTACTCTGTCACCCAGGCTGGAGTGCAGTGGTGCAATCTCAGTTCACTGCAACCTCCACCTCCCTGGTTCAAGCGATTCTTGTGCCTCAGCCTCCCAGGTAGCTGGGATTATAGGTGCATGCCACCACGCCCGGCTAATTTTTGCATTTTTAGTACAGACAGGATTTCACCATGTTGGCCAGGCTGGTCTCGAACTCCTGACCTCAAGTGATCTGCCCACCTTGGCCTCCCAAAATGCTGGGATTACAGGCATGAGCCACCGCACCTGACCAATTTTTAAGAAAAGTTTTCTATCATAGCTGTCCCTTGTGAATGAATGAAAAAGTTGAGCTCAGTTATTTTAGTGCTGAAGGATGCCCAGGAAATTTTTGAATTATATTGCACTGTTTTCATATATTTTACCCTTTGTCCAAAGGACAGTCAAGGCTGTTATGTAGAGTAGGAGACTAATATTTAACAAAATAAATGATATCCCAATTCATACTTATATTCAAGAGTCAGTAGACATTCCAGTTAAAGAAAACCTGATAAAAAATGGACAGGTTGATATGGAATATGAATACTTAACTTTTTCCAAAATGAATGATACAGCTCCCTGTTGTGAAATGTGGTTGAATAAGGAGATTGCTAGACAAATAGATGAAAATATTTTCCAGGTTTTCCTTTAAACTAGAAGGAGAATTCTTCAACTATTTCTTAGCTGTTTTTTTTTTTTTTCCACATAGTGATTTATTTTAGTGACCTTGTGATCTGTAAACTTGTAATGGAGGGCTGAAAATGGGAAGTAACATAGGAAAAGGGAAGGGCTGTGGTGAGAGAGACAATAATTTGCAAAGAAGAAGAAGAGGACATGGGGTACCAGTAGAACTTCTACTCACCAGAGATACTGAAATATTCTAGAACCTCTGATCTCAGTCAATTCTCCAGAGAAACACTATCAAGTCTTTTTCCATAAAAGTCAGATAAAAGAAAGATCACATTTCTTGATATTCTTTAAAGCAACTTTATTTTTATTGTCATGCTTCATCCTGCCTGAATACTGCCAAGTCTTTCTCAGGCACCTGGAATCTGCTCCTCAGCCTCTGTTGTCCTGGGTCTAATGGAGAGCAAAAGGCTGAGAGGAAGCTCTTCTATTCTCTCTCATCAGTCTTCAGTGGCTGCCTGGGAAACACCCCTTGGCTTAGTCTGCAGATTCTTAATGGTGAGGTTCTGTTGCATCTGCCACCCCTAGGGCAGCAAGCAGCCGACTTACTTGCCGGCACCTAGAGATTTCCCTTCCTCCCCGTGGGGGCGATCTTTCCCTTCCTCCTCGTGGGGACGATCTTTCCCTCTCTCTGCCTTCCTCATCTAGTGGTTTCACAGAGGTGGCCTCTTCCCCAGATCCGATTGCCAGGACATCCAACCTAAGTAAGCCCTCTAGGAGGTTCATGCTTCTTCCCAAAGACTGAGGGAACCACAGATTCTAGACTTGTTTTGCCTTCCATGCTGCCAGAGTCCCTCAGATAAGAAAGCGTTATAGTGATATTGCTGTTTTGTTTTGTTTTGTTTGTTTGAGACGGAGTCTCGCATTGTCGCCCGGGCTGTTGTACAGTGGCGCGATCTCCGCTTGCTGCAACCTCCCCACCTCCTGGGTTCAAGCAATTCTCCTGCCTCAACCTCCCGAGTAGCTGGGACTATAGGCGTGTGCCACCACACCTGGCTAATTTTTGTATTTTTAGTAGAGATGGGGTTTCACTATGTTGGCCAGGCTGGTCTCGAACTCCTGACCTCGTGATCCGCCCACCTCGCCCTCCCAAAGTGCTGGGATTTCAGACATGAGCCACCACGCCCAGCGTGTTATTGCTTTAATTGAGGAGGAAAAAGAATAAACACAATTTAACATTTCAATAAATTATTCTCCCACAATAATATTAATTACTTTAATTTCTCAAGATTGAAGTAGTTAAAAGAAGTTTCCTAAAGCCTTGGTAAAATTTCCTCTGTTCAAAAACTTACTCTTGGTCATCTTTATTTTTTATTATTTTTATGGCTTGATTTTCCTTTATTAGTGGCTTGTGGCTTTGGATTAAGAAGCATCCTTTTTTCTCTTTAAGAATAATTTTTTATAATATGAATTATTTAAAGCAAAAGACTAAAATACAGAATTAGTATAACCTATGTCCATGTACTCACTTCCTAGATTGAGCAGACATTAGCATTTTGCCATAACTGCTTCAACTGTATCTTTAAAAAAGATGTAACAGGCTGGGGGCATTGGCTTACGCCTGTAATCCCAGCACTTTGGGAGATTGAGGCAGGCAGATCACTTGAGGTCAGGAGTTCGAGACCAGCCTGGCCAACATGGTGAAACCCTGTCTCTACTAAAAATACAAAAAAAATTAGCCAGGTGTGGTGATGGGCGCCTGTAGTCCCAGCTACTCGGGAGGCTGAGGCAGGAGAATCGCTTAAACCTGGGAGGCAGAGGCTGCGGTGAGCTGAGATCATGCCATTGCACTCCAGCCTGGGCAACAAAGTGAGAATTTGTCTCCAAAAAAAAAAAGATGTAACAGATCCAGCCCTACCCTGCAAGCCCTGCTCCTTGCCTCCCTCTACATAGACCATCACTATTCTGAATTTGTGTTATTATCGTGTGTGTTTAAGTTTTATTACATATGTATGGGATCATAAGCAACATATATAGTATTTTGTGTTTTTATAATTTATAATAAATAGTATACTGTATGTATACTTTAGCAGTTTGCTTTTTTCATTTAGTATGATTTTGAGAAACAGATGTGATTCATTTATTTTACTGATGTATACATATTGATTAAATAGTAATGTAAATATAGTTGGAAGAATTAACACTTTATGGGCTTGGTTTACTGGTTATTCACATTTTAGTGTTAAGTAGTCATCATTCCTTTCTTTAAAACTAGTTATGATGCTTGCCGTGAGAGCGTAGGGATGCTAATTGAACTACATGTAACTACATGTAGAACTTAAGAACTTGGGCACTAGAAAAACATTGGCTTTTGAATCTCTTATTTTGTCTACCTTCCTTGGGCAGGTCATCTAATCTCTGTAGGCCTCAAATACACATTTTTAAGGGATGATGCTTGTACCATCAGTAGAGCAGATAAATGCGTAGTGAGCTCATGTATGTGAGGAGGTTAGCACAGTTCAAGACCCATTGAAAGCCCTCAATATTTGCCATTATATTTCATATTTCTAGATGAGGAAGAATAAAGGAAAAAGGAAATTTTGGAGGACAGATAAGGGGAAAAGCTGGCTGACCTGAGTCAGGGGCTAGCTTGAGAAATCAGAATTTCAAGTGACTTGTGACAGGGCCACTGTGGAAGATGGGAAAATAGAATAGCTGGGAAATGAAAAGGTGCCTTTGTGGAAAGCTATAAATTATTTCACTATTTTAATCATAGATTTTGCTTTGTAAAGAAACATAGGTGCTCTTATTTAAAATGGTCACTATAGGTACTGTATATATAATTTTATGATTATCAGTATCCAGTAATGTGTATCTTTAGACCACTAGTATTTGTTTCATTTTAAAAAAATGTTTTACCAAAATTGCCTTTGCTTTTCAGTTATTTGTTTATTTTGGTAGGCTGATAGTCTAAAAAACTGAATACAAAAAGCATATAATGAAGAGTAAGCCTCTTCCCAGTCTGCCTCAGTCTCCATTTCTCCTAGAGGATCAGTTCCTCTCCCACTTTTCTTTTCTTTTTCTTTACTTTTTTTTTTGTTGTTGTTGTTGTTGTTGTTTTGTTTTGTTTTGTTTTTTGAGATGGAGTTTTGCTCTTGTTGCCCAGACTGGAGTGCAATGGCATGATCTCGGCTCACTGTAACCTCCGCCTCTTGGGTTGAAGCAATTTTCCTGCCTCAGCCTCCTGAGTAGCTGGGATTACAGGTGCATGCCACCATGCCTGGCTAATTTACTTCCACTTTAAGCAAAAATCATGTAAAGTGGAACCTTCTTTCACCCATTAAAGCCTCTTTTTTCCTCGCCTAATCCTCAAGTATACCATGACACAACCAAATATATATTTGGAAAGTTAAGCACATTCTAAAAGAGACTTTTGAAAATTTAGGTAAAATTGGATTTGGTCTTTTATCCTCCCTCATATTTCTTCCTTGAGCCTTTAAAAGTTTACCAAAGTTAGTCAGAGCAGTTGTTTATGATTGGCAGAATCTAAAACCCTTCTTAGAACAGTTTCAGGAAAAAAAGGCAATAGAAACAACCCTGAATTGCCATGAGACTAACAATGTAAAAATCACGACTGTTACCATTTTTTTGTACCCTTCCAGAAAATGTTTTATAAACATACAGCTGATACCATCACTCTCCTTCCCCTGCCACACTTACTTTTCTGCATCTTGTTTTGTTTTTTTGAGAGTACAGTTGCTCCTTAACTTATAGAGGAGTCCCATTCCAATAAACCCGTTGTAAGTAAAAAATGCATTTTGTGTACCTAATCTACTGAACCTCATAGCTTTCCATTGCGTACCTTAAACGTGCTTAGAATGCTTACAGTAGCCTAAAGTTGGGCAAAACTTTCTGACAACGTGGTAAATGTAGAGTATTGGTTGTTCACCCTTGTAATCGTGTGGCTGACTGTGGCTCACCACCTCTGCCCAGCATAGTGAGAGTATCATACCGCTCTCTGCTGACTGTGTATAACTTCCACACCATTGTAAAGTTGAAAAATTCTAAGTCAAATCATTGTAAGTTAGGAGCTGTCTGTATCCAATCTTGAAGATCCTTTTATATTTTTCTGTTTGTTTCATTTTAATACCAAAGTATTCAAAGCAACATCTTTACACTTATTATCTATAAAAACAAAGCTTTAAAAATAGGAAACAATGTTGTATGGGTAAATTGCTTTTTTGATAAGTTTACATGTTGCTTTTGCCTGATTATAGGAGACTAAAAACATTCTATGTAATTAACAAATTATATAAATTTGAATAGGCATGAGGAAAGAATATAACCCCAGGTTTATTTTTATTGTTTCAAATGCAAGGTCAACACAGACACTGTTAATTTGCAGCCTTTCTGTGGAGTGCAAATGCTAAAATTGGGTCACTATTTTTAAAACTTGAGGCAAGGGATAGAAAGCATTTTGAATACAGGAAAGGATATACAGGATGACTGAAACCACAGAGATTCAAAGCCAGCCACAACACAAGTAACATTTTGCAGACCCAGGGAATTATGCTTAACAATCCTAAAAAAAACGAATCTCTTTCAACACAAAATAAGTATGCCTGTAAATAGTTTTAAATATAGTAAATCTTTCTAAAGGTGCGAATCCAATGAAATGAGTATTTAGTGCTAAGATGTAAGAAACTGCATCTGGGGAGTAAGATGACTTCTATTTACTCCTTTTTCTACTGATTTGAGCTCTTTAGAATTTTTCTAAAAAACAGTGTAGAATTAAAAATAGCGGACAATAGTATATTTAAAATAAGACCAAAAGATTAATTGCACATTTAATTAGAACCAGGCTCCAGAAAAATTGTAAGAGATAGAAATCTGTTATTTTGAAAGAACACCAAAATTCCTGAATAAATTTGTCTACAGATCACAAATGAGCCATACTCTTAGACGGCTTCACACAATTTAATTTTTCAATGATCATTGAAGTTTCAGTGAATAAATTATTTTGAAAATTGATGTGTTTCACTGAAAAATTAGGGATGATATTGAACTTTCTATATAAATACAAGTTTATAATAGTGTATAAAAAAGAGGATTTTCCACTTAGCTTCAATTCCTATTGTTTTATAAAGCACTTGTTTTCACTTATTTTCTGAGGCACATATTAACTATCTGATAGAACTAAGTGTTTATGAGAAATACAATATAATTTGTATTCATCGTTAGCTTTACACTGAATAGAAAAGCCACTAAGTCATTTTAAAAATAAGAGTTGTGGCTACTCTGTCTATGGAGTAGCCATTCTTTTATTCCTTTACTTTCTTAATAAACTTGCTTTCACTTAAAAAAAATAGGAACACTCTTACACTGTTGGTGGGAGTGTAAATTAGTTCAACCATTGTGGAAGACAGTGTGGTGATTCCTCAAGGATCTAGAACCAGAAATACTATTTGACCCAGCAATCCTATTACTGGGTATATACTCAAAGGATTATAAATCATTCTACTATAAAGACACATGCACATGTATGTTTATTGCGGCACTGTTCACAATAGCAAAGACTTGGAACCAGCCCAAATGCCCATTAATGATAGACTGGGTAAAGAAAATGTGGCACATATACACCATGGAATACTATGCAGCCATAAAAAAGGATGAGTTCATGTCCTTTGCAGGGACATGGATGAAGCTGGAAACCATCATTCTCAGCAAACTAACACAAGAATGGAAAAACAAACACTGTATATTCTCACTCATAAGTGAGAGTTGAACAATGAGAACACATGGACACAAGGAGGGGAACATCACACACCGGGGTCTGTTGGGGGGTGGGGGCTAGGGGAGGGATAGCATTAGGAGAAATACCTAATGTAGATGACGAGTTGATGAGTGCAGCAAACCACCATGGCACATGTATACTTATGTAACAAACCTGCATGTTCTCTGCACACGTATCCCAGAACTTAAAGTATAATAAAAATAACTAAGAGTTGCATTGCTAGATATCAGAAGTCTTAAAAATGTAAGTAATTCTACTTTCAGACACTTATCACACAGAATAAACATGGAGAAGAACAAAGATTTATCTGCAAGGATGTTCATTGAAGCATTATTTGTAATGAAAAATTAGTGCAAATACTCTGAAAGAGGGGATTTACCAAATAAGTTATTATATAGTAATATGTAGCCATTAAGTATTATGTTGATGAACAACATGAAAAGGTAGTGACAGTGTGTTAGTACCAACAAAAAGGTTATAATATTGTATGGTCACATTGTTCTCACCCCCAAAAAGGTACACATGTGTTTTGAAAGTAAGAAGGGGGCTGGGCGCAGTGGCTCAACGCCTGTAATCCCAGCACTTTGGGAGGCCGAGGTGGGTAGATCACTTGAGGTCAGGAGTTCGAGACCAGTCTGGCCAACATGGTGAAACCACGTCTCTCCTAAAAATACAAAAATTAGCTGGGCATAGTGGCACATGACTGTAATCCCAGCTACTGGAGTGGCTGAGGCAGGAGAATTGCTTGAACCTGGGAGGCGGAGGTTGCAGTGAGCTGAGATCGTGCCATTGCACTCCAGCCTGGGTGAAGAAGTGAGACTCTGTCGCAAAAAAAATAAAAAAAGAAAGTAGGTCAGAAGGATAAAGACAACGAAATTATATTTGTCGATATTTCTGGATAGAAGGATTATAAGTAAGGTTAATTTTCTGTTTGGGACGTTCATTATCAATTATTTTCTGCAGTGAACACACACCACCTTGTGACTTTTTCTATAGCCCAGTTTTACATAATTTTTTCCTTTTTAGTTTGTCTTACCTACTCAGAATACAAAAGCCCCCTGCCCCCAACTTTCGAAGGCCAAGACAGGAGGACTGCTTGAGGTTAGGAGTTCAAGACCAGCCTGGACAACATAGTGAGATCCTGTCTCTACAAAAGCTTAAAAAATTAGCTGGGTGCAGTGGTACATGCCTGTAGTCCCACCTATTCAGGAGGCTGAGGTGGGAGGATCACTTAAGCCTAGGAGTTCGGGACTGCAGTGAGCCACGATCATGCCATAAAAAAGAAGAGCCCCACAGATCCTCAGAGACTTCACATGGGGTAGGGGAAAGAATGTGGCAGTGGTTGGATATTGTAAAGCTGAATGTTAAAACTACAAATCCCATTATAAGATAAGCAGATGCTGAATTTACCTTTTTTGTGGACATTATTCGTGTCTTAAAAAATTTTACTTTCTGACCTTATGCTGTATATTTACAAATGCTATACTTTTCTCAAACTTGAATGCAATGCTTATTTTCTTGAAATTGTGGGGTAAAATGCAAATAGAAATTATTAATTCATTAGGCTATTGAGAAATATCTGTGTAAAAGCACAAGGTGAGAAAAATAGGTGTTTCTTCCCCTTACTGAGTCTCAGTTATAGTTTGGCTGGCCTATGCTGAGAGATTGTTACCAGGGGACCTACTCATATTTGTTCTTTGTCAGCCAGATCTCATAGATATTCCTCCTAGAGAATGTACTTCCTCTGTACCTTATATTGCCTAGTTAAATGTTTCCAAAGGCTTCATATTCTTTTTATAATATTGCTTTTTCTAGATATAAAGACCTGAAGATAGTCTTTTCTGTCCAAAGATGGAAAACAGTACTACTACCATTTCTCGGGAGGAGCTTGAAGAACTACAAGAGGCATTTAATAAAATAGGTATGCTTGAGAAAAAGTAAATATGATATTACTGGTCTGCTTGATGTCAGACTTCAGGAATGGAAAAATACCTTTTATTTCATCTACCACCACCCAATTACCTCCAGATTTATTCCTTTTTTTTCTATCTAGGTTTCACTGGATTCTTTCTTTCTGAAAGATTAGCTAAGACTGGCTTGAATTTCTAGGTGAATTGGACTTTGAATTCTTTGATCATTTCTTTGCAGAAAATAATCCAGGTTAATGAATGACTATGTAACTGGATACACTTAACATGGTATCCTTATTACAGAGAAAAAAATATAAAAATACTTCCTTGTGTATAAACTGAACTCTGGCCTTCACATCTTTGCACTAACAATAACACTTTCTGACTTCATGCAGAATATTTTTAAAATCTCAGTATAGTTTTTAAATGCCATATGTCTTATTTTCCTTCTCCCACATGCATAATTTAGAAAGTCTTACTATTGTTTTTAAAGGCCATATGCCTTATTTTTCTTCTTTCACTTTTTATAGCCATTTAGTGTTTTGTCTTTATGACATTATCATTTTGACAGTTTCGTATTTTTCTTCCAAAAAATTTTCCTCATACTCTGTTGGATCTCAATTCTTCTGCAGTTTGCTCTTAGGAAACCCATGGTAAACAAGGAGAATATAAATACCTTTTTTTTTTTTTTTTGCTTTAGTTTGCAAATGTATGCAAGTGAAAGGTGAACCCAGTGAAAGGTGAGCACAGTGAATAGACATTGGGACAATGACACCACTATGTTTGCCCCTTACTCATCAAGCTCCTTTTCTGGTGTAATAGAGCCCTCCATGAAAAACAGTCATATGGTAGATCAGGGAGGAGAAAATGATCACCGCTGGTCTCGTGCTTAGATTTCTCACAAACCTAATAATGACTAAAATTAATGTGAGTGAAATATCATGCAACATGAGTTTTATTGACCAATACAAAGAAAAATGATATGTTTAAAAAATAAAGCACTCCAAAAAAAAAAAAAACTGTAAAACTCAGGAAGCTCATGTTTTACAAATCATTATTGTGAAATAAAGTAAAGTAAATTCTACAAATCTCTGGGCTCTTCCATTTCTCCCTGGGAATGGCATATTTGTCATTAGAGCATTGTATGAATATGGTCTGATTTTCAGAAAACAATCGTACATTTTATAGAGAATTGTATGTAGTGTCCAGAATCTTTTCAAGACAAAAACTGGGCAATTGTTGAAATGTTCTGCTCATTTTGAGCATTGAAATAGAGGAAGTAATAAAAATGTATCTCATAGTTTGATATTTCTGTTATTTTATAGATGCAGTTTTGTAGCTTGAATAAAAGTTCTACCCAGGTCTTGGTAAAATATATGAATTAGTAATATATTTGCTTTGTTTAGCACAACAACTTTAATCTTTGACTCATGAACATATTAATATAATCTTGCAATATTTATTTAATGATATATTGAATAAACAATTCACTGATGGAACAATTTTTTTTTTTTAAACAAAACCTTGTGTTGAGGGCTGACCTTCAATAGATCGTAGTGAGGGAGCTGCTCTGCTAAGTACAAAACCCCGACCCAGAAGCAGGTCCTTGATGGAACAATTTTGAGAGCAAGATAATTTGTTTTGTTTGAGCAAAGCAGTAACACTAGCAGAATATGTACTTGCTGACTTTATTTACAAGATAAACTGCTACTTTGTGAACTCAGAAACCTCTCTGCTAATTTGTAGCACACTTTTCTCAGGGACAGAGGAACACGGCCATCCAATGTTATTAGATGGAGTATTTTGGGGCCACTGGGGAGAAGAGGGAAGTTGAAATATTTCTCTGTATTGTTTCTTTTTGAAATTGTGGTAAAATATACATAACAGAATTTACCATTTTAACCATTTTTAAGTGTATAGTTCATTAGCATTTAGTACATTCATGTTGTTCTACATTCATCACCACCATCCCTTTCCCAAACTGAAACTCCATATCCATTAAACAATAACTCCCACTGCCTGCTCCCCCAGCCCCAGGTAACCGTCATCCTACTTCTATATGAATGTGACTACCCTAGGTACCTCACATGAGTGGAATCACATAATATTTGTCTTCTTGTAACTGGCTTATTTCACTTAGCACAGTGTCCTCATCAACAGCTTCATCTATGTTGTAGCATGTGTCAGAATTTCCTCCCTTTTTAAGGTTGAATAATATTTTATTGTATGTATATGCCACATTTTGCTTATCCATTCATCCACTGATGGCCATTTGAGTTGCTTCCACCTTTTGGCTATTGTGAATAATGCTATGAACATGGATCTACAAATACCTGTTCAAGTCCCTGCTTTCAATTATTTTGAATGAAAACATAGTAGCGGAATTGCTACATCATATGGTAATTCCATATGTAATTTTTTGAGAAACTACCATACTGTTTTCCATAGTGGAGGCACCATTTTACATTCCCACCAGTGGTGTACCAGGGTTCCATTTTCTTCACATCCTCACCAACACTTGTTTTCTGTTCTTTTGGATAATAAGCATTCTCCTAGGTGTGAAGTAGTATCTCATTTTATTTGCATTTTCCTTATGACTAGTGATGTTTAGCATCTGATGTGCTTATTGGCCAATTGTATATCTTCTCTGGAGAAATGTCATTTCAAGCCCTTTGCCTATTTTTGAATCAAGTTGTTTTGTTGTTGTTGTCGAGTTGTAAGAAAGTCCTGTTTCCTTTTCAAACTGTGATCTTTAGGGTTATTTAACCTAAGCCTTTATTTCCCCACCTTTAAAATGGGAATGACATTAGTAACCACCTCACAGTTGTTTTAAGAATTTCATGAGATGGCCGGGTGTGGTGGCTCACGCCTGTAATCCCAGCCCTTTGGGAGGCCGAGGCGGGCGGATCACAAGGTCAAGAGATTGAGACCGTCCTGGCCAACATGGTAAAACCTCATCTCTACTAAAAATACAAAAGTTAGCTGGGCGTGGTGGTGCGCACCTGTAGTCCTAGCTACTCGGGAGGCTGAGGCAGGAGAATTGCTTGAACCTGGGAGGCAGAGGTTGTAGTCAGCTGAGATCACACCACTGCACACCAGCCTGGTGACAGAGCGAGACTCTGATTCAAAGAAAAAAAAG
The DNA here is from genome assembly GCF_009828535.3 of Hylobates moloch. Taxonomy (NCBI): domain Eukaryota; kingdom Metazoa; phylum Chordata; class Mammalia; order Primates; family Hylobatidae; genus Hylobates; species Hylobates moloch. Next base: position 7,910,422 of record NW_026652297.1, on the reverse strand, counting down.
AAAGAATTTCATGAGGTAAGTCAAGTTCTTATCGCTTCACTGCACTCCAGCCTGGCGACAGCACGAGACTCCGTCTCAAAGAAAAAAAGAAAAAAACAATTTCATGAGATAAGTCAAGTTCTTAACAAGTCGCTTGGCTAAGCATATATGTTCATTAGATGGTTTCTATTAGTTCTTGTCATGTCACACCAAAACCACAGAGGGCCTAGGGATGGAGCCTGGGAGCTTAAGCCCCCATATCTGTCTTCAGAATCCTAACTCTTAACTAATCTTGTTAGTTTAACATGATAGTTATTAAGCAAATAACTTCCTCAGGCTTGTTTATTTTAAAATATTTCCTACTATTATGCTGGTTTAGAAATAAGCCAGCCTAATCTATGTGTATATTTCAGAATTATGGGAAACAGTTCTGAACTGGTCATGTAATGAGATTTTTCTCTAAATTCAAAGAAAGCAATATTATTGCAATATCAAGCAACTTAGCTTCCTAGCTGAATTTTGCAATTATACCAATATTTTGGTTATTGGTGGTTCCAGTCTAGAAATATTCTATCATTCTGAACAGTATTAATTCTAAAACTTTCATATGAGAGTTCCAAAGAAAAGTTTCTATCCTAACCATTAATTCAGTTAGCATAGCAGCTATTTTATTAAGAAGAACAAGAAATATAGGAAACAAAGCAGCTATTACCAGATGAGCAAAGAGAGCCTATACAAGGTGAATCCAGGCAACAGAACAGTGCAAAGCTCTGCTGTCAACTCTGGGCAGAAGTGTTTTGTGTTGCCTTTGTTCTGAGTCAAGAAGTGATACCCGCCTCTAGGGAAAACCTAGGGAAGGGCATCTCTCAATGACGCCATGACATGAAAACACCTGGAAACCTGTTTCCCAAACTCCAAATATGGGTATGAATTTCTTGAACACCTAATCTCAAATGACATCAAGCATGATTCAGCATACGTAATGGTATCATGAATACATAATGAAGAAGCAATGAATTATTGACAGATGAAACAGAACTGCCACCAAATGAAATGTAGAACACAAATGCCTTATGTGTATTTTACACAGCGCATGTATTTTATATGGAATATGGGGTCAGCAGATTTATTTTCTAAATTCTCTCAAGAAGTTAAAGTCTGAATGGGTGCTCCTTTTTAGCTATCTGTGACTTCCCCGTGCTTATTCCCTTTTTTTTTTTTTTTTTTTTTTTTTTGAGATAGAATCTCGCTTTGTTGCCCAGGGTGGAGTACAGTGGCGCACTCTCGGCTCACTGCAATTTCTGCCTCCTAGGTTCAAGTGATTCTCTTACTCAGCCTCCCGAGTAGCTTTGATACAGGTACCCGTCACTATGCCCAGCTAATTTTTGTATTTTTAGTAGAGACAGGGTTTCGCCATGTTGGCCAGGCTGATCTCAAACTCCTGACCTCAGGTGATCTGCCCACCTCGGCCTCCCAAAGTGCTGGGATCATAGGTGTGAGCCACTGCGTCTGGCCCCCCCATGCTTATTTCTTTGATGCTTAGTCATGTGCTGAAACTGGGTTTTCTATCAGAGCAACAGTACCCTTAAAATATATATGGTGGCCCTAAATCTATGGGGATAAACTCCATTTAAATATATACAAGGGTTTTGTTTTGTTTTTGTTTTTGTTTTCGTTTTTTAAGAGATGGGGTCTCACTCTGTTGCCTAAGTTGAAGGGCAGTGTTGCGATCATAGCTCACTACAGCCTCAAACTCCTGGGCTCAGGCGATCCCCTCACCTTAGCCTCCCAAATAGCTGTAACTACCAAGCCTGGCTTAAATATGAGTTTTTAAAATAAAGCATATAGTGTATTCTGTACAGTTCAGGTACAGGAAAAAAGGTTACTGCCACCTGTGAAACAAATGTGGAAGGCTCTGTCTGCACGTCTATGAATCCTCCCAAAAGGCCTTCTTAGTGTACATCTTCAACAAAGATTACAAAATATATTTGATGATATATCATTACAGATATTGACAATAGTGGGTATGTCAGTGACTATGAACTTCAAGACCTGTTTAAGGAAGCAAGCCTTCCTCTGCCTGGCTACAAGGTGCGCGAGATTGTGGAGAAAATTCTGTCAGTTGCTGACAGCAACAAAGATGGCAAAATCAGTTTTGAAGAGTTTGTGTCAGTAAGTAATCTAATCCTTTCGGGCTACTGATAATCTTGCTTAAAGCAGAATTGTAGTAATGTCATCACTAGCTTTGGTTAAATCCAGCTTCAGAGACCAGAGAAAGGACTGCTTTAAAATGATGATGATGATAATAACTATTATTATCGAAATAATTTCCACAACTAATTCATAAAGCAAAGGAAAAAAATTATTCTCAAATTGTTGGAATGGAAATCAGGTTTAGATAATAGTAATTCATTCCCTAGAATAACTAGGTGAGTTCAGTGCTTATTGACCATTAATATAATTGAAAAAATATTTGTGAAATATAAATTGTCTGACTTTGCATTCTTTATTGATTAAGCAGGTATTTTTAGCTCTTCTCTTCCTAGAAATTTTGCTAGGCACTGTGAGTAATGTGATGAGTAAAAAGAAATGTGATTCCTGCCTTCATGGAGTTTATATGTGTAGGGGAAGACTGCATTGCACAAATTGATAAAAGATAACTATGAGAATTGCTATGACAGAGTGGTACAGGTCCTGTGAGAGTTTGTGGTAGAAGGAATTGAATTTGGAGGCAAGGCTGGATAACCCAGGGACTCAGGGAAGATATCCCTACAGTGTGAAGACTGTGATGTGTTCTGAAGAAAGATGTTAAACAGATAAAAGTGGGTTGTGGGAAAATGAATAATGTGAGAGGCAGGTAGACATGACAGCATGTGTAGAGTCCCTGTGGCTTTAGAGATGGTGAATATTCTCAAGCAACTGAAAGAAGGTTTGTGTTTGGAGCTGAGATGGTAAGGGTAAGGAATGTAGCTGGAGAAGTAACTCAGAATTAGATCACACAGGGCCATGTTGAATTTTTGTTTTTATCCTAAAAGCAATAGGAAGCCAATGAAGTGGGAAGAATAGAATGTGAAGTGACAAGATCAGATTTGCATTTAAAAAAAACCCGATCACTTTGCTGCAAGCAGAACTGATTGAATTGAGTCTTGCCAATCTCTGGTGAGCCCAGTGAGAAAGTGATTGGGAAAGGGAGTTTCTGTAAGCCTATGCTATTTCCTCTAAGAGCTGACTTATTTTATCATGAATGCATTTGAGATGTTCAGGCAGGAAAATATCTTCATTAAGGCATTCTTTTATCTTTAGCATGTAGTTAGTTATTTTTTAGGTTTTCAGTACAAAAGATTATGGCAAGCCAAGAAGAATAATTTCAGTGTGTTCAATTTAAGCTTAGTTATAAAAAATTTATTCCACTGTTTGGGGTTCAAGTATTTGTCTATTTTGTGTTATTGGTAAAATGATGAAAGTTATCTGTGTATACAAGCAATAAGTACAACTGACTAGTATTTAATCTGGTGTCTTTTCAAATAAAGAAGTGTAAATAAATATCCTTCATCTTGTCAGGTTTTTATTGATTATCTGGTTCTCAATTTTACATATGTTCCATTCCAGCTAATGCAAGAATTAAAAAGCAAAGATATCAGCAAAACATTCCGAAAAATAATTAACAAGAGGGAAGGGATTACTGCTATTGGAGGAACTTCAACTATTTCCAGTGAGGGCACACAGCATTCTTATTCAGGTAACTGACTTCTCCAAATTTGATCTTTTAGTCACTGATTCATTCATTAAGTGACATATTTAATCAGTTCTAAGATGCCACTCATTGTGATTCATACCATTATTTTATGTGCCATTGAGGAGAAAAAAAATACTGCAGACCACAGTATAACATGCCATCGAATTTGAAATACATCTCAGTTTCACAGATGTCAAAATGAAAAATCCTAGAATCATTGAAATCAATGAGTTCCTACTATGTATCAGGCTCAGTCTACAGAAACAAGATTATAAACAACAAAGTGGAAGTTGTTTATACTCCAGCATTAGATGTATTTAAAAGTGCCTTTTGAATGGCTTTTCATCCTGACTAATGAGGTAACTTTACTTTTAGACCTGACCTAGGAATGGGGGAGAGGCTTATAGTACAAGGATTTTTCTCTTCCATATTCTGAGATCTGAGATACCCGATTCACCTTTTATCTAGTAACTGAGTGACTAGAGAGCATAGCACCTGATTTGCTTGATCTGATTAAACCACTGGACCATTGCCCAGTGGGAAATGCAGAAGCATATTAACTCTTAAGATGAGGTGTCTTCCCCATGTTAAGTTATCTAAGATGTCTAAGAATCTTTGGCCAAGTTCTTTTTATTTATATGAACATAACTAGAACTATGCGTTTTTGGCCTTTTGACAAAATTACCTGTAACCTTTTCCCCTCTTTCTTCATTTCAGATCTCAATCTGTTAATTATCCTCTTGATTCTGTCCCTTCCTAATTGGATTTTCCTCTAGCGATATACTCAAATTTCTCTCATCTATTACATGTTTTTCCTAACTTTTTCCCACTAAGGAAGCAGCCATAAAGGCAAAGGTCCATAACTGTTACCTTCACTTTTTGAAAGGTATTCACCCCTTAACCCAGTTTCTGCCTGTCAATTCTACTGAAGTGGCTTCTTTTTAAAGACAAAAAAAAATTATTAAGGTATAATACACATTCAGCAAAGTGCTATAATCTTAAGTATATGGCTCAATGAATTTTTCCATGTGTATACATTCACGTAGCTGCCAACCAGAACAAGACATGGAATCTTTTCATCAGCTGAAGACTCCCTCATTCCCCTGATAGTAACTATTCTTCCCTAGAGGTAACCTCTTTTCTGATGTTTGTCACCATAAATTTTTGTTTATTTGTTTACTGAGGTATAACATACATGTAGTAAAGTGCGTGAAGTGTACTTTTTTTTTTTTTTTTTTTTGAGACGGCATCTCGCTGCGTCACCCAGGCCGGAGTACAGTGGTGCGATCTCGGCTCACTGCAAGCTCCACCTCCCGGGTTCACGTCATTCTCTTGCCTCAGCCTCCTGAGTAGCTGGGACTACAGGTGCCCGCCACCACGCCCAGCTAATTTTTTTGTATTTTTAGTAGAGTCAGGGTTTCACTGTGTTAGCCAGGATGGTCTCGATCTCCTGACCTCGTGATCCACCCACCTCGGCTTCCCAAAGTGCTGGGATTAGAGGCATGAGCCACTGCACCAAGCTGAAGTGTACTATTCTTAAGTATATGGCTTGATTTCTTTTAACCTATGAATACACCTATATAACTATTCTCTAGAAAAAGATCTGGAACATTTAATGGCTTTTATAAAAAATAGCAGCTTTATTGAGATATAATTGACATACCATGGAATACATTTTTAAAGTATACAGTTCAGTAGTTTTTAGTATATTCATAGTTGTGCAATTGTCACCACTATTTAATTTCAGAACACTTTCATTACACCAAAGAAAAACACTATACTCATATCAGTCACTCTCCATTTCCTTCTTCCCGAAGGCTCTGCAACCATTAAACTACTTTCTATTTCTATAAATTTGCCTATTCTGGAAGTTTCATATAAATGGAATCATACTGTAGTGGCCTTTCATTTGACAGGCTTCTTCACTGGTGTAATATTTTCAAGGCTCATCCATGTTGTCACATATATCATACTTCATTCCTTTTTTTCTGACTGCAGCCTCGACCTCCAGAGTTGAAGGTATCCTCCCACCTCAGCCTCCCAAGTGCACAACCATGCCTCCCAAATGTGCACCACCATGCCCAGCTAATTTTTCTATCTTTTGTAGAGATGGGGTTTTGCTATGTCACCCAGGTTGATCTTGAACTCCAGGGTTTGAGCGATCTGCCTGCCTTGGGATTACAGGTGTGAGCCATGGTACCTGGCCCCTTCATTCCTTTTCATTGCTGAATATTCCATTCTATGGGCAATACCACATTTTGTTTATCCTTTCATCAGGTGATGGACATTTGGGTTGTTTCTAGTTTTTGGCTACTATAAATAATGCTATATGAACACTCATGAATGCATTTCTGTGTGGGCATATACTTTGAATTCTCGTAGGCATATACTTAGGAGTAGAATTGCTCGAATTTTTGTTAACTCTATGTTTAACATTTTTAAAGAACTGCCAAATTGTTTTCCAAAGTGGCTGCACTTGTGAGGGCGATCTGGCTGCAACATCTGTCACTCCATTTATTGCCAGGGTTGATTTGGCTGATCTGGCTGGCTAGGCGGGTGTCCCCTTCCTCCCTCACTGCTCCATGTGAGTCCTTCCCGAAGCTCCATGCTCGGTTGAAGAGCATGACCATCCCCAATAGAGGAGGACTGGTCTTTGGGCAAGGGTATACGAGTAGCTGCACTCCCCTGCTAGAACATCCAAACAAGCTCTCAAGGTCCAAAGTGGCTGCACCATCTTACATTCCCACCAGCAATGTATGAGGGCTCCAGTTTCTTCACATTCTCACCAACACTTGTTTTTGCCCATTTAAAAAATTACAGCCATCCTAGTGGTTGTGATGTGGTATCTCATTCCTGGTTCCTATACCTGAAACATCCTTTCTTTCCTTGCCTATATTCACCTACTGAAAACCTATATTTCAAATAGTACCTCCTCTATAAAGCCTTTCTTGATCACCCTAACTAAAAGTGATTGCTTCTTTCTCTAAATTCTGCAAACATTGCATATATATTTCTGGTGGTGTATGTATTTCCCTTATATCACATTTCTTTGTATATTTGTTTTATAATTACACTAAAAAATTCCTCAATGGCAGATACAGTATTTTAGTGATCTCTGAATTCCTAGACTCCAAATCCTTCTAAGGAGGTGTGTATGAGGAGGCAAGAAGTTAAGGCAGATTATGATATGTACAAAGAGGAAATATTAGTACATATTTGTGTTTTTGTTGGCTTGTGTGTGTATGTATGTGTGGTGGATTAAATTTTGGGGGTACCTGCAAAATATTCCCTTGGGAAAATTACTTAATTCTAGGAACTGGGGCAACAATGGAGAAGGCCAACTCATTATGTGCTACCCTCTGATGGAAATGGGGATTATTTACTTTAAGGATTTATAATCTTAAATGATTTTTATATCTACAGAATAATAATAAAGCTGTACAATGTTTTTACTTTACGTTCCTTCCTATTTTCCCCACTGCATAACCCAACAAAATTTTCTACTTAAGATCAATGTACCCATACTAGAAGCCATGTGTTGAGAAGTTGTGGATGAAGATGGCCAAGGATAGTGCTGGTATCTAGATTTGTGTCAATTTTATGTTTGTTTTTTGTTTTTTTGAGACAAGAGTCTTGCTCTGTTGCCCAGGCTGGAGTGCAGTGGTGTGATCTCGGCTCACTGCAACCTCCATCTCCCAGATTCAAGCAATTCTCCCTGCCTCAGCCTCCGGAGTAGCTGGGATTACAGGTGCCTGCCACCACACCTGGCTAATTTTTGTATTTTTTAGTAGAGATGGGGTTTTGCCATGTTGGCCAGGCTGGTCTCAAACTCCTGACCTCAGATGATCCGCCCGCCTCAGCCTCCCAAAGTGCAGGGATTACAGGCATGAGCCACCGCACCCAGCCAATTTGTGTCAATTTTTTTTTCTTTTTTGGAGACGGAGTCTCGCTGTCGCCCAGGCTGGAGTGCAGTGGCGCGATTTCGGCTCACTGCAGGCTCCACCCCCGCGGGGTTCACGCCATTCTCCTGCCTCAACCTGTGTCAATTTTTTAATAGTTAAATTCCATTGAAATTGAGCTGTTTTATTCATTTGAATAACTTTTGACTGAATTCAGTATTTCTGTTGTAAGCTAAAAATCACAGCTCTCTAAACCTTTTGGGGAGGATGGGATTTATTGCCATGGTATTTGTTTCTTGTATTTTTTTTCCTTATTTAATTACATATACGTATTTGACCTCTGATGGTCTGCTTCTGACTCATTAGCTTTCAGAAGCAATGCATACTTGGAAATATTTTTGAATCAAACCAAATATATATTGTGCTCATTTAAGATATATACCTTCATCTCTCCTAATATATCAGTTTTTTTGTTTGTTTTTGAGACAGAGCCTTGCCCTGTCGCCAGGCTGGAGTGCAGTGGCGCAGTCTTGGCTCACTGCAAGCTCCGCCTCCCGGGTTCACGTCATTCTCCTGCCTCAGCCTCCCGAGTAGCTGGGATTACAGGCCCGTGCCACCACGCCCGGCTAATTTATTTTTGTGTATTTAGTAGAGATGAGGTTTTAACATGTTGGCCATGATGGTGTTGCTCTCTTGACCTCGTGATCTGCCCATCTAGCCCTCCCAAAGTGCTGGGATTACAGGTGTGTGCCACCGTGCTCCCCCCTTCTTTTTTTTTTTGAAAGGGTCTCTCTTTGTGGTTTAGGCTGGAGTTCAGTGGCACAATCTCCGCTCACTGCAACCTCCACCTCCCGGTTCAAGCGATTCTGAAGCCTCAGCCTCCCAAGTAGCTGGGACTATGGGCATGTGCCATTATGCCTGGCTAATTTTTGTATTTTCAATAGAGACGGGGTTTCTCCATGTTGCTCAGGCTGGTCTCGATCTCCTGACCTCAAGTGATCCACCCGCCTTGGAGTGCTTTGGGAAGTGCCGGGATTACAGGCATGAGCCACCACACCCAGCCACCTTTCTTCTTTTCTTAAACCCTTTTGTGTTTTAGTAGATTTGTAATAATGGTCAATTATTATCTTTGAGCAGAAATTAACAAGTATGTTTTTGTAGTGCAATAGCTATGTATGTTTTTATAGTGTAATAAAGTTTGTGAAATGAGATTTGCCTACCAAGATTTTCTCCTTTCAGAGGAAGAAAAAGTGGCTTTTGTTAACTGGATAAACAAAGCCCTGGAGAATGACCCTGACTGTAAGCATCTTATACCCATGAATCCCAATGATGATAGTCTTTTCAAGTCACTTGCAGATGGCGTCCTTCTTTGGTGAGTTGAACTTCTGGTTAAGGAAGCTGTGTTCTTTCTGATTACATTGACGAGCATTCCATGAAAACTACAATTCAGCTGTCCATTGTCTTTTGGAGTCAGTAGCTACTTAGGTCATGAAGAATTTATATTGCATAGAAAATGAACTACTGTATATCTACTGGAAAATTTCCAAAATTTTCCTTCAAATACAATCCCTTGTTTTTCTGTTGCCTTTTACGTGTATTACTATAATAATTGCCAGGAATCTTTTGAGTTATTTGTCTGATGCAGTTTTAAATATTCGCAGGGTTTCTCTTTTTCCAGTAAGAGAGTATTGATTATTGACTGGAACGGGACATGAGGAAATGCAAAGGGAAGATATTCCTTATTTGTACCTAAATGAAAATAATGTTTTGATTCAGCCTTGTGTTATCCTTGGCTCTTTGCATTCTATTTTTTCTCACTATATTGTAAACTCTCTGAGGGAATGTCTTTGTCATTGTTGTGTGTACCACAGTCCCAGCATACTTCTTTGGACAAAGAAGAGGTCTTTTCTTTAGTTTATAAAAAGTACAAAAGATTTACAAAGTAGAAAATAACCATCAAAAATATCCTTACCACCCATAAATGACTTATTAATATTCTAACACATTTCCTTCAGTCTTTTTAAAAATGTTTTTACTTAAAAAGGAAAACAAAACCTTACCCATAAGTACAGGATATTAGATTTTAGGACATTAAATATAAAATATACCTTGACCTCCACCTACAATTCTTATCTTTCTTTGACTCTCAGAGAAATTCCTATTATGAACCGAATGGGTATTTTCCTATTCTTGTTTTAAAAGGTAAAATTCTAAAATATAGAGAAAAAATTTATATTAATTTCTCTGAAAATGTCTAAATTATTGGTCTTAGATGAATCTCTGGCTTCGTATCTTTCTGCAACAATAGTAATTTTAACAGTGTTGATACTACTTTATGAAACTTGGCTTGTTGGAGAATTTGTTTTAGGCTGTGGAATACTGATGATCATTAAGTGAAATAAAGACAAAACTAACATAAGGAAAATTCAGGGTGATGACTGGGCACGGTGGCTCATGTCTGTAATCTCAGCACTTTGGGAGGCTGAGGCAGGAGGATCACTTGAGGTCAGGAGGTTGAGACCAGCCGGGCCAACGTGGTGAAACCCCATCTCTACTGAAAATACAAAAATTAGCTGAGAGGTGGCACACGCCTGTAATCCCAGCTACTCGGGAGGCTGAGGCAGGAGTATCACTTGAACCCAGGAGGTGGAGGTTGCAGTGAGCTGAGATCACACCACTGCATTCCAGCCTGGGTGACAGAGGTAGACTCCCTCTCAAAAAAAAAAAAGGAAAATTCAGGATGGTCAAAAAAAATTAGGAGAAATGCTAAGATTACTATTGCAGTGAGTGATGGATTTGTTTTAGGAATGGGAATATTTCTTGGATTTTAAGAATTAAGTTCCTGGCATGAATTTTAGTTTAATTAATTATTATTATTATTTTTTGAGACGAGGTCTCTCTGTTTTACACAGGCTGGCCTCAAACTCTTGGGCTCAGCCTCCCAAGTAGCTGAGATTATATGCACGTGCCACCATGCCTGGCTTACTGTTTAATATTTTAAAGTAATGAATTGTTATTTTCAAAATTTATCTACTTTGGCTGTTTGCAATAGTAAACTAAAAAGATTTCTTGGCGTATTAAACTAAATTATTTTCTCTTTAGCAAAATGATCAACTTATCTGAACCAGATACAATTGATGAAAGAGCCATCAATAAGAAAAAGCTCACGCCATTCACTATTTCTGTAAGTATTTGCCCTTTGCTTATTATCATGTTACTATGCTGAGAAATATAAGACCTTTGTTAATGAATGCTTGGACCCAGATAAAACCTTTGATTTAATGTAATGTTATTCTCCTATAAAAACTGTTTTTTAAAGAGACGAGGGTCTTGCTATGCCCCCCAATAGAGCTCACTGTAACCTCAAACTCCTGGGATCAAGTGATCCTCCAACCTCAGCTTCCTGAGTTGTTAGGGCTATAAGCATGTACCACTATGCCCTGCTAATTTTTTAAAGTTTTTGTGGAGATAGGGTCTTGCTATGTTGCTCAGTCTGGTCTTGAACTACAGGCCTCAAGTCATCTTCCTGACAGTACCATGCTGTCAAATTCCAAAGTGTTGGAATTATAGGCGTGAGCCACCATGGCTGGCCAAAACCGGATTTTTATTAAATAAAAATTCAGTTGGATTTTTTAATGAATGAAATGAAGATTCAAGGTACTTTGGATGCACTTACTTAAGCTGTAGTATTCAGTTTATATTATTGTAATTGTTGAATTATTTATTAATGAACACCTTTTTGATGCCAGTGCTCTTATTAGGTGGTTGAAAAAGAACACTGCAGTTTTATCATTTCACAAAATTTTAAACTAATCTTTTTGTACTAAATTGTTCTGTAGTTGGCTCCTCCATACAGATCTTGTATAACTCCAAGTATTTATACTTACCACACTTTCCCCCTCAAAATCTCTAGAACAATGAGTGGATATTAATATTTACTGAGTACTTACTGGGTATCAGTTACTGTTCTAAACACACTATGTAAATTATCCTCCCAGCAACTTTATAATAAGGTATATACTATGATTTTATAGATGAGGAAACTGAGGCACTGACAGGTTATACAGAGGCAGAGCCAGGATGTGATCCCAGTCATCTAGTGCCAGAGCTCATTTCTTAATCACTGTGTTATACTGCCCCTCTCATGTGGTGGTAGTAATAGCAACTATTTAAGGTGCGGTCACAATAGTAGCTATTAAAATTAAGCTACTGCTAACCTGTGTCCTTCATTTGGCAAGTGCAATCCTTGATTTCACTAAAATTGTTGAGTCTTCTATAGAAAGCTAGTCTTCTGTAGACTATTACCCCTGCATATTTTGGAAGTGTGCTATCTCTAAAAATAAAACTGCATGATAGCCTCTCAGATCCACTCTGTGGCTACCACAAAATACTTATAGAATATTTTTTCTGTATTTTCTTTAATGCACTAAATATAAATATTAAAAGTAAAGCCAAGGAACAAATGTACACGATAGTAAGAAATGCTGTATTTCAGGTTGAGTGACCAAAAAAAAAGGTCATGTATATATTCTATAAATAAGATAGATGTGAATATTTTCAGTAATCATGGATATTAGATGAAGATCCCAGTACAACATGTGAAACATAATCTGGCAATTGCAACTGGAAATAGGCTTCTTCAAGAATGGTAATTTCTATTAGTGATATGCAACATTATTGACCTGTTAGCAAGCACGGGACAAGAAAGCCATGTAGTCAACATCCAATTCTGTACTTCTCAAAGATAACAGGAAATGAGGGAACCTGTTAGACAGTCCAAGCCTAACCATGTACCACTGCCCTATAGAAGGCAGGGCCACCTCTCTTGTGTCCCAGTTGTTTGTGGTTCCCTACTGTCCTTATCTTTCCACATCAACACAAGTCTTCAGGAAGGCTGGGCATTCAGGGCAGTTGTCCATGGTAAGAATTGTATAGCAACTTCTCCATGGGGTTCTCCTGTTACTTCTTGTTCTTAAGATGTTTAGAAGTAGCTTAGTGTGGCCATTCCATTCCCTACTAACTGGTAAGGCAATAATGTTGTATTTATCAAGTAGAAACTACCATTTACTTGAAAGAAACATGTTGCAACTCCTTATTTTCTACTCGTTTTTTAAAGCCAAATTACTTTAAGACATTTGATATGCTTGTAAAGCAAACATCTTTGAATAAAATTAACATCAAAAGTGGTTTTTCTCCTATATGACCAACACAACCCGTTGATAAGACAAAGCTGAGTTACCTGTTTAATGCAGTAAGAAAAAATACTTGCAAAGCTTTGTTAGTGTCTTGGTGCTAGGAAAGTGAGGGCAGCATCTGAGAATTGGAATTGTAGTTTAGGGCAGGTCTTTCGATATGAGAGGGGGCGAGAGGGCAAGATTGGGCAAGATTCTCAATACACCAGCCCAAGATTGGTGGAAATAGCAAGGGGAGGATTTTAAGGTGAGGAGGTCAAAGAATCTTAGAGTATAAACTGTCACTGATGTTTTCTTTGAAGAGTTAATGGGTCTTTTAGGTAGTGCCTGCTGTGAAAAATCAGACCTTTTGCCCAGGGTCAAGACTCCTGGAAGAATAAGATCATGCTAATGAAGACAGAGAGTAAAGTCATGCCAGTGAAGACAAGAGGATAGCACACAAGGTCATATTAATGTAGGCAGTAAGATGTGGTTTTGTTTGTCATTGTTCAGGCTGAGAGTAGTGGTAGGTTTTGGTTCTTACTAGTATTGCAATCAATTTAACGAAATTACACACTTCTTTTGGCCCACAGTACCATGCTGTCAACTGCATATGAAATGGGTTATTGTGAGATTAATACTATTATTGGGTTAATTTTCAGTCCAGTTCTTTCCCCTGCTGATGCATTCTGGGGAATCTCAACTGGAGCAAACATCATGTATGCTCTTGGAAGCAAAGAGAAAAATATTAGTGGTCATGCCTAAATCAGCAGAAGCTGTCTCTTGAAAGTTGCATAGATTTGATTTAAGGTAACTGAAAAAACATTTGAAGCAGGAGTGTTAATTAAAAACATCTGAAGTTATTAAAAATCTTAGATTTCCATAAAGTATTTGCAATTTGCTGTTAATTTTTTCACGTTTATGTTTATTTGTAGTGAATTATGAGGTTATGAAAATACTGAAGGCTTCTCTGGTTCTGCTGCTTCTTTCAGGAGAACTGTATTTAAATGAACATTGCTTAATACTACTATAAAAATAATTCAAAATGCTTATTTTAATCACCCCAGACGATCCCCCAAAGATACCGCCATTTATTTACTTGGAGCTCAATAAATCACTTCAGCACACTATAGGAGGAAGCTGCTGAAATATTCACTATGCTTTGAGAACCTCTATGCTTTGCTGTGACCAGCCCATTAAATTGTTGCTATTACCACTACAATATGAGAATGGCAGTAATGCATGGCGATTAAGAGGATGGGCTCTGGGCCAGGTGCAGTGGCTCACGCCTGTAATCCCAGCACTTTGGGAGGCCGAGGTGGGCGGATCACGAAGTCAGGAGATCTAGACCATCCTGGCTAACATGGTGAAACACCGTCTCTACTAAAAACACAAAAAATTAGCCGGGCGTGGTGGCGGGCGCCTGTAGTCCCAGCTACTCAGGAGGCTGAGGCAGGAGAATGGCGTGAGCCCGGGAGGCGGAGCTTGCAGTGAGCTGAGATAGTGCCATTGCACTCCAGCCTGGGCGACAGAGCGAGACTCCATCTCAAAAATAAATAAATAAATAAAAAAAGAGGATGGGCTCAGGAGACCACTGGGATCAGACCCGGGCCTTTCCACTGTGGAACCTGTCAGTGCTGCAGTTTCCTCATCTGTAAAATCCATCTTAAGAGTTACTTTAAAATTATCTTAAAACCTAATTGTACATCATTTTTTAAAGAAGTGCTTCCAAATGAACACTTTACAAAAATATCATGTTGAGTTTGAGGTATTGGCAGAACATCCAGGTAGACATAACCAAGTACATATATAGATACAGAGCTTAGAGTGGGGACTCAGAGGAGGTCTGGGTGGAAATAGGGATTTGAAAGTCATTGGCATATAAAGTAACAGTTAAAACCATGTGATTTTTTTTTGAGTAGTGGTATTTTCGTTGTATAAATATTATGTTTATAAATCTGAAATTTGGCAGTCCATTGTTTCTTATAGATAATTTTTATAGATAGGACCTTAGAAAGGACTTCCTCATGTGTACTTTTTTTTTTTTTTTTTTGGGCAATTCAGGAAAATTTAAACCTAGCTCTGAATTCTGCCTCAGCCATTGGTTGTACAGTGGTCAACATCGGTGCATCAGATCTCAAAGAAGGAAAACCTCACTTGGTCTTGGGACTTCTCTGGCAGATCATCAAAGTTGGCCTTTTTGCTGATATTGAGATTTCCAGGAATGAAGGTAAGATCATTAGAAATATTTGCTGTTCATTGACATGTACTCGCTATGGGAAGAATTTACATTTCGCTGTTTTGCCCTCAGCTCTGATTGCATTATTAAATGAAGGTGAGGAACTAGAGGAGCTGATGAAGCTTTCTCCCGAGGAATTACTGCTGCGATGGGTGAACTACCACCTGACCAATGCAGGATGGCATACCATCAGCAACTTCAGCCAAGACATTAAGGTTTATATTTAAATGTTCAAATTTGTGACATGAAATAAGGATGTGGAGTGTAAAAATAAAAAGGGTTCAGACTTAAATTTGAATTAAATTCACAAGAACACTTGGGATAGAAAATGAAAATTTGCGGGGGGTGGAGCCAAGATGGCCGAATAGGAACAGCTCCGGTCTCCAGCTCCCAGCCCCAGCGACACAGAAGACGGATGATTTCTGCATTTCTGCTTGAGGTACCGGTTTCATCTCACTAGGGAGTGCCTAACAGTGGGTGCAGGACAGTCGGTGAAGCGCACTGTGCGCGAGCCGAAGCAGGGCGAGGCATTACCTCACTCGGGAAGCGCAAGGGGTCAGGGAGTTCCCTTTCCTAGTCAAAGAAAGGGGAAACAGACGGCACCTGGAATATCGGGTCAGTCCCACCCCAATACTGCGCTTTTCCAACGGGCCTGGAAAACGGCACACTAGGAGATTGTGTCCCGCACCTGGCTCAGAGGGTCCTGTGCCCACGGAGTCTCGCTGATTGCTAGCACAGCAGTCTGAGATCAAGCTGCAAGGCAGCAGCGAGGCTGGGGGAGGGGCGCCCGCCATTGCCCAGGCTTGCTTAGGTAAACAAAGCAGCCAGGAAGCTCGAACTGGGTGGAGCCCACCACAGCTCAAGGAGGCCTGCCTGCCTCTATAGGCTCCACCTCTGGGGGCAGGGCACAGACAAACGAAAACTCAGCAAGAACCTCCACAGACTTAAAGGTCCCTGTCTGACTGACAGCTTTGAAGAGAGTAGTGGTTCTCCCAGCACGCAGCTGGAGATCTGAGAACGGACAGACTGCCTCCTAAAGTGGGTCCCTCACCCCTGAGCAGCCTAACTGGGAGGCACCCCCCAGTAGGGACAGACTGACACCTCATTCAACCGGGTACTCCTCTGAGACAAAACTTTCAGACGAACTATCAGACAGCTGAATTTGTGGTCTCTCGAAAATCCGCTGTTCTGCAGCCACCGCTGCTGACACCCAGCCAAACAGGGTCTGGAGTGGACCTCTAGTAAACTCCAACAGACCTGCAGCTGAGGGTCCTGTCTGGTAGAAGGAAAACTAACAAACAGAAAGGACATCCACACCAAAAACCCATCTGTACATCACCATCATCAAAGACCAAAAGTAGATAAAACCACAAAGATGGGGAAAAAACAGAACAAAAAAACTGGAAACTCTAAAAAACAGAGCACCTCTCCTCCTCCAAAGGAACGCAGTTCCTCACCAGCAACGGAACAAAGCTGGATGGAGGATGACTTTGATGAGTTGAGAGAAGAAGGCTTCAGACGATCAAACTACTCTGAGCTACGAGAGGAAATTCAAAACAATAGCAAAGAAGTTAAAAACTTTGAAAAAATATTAGAAGAATGGATAACTAGAATAACCAATGGAGAGAAGGGCTTAAAGGAGCTGATGGAGCTGAAAGCCAAGTTTGGAGAACTACGTGAAGATTGCAGAAGCCTCAGTAGCAGATGTGATCAACTGGAAGAAAGGGTATCGCTGATGGAAGATGAAATGAATGAAATGAAGAGAGAAGGGAAGTTTAGAGAAAAAAGAATAAAAAGAAATGAACAAAGCCTCCGAGAAATTTGGGACTATGTGAAAAGACCAAACCTACGTCTGATTGGTGTACCTGAAAATGATGGGGAGAATGGAACCAAGTTGGAAAACACTCTGCAAGATATTATCCAGGAGAACTTCCCCAATCTAGCAAGGCAGGCCAGCATTCAGATTCAGGAAATACAGAGAACGCCACAAAGATACTCCTCGAGAAGGGCAACTCCAAGACACATAATTGTCAGATTCACCAAAGTTGAAATGAAGGAAAAAATGTTAAGGGCAGCCAGAGAGAAAGGTCGGGTTACCCACAAAGGGAAGCCCATCAGACTAACAGCTGATCTCTCAGCAGAAACTCTACAAGCCAGAAGAGAGTGGGGGCCGATATTCAACATTCTTAAAGAAAAGAATTTTCAACCCAGAATTTGCTATCCCACCAAACTAAGCTTCATAAGTGAAGGGGAAATAAAATACTTTACAGACAAGCAAACGCTGAGTGATTTTGTCACCACCAGGCCTGCCCTAAAAGAGCTCCTGAAGGAAGCACTAAACATGGAAAGGAACAACCGGTACCAGCCACTGCAAAAACATGCCAAATTGTAAAGACCATCGAGGCTAGGAAGAAACAATAGCAACTAACGAGCAAAATAACCAACTAACATCATAATGACAGGATCAGATTCACACATAACAATATTAACGTTAAATGTAAATGGGCTAAATGCTCCAATCAAAAGACACAGACTGGCAAACTGGATAAGGAGTCAGGACCCATCAGTGTGCTGTATTCAGGAAACCCATCTCACGTGCAGAGACACACATAGACTCAAAATAAAGGGATGGAGGAAGATCTATCAAGCAAATGGAAAACAAAAAAAGGCAGGGGTTGCAATCCTAGTCTCTGATAAAATAGACTTTAAACCAACAAAGATCAAAAGAGACAAAGAAGGCCATTACATAATGGTAAAGGGATCAATTCAACAAGAAGAGCTAACTATCCTAAATATATATGCACCCAACACAGGAGCACCCAGATTCATAAAGCAAGTCCTGAGTGACCTACAAAGGGACTTAAACTCCCACACAATAATAATGGGAGATTTTAACACCCCACTGTCAACATTAGACAGATCAACGAGACAGAAAGTTAACAAGGATATCCAGGAATTGAACTCAGCTCTACATAAAGTGGACCTAATAGACATCTACAGAACTCTCCACCCCAAGACAACAGAATATACATTTTTTTCAGCACCACACCACACCTATTCCAAAATTGACCACATAGTTGGAAGTAAAGCTCTCCTCAGCAAATGTAAAAGAACAGAAATTATAACAAACTGTCTCTCAGACCACAGTGCAATCAAACTAGAACTCAGGATTAAGAAATTCACTCAAAACCGCTCAACTACATGGAAACTGAACAACCTGCTCCTGAATGACTATTGGGTACATAATGAAATGAAGGCAGAAATAAAGATGTTCTTTGAAACCAACGAGAACAAAGATACAACATACCAGAATCTCTGGGACACATTCAAAGCAGTGTGTAGAGGGAAATTTATAGCACTAAATGCCCACAAGAGAAAGCAGGAAAGATCCAAAATTGACACCCTAACATCACAATTAAAAGAACTAGAAAAGCAAGAGCAAACACATTCAAAAGCTAGCAGAAGGCAAGAAATAACTAAAATCAGAGCAGAACTGAAGGAAATAGAGACACAAAAAACCCTTCAAAAAATTAATGAATCCAGGAGCTGGTTTTTTGAAAAGATCAACAAAATTGATGGACCACTAGCAAGACTAATAAAGAAGAAAAGAGAGAAGAATCAAATAGATGCAATAAAAAACGAAAAAGGGGATATCACCACCGATCCCACAGAAATACAATCTACCATCAGAGAATACTACAAACACCTCTATGCAAATAAACTAGAAAATCTAGAAGAAATGGATAAATTCCTTGACAAATACACCCTCCCAAGACTAAACCAGGAAGAAGTTGAATCTCTGAATAGACCAATAACAGGTTCTGAAATTGTGGCAATAATCAATAGCTTACCAACCAAAAAGAGTCCAGGACCTGACGGATTCACAGCCGAATTCTACCAGAGGTACAAGGAGGAACTGGTACCATTCCTTCTGAAACTATTCCAATCGATAGAAAAAGAGGGAATCCTCCCTAACACATTTTATGAAGCCAGCATCGTCCTGATACCAAAACCTGGCAGAGACATAACCAAAAAAGAGAATTTCAGACCAATATCCTTGATGAACATTGATGCAAAAATCCTCAATAAAATACTGGCAAACCGAATCCAGCAGCACATCAAAAAGCTTATCCACCATGATCAAGTGGGCTTCATCCCTGGGATGCAAGGCTGGTTCAACATACGCAAATCAATAAATGTAATCCAGCATATAAACAGAACCAAAGACAAAAACCACATGATTATCTCAATAGATGCAGAAAAGGCCTTTGACAAAATTCAACAACCCTTCATGCTAAAAACTCTCAATAAATTAGGTATTGATGGGACGTATCTCAAGATAATAAGAGCTATCTATGACAAACCCACAGCCAATATCATACTGAATGGGCAAAAACTGGAAGCATTCCCTCTGAAAACTGGCACAAGACAGGGATGCCCTCTCTCACTGCTCCTATTCAACATAGTGCTGGAAGTTCTGGCCAGAGCAATCAGGCAGGAGAAGGAAATAAAGGGTATTCAACTAGGAAAAGAGGAAGTCAAATTGTCCCTGTTTGCAGATGACATGATTGTATATCTAGAAAACCCCATTGTCTCAGCCCAAAATCTCCTTAAGCTGATTAGCAACTTCAGCAAAGTCTCAGGATACAAAATTAATGTACAAAAATCACAAGCATTCTTGTACACCAATAACAGACAAACAGAGAGCCAAATCATGAGCGAACTCCCATTCACAATTGCTTCAAAGAGAATAAAATACCTAGGAATCCAACTTACAAGGGATGTGAAGGACCTCTTCAAGGAGAACTACAAACCACTGCTCAATGAAATAAAAGAGGATACAAACAAATGGAAGAACATTCCATGCTCATGGGTTGGAAGAATCAATATCGTGAAAATGGCCATACTGCCCAAGGTAATTTATAGATTCAATGCCATCCCCATCAAGCTACCAATGACTTTCTTCACAGAATTGGAAAAAACTACTTTAAAGTTCATATGGAACCAAAAAAGAGCCCGCATCGCCAAGTCAATCCTAAGCCAAAAGAACAAAGCCGGAGGCATCACGCTACCTGACTTTAAACTATACTACAAGGCTACAGTAACCAAAACAGCATGGTACTGGTACCACAACAGAGACATAGATCAATGGAACAGAACAGAGCCCTCAGAAATGACGCCGCATAGCTACAACTATCTGATCTTTGACAAACCTGACAAAAACAAGAAATGGGGAAAGGATTCCCTATTTAATAAATGGTGCTGGGAAAACTGGCTAGCCATATGTAGAAAGCTGAAACTGGATCCCTTCCTTACACCTTATACAAAAATTAATTCAAGATGGATTAAAGACTTATATGTTAGACCTAAAACCATTAAAATCCTACAAGAAAACCTAGGCAATACCATTCAGGACATAGGCGTGGGCAAGGACTTCATGTCTAAAACACCAAAAGCAATGGCAACAAAAGCCAAAATCGACAAATGGGATCTCATTAAACTAAAGAGCTTCTGCACAGCAAAAGAAACTATCATCAGAGTGAACAGGCAACCTACAGAATGGGAGAAAATTTTTGCAACCTACTCATCTGACAAAGGGCTAATATCCAGAATCTACAATGAACTCAAACAAATTTACAAGAAAAAAACAAACAACCCCATCAAAAAGTGGGCAGAGGACATGAACAGACACTTCTCAAAAGAAGACATTTATGCAGCCAAAAAACACATGAAGAAATGCTCATCATCACTGGCCATCAGAGAAATGCAAATCAAAACCACAGTGAGATACCATCTCACACCAGTTAGAATGGCCATCATTAAAAAATCAGGAAACAATAGGTGCTGGAGAGGATGTGGAGAAATAGGAACACTTTTACACTGTTGGTGGGACTGTAAACTAGTTCAACCATTGTGGAAGTCAGTGTGGCGATTCCTCAGGGATCTCGAACTAGAAATACCATTTGACCCAGCCATCCCATTACTGGGTATATACCCAAAGGACTATAAATCATGCTGCTATAAAGACACATGCACACGTATGTTTATTGCAGCACTATTCACAATAGCAAAGAGTTGGAACCAACCCAAATGTCCAACAACGATAGACTGGATTAAGAAAATGTGGCACATATACACCATGGAATACTATGCAGCCATAAAAAATGATGAGTTCGTGTCCTTTGTAGGGACATGGATGAAACTGGAAAACATCATTCTCAGTAAACTATCGCAAGGACAAAAAACCAAACACCGCATGTTCTCACTCATAGGTGGGAATTGAACAATGAGAACTCATGGACACAGGAAGGGGAACATCACACTCCGGGGACTGTTGTGGGGTGGGAGGAGGGGGGAGGGACAGCATTAGGAGATACACCTAATGCTAAATGACGAGTTAATGGGTGCAGGAAATCAACATGGCACATGGATACATATGTAACAAACCTGCACATTGTGCACATGTACCCTAAAACCCTAAAGTATAATTAATAAATAAATAAATAAATAAATAAATAAATAAATAAATAAATAAAAGAAAATGAAAATTTGCATTACTGTGTGAAGTAGATCCCCCAATTATATTCACAAAATATATATTTTCTAAAAACCAGATATATTGGCTTTTAATAAGAACTACAACTGACTGTAAGAGGAAAGAGGTGCTAGCCTCAACAGATTAAAACACACTTTCTCATTTTATATGCCACAGATCTGCTAGAGTATAATGAGGATGTCAGTCTGTTCATTTGGACTAATAATTACATCTGTTTACTGGTTTAACACTCTCACTCCCACTTTGCCAATAACCAGCTAAGAGGAAATCAGATTATCTGAGGGCACAGAGAATCAGTAAACAAAGGGGATCTTAAGGTATGTGCCTTAACCAGGGTAGCTTAAAACACTTCCCTCTCTACTGGGAGAATCTTGTCAGGGAAACTATAACAGGCATTTCTGTCTAACGACAACTTTCCCTTGGTTACTGCCTGGATGGGCATTGCCAAGCCGGGTCGCTGTGACTTTTTTCTTCTCTCTGTTTCTTTATGTCCTCCCCCACCCTGCCCCCCAAGAGTAATCAATCAGTGCTGGTTCTAATTCATGTTCCCTCTTTAGCTATATAACCTTCAGTCAGGTTATCTTTTTCCATAATGGCCTACAGGACAGTCTCTCAATTTGAAGTGACATTTTATTTCTCTGCTTTCATCTACTATACACTATTATATTTGAAAGTTTATTTGGGAGATTTCTGTTATTCTGAAATCTCTGAAAATTCAGCTAATCAAACATTTATTCAGCTCTTTCTGAAGGGCATTATGCCCAGGGGATGCAAAGACTCAGCTCTTGAGAAGCTTGCCAATTCTACTCGGAGACAAACATGTACTAGAGGGATATTTCAGTTATCTATTGCTATATAGCAAATTATGCAAAATTTGCTTAAATAATGATTATTTCTCATCATTTTGTGGGTTGATGCATCTTGGCTGGGTGGTTCTTCTGCTTCACATGGTTTTGGCTGGGATTACTAACTCAGTTACATTCAGCTGTCAGTTGGACTCATCTGGAAAGTACACAAAGGCCTCAGTCACATGTCTGGTGCCTCAGTGCTCCTCCACAAGGCCTCTCTACATGGTGAGCTCAGGCTTCCTTACAGCATGATAGTCTCAGATAGTTAGACTTCTTATGTAGAAGTTAACTTTAAGAGAGAGGAAGCAGAAGCTCTTAAGATTTGGGCGTGGAAGCCCCAGAACATCACTTTCACAGCATTCTCTTAAAGTGAATCATAAGGCCCGTCCAAATTAAAGAGGACAGGAAATAGCTTCTGCCTTTTGATGGGAAGAGTTAATGTATGTATGGGGAAGAACTATGATATCCATCTTTGGAGACAATGACATTGGATGATTTAATAGTGTGATCACTGTTTACTTATTAAGGTAGGCAAGGGGTGCTGTGCACTACAGAAGAGGGGTTCTTAGTTCATCCTAGAGAATCCAGGGAAGGCTTCCAGGAGATAATACTTGACCTGAATCTTAACTGATGTTGATGCTTGGGTGTGTAAACAGATGGAAAAGTAAGGGAGGGTATCCAGGTGCAGGAAACAGCATTGCTATAAACTCTGAGGTGTGAAACAGGATTGCTTTGAAGCTCTGAAGTGTGAAACAGCATGGTACTTTCAGGAACCTACAAGTAATTCTGTATTATTAAAGTTATTCCATTCTTTGAGATAGAGGCAATTTCTTCAGTTTGAGCACTTGTTTTCCCTAAATTCAATGATGATTTTATTCATTTTAAAAATGCTATTTCATAATCTTTCCTTGAAGGACTCGAGAGCCTATTTTCATCTGCTTAATCAGATTGCCCCTAAAGATGGGAAAGATGGACCTGCCATTGTCATTGACCTTTCAGGAATTAACGTGAGTGCAATTTTTAACTTTTAAAATATATTGTGGTAAAATAGACATAGAAAATTTACCATTTTTATCATCTTCAGTGTTCAGTTCAGTGGCATTCAGTACATTTGTATTGTTGTGCAGCTATCACCATTATCCATCTCTACAAACTTTTCATCATCCTGTAGGGAAATTCTGTACTCATTAAACAATAACTCCCCATTTTCCCCTTCCCGCAGGCCCTGGTAACCACTGTTCTACTTTCTGACTATGAATTTGAATTTGAGTAGCAGGTACAGTCAAATTTAGAGTACAGTTCTCTACAAGCAGCCTTCCCTGGTAGAGCCCTCAGCCCTCCATTAAAGTTTGGTGCTTTGCTCTATGGAAGTTTTTTCCATGCCCCAGGCTCCAAGCCTCCATGTCAAGCCAACTGGCTGTCATGACGGAAGAAAGGGAACTGCGTAATTGTGACCTGGAGTATTTGTGGAATCAATCCTACATTCACGTTTCCCTGGTGCAAGGCAATTGGAACTCACCAGGGTGCTCTTGTGACTGTCAGCATATGCCAGGAAAGGAAGCAACAACCTGTTGTTAGATTTTTAAGCAATCAATTATCAGTTTTACCAGCTTATATTTAGAAATATACAAAATAAAAATAGATATTCCTAGTATTTATGGTGTAGGAAAGACTGATACAGATTCTGACCTCCCAAACATACTTCCTAGGAATCTCATTGTTTTAGCATAAGTTATAAATACCAGGGACGGTTCTATCTAAATCAGGATGTCTAGTCTTTTGGCTTCCCTGGACCACATTAGAAGAATTGTCTTGGGCCACACATAAAATACACTAACACTAACAATAGCTGATGAGCTAAAAAAACAAAAAACAAAAAAAAAGGTGCAAAAAAATCTAATGTTTTAAGAAAGTTTACAAATTTGTATTGGGCCACATTCAAAGCTGTCCTGGGCTGCATGTGACCCACCGGCCGTGGGCTGGACAACTTGAATTCTAAACATTAAAATTTGGTCAGATAATAGATTGTATGAAAATATGTCATGTACTTAAAGTGCAGTATCCATAACATTTGGTTTTAAAGGCACCTTGAGTCATTACTAATTATATCTCACATTATTATAATGACATATTTCAGAAACACAGTATTGCAATGCTCTGTAAAATGTGCAAATCATTTTAAGTAAAAAAATTAGGAACTTATGGAAAATTTTGAATATATTCAAGAGAACAGACTTAGGATACTAAACTGTCAGGTACTCAACCCTCAGTTTCAACATCTGCCAATTCATGGTCAATCTTATCTAATTTATTCCCTATTTCCCTCCTCTCCTATATTATTTTGAAGCAAATCCTAGACATTACTTCATGGATAAATATTTCAATATATATTTCTAAAAGATAAAGACACTTTTAAAGTAAAACCACAATACCTTATCATACCTTAAAAAATTACAACAATCTGTATCATCATAAAAATATCTAGTCAATGTTGACATTTCCACTTGCCTCATAAATGCCATTTTTTCATAGTTTATTTGAATTAAGATCTAAAATAAGGTCCACATATTGTCTTTGGTTTTGTTTTTTTTTTTAGATGGAGTCTTGCTCTGTCGCCCAGGCTGGAGTGCAGTGACACAATCTTGGCTCACGGCAACCTCCGCCTCCTGGGCTCAAGTGATTCTCCTACCTCCACTTCCTGAGTAGCTGGGATTACAAGTGCATGCCACCACACCTGGTTAATTTTTGTATTTTTAGTAGAGACAGGGTTTCAACATGTTGGCTAGGCTGGTCTCAAACTCCTGAACTCAAGTGATCCGCCTGCCTCTGCCTCCCAAAGTGCTGGGATTACAGGCATGAGCCACCATGTCCAGCCACATATTGTCATTTTTTGATGTCTACAATGGTAACTTTTCTTCGTTAATTTAATAATCTGTTGCTTTCTCTGATTTCATTTACATGATTAATTATTTTGCAACTCTGGTGCACAGAATTAGGTGGGTTATCTTTGGTCATGATACACTCATATGGGTCTGTGCATACCCATTTTAAAATTTATTTTTGTGTGTGGTTGTTTGTTTTGAAACTGTAACAAGCCTCATGAACTCTCAATCTAACAGGAAAACTAAAACCTTGACATTACATTTTCTGTACAGTTCTTCCCTATTCCATCTCTGTTTAGCCCAGTGTGGTAACCAGTCTTTCCTTTTATGTAGTTTCCCTTCATCCAAATGTATCCCTTACAAAATTAAATTCTTCATTTTACTTTTTAACTTCCTTTAAAGTTTATCATGTTATACTTAAATTTCTAGTACTTCTTTTTGAACTTGTATCTCTAAGAGTTATTCATATTGGATGTCATGGTGTGAATATACAAATTCATTCATCTACTCTCCTGTTTATAGGTATTTGGGTTGTTTCATTTGTTTCCAGGGTTTTGCAATTGTGAAAGGTGCTTTTCCCTATGATTTTAATTTTTAAAATATATATTTCAACTTGTTTTTCATCAAGAAGAGCCTTCTGGAAATGTCACTTAGTGTACAGTGGGTATGATAACTATGCCTGTTATCCAGAGGGCACTCTACTAGCTGGTCTTGAATAAGTTACCTATAGTGCGACCAGTAGGAGCTTACTGATACAATATTTGAGGATTTTGCTGAGTATTTTAGCAAGAAGGGTAAAATATAACTCAGTTATCCCAGCAAGGAAATTCAGAGACTTTTTTCCTTTTAACTTAAAAGGCGTGGGGGCTGGGTGTAGTGGCTCACGGCTATAATCCCAGCACTTTGGGAGGCCGAGATGGGCGGATCAGGAGTTCGAAACCAGCCTGGCCAACATGGCAAAACCCTGTCTCTACTAAAAATACAAAAATTAGCTGGGCATAGTGGCATGTGTCTGTAATCCCAGCTACTCAGGGGCTGAGGGAGGAGAATCACTTGAACCCAAGAGGCAGAGGTTGCAGTGAGCCAAGATCATGCCACTGCACTCCAGCCTGGGGAACAGAGCAAGACTCTGTCTCTAAATACATAAATAAATAAAGGAATGGGTAAGTTGACTTGGAATTACTACACATTTTGATCTTATTTTGAGTTATTATTTGATACATTTGTGGAAAAGTAATTGCTTATATATATATGTATACCAATAAAAATTAT
Source organism: Hylobates moloch (assembly GCF_009828535.3). Lineage (NCBI taxonomy): Eukaryota > Metazoa > Chordata > Mammalia > Primates > Hylobatidae > Hylobates > Hylobates moloch. The sequence goes on along the minus strand of NW_026652297.1, from coordinate 7,883,840 downwards.
GCCAATTAAAACTTCACTTGTAACCATTTTTGTTTTATTGTTTAGGAGACAAATGACCTGAAGCGTGCTGGACTCATGCTTCAAGAAGCAGATAAACTGGGCTGCAAGCAGTTTGTTACTCCTGCAGATGTGGTTTCAGGCAATCCTAAACTTAATTTAGCTTTTGTAGCTAATTTGTTTAACACATACCCATGCCTGCACAAGCCGAATAATAATGACATCGATATGAATTTACTGGAAGGTGCGTTCTTTCTGCCTTTGATTGACTTGCTGTATTTATCTTCTTATGGTATTGTCTTACTTCACTGTCAGAGATAGGGGATTGTGGTGAGAAATGCAATTTAGTGTCTGTAGGTATGTGTGTCTATTGAAAAATTAAAATTATGGAAGGTGGTTGCTGGTTTTGGTTAAAAGAGAATGCTGGGGTAAATTTTATCTTTTATTTCTCCATAAGAGGTTAGTGAAAACTATCATACATTTAAAATATTCTCATAAATGATCACATAACAGCTCTACCACCAATATGGACAATGAATTATCTATTAGAATAAAATAATTATTAGTAGGTGTTTTTCTCCTTTGAAAGTTCCAGTTTGACTCTAGTATTGTTCTCTTTTTAAGGTTTTTAGTGTACATGAAAAAAATTACAGTGTTCGTTATTTGTCTTTTGTGTGGTCTATCGTTATCTGTCTCATAATATATAATACTTTCCTATTTTGCTTCATGAAATGCAGATTTGACCCCTCCTAATGTAGGTACTGTATTTAGTACTTTTCTATACTCTATAAATATATTCATTCTGAACATTCTTTTTAGTAGTACCGTTTATTCTTTCCATCTGGGTTGATATTTTACTTTTTGCATTGTTCATGCTGTGTTATTTCTCTCTTAATATGCCCATAGAATGAAACACAAATAAAACTTAATTAAAATAGCAGAACAAAGCTTTGATTTTGTAAAATTTCTACCTAATTTGCCTTCTATAATGATGGGATATTGTAGTTGTAAACACATTAGAACTCAATTTTGAGAACTGGAATTCATGATTTGATGTAAAATCTTTATCCTTCTCCTGTGATAAAATGTCAAGTAATCTTTGAAAGGATTCATTTAGGTTCTGTAACATATTATTTTGTATCAATTAGCTATGTTATATTTACTGAACCTCACTGAAGCTTACAATATATGAATCATAATGACAAAACATTCTCAATACCCAGTTCTTACTCATTTGTTTCCCAGCCTTTCTTTTTTCTCCCACTCTCATACATACCAACACCCACATTGGTATCAGAACTTAAAGTAAAAACAGTGGCAGTGGTAATGGCAGTTGTTGAAGGGAAAGGCAGTTGTCAGAGGAAGGCGCCAATCTTAAGATTTTTCTTGCTAGTTGCCCTGGTTTGGAGAAAGCAGGGATTCTTCTTGGTAGGGAGAATATGATGTGCGGTATTCATGATCTCAGTGTTCGTTCTCTCACATAACTCACAATTATCCCTTCTTTCTCAGTGAGACAGAATGAGAAATCAATTTCATGATCTTTTTCTGCTTGACTGCCATAACCAAAGTTCCAGTGTCCTTGTCACCTCGTAATTAACAGTTTTGTGATTAATGAACGACGTTTCAGATTTAACAAATATATTCTTCGAAGAATATGAGTAATTCATTCTTCTTGAAGGTCCCGTAAAATAAAGATTATATTTTCTATGTAGATATGTAACTGAGAGGGAAAAATAGACAAAAAAATGTAGATTTTTCAGCAAAGAGAAATTTAGGGTGAGAGATTAGAACTTGAAAAAAATAAGCAAAAGCAACCTGTTAGGTTTTATCAGTCTGGAAAATTTCAAAATCCCTCTGTCAGTAGAAGGCATTGTTTAGAGTGGCATATTAAAAATGATCTGCTTTTTATAGTCACTGAATTCTTGCTAGATATCTTTTCCAACTTGCTCGCTCTCTTATTTTTCATGTTTGAATTCTTTTTGCTAGTGTTCAGCATGCTTTTGGAATTTTTCAGTGTGAATAGGATTGCTAAATATTTCCATCATTATTTACTGTCTATTAAGGTACCATGGGAAATATTTATCAGTCATCTTTATTATGTATGTCGTCATATATCTGCCAAAAATGTATTTGACTTTGACTGTCATTGGATTATTTTCCTCTGTAAATTTGTGTTTTAATATATCCTTATGAAATTTGAAGCTTGATCATATCACATCCCAAATTCATATGTTAGTATGTCCTCATTGTCAGATAATTTTCTCTCTAGGGAATTAAATAAAACACAATTCAATATTAAACCCTCACATCAAATTGAATCAGATATGTGGGCTACGTATAGAAAGATCATCTCAGAATTCGTTTATGGTTACAGAAGGTACACAGGCCACAAACTATCAGACTTTGTTCAAATCATAGTTCCACTATTTAATCTGAATGACCTCTGTGAGCCTTGGTTTTTTTCATATATAAAACAAGACTAATAAACTTAATTTGAAGAGTTACAGAGCAAGCTAAATGTGATCATGAATGAAAGAATACAGTGTGTGTTTATTAATGGTCAGGGAGGGAGGAGGAAAGCACTTCATATGTCACAGCACATTTGAGTGTTAAATATATGTTAATTCCTTTTTTCCCTCTTAGTAGCCTACTTCTAAGATATTTGTTATTTTTATTACTATTTTTTATTATTTGTAGATGTCAAATTGAGCCTGCAAACGAAAAGAATGTTTTATAGTTCTTTCAATCTTGTATATCAGCAATTAAGATTTTACTTCTTGAAATTGTATATCAGATCTAGGGGGAAAAAAGATTTTACTTCTAAGATTGCTTTAGCTGTCTATAATCCAGACAACATTTTCCAATCTGGAATACATATATCTTTGTAATGCTTTACCATGGCTGTTGCACAAATGCATAGTGCCTCTAGCTTTGAGCATTTATGTACCAAGACACTTTGAAATGTTATTAGATAAATAAATGCTCATTTATAAAATCTATTTTACTTTCCACATATCAAAAATTAAAGTAATTATATAATCAGTTGAGAACAATAGGAAGAAATATGAACCCCTGAAGATAGTTTCAGAACTCAATCAAAATGCAAGTTATTTTAAAATATTATTCACTGCATCATTAGGTTCAACAGAATTTGGATATTTTAATTAAAAATTAAACCATTATGGCACTATTAATCTTCATGATTTTAAGACATTTAGATTTTCCTAGATGGAAATAATGTAAAACTTCTGTAACTATTAGAAAATATATATATATATCTTTATGATAGATAGTAATAGAGAAACAACTGAGAGGTAAATCCAAATCAAAGGCATCAAGTTATTGATCATAGTATGTTTATATTTATGTCACTTTGGGGATAGTTCATAGATTTAATTTGTACCTGTTTAATAATTGCTACAAATAAGGCTGGCATGGATTCTAGAAATATTTAGTTTAGCTTGGTTCTTCTTAAAAAAAGATTCTCATGTAGACTGTTTATTATAAAGTGGTGGTAGTAGATACAACAGACTGATCAGTTACCTTTTATGCAGACCAGAGGGAACAAAATTTAAGCAAGAAATTATAGGGCTATATAATAGAGCAATAATTAAAGCAGATTCTGGGAAAGCTGTTAGATAATGGCATTGAAATCACATGAAACTACAGTGGGTAGATTATTTCCTGAACAGTTGGCACAAATAACAGAATCCTTTAGATCTGACAAGGCTTGGGTTCCTATCCTGGGTGTGCAGGTTTATACTGTCTTTGGCACTCAATGTGAAGATGACTGTTGCAATGGCTCTATATGAACGAGCCCCTGGAACGCAGATGATTATAGATTTATGTGCCAAATTGTCCTGTGAGTCTCACATGGGCCAAAATCTAGAGAGTGACTTGAACTTGCCTATAACTTAGAAGCGATGACAGGTATAAATGTTTCAGTTTTTCAGGAGTCTGGTGATAAGATGTAAACTAGGCCATTCCACTGTCTAATAACTTTGCCAAAGAACAAATAATCATGATAGTTACTTAGAACTATTTGCAATCAGGAGATGACTAGAAGGCAGACAGTGGCAGAGCCAGCCCACATCCCTGCTCACTTTGTGGTATACCATAACCCCCATTTTCCTTATAGATGATGTAAGCACTGTTACAAAGGGAATGCTCAGGAAGGTAGGGTTAAATAACAGCACCTGAAGGAGTTACCTCCTTCAGGGGATCTTTGAGGTCCAGGAACCTACTATGATGAAATGTGTCTTTCTGTTGTCAGCCTGTATTGGGTCTGTGTTCCTTACGTATTATCAGTAATGATAATCTAAACTAACTCAGGAAGCCTGTAAAATAGTTATATTCCCCTCATTGTGTGTTTTTATATTTACCTGTAATCCCCCCTGCCCTTCATTGTGTGGTGTAAAGTGTAGGTTTGTGTGCTGAGAAACTTTCCTATGTAAAACCATAATTTGTACAAATTTAGAAACACTGCACGGAGAAAGGTTTAACTTTTCTATTTGTGTTTAATGTGCTAATGTTACCCTGACTGCAAAAACATTTTGTTTTTATTAATGTTTAGTGAATCCCTTTTGCATCTAATCATAATTATAGACCACAGAAGTGTATCTGTTATTTCTAGGCAGAGAAACCCGTGGCTCAGTACTAGTTCACAGACATCAAAGGGAATCTAGAAGGAGAGATTTAGAGCAAATGGAGGCTTCCTAGATAGTAGGAAAGAAGGGACTTTGGCATTAAGAGACTTTTTTTCTCCCTTTAAAGAAACTGTAGTATCTAAAGAACCATGGCAAGGTAGGTTTGACCAGTTTGTACCTGCTAGAATGGTTTAACATATAGTTTCTGGTTCCTTTTGTCCTGAGTCATCAGTGTGAGCTTGTGTCTACTCTAGGAGAGAGCAAGGAAGAGAGAACATTTCGGAACTGGATGAATTCCTTGGGAGTCAACCCATACATTAATCATTTGTACAGGTAAATATTTTATTGTGTTTCAGCTTTACTGTCAGGGTCCAACTTTTCAAGTTTCAAACTGTAGGCATGTTTAAATGGAACATTTTCTCTAGTTGCAAGAATTTTAGCCAATTTTTAGAGTTTCAGGATACTGGGAATTGGCAATACAATGGATTTTAAAAGAAAGCTACTATTCAAAAAAGGAATAATAGTTATGTTTTTGATGATATACCTAAATCAGTAAAGATAATCTTTACTCTTTTATAGTTATTGATTATAAAAATAATTTCAACTTTAACAGATTAGAGTAACAGTAATAACTGATAAATCGTTGTTATATCAGTATTTTTATTATGTCATTTTTCATTTATTTTTGCCAAAACCTTAATTATTCCATAATTTTTGTGTATATTTTTTTCTAATTTTAAAAGTAACTTGTTTTCCTTGAATAATTGTTACAGCTTATCTCATTCTTTCTTGTTTAAAAAATGATAACACATTATTGACATTAGTAGGGCTAAGAAAATATTTTACTAAATCAATTCCTGGGCTAACGATGCATCTTTCTAAGTGTGGATGAGAGGAAACCATTCTTCTCTCTTTATTATACAATCTACCAGCCTGCCTTGATAAAATGCAAAAGAAGCCAACTTCAGCTAGTTGTATTTTTTTTTAGAAAAAAGTTCTTTAATTAACTAAATGTATTAATAATTTACATACCCAAGAAACTCCTTAAACAAGATTATGATTAACTCCTTAAAGAAGATTAATGTCACAACAGGCCAAGTTCACTGGTTCACTGAGGATGTATGATGTTGTAATTTCTGCTCCTTTGTGTTTATTCACAATGTTCTTTAAAATTGAAAACCAGTGTTACCTTATTATGGTAACTGGCTTTGATGTGATAGATCCATATTTGTAAAGCTCTTGAAGAGTGTGTAAATTTCAGCTAGATGAGAGGAGATATACGTCAATTAGACCGGAGCTCCTGTTACAATAGCAGGGAAATTAAAACACAAATATTGAAGGTGAGGAGGGATTCACTTTTTATGGACTGATTTGAAAGAATGTCTATAATATATAGTCAAAAGAAAAAGAATAACAGGTCTAGTATGATCCCATTTTGTTTACAATTTGAGTGTGTAGATATTTGTATTCGAATTTTAAAAGAAAATCTAGAGAGATACATAGCAAACTGTTTTTTTTTTTTTTTTTTTTTTTTTTTTTTGAGACGGAGTCTCGCTCTGTCGCCCAGGCTGGGGTGCAGTTGGCGCAATCTCGGCTCACTGCAAGCTCCGCCTCCCGGGTTCACGCCATTCTCCTGCCTCAGCCTCTCCGAGTAGCTGGGACTACAGGCGCCCGCCACCACGCCCGGCTAATTTTTTAGTATTTTTAGTAGAGACGGGGTTTCACCATGGTCTCGATCTCCTGACCTCGTGATCCGCCCGCCTCGGCCTCCCAAAGTGCTGGGATTACAAGCGTGAGCCACCGCGCCCGGCTAGCAAACTGTATATAGCCTGGGTAGTAGGAGTAGAGAATAGTAAGGAGACTTACTTACTTACTTACTTACTTACTTATTTATTTACATATTTGAGATGGAGTTTCACTCTTGTTGCCCAGGCTGGAGTGCAATGGTGTGATCTTGGCTCACCACAACCTCTGCCTCCCGGGTTCAAGTGATTCTCCTGCCTCAGCCTCCCGAGTAGCTGGGATTACAGGCATGTGCCACCACGCCCAGCTAATTTTGTATTTTTAGTAGAGATGGGGTTTCTACATGTTGGTCAGGCTGGTCACGAACTCCTGACCTTAGGTAATCTGCCTGCCTCGGCCTCCCAAAGTGCTGGGATTACAGGCGTGGGCCACCGTGCCCAAGACTTTTACTTTTAATCTTAGTAACTTAAACATGATTGCATTTTTTTTGAACCATGAAAATGTATTTTTCTATAATTAAAGAGTAACTTAAAAATAGCAGATTAAGATTTGTTGATACTCATGTAATTATTTCATAAATGTCAGGAACACTAGAGTTCTATCATTGACAGTGGAGAAAAGAATTGACCAAACCTTTTAGCTAAAGATATCTGAAGAATATCTTTATTCAAGAAATACTATCATAGGGCTTCTGAGCATATAGTATTTTTTCTTGCAAAAAGAACTGTTGCTTTCAGAAAATTCTTAAAAGTAACATAATCTTGGAGAACCATCAGATGTAGAAGAACAATAGGTGGACATCTAGTTGACACTGGAACCATATGTCCATAGAATTGTGTCTGCATCATATTCCTAAACCCACCCCCAATAATTTTTAGGTTCCTGCCTATAGTATAGCCAGCCCATACCAAAACAGCTAGATTTTCACTGAAAATTCTCTTCTCTAAAATGTTATAAATATATTTCAAGAACTGTTAGTCCTAGAGTTTTTCTATGACCAGTTGGTTCTAGAACTCATCTTGAAGTCTCTGGAAATCATTTAAAGTCTCTGGACCTCAGTTCTATTTGCAAAATAATAATAATAATAATAATAATAATAATAATACCATACTAGACAGGAGTGAGAATGAATTCATTTAAAGTAAAAAAGAAAAATACATGAAACATAAGATTCTAGAACCTATAGAAATACTTTAGTGATTCTTTTTTTATACAGAATGTTTCATGTGCCTAAAGATAAAACTACTCAGATCTCAATTACCTTCATATCAGACTTTCTCCCTCTATCACCCAGTACTGGGCCCAGCTCCCTTCACTGCCATATGGTTTGTGCTCAGAGAATGCAAAGTAATTTAGTATGAACCTTAGCGAAACATAACTTATTGGACAAGCTGTTGGAGGAGAAAAGCCATATAATATATCACAAAGCTAGCAATTTAAAAAATCAATTGCTATTGCTTTATGTCCTTAGCATACAGCATTGAAAATAGACTAAACAGGCATACATTAACCTTCTCAGGAGAACATATTTTTCTGAATCCAAAGTAGTAATATTTTTACTTCGAGAATTCCTACTTGTTCATAAGTTCCTTCCTCTTAACCCTCATTCCTGAACACAAACAGCTGCCTACTGAGTAGCTATTGTGATTTTCCTATAATTATTTTTTAAGTTAAAAAATAATGTATAAATAATACATGAACTTATTCTTACTGTACAAGTTTCAAGAAGTATGTAAGTATATGGAATAAAATAAAACATTCCACCCTTACTCTCTCATACTCCCCTTTTCCTGACCTCTTTCTTTACCTAATAGAGGTAATTGCTATTAACTGTCCTTAGCATATATAGGTATATAAATACATTTGACTCTAAATTTTTTACATAAATGAGATCAAATTGTATGAAGTGTTCTGCCATTTGCTTTTTAAAATTTGATATGTCTTGCAAAACTTTTCATATCAATACATAGAGATCTACCTTATGTCCAATGGTGGCCAAGGAGTTTATAGTATAGTTTACTTAATAGCTCCCTACTGCCAGGCACTTAAGTTGTTTCCAAATTTATAAATATTGTGGCAATGAATGTCCTTGGATGTATATCTTTGTAAATATTTATGTAAACATTTTGGACAGATTCTTAGACTGGAAGTTCTGGGTCAAATGATATGTCCTGCCATTCTTTAAGGATTAAATGACTTATGTTCTTAAAGATATAAGTCTATCACCAGTGTACTTAATAGGTAGTACCCAACATTTCCTCCTCCTTTATCTGCTTTTCCTTCCTGTTTTAGTGACCTTGCAGATGCTTTAGTGATCTTTCAGCTCTATGAGATGATCCGAGTGCCAGTCAACTGGAGCCATGTCAACAAACCTCCTTATCCTGCCCTTGGAGGGAACATGAAGAAGGTGAATGAAATAATGGCCATGGATATATTGTTATTGTTCTGATATGAAACAAATAATTTAGTTTCATGAAGTTAAGCGTGCTCTGTCCCCACAATTCTGATTCAGACCAAAATGTGTTAAGCTTAATAGCCTTTTTACAAGTTTGCTTTAATAAATGCAAAGATGAAGGCAATCCCTCTAGTCAGACACTATATATAACTATTTTCATCTTTATCAAGTCATAGTACTTAATGTTCTTTGAGATGTACTGTAAATGTATTCTTTTTTTACAATTGGTATAACATGCTGAATTTTTATTGGTTATCCACTCATTTATTCAACAGATATTTATCAATTACCTAATACCTATACAGTGTTATGCAGGATGTTAAAAAAAAAAAAAAAAGTATAAAGCATGGAGTTGGTCCTCAGGAAAGCCTAAATAAATTAGGGAAATATGTGTGCAAACAACTACAATGTGGTACATGGTAAACAAAAGTGAATATTATGAGTTGTAGGGAAGAAAGTTGAAGAGCTACTGAAATAGTAATAGCAAAATGGGAAAGACACGAGTGAACAATTCATAGAAAAATAATGATGAATAGTAGACATATGAAAAACTTTTCACCCAGAATAAAGAAATGCAGTTTAAAACAAGAAACTAGTGAACTGCATCCAATGTAACAGGAAGTATTCATTTGTATAATCTATCTAAAACCAGTTTGTCAATACATATTAATCTTCCAAAAAATATTTTGACCTACTTTCACCTTTTTCCACCTATCCTGATGAAAAAATCAGAAAGACACAAAGTTGTGTGGCAAAATGCTAATCACAGCAATGTTTATACAGCACACAAGAAAACAACCTAGTTCAATAAAGGGTTAATAAAATTGATACACCCATAAGATGAAGTAAAATGTGCCATTAAAAATAGTGTTTGACAGGAACAGAAAACAAAACACTGCATGTTCTCACTCATAAGTGGGAGTTGAACAATGAGGACACATGGACACAGGGAGGGGAACATCACACACCTGGACCTGTCGGGGGTTGGGGGGCAAGGGGAGGGAGAGCATTAGGACAAATACCTAATGCATGCAGGGCTTAAAACCTAGATGATGGGGGCTGGGCACGGTGGCTCACACCTGTAATCCCAGCATTGTGGGAGGCTGAGGCAGGTGGATCATGAGGTCAGGAGTTCGAGGCCAGCCTAGCCAACATAGTGAAAACCTGTCTCTACTAAAAATACAAAAAATTAGCCGGGCGTAGTGGCAGGCGCCTGTAATCCCAGCTACTCAGGAGGCTGAGGCAGGAGAACGGCTTGAACCCGGGAGGCAGAGGTTGCAGTGAGCCGAGATGTGCCATTGCACTCCAGCCTGGGTGAGAGAGCAAAACTCTGTCTCAAAAAAAAAAAAAAAAAAAAACAAACCCTAGATGATGGGTTGATGGGTGCAGAAAACCACCATGACACATGTATACCTATGTTAACTATCCTGCATGTTCTGCATGTGTATACCAGAACTTAAAGTATAATCAAACAAATAAAACATAGTGTTTTAGTAATAGTGGTATGGAAATGAGCAGGACACAAAATTATATATATACATAATATGAATCTAATTTGTTTAAAATACATAACACATACAGAGATGTATAAAAAAGGGACTTTTAGTTTTCCACATCTATAGAATGAAAATGTATTTATAGACACTGTAATTTTAAAGAAAAAAATTTTAAAAGACTTTTAAGGGGAAATACATCATAATATTAAAGTAGTTAAATGGGTGGTATAATTATAAAGAGTTACTCATATTTTTCAGCATTTCTAGTCATTGGACTGCCTGCATTTTTAATTTCATTTGATTTGCATATAATTCTTTTCATGGGAGTAGAATTCAGAAAATTTTATTGACTAATTTCATGGAAGTGTTTTCTCCAAAATTTTGAATGCAAAATGTAACAGGAAAACAGAAATTAACCATTCATTATACCTGGAATTTTAATGTGAACTACAAATAAATACATATGTCACAAATGAATCATATGCAGAATACTTTTTCAACAAATATAGAATGAAACATAAAGCCTGATATAAATTCAAGATGTTTAAAAAATGAAGAAGCAGTACTTTCATGACACAGTATCACAGGGAATTATTTTATGGAATTTGGGCAATAATCAATAATGTCACTTTCCTTCACTTACAAAGTTCTTAAAGCTGCCCCATTAAAATAGCCTTTCTTCATTATTAGTATTAATTAAGAGATGGAGTCTCGCTCTGTTGCCCAGACTGGAGTGCAGTGGCATGATCTCGGCTAACTGCAAGCTCTGCCTCCCAGGTTCATGCCATTCTCCTGCCTCAGCCTCCTGAGTAACTGGGACTACAGGCGCCTGCCACCACGCTCGGCTAATTTTTTTGTATTTTTATTAGAGACGGGGTTTCACCGTGTTAGCCAGGATGGTCTTGTCTCCTGACCTCGTGATCCACCCGCTTTGGCCTCCCAAAGTGCTGGGATTACAGGCGTGAGCCACTGTGCCCGGCCTTCTTTACTTTTAAGTATTTCTTTTCACTTGAACCCTTGTGTCCCATTATGTAACTCTTCTCATTGTCCAAATGATCTAAGCTTCATTTTTGTCCAAAGCATTTAAAGTACTTGGTAATTGATATGGTTTTGCTGTGTCCCCACCCAAATCTCATCTTGAATTGTACTCCCATATTTCCATGTGTTGTGGGAGGGACCCAGTGGGAGATAATTTGAATCATGGGCCCATACTGTTTTCATTGTAGTGAATAAGACTTAAGAGATCTGATGGTTTTATCAGGAGTTTCTGCTTTTGCATCTTCCTCATTTTCTCTTGCTGCCACCATGTAAATAGTGCCTTTTGCTTCCCGCCATGATTCTGAGGCCTTCCCAGCCATGTGGAACTGTAAGTCCAATTAAACCTCTTTTTCTTCCCAGTCTTGGATATGTCTTTATCAGCAGTGCGAAAACGGACTAATACAGTAATCATTTCTTCCATTAACTCTGTGAGACTGCACTCCAAGTTTTTCTTGCTTTCTTTGTGCTCATTCTTACCTTTCATAGGTTCTTCATCTTTTAGCCTGAGAACTCAGTATTTCCAAGGCCTGGTTTTTGGCCCAAAGGTCTTAACTTCTATATTTGCACCCTCAGGGAGCAGATCTGTTTTTAGTGTTTTAATTGCAGGTTGAGTATCCATTATCCAAAATGCTTGGGACCAGACATATTTCAGATATTGGAATATTTGCAGTATACTGTTTGAGCATCCTTAAGCTGAAAATCTGAAATGCTCCAATTAGCTTTTCTTTTGAGTATTGTGTTGGTGCTCAAAAAGTTTTAGAGTTTGGAGTATTTTGGATTTTTGGATTTTCAGATTAGGGATACTCAACCTGTACTACCATACACATGGATTACCTCTAGGAACCTAATTTCTCATTCTTTCTCTAGTTTGTTACCTCTCTAGATCTCTTAGAAGTGTTCGCCAAATTTGGAACCAAATATTACCCATAAAAGAATATATGCTTTCCCTTATGTTAGCACCTATTTCCAGTTTCTCTTTCAATGCTGGTCATATCAGTATATTCTTAGGCCTCTATACTAGCAACGCTGAACTCCTTTGTCACCATCATCTCCCTTAGGAACTTTGGTATAACTGTGAAGCAGATGGCTCTTCATTGAAACACATTTTACACATGTGATTACTGCAGTTTGCTATAAAATTCTCCCACTGAAATGGGTGTCCATGGTAAATATGCTGGCTTTTTACTCTCCTGTACACAGTGTTAAATAATTCAAGTGCTAATGTTATTTTCCATAAATTAGGAATCTATTCTATTTTTTAAAGTCTACATTCTTATAGCATGTATTTCTTTTAAGCAGGCTAAGCCTATAATATGATTCCAAAAAATGTTTTGGAATATTATCTCTGCATTAAAAAATTCTTTTAAAAATATTTTAGAAGTAGGGTTTCACTATGGTGCCCAGGCTAGAGTGCATGCTATTCACAGGCGTGATTATAGCACACTACAGCCTTGAACTCCTGCCCTTAAGTGATCCTTCTGCCTCAGCCTAAATCGCTGGGACTACAGGCATGTGCCACCACACCCAGCTTCTCCTTGGATTTTAAAAAAATGAATATATATCAAACATTTTATTCAATTTGTGAAGTGAGCCAGGCAGATGTTACAGCAGGTTCAAAGATCTTCCATTTTTATTTGTAGTAAATTGAACTCTGGGAATTTGGATTATCTTTTTTAAAGAACAATAACCATATATTTGTACAAATTCTTATATTTTATTAGCTGTCTCACATTTCCTGGAAATATTTTCTTACTATTGGGAAAAATGTATCTATGTACCTTAGGTTAGACTGTTTTGTAATGGTACCTTAACTAACTCGTGGAAGAAAATTAAGAAAAATAGTGTTCTCCTTTTAAGTGTTTATTCCAAAAAGTACTTAGTGTAAGCACTTCTGTTCCTACTGGTGATATAAGATTATGAGAGCTTATAATTTCACTGGAGCAAAAAGACTCAGATACATAAGAATTTATAAGTTCTGATGTAAGAAACACAGCAGTGGATGATGGAGATAAAAAACCCTATTGACTCCAGGATAGACAAAAAAAATTATTAGAGAAAGGACCTAACTGGACTTATATCACTGGAAAGAAGTATGTGTGTGTGGTTGGGGAGGATAAACAATTTATTAGGTGTTTATGTATCAGATTCTTACTTTAGGCAGGGCATTATGCTGGGAGTGGGGACAGTAAGATACAGATTTGTGCATGTAAAAATTTTTGTCCTTTAGAAGAAGCTTATACTCTAGTTGTTGAAAGGAAACACATACAAGGCTAAGTATAGTAGAAGATGGTGCATAAGCATTACAAAGTAAGCATTCTTAGGAGTTCAAGCAAAGGATAGATCATTATTAGCTGGTACAGTTAAGGTTAAGCCTTTATTGAAGAAAGTGGGCCAAAAGCTGAATTTCAGAGGATGAGTAAGATCTGGGTAAAGAATATCGGAGATGAAGTTAGATTCTTAATAAAACAATTACTTTCTTCTCTATTTTTAAATTTTAAATCTAGACAAAACATCATCTATTACTTCTATTAAAGGAAAGCAGGAAACCTAGGTTTTTAGTCACAGATGTGCCATTAATAAGCTATTTCATCTTGGATAGTCAAGAATTTTGTTTGTTTTTTTTTTTTTTTGAGGCGGTGTTTTTGCTCTGTTGCCCACGCTAGAGGGCAATGGAGCGATCTTGGCTCACTGCAACCTCCACCTCCCAGGTTCAAGTGATTTTCCTGCCTCAGCCTCCTGAGTAGCTGGGATTACAGGCACCCACCACCACGCCTGGCTAACTTTTGTATTTTTAGTAGAAATGAGGTTTCACCATGTTGGCCAGGCTGGTCTCGAACTCTTGACCTCAGGTGATCCACCTGCCTTGGCCTCCCAAAGTGCTAGGATTACAGGCGTGAGCGACCACGCCCGGCCTGGATAGTCGAGACTTTTAGAGTAGGAAGGGATCTTAAAACATTCTGGCCAGTTGTTCCTCTATCTAGGTTAACCCACTCGCTGCTTTAATATCTTCAACTATAAAATGGAAATAATTATGTCCTTGCTTTCCCTGGGTTATTATTATGAAATTGGTCATATAAATTTAAGGTGTCATCATAATTGTTTTTCAGATGGCTGAACTAGGCTGGCGTATTGAGGAGATACGTTTTTAAAAATCTGTTTTTATACCCAAACTTTTACTTATTTATAGATTGAAAACTGTAACTATGCAGTGGAACTTGGGAAGAACAAGGCCAAATTCTCCTTGGTTGGCATTGCTGGGCAGGACCTAAATGAAGGGAATTCAACACTTACCCTGGCATTGGTATGGCAGCTGATGAGAAGGTAAAGGCTGATATGTTGGTAGCAACACTGCCTGTTTCCTCCAACAAGTAATCTGAACTAAATTTTTAGCTGTTTTTGAATAATAACGAACACAGAAGAAATATACAATGAAAAATATTTTAATTTTTAAAGGATTTACTGTTGATTATGGTTTTTTGTAAATTATATTTTATTTAAAAATGGGTCAATATCCAGAAACACTTTTATTAATGCCTCTTAAAAATGGCTTCATAAGGAATTGCTTTAAGTTTTAAAAATACCATGTAGTAGTTTTTGTTTCTGATTAATGAGGTTTGTAACTTTGGAATGTAACTGGGTGCAAATGCCAGACTAAAATTAGAAATATTTATTAGAACTGAACTATTTCTTAAGTATTTATCTAAACATTGATATAAATTATGTGAAAGCAAATTTCACCCTTTTCAGTCTCAAATATACATCTTTTCTGTTGCAGGTACACATTGAATGTGTTATCGGATCTTGGAGAGGGTGAAAAAGTAAATGATGAAATTATCATTAAATGGGTCAATCAGACTCTTAAAAGTGCAAACAAAAAGACTTCTATTTCCAGCTTCAAGGTAATCAAGAATCCTAAAAAAAATTTTTTTTTGTAGGTATAGGAAGGAATTTTTTTTTTTTTTTTTTTTTGTATTTTTAGTAGACATGGGGTCTCACCATGTTACCCAGGATGGTCTCGATCTCCTGACCTCGTGATCCGCCTGCCTCAGCCTCCCAAAGTGTTGGGATTACAGGCGTGAGCCACCGCACCTGGCCAGGAACGAATTTTTATTGGAAATTACGTTGGTTTGGTTTAGAAGTATGTTAATGTTATATGTCAGAAACATGATTTATGAGTTTAGGCATACTAATTATTTGGCCTGTGTAAACTTGAAATATTCAGTTTTAATTACTAAATTTTTGATTGGTTGTCCAGTTAAGTATAAATGTAGGTTAATATTATCTGACTCTGGTAATCTAATCTTAAAAAATAGAGCCAAAAAAATCCAGTTATCAAATGAAAAAGAAGAAGCCATTGTTTATATAGGACCTATAATGTTTTGTGCTCCCTAGCAGCAGTCTCAGAATTGTATTGACATCATTTCCAAGGCATAACAGAGCCAGCCAAACCGATTCAAGTGGGAATTGAGAAAACTGGTAGGAAAAAAAAATCTTGTCATCTGGCTTCATAATGGCATTTAACACTCACTTCCAAGCATCTGTGGATGATTCATAAAGCACTCAAAGTGTAGTCTGTACATACATACCCACTAATTTTCATGCATTTCCATTGTGTTTTGCTTTTGCATGCAAGCCGATGTTAGCTACAAATAAGCATGTCTGCTTGTACACATTCATTCAGTGAGCCTTGTGTGTGTGATTTTATTATATGTGAAAAACTAGCAATCAATTTGTGTTTTTTTTACTGAAATAAAGTACAGAGAGATGAAACACTAAGCTATCCTAAGAGATATCTACCCATTTTTATTTCTCTCTTTGCCTTTGCTCTGTATGCTTAACAACATTGCAAAGTGAAAGAAATGTCAGAAATTTATCAGTTCAATCTTCTCATGTTTGCCAAAAACTGAGGCCCAAAACGGTTTTAACAGGACAGCTGGATATTGGCAGAGATGTTGCCTGAGTCCTAGTTCAATTGCTTTTTTTTACCCCCCTTTTCTATCTTGGAAGAAACTAATGACATTGAGTTTTTGTTACTGCTTGTTTTATTTTAAAGTAATTTTCAGTCCATGATTTGTCTCTCTGTGTTTTAAACATAAAACACAAAAATATAAAATAGCAATGGGGATTGTATTATAAAATTATCTAATTGGTAGTTATTCTTTAAAATTGTTATGTTGAAATTGTATGCATTTGCACATTAATTTATAGAAAATATTAAGCATGTATATAGTTAATATAATGAGAAAATAGCAAATTAATATTTTTGGAGCTCCTATTAAGTAACTTTTCTAAGTAAAGAAAAAGGTATAAAGTATAGGAAATTAATTTGGCCCTCAGAGTGTTCACCATTTATTTTAAAGACAAAGACTGTATAACTGAGAGGGTAACAATACTATAAATGGTAAAATCCAAGTAATGCAACTAATATTATGGATGAAAAGTCCGATCATTTCCAATTGAATGGTCAGTGAAGAGCCGATAAAGACAGCTGGATTTGAACATCATAGATGGCAGGAGGATTTGAATTAGTGGAGAGAAAGGGGGATAACAAACTTAGAAGGGTCCATCTTGAATAAAGGCATGTCTCAGAAAGTTAGGAGAAATAGGATGGTTCCTAAGGGATGTTGCGCAAGACATAAATTGGGTCAAGATTGTGGAGGATTTGGCCTAAATAAAGGATATTGAGTAAAGGGGGTAATAAGAAAGGCAGTTATTTTAGGAATACCAATCTGAATGTAGTGAACAGGATGGGGAGGGAGAATAGTGTAACTGCAAGGACAGTGCAGAAGAATCCAAGGCAGTACTCAAGGTGTAATGTAATAGGGGGTGGGGGTTGGGGCTGGGAATGGAAATGGTAAGATTAGAAAGCTATAAGTTATTGCAAAAGAAGAGCTAGGATTTGGCTTCCTGATTTGGGAAGAAGAGGCGAGGGAGGAACCAAAATTCTTCATGTTTTGGGCATGGGTAACTGGAAAACAGATAACACTAATAGAAATGAGGATGTCATTCCTGGAAAAGGTGATGAGTTCAGTTTTAAGCTTGAATTTGAGGTAATTTTAGGAAAATGGGGGTGGTGAAAGGAGATATTAAAACTGGAAAGACAGACTTGGTGATCAGTTGAATAAAAGGGTTGAGAAATGGGAGTGCATAAACCTCTTAAGGGAGAGCAACCCTAGAGAACAGCGACCTGAGAGTTTGGCTCTACTTAGAACTGAGGTGGCAGAAACATTGCAAAAGTGCTTGGCATTTTGCATATGCTTAATGATAAAATCTTTAAAGAGAGTGCAAATGGTTAAGAAATGAGGCAGTGAATGCTAAAACATAGTTGAGGTGAGGGAGG
Organism: Hylobates moloch; assembly: GCF_009828535.3. Classification (NCBI taxonomy): domain Eukaryota; kingdom Metazoa; phylum Chordata; class Mammalia; order Primates; family Hylobatidae; genus Hylobates; species Hylobates moloch. The sequence continues at coordinate 7,866,125 of NW_026652297.1, read as the reverse complement.
TATTTTTCCAACTACAGAAGGCATTATGTTTGAAGGCTATAATAAGTGGTACTAGCAGAAAAATTTTAATTATAATCAAGGTAGCACTATAGGGATTTCAGAAAAGACAAATTTACCCTTTTTAGCCACAAAATAAATTTCTCTTGCTAAGAAGATAGAGAAGGTGGTATATCAGCAAATAATAATCATAATTACCATTTATTGAGTCCTTCGTATCACTGTGTTAAGCACTTTACACATTGTTTAATTCTGAGCAAAAAGGTGAGCATTAGAGAAGTTAAATAACTGTCTACTGTCATACAACTTTTAAGCAGAACAGTTGGGTTTCATATCCAGGTCTATCTACACACAAGTTGAAAGCCAAGCTTTGGAGTTGTATGGCCCTGGGTTGACTTTTGGCTGAGCTACTGATTAGCTGTGTAGCATACTGCTCATTTATTCCATAAATATTCAAAGCTTGCCCTGTGTCAGGTGCCTTGCTAGTCACTGTGGCTACATAGTGCCCTCAAAGAGCTCACTATTCAGGGAAGGTGGCAAATAAGAAAACAAGAATCACAGTATGGGGTGTCAGCAATACTATATTAATCAGCTAAGCAGGGAGTGTGGGACCACATGAGAAGGGCATCTGTTTTACAGAAACCTTAGCAGTTTAAACTAACAGCAGGGCTACATCTACTGATGAATAAAACAGAACTTACTTCTGGCTCAGCATTTAGTATCTGTGTGACCATGGGCAAGTTATTAATTTCTCTATTCTTCAGTTTCCCTATATCTAAAATGGGGAAATTAATAATCCCTCTCTACTAAGATTGTTGTTAGACTACATAAGTTAACAAAATGTAAAGAGCTTAACAGTACCTAGCACATATTAAGGGCTCAATAAATGGGGCTTACCACACTGTTGGCATTGCTAATATATAAAGGGCATCATATGTGGCAGGGCAGGGGACTCTGCTGAGCCTCTTAGGGAAGTCTGGTGTCCACATCACTGTTTTTCCAGATTTATTTATTTATTTATTTATTTATTTATTTATTTGAGACTGAGTCTTGCTCTGTCGCCGAGGCTGGAGTGCAGTGGCGTGATCTCAGCTCACTCCAACCTCCGCCTCCCGGGGTCAAGTGATTTTCCTGTCTCTGCCTCCTGAGTAGCTGGGACTACAGGCGCCCGCCATCACGCCCAACTAATTTTTTGTATTTTTAGTAGAGATGGGGTTTCACCGTGTTAGCCAGGATGGTCTCAATCTCCTGACCTCCTGACCTCCCAAAGTGTTGGGATTACAGGCATGAGCCACCGCGCCCGGCCTTTCCACTTTTATTTTTTAAAATGACAGAAACAGCAGTGGAATGAAATGTTCTAATATGTATCAAATAGAGGGAAAAATCATTATCTTGAAAATCAAGCTGTAGGTAAGTCTAGATTAAGATATTGAAATTCTTTTTGCAGAAGTCATTTCTTTATGATTAACTTAAGGAAATAAAAGGAAAAATAATGGAAATGTATTTATATACTAACCTAAGAGTTTTCACTATAACCCCTTTCCCTTTGCAAAAGTGTCTTTTACTGATAATGTACAAATCAGAGGATTTGGAAGACGGGGCTATTTTCTTGGAAACAAGAAGATAAGAGATCTGATACAGTCTTTAGAAACTTAAATTTTTCATTCAACTCCGTAGAAGCTTTACCCAAGGTAACTCATAAGAAAATGGGTGGGAAAAATACTTGTTTCCTAAATCTAAATGAAATATTTAAAATAACACAAATATGTAAATAAGGAATCAAATTATAGCACAATTAAATAAGTCACTTGTCTTTTAAAAATAATCATAAATATATGAAAGTAAGCCCATAAAAATTTATTCTAGAATGAAATATTGTTTTTAGAAAGCATAATACAGTACACATTTAGAGTCATCTAGAAAGCTTATTAAAAATGTAGATTCCCAGCCTCATTCATAGATAACCTGACATTAGTTTGAGTGGGGCTAGATTTGCACTTTTAACGAGTACCCCACATGATTTTCATGTAGGTGGTCTGCAGACTGATTTCTCAGAAACAGAAAAGATACGAAAAGCAGATCCAGATTACCAGCATCAGATAGACTTAAAGGACCTAATTATTTTTACCCTCTATCTCTTACCCCTGCCCAAAGATCTGTATCATAAAATGAACATTCCTAATAAGAATATAAATTTTTCTAAAATTAATAAATGAGGCCAGGCGCAGTGGCTCACGCCTGTAATCCCAGCACTTTGGGAGGCCGAGGCGGGTGGATCACGAGGTCAGGAGATCGCAACCATCCTGGCTAACACAGTGAAACCCCATCTCTACTAAAAATACAAAAATATCAGCCGGGCGTGGTGGCCGGCGCCTGTAGTCCTAGCTACTCAGGAGGCTGAGGCAGGAGAATGGCATGAACCTGGGAGGCAGAGCTTGCAGTGAGCCAAGATGGCGCCACTGCACTCCAGCCTGGGCAACAGAGCAAGACTCTGTGTCAAAAATAATAATAATAATAATAAATGAAGTGGCTCATAGATTGTGGCTCAAATAAGCTGTTACTCTTCTTAACTAACATGGCTTCAAATTGTTTTATTAGATATTGATTAAGAACTGACATTTGGCTAGAGCCTATACTAGATGCTTTCACCTATACCACCTCAGTATTCCTAAGAATCCTATGACATTCTACTTTAGAGATTAGGAAAGGGTGCTCTGGCTTCGAAACCCAATTTCAAGTGGTTTAAATGAAAAGGAAAGGTATTGACTACAGTAACAGTAATCCAGAGGTAGGGTAGACTTCTGGATTGGTTGAGCCAATAATTGAAGAATGTCATTCAGGACTCATTTTTTTTTTCCCCCATCTCTGCTTTGCCATCTAATGTGCCAGCTTCATCCTAAAGGTGGTTTTCCTTTTGGTCATAGGATAGTTGCTGCTTGTGGCAGAGGTTTCATCCTCTCATTCACATCCAGGAGGAGGGGTTGCTGGCTTTCCATAACATAGGCCCAAATTAAATTACTGTGGTAATAGAATAGCATTCCTCTATTTGGCTTGGACCAGTGTTTTGAAATCTTAAAAGAAAATTATCCTCTAAGGAATATTTTTAGACATTTTTTTCCCTTTTTGTCTCTCCCATGAAATTTTAATGCAGAGATGCACTGTATACCTGTTTATGCACTGTATGCTTTATACATAAAAAAGGTTATCTCCCTACCCCTATTGAGAATGCTTGACCTAGATTAATTTAGGTTCACTCCTGGAACTGTGAGTGTCAGCTTTCCTTGAAGCTTATGTCTGTGTGAAGGAGGTATGGATATAGAGCAAAAATATGGGTTCTATTTGTATGAAAGAAGTAAAGTGTGTGTAGATTCTGGGTAGGCAAGCAGTGGTAGCCACTATTCAAGCTGAGAGAGAGAACAAATAATTTGTTCAAGTACTGGTAAGTGGTAAAAATCAAGGCCGGGCGCGGTGGCTCACGCTTGTAATCCCAGCACTTTGGGAGGCCGAGGCGGGCGGATCACGAGGTCAGGAGATCGAGACCACGGTGAAACCCCGTCTCTACTAAAAATACAAAAAAATAGCCGGGCGTGGTGGCGGGCGCCTGCAGTCCCAGCTACTCGGAGAGGCTGAGGCAGGAGAATGGCGTGAACCCGGGAGGCGGAGCTTGCAGTGAGCCGAGATTGCGCCACTGCACTCTAGCCTGGGCGACAGAGCGAGACTCCGTCTCAAAAAAAAAAAAAAAAAAGTGGTAAAAATCAGTTCAGACCAGGATGTCTGATTTCATCTGTAGTACACTATTCACTATAACTTAGTTGTCCATTTTTAGCTTGCCTTGGTGGTAACTTAAAAATGGAGAGACTTGGGCATTTTAGAGTCAGACTGTCATGGGTTCAAATACCAGTTCTGTATTTACTGGTTGTGTAAACAAGTCATTTGAGCTATCTTAACTTCATATTCTTCATCTTTTTTTTTTTTTTTTTTTTGAGACGGAGTCTCGCTGTCTCCCCCAAGTTGGAGTGCAGTGGCACGATCTCAGCTCACTGCAAGCTCCGCCTCCTGGGTTCACGCCATTCTCCTGCCTTAGCCTCCCGAGTAGCTGGGACTACAGGCGCCCGCCAACACACCAAGCTAATTTTTTGTATTTTTAGTAGAAAAGGGGTTTCACCATGTTAGCCAAGATGGTCTCGATCTCCTGACCTCGTGATCCGCCCGTCTCGGCCACCCAAAGTGCTGAGATTACAGGCATGAGCCACCGCGCCCGGCCTCTTCATCTTTTTTTAAAAAAAAGAATTCCTTTACTATCAAGATGCTAGGGTTTAAAAGGTGGATTAAATAAACTAAAACATGTAAAACAACAAGATAATGTCTTCATAAATGTTAGTTCCCTTTCACTATTTCATTTTTCTTTCTGAAAAATATTAAGGGAAGGCTTTGGGATTCATGGTCTAAGAAATATGTGAGTAGAATTTATAAAATTGTTAATTAAAAATTCATCTACTCCCTTTCAAAAGTTGTGTATTTTTTACAGAATGGATACTATAGTTAGCATACTTAGGAGCTATTATGTCCACAAACCTTATTCAGATATGGTGACAACTCTATACTATAATTTATATAAAGATTTAAGGAGGCCGGGCGCGGTGGCTCACGCTTGTAATCCCAGCACTTTGGGAGGCCGAGGCGGGCGGATCACGAGGTCAGGAGATCGAGACCACGGTGAAACCCTGTCTCTACTAAAAATACAAAAAATTAGCCAGGCGTGGTGGCGGGCGCCTGTAGTCCCAGCTACTTGGAGAGGCTGAGGCAGGAGAATGGCGTGAACCCGGGAGGCGGAGCTTGCAGTGAGCCAAGATCGCGCCACTGCACTCCAGCCTGGGCGACAGAGCGAGACTCCGTCTCAAAAAAAAAAAAAAAAAAAAAAAAGATTTAAGGAAAAGTATATTTTAAAGGGTTTATTTATGTGTGCTGGTTGCAGAAAAGCTGAACGTTAAGTACAAAAAATTTATAGATTGCCTTCAGTTATATCATCAGAAGAGTCTGAAAATAATGAAAATTAAAGGTCAGATGTTTATGAATGTTCATCTATGCTTTATTTTCTAGGATAAATCTATAAGCACAAGTTTACCTGTCCTAGATTTAATAGATGCCATTGCACCAAATGCAGTTCGTCAAGAAATGATCAGGAGAGAAAACTTATCTGATGAGGACAAGCTGAACAATGCTAAGTAAGCCTTTATGGTTTATATTAGAATACATGGCCCTTTAATTCTCTAAAATCCTTATAGGAAAAGTTACTATGCCCTTAAAATTCATATTTTTAAATATAACTTACATGTGAGTCCTAGATTTAAGACTCACAAACTTAACCTTTTCATAAAACTAATCTTGTCAAAATATTTCACTCTTTTGTTAAAATATGTTAAGTGAAAACACAGTGGATAACACCAAGATATTTTTCTTGTCTTGTCAAGATACGCCATTTCAGTTGCTCGAAAGATCGGTGCCCGGATATATGCATTACCTGATGACCTCGTAGAAGTGAAACCAAAGATGGTTATGACGGTGTTTGCATGCTTAATGGGAAAAGGACTGAACAGAATAAAATAATCATTTCATATGATTTTCTGCCACATTAAACATATTGTATGCCTCACAGTTTACAGGATTCTGAAATGTAGTGGGTGTAAAACCAGAGATTATTTGTATGCTCAAAATAGTTATATATTCATTAATGAATTCAATATCCTGTTCATACTAGTTAGAGCTGGTCAGCCTTTTTGGATAACACAGTTAATTTACCAATTGATACAGATAATAGAATATATTCATAATCAAGCTGATACTTCATGATTAAATTATTTTTGTTGCTTAAAAGTCGTATTAGACAAGACTAATTCATTCTTTTTTATGGTTCAAAAGAGATGAATACAAACGTTTTTGCAGGTTCTGCTGTGAAATGTGGTTTGATTTTTTGTGTGTGTTAATTTTGATCATAAATGCATTCATACTCATAATTCAGTTTAATCCTTTTATTTGCTTCCTCCAACTATTTAAAGTGGTCCAAAAACACTTTTCTGTAAGTTTCTATACTGTCTAAAACCTTATGGTGACCAGAATTGTTTATTAATATCAAACTTTTTTATATATGAGAACTAATTCTTGAATAAACCCCAAAGTTCACTCTCTTGTTTAAGTAGCAGCAGCTTTTTACTTAAAATTTAACTACATTGATACTTTACATATCCTAGTTTGGTAATACAGCTTTAATTATGTCATGCAACATATATATGTTGGTAGGATGTTATTAGAGAGAGATGTGTGCATACATATTTTTTTTGCACCTGAATCACCCAGCTTTTCCTAAGTGGTATGTTTAATTGGTCATTCAGCCAACCATCAGTATTTTCCCCCCACAACATGTGTAACACTTTTCAGTCTGTGGATATCTGATACATTAAGATTTCTTTTTATAAGTATTCATTTTGAATGTGCATATAGTTATTTGACCCCTTCCAAATACTTGTAGTCAAACACTGGCTAGAACATCCTAAGATATGCTGACACTATCCTGTTAGCTTCATATTATACTTGCTAGTTTAGGTCTCTATAGAAGCCCTATATAATTTAGAATATGCCCACTGAATATCTTTAATAGAAAGTAAAATAAAGCTAGTATTCAGTGTAGAGTATTTTCATATGTTTTTTCACAGCCCGTTACAAATTGGCAATGTTTGGTTAATGTTTGTATTACTTGGAAATCGCTACAGCTTGGACCTATTTTTTTTCTAAATTTTTAGCATTAGTCCATTTCTGCTGCTAACAATTGAATCCAGAAATCTACTTCCTCCATCTTCCACTGTTAGTGCTAGTGAGCAATACTGTTGTGCAAGAAAAATGTCACTTTATCTCAGTGTGAATGAGTAGTCTAAATTCCCCTTCTACTATCGATTTAAATATATATATATAGGTAAGAGTGAGACTGCCCATGTGTTTAGAATAGAATTTTTTAAATGAAATGATCAACAGGTGGAATTTTGAAATATATTCTTCTACAAAAGAGATTTCTTTCCCTTTTATATTTTGATGATTGTTTTCTTATATGAAGATTAAGATATGTTCTTGCTCTTTTATAAGATTATTTAAATTATGTTTCCCTCTGATTTTTTTTCACCATTGTATTTACTAAGTTATTGGATTTACATGAAATCTGGCACTTTAGGGTGTTCTTTTTCTCACAGAGTATATTTAATAAAAATGCTGTGTATATAGAAATGTGTTTGTATTTATTTCATTTGAAGAAAAATATTCAGCCTTGAAAATTAGTCTAGCATAAGCTTATTTCCAGAAAAGAAAACAATTCCTAAATGAGTTAGTAAAACAAAAAAAATTGTATTTGATTTCTTTGAAGATGAGGGTAGTTCTTTTGTTCTTAAATATGAAGAATTATTAAAAACCAACTGTGTGATTACTACAATTTAGTTTGTGCTGAAATAATTCAGGTGAATCAATCCATTCACAAATTTATCATTTATTATGATCCAGATACTATGCTAGCTAGACACTGGGGATTCATCTGAAAAAAATACAGATGAAGTCTCTTGACCTCATGTATCACATCCATGTATCATATCCTAGTAGACAGACGATTCATAAATAGGAATTTTAGATAGTGATAATGCAGTAGAAGAAATAAGGTAATGTGATAGAGACTGACTTGGGAAATGGAGTGGAGATTATTTGTATGTGGGTGGTCAGGGAAGGTCTCTCTAAGGATATTTGTGCTATAAGTGTTCAGCAGAGAGAACAAATGTAAAGAACCTGAAGCAGGCAGTCCTGTAGGCATCCTAGAAGACAAACAGGTGAACGTGACCTGAGAGTACTGAGGGAGAGGCAGAGTCTGGAGATGGAGATGGGGTCTAGGGCATTGTAGGACTAGATCTAAATCTGGATTTTTTTTTTCTTCTCTGACTGGAGTCATGACTGCTGTTTTGTGTATGTGGTTTGGGTAAGCTGCTTGAAGTAATATGCTGCCTCTGAATCTTGGATGCTATCGTTCATCATAACTCTACCACTGGTCTCTGGATCACCTGTGTAGAAAAAACTGATAGGCTGCATAGATTATGTTAAAATACCCAAATTTATGCTGGATAAAGAGTGTATCAGGCCAGGCACAGTAGCTCATTCCTATAATCTCAGCACTTTAGGAGGCCAAGGTGGGAGGATTGCTTGAGGCCAGGAGTTTGAGACCAACCTGGGCAACATAGACTCTTGCTACAAAATTTTATTTATTGAGACGGAGTCTCTCTCTGTTGCCCAGGCTGGAGTGCAGTGGCATGATCTCGGCTCACTGCAACCTCTCCCTGCCGGGTTCAAGTGATTCTCATGCCTCAGCCTCCTGAGTAGCTGGCATTACAGATGTGTGTCACCACGCCTGGCTAATTTTTTTGTGTGTTTTTAGTACAGACAGGGTTTCACCATGTTGGCCAGGCTGGTCTCGAACTCCTGACCTCAAGCAGTCTGCCCGCCTCGGCCTCCCAAGGTGCTGGGATTACAGGCATGAACCACTGGACCCAGTCCTCAATTTTTTTTTTTAATTAGATGGGTGTGGTGGTGTGCACCTGTAGTCCTAGCTACTCGGGAGGCTGAGGTGGGAGGATTGTTTGAGCCTGGGATTTCGACACTATGATGAGCTATGATTGCACCATTGCACTCCAGCCTGGGTGATGCAGCAAGATGCTGTCTCTTAAAAACAAAAAGTGTATCAGAGAGGTAAGAGAGGATTTCTGCAGCTGAGATGATCCAAAAAGACTTCTGAAGAACAGGGTGCAGTTGCAACACTGGCTTAGTTTGAAGTAGGAACAGCCCCCCGACCCCCAGCAGTTTGAAAGGCCTCCTAGGATTATCTACCAAAGTAGGTTGGGATTCCCCAGTCTTAGAAATTAATCCAGCTCCTATGGGAGTCCTCTGGATAAAGAATCACCTAAGTTCAGCAACTTGCAAATGCCTCGGATTAAAGTGAAGCTGTATCTACATCGTGCTCTATCTCGCTTGCTCTCCTGCTATATCAAATGTGCGACATAGTTCTGAGCCATCTAAATTTTTTTCCCTCAAACACGAAGTTTTGGGTACATCAGGGTTAGTGTTTTTCTGCTACTAACTAAAAATTGTGCTGCACTATGGAGAGTGTAAGCACACACTCATAAATACAAATATGTGCCACTGGCCACTGGCCACAAATTTACAAGGAACAATCTTGACATTCCACCAAATAAACTTGGAACTGTATTAAACATTACAAAATGAGGAAGATTTACCATCTACTAGGGATAAGACAGAAAACAAACTCAATAGATTATCAACTGTTTTGAAGTAAATACATGAAAATGTTTGGAAAGACGGTCTGCTAAGGCCTCTTAGAAAAGATCTAACAAAGCCTTTGAATTATAAGAAAGTTGTATTTAGGAAATTTCAGCAGTTAAAGTGTTGGCTGAGACAGGGATGGAACATACCAGCCTGAACAGGATAGGGAGTATTTCCCCCAAATATAAGATACTCTGAAGTAAATTTATGTATTCTCTTAAAAACCTAAAACTTTAAAGGCACAATTTAGATTTTTCTATATAATTATGGGAAGCAACAGGAATTATTCAAGAGGTGAAATTTCCAGTTTCTCCTCCATTACCTTTTAAAAGCAGAAGACAACAGCAACTCTATAATGGTTATAATACTTTAAAAGTTTGGTTAAAAATAAATTATTTGGCAGGGTACGATGACTCATGCCTGTAATTCCAGCACTTTGGGAGGCCAAGGTGGGCGGTGGCACTTGAACCCAGAAGTTCAAGGCCAGCCTGGACAACATAGTGTGACCTCTTGTCTACAAAAAAACTTTAAAAAGTTGGCCGGGTGTGGTGGCATGCGCTTCTGGTTCCAGCTACTCAGGAAATTGAGGTGGGAGGATTGCTGGAGCCCAGAAGGTTGAGGCTGCAATGAGCTATGATCGTGCCACCGCACTCCAGCCTGGGCCAAACAGCAAGACCCTCTGGGAGAAAGAGAGGAGGGAAGGAGCACTTACGGAGCTTCATTCAACTCTTGCCCAAATAACAGATCTCTCTTTTAAAATCAGATTCATAAACGTGACGACACTTATCCAATAGTTACATGTCCATACCTTTGAATTGATTGCAAATACATGTGTGACAATAGGAATCTTATGCCAATTTCAGATCACAAACTGGTTGTTAAAAAATATACAGACTCGGCCAGGCGTGGTGGCTCATGCCTCTAACCCAGCACTTTGGGAGGCTGAGGTGGGCAGATCACGAGGTCAGGAGTTCAAGACCAGCCCAATTAACATGGTGAAACCCTGTCTCTACTAAAAATACAAAAAGTTAGCTGGGCATGGTGGCGGGCACCTCTAATCCTAGCTACTCGGGAGGCTGAGGCAGAAGAATTGCTTGACCCCAGGAGGCAGAGGTTGCAGTGAGCCGAGATCGCGCCATTGCACTCCAGCCAGAATGACGGTATGAGACTCCATCTCAAAAAAAGAAAAAAAGGCCAGGCACAGTGGCTCACACCTGTAATCCCAGCACTTTGGGAGGCCAAGGCGAGCAGATCATGAGGTCAAGAGATTGAGATCATCCTGGCCAATGTAGTGAAACCCTGTCTCTATTAAAAATACAAAAATTAGCTGGGCGTGGTGGTGCACGCCTGTAGTCCCAGCTACTCGGGAGGCTGAGGCAGGAGAATCACTTGAACCCGGGAGGCAGACGTTGCAGTGAGCCAAGATCACGCCACTGCACTCCAGCCTGGTGACAGAGGAAGACTCCGTCTCAAAAAAATAAATACACACACACACACACACACACACACAAACACACACACAGCCTCGAGAGACCTACGTATGGTTCACATCATAGGACTCAGTGCAGACAACCCCCAGTACCAGCCCAGAGCCTGATAGACTTGCTGGGTGGCTAGATCCAGAAGAGAGAAAACAGTCACTACAGCTTGGCTCTCAGGAAGCCACATCCCTAGGAAAAGGGGGAGAGTACTACATCAAAGGAACACCTCATGGGACAAATGAATCTGAACAGCAGCCTTGAGCCCCAGACCTTCCATCAGACATAGACTACCCAAATGAGAAGGAACCAGAAAAACAATTCTGGTAATATGACAAAACAAGGCTCTTTAACACCCCCCAAAAAAGTCACACTAGCTCACCAGCAATGGATCCAAACCAAGATGAAATCCCTGATTTACCTGAAAAAGAATTCAGGTCAGTTATTAAGCTAATCAAAGAGGCACCAGAGACAGGTGAAGCCCAATTTAAAGAAATAAAAAAAATGATAGAGGAAATATGGAGAGGCCAGGCAGGGTGGCTCATACCTGTAATCCTAGCACTTTGGGAGGCCAAGGTGGGTGGATCACTTGAGGCCAGGAGTTCAAGGCCAGCCTGAGCAACATGGCAAAACCCCGTCTCTACTAAAAAAAAAACAACAACAACAACAAAAAAAAAAACAAAAAAAAATGAGGGGAGAAAACTTCAGTGAAATAGATAGCATAAATAAAAAAGCATCGAAACTTCAAGAAAAAATGGATGCACTTAGAGAAATGCAAAATGCTCTGGAAAGTCTCAGCAATAGAATCGAACAAGCAGAAGAAAGAACTTCAGAGCTCAAAGACAAGGTTTTCAAATTAATCCAATCCAACAAATACAAAGAAAAAAGAATAAGGAAAAAATGAACAAAGGCTCCAAGAAGTCTGGGATTATGTTAAACAACCAAACCTAAGAATAATTGGCATGCTTGTAGAAGAAGAAGAGAAATCTAAAAGTTTGGAAAACATATTTGGGGGAATAATTGAGGAAAACTTCCCCAGCCTTACTAAAGACCTAGACATCCAAATACAAGAAGCTCAAAGAACACCTGGGAAACTCATCGCAAAAAGATCATCGCCTAGGCACATTGTCACCAGGTTATCAAAAGTTAAAATGAAGGAAAGAATCTTAAGAGCTGTGAGGCAAAAGCATCAGGTAACCTATAAAGGAAAATCTATCAGATTAACAGCAGATTTTTCAGAAGAAACCCTACAAGCTAGAAGGGACTGGGGCCCTATCTTCAGTCTCCTTAAACAAAACAATTATCACCCAAGAATTTTGTATCTGGCGAAACTAAGCTACATAAATGAAGGAAAGATACAGTTTTTTTCAGACAAATGCTGAGAGAATTCACCACTACCAAGCCAGCACTACAAGAACTGCTAAAAGGAGCTCTAAATCTTGAAAAAAATCCTGGAAGCACATCAAAACAGATCCTCTTTAAAGCATCAATCTCACAGGACCTATACAACAAAAATACAATTAAAAAAAAAAACAACCCAAAGTATACAGGCAACAAATAGCACAATGAATGGAATAGCACCTCATATCTCAATACTAACACTGAATGTAAATAGTCTAAATGCTCCACTTAAAAGATGCAGAATTGCAGAATGGATAAGAATTCACCAACAAACTATTTGCTGCCTTCAAGAGACCCACCTAACACATAAGGATTCACATAAACTTAAGGTAAAGGGGTGGAAAAAGACATTCCATGCAAATGGACACCAAAAGCAAGCAGGAATAGCTACTTTTATATCAGACAAAACAAACTTTAAAGTAACCACAGTTAAAAAAGACAAAGAGGGACATTACATAATGACAAAAGGCCTTGTCCAATAGGAAAATATCACAATCCTAAATATATATACACTTAACACTGGAACTCCCAAGTTTATAAGACAATTACTACCAGACCTAAGAAATGAGATAGACAGCAACACAATAATAGTGGGGGATTTCAATAGTCCACTCACAGCACTAGACAGGTCATCAAGACAGAAAGTCGACAAAGAAACAATGGATTTAAACTATACCCTGGAACAAATGGACTTAACACATGTTTACATAACATTCTACCAAACAACTGCAGAATATACATTCTATTCATCAGCACGTGGAACTTTCTCCAAGATAGACCACATGATAGGCCACAAAACAAATCTCAATAAATTTAAGAAAATTAAAATTATATCAAGCACTCTCTCAGACCACAGTGGAATAAAACTGAAAATCAACTCCAAAAGGAACCTTCAAAACCATGCACATACATGGAAATTAAATAACCTGCTCCTGAATGACAACTGGGTCAAAAATGAAATCAAGATGGAAATTTAAAAATTTTTCAAACTGAACAACAATAGTGACATGACCTATCAAAATCTCTGGGATACAGCAAAGGTGTTGCCAAGAGGAAAGCTCATAGCCCTAAATGCCTACATCAAAAAGTCTGAAAGAGCACAAATAGACAACCTAAGGTCATACCTCAAGAAACTAGAGAAACAAGAACAAACCAAACCCAAACCCAGCAGAAGAAAGGAAATAAGATCAGAGCAGAGCTAAATGGAACTGAAATGGAAAAAAAAAATGCAAAAGACAAATGAAATAGGCTGGGCGCAGTGGCTCACGCCTGTAATCCCAGCACTTTGGGAGGAGGAGGCGGGCAAATCCCGAGGTCAGGAGATTGAGACCATCCTGGCTAACACAGCGAAACCCTGTCTCTACTAAAAAAATACAAAAAATTAGCCCAGCATGGTGGCAGGCACCTGTAGTCCCAGCTACTCGGGAGGCTGAGGCAGGAGAATGGCATGAACCCAGGAGGCAGAGCTTGCAGTGAGCTGAGATTGCACCACTGCACTCTATCCAGGGTGACAGAACGAGACTCCATCTCAAAAAAAGAAAAAAGAAACAAAAAGCTGGTTCTTTGAAAAGATAAATAAAATTGATAGACCATTAAAAAGATTAATCAAGAAAAGAAGAGAGAAAATCCAAATAAGCTCAATTAGAAATGAAATGGGAGATATTACAATTGACACCACAGAAATACAAAAGATCATTCAAGGCTACTGTAACACCTTTACACACATAAACTAGAAAACCTACAGGAGATGGATAAATTCCTGGAAAGATACAACCCACCTAGCTTGAATCAGGAAGAATTAGATACTCTGAACAGACCAATAACAAGCAGCAAGATTGAAACGGTAATAAAAAAAATTACCAACAAAAAAAAAGTCCAGGACCAGATTCACAGCTGAATTCTACCAGACATTTAAAGAAGAATGTCACTATTCCACAAGACACAGAAAGAGGAAATCCTCCCTAAACCATTCTATGAAGCCAGTATCACCCTAATACCAAAACCAGGAAAGAACATAACCAAAAAAAAAAAAAAAAAAAAAACTACAGACCAATATTCCAGATGAACATAGATGTAAAAATCCTTAACAAAATACTAGCTAATTGAATCCAACAACATATCAAAAAGATAATCCACCATGATCAAGTGGGTTTCATACCAGGGATGCAGGGATGGTTTAACATATGCAAGTCAATAAATGTGATACATCACATAAACAGAATTAAAAACAAATCACATGATCATCTTAACAGATGCAGAAAAAGCACTTGACAAAATCCAGCATCCCTTTATGATTAAAACCCTCAGCAAAACTGGCATACAAGGGACATACCACAATGTAATAAAAGCCATCTATGACAAACCCACAGCCAACACAATACTGAATGGGGAAAAGTTGAAAGCATTCCCTCGGACAACTGGAACAAGACAAGGATGCCCACTCTCACCACTCCTCTTCAACATAGTACTGGAAGTCCCATCCAGAGCAATCAGACAAGAGAAAGAAAGAAAGGGCATCCAAGTCAGTAAAGATGCAGTCAAACTGTTGCTGTTTGCTGATGATATGATTGTATATCTAGAAAACCCTAAAGACTTCTCCAAAATGCTCCTAGGACTGATAAAAGAAGTCAGCAAAGTTTCAGGATACAAAATTAATGTACACACATCAGTAGCCCTCCTATACACCAACAGCAACCAAGCTGAGAATCTAACAAAGAACTCAATTCCTTTTACAATAGCTGCAAAAAAAACAAAATACTTAGGAACATACCTAACAAAGAAGGTGAAAGACCTCTACAAGGAAAACTACAAAACACTGCTGAAAGAAATCACTGACGAGGCAAACAAATGGAAACACATCCCATGCTCATGGATGGGTAGAATCAATATTGCGAAAATGACCATACTGCCAAAAGCAATCTACGAATTCAATGTAATTCCCATCAAAATACCACCATCATTCTTCACAAAACTAGAAAAAATAATCCTAAAATTCATATGGAACCAAAAAAGAGCCTGCATAGCCAATGTAAGATGAAGCAAAAAGAACAAATCTGGAGACATCACATTACCTGATTTCAAACTATACTATAAGACTATTGTCACCAAAACAGCACGGTACTGGCATAAAAATAGACATATAGACCAATGGAACAGAATAGAGAACCCAGAAATAAACCCAAATACTTACAGCAGAGGGAAAGGACACCCTTATTCAACAAATGGTGCTGGGATAATTGGCAAGCCACATGTTGGAGAATAAAACTGGATCTGCATCTCTCACCTTATACAAAAATAAACTCAAGATGGATCAAGAACTTAAATCTAAGACCTGAAAACTATAAAAATTCTAGAAGATAACATCGGAAAACCCCTTGTAGACATTGGCTTAGGCAAGGATTTCATGACCAAGAACCCAAAAGCAAATACAATGAAAAGAAAGATAAATAGCTGAGACTTGATTAAATGAAAGAGCTTTTGCATGGCAAAGGGAACAGTTAGCAGAGTAAACAGACAACCCACAGAGTGGGAGAAAATCTTCACAATCTATACATCCGATAAAGGACTACTATCCAGAATCTACAATGAACTCAAACAAATCATCAAGAAAAAAAAATCCTAGCAAAAACTGGGCTAAAAACATGAAAAAGGCTGGGGGCGGTGGCTCATGCTTGTAATCCCAGCACTTTGGGAGGCTGAGGCGGGCGGATCACCTGAGGTCAGGAGTTCGAGACCAGCCTGACCAACATGGAGAAACACTGTCTCTACTAAAAATACAAAATTAGCCGGGTGTGGTGGCACATGCCTGTAATATCAGCTACTCGGAAGGCTGAGGCAGGAGAATCGCTTGAACCCAGGAGGCAGAAGTTGTGGTGAGCCAAGACCATGCCATTGCACTCCAGCCCAGGCAACAAGAGCGAAACTCTGTCTCAAGAAAAAAACAAAAAAACATGTATAGACAATTCTCAAAAGAAGATATACAAATGGCCAACAAACATATGAAAAAATGCTCAACATCACTAATGATCAGGGAATTCCAAGTCAAAACTGCAATGCTGTACCACCCTACTCCCACAAGAATGGCCATAATCAAAAAAATCAAAAAGTAATAGCTGTTGGTGTGGATGCGGTGAAAAGGGAACACTTCTACATTACTGGTGGGACTGTAAACTAGTACAACCACTATGGAAAACTGTTGAGATTCCTTAAAGAACTAAAAGTAGAACTACCATTTGATCCAGTAATCCCACTACTGGCTATCTACCCAGAGGAAAAGAAGTCATTACACGAAAAAGAAACTTGCCCACGCATGTTTATAGCAGCACAATTCGCAATTGCAAAAATGTGGAACCAACCCAAATGCCCATCAATCAATAAGTGGATAAAGAAACTGTGATATATATATATGTATGTATATATATATGTGATATATATGTGAGATATATATATATATATATATATAAAATGATGGAATACTACTCAGCCATAAAAAGGAATGAATAAATGGCATTCGCAGCAACCTGGATGGGATTGGAGACTATTATTCTTATTCTAAATTAAGTAACTCAGGAATGGAAAACCAAACATCGTATGTTCTTACTCACAAGTGGGAGCTAAGCTTTGAGGATGCAAAGGCATAGGAATGACACAATGGACTTTCGGGACTCAGGGTGAAAGGTTGGGAAAGGGGTGAGGGATAAAAGACTACAAAATTAGGTTCAGTGTATACTGCTCGGTGATGAGTACATCAAAATCTCACAAATCATCACTAAAGAACTTATGTAACCAAACACCACCTGTTCCTCAAAAACCTATGGAAATAATATGGAAATAAAAATTTATATATTTGTACAAATTATTTAAATATAATGTAATTATATATCTATATATCCTTTATAAATGAGAGTTCATTTCCAGCCTAAAATGAGTACAACATACAAACCCACGAGTCTGGCGGAGTGGCGGGGCTCTCCATTGTGCTTTAAGCATAGTGCACCAGAATATGAAACAGCTGGACAATTCCACAAAGGGTTTCGACTAAACATTAAGTCGTCAGACTCAATTAACATACTACTCCATATTTGCTTAATTACCTCAAACCAGTACCCTGCGTGTGGAAACGGACGATTGAGCGAAGTCTTCCTTAGACTCCGGTTCACCTCAGCAGAGCGAAGGAAGCTGCAGTGGGCTCCAGGAGCCCAGTGCGTCCTCACCGCAGGCCCCACCCACCCACGCCTGCCTTCCCTTGCCGCAGGCCCCGCCCACCCACGCCCGCCCTTGCCGCAGGCCCCGCCCACCCACGCCCGCCCTTGCCGCAGGCTCCTCCCTAGTGTCGTCGCTACAGAGGAGCAGAGGATGACGTGAGGACACGGTCGCGAACATCTCCTCGGAGCGCAGCTAGGCCAGCGGTTCCCACAGCCCTGGAGCCCAACGTGCGCAGAAGCGCCTCTTGGAGCTCCTCTCCCACAGATCTCTCGTCCTCTTCCTGGGCTAGGCCGCCCCAGGCGCGGCCCCTGCGACTCCTGGCACGGCCCCGTGCTCGGCTGCCGCCCTGGCGCGCGCCACACTGTCGTCCCCGGACGGGCGCGGACCGGCTCGGCCGGGGCGCCGGCGGCTGGGGAGGGGTCGCTGGCCCCGGGGCCGCGCATGCGCCGCCACCAACTTGGGGCTGTCAGTGGAGGGCGAGTGTTGGTTCGCAGGGGAGGCGACGCCCTTCGGAGCCAACGGGCCTCGAGCCGAGGCAGCCGTGGGAACGACTCATCCTTTTTCCAGCCCTGGGGCGTGGCTGGGGTCGGGGTCGGGGCCGGTGGGGGCCCCGCCCTCGTCTCCTGGCCTGCCCCCTTCATGGGCCGCGATGATGGCGGCCCTGTACCCGAGCACGGACCTCTCGGGCGCCTCCTCCTCCTCCCTGCCTTCCTCTCCATCCTCTTCGTCGCCGAACGAGGTGATGGCGCTGAAGGATGTGCGGGAGGTGAAGGAGGAGAATACGCTGAATGAGAAGCTTTTCTTGCTGGCGTGCGACAAGGGTGAGAGTCAGGCCCCTTTCTTCTCCTCTGGACGCCCCTGCCCTCCAGACCTTTCGTCCTCTACCCCGCCTCAACTTATATCAGGGCATTCCCTCTGTCTCAGGCGCCGAGTGTCTTCCCGCCTCGCCTGCTGCCTCAGGCGGTCTTCTCCTCACCGCCTCTGCCCTGTGAGTGTGGAGCTCGCGGGCGAGTGGATCTGGGGCTGCGCCCTCCGAGCGCGGCACCGTGGGGGGCGGCTCTGGCTTTGGGGTCCGGGGTTTAGGTAGCGCCTTGGGAGCCCCGACCCCAGCGTTGTAGCGCCGCCCTTGCTACTGACTGCATGAAGGACCTAGTCTGTCTGGCTCGCAGTTCATTCCTTCCGGGAGTCGAGAGGCTAGTTTCCGACACTCCAGTCGGAAAATTCCGTCACCTTACCTTAGGATGCCTCGTATGGAGGGTTCTCATCACCTTGTTTTTTTCTTATAAACAAAACCAGACCCTCTATTATTTAGCTTCACCTGACCAGTGCTTTAGCCAGTGACTGTTGACTGGCATTAATATCGGAATATCCTAGGTGGAGATACGTGAAGTAAGGACGGGACGGAAGAAATTCTGCCTTAGTTGCCGAAACTTTCTCTAGATTTACAGAACGCCTTTGATTGTTAGTGCTTTTTATTGGAGAGAAAGATTTATTGCTCCCAGATCTTTCTTTGGGAGATAAAGATAGTGAAAAATAATTACAGGAATTACAGAGCAAAAATGTGTGGAATATATTTAGCGCGTTTTCCTTTTTTTAGTCTAGAAGTTAATCATTTTTATGGCCATATTAAGGCCATGTCACGCAATCATCCTTTGTAGTGATGCATATAACAAAAGGGATAGGAAATTGATTGCCCTAGGACTGCTTTTGTTTCCTACATGGAAACACTAAAATTTTTCTTTTTCCAAATTTATATGGCTGTACACTTAGGAAAACTCTGTTAGAAACATGCAAACTTCTGGAACAAACCCAAAGGGCAGTTTACACTATGAAAAGACTAACTACAGAGGATTTTTGTTTGTTTGTATGTGTGAATGTGTAATTAATAAATGACAGCCTTCCTAACCTCTCCTACTGCTTTTGAAATAGGATTTTATTTACACGATTTTTTGAAACAATTGACATATAAACAAAGTCCACCTATGTCTGTGGTTGAGCCACTTTTATGTTCTTATGTAATAGTATTAAATAATATTATGAAAGCAATATTAATATCGTTAAAGTCCACCATGGACACAACTTTGAGCAGTCTCTGAGATATAAGGAAACAGAATATATATCTACAACGTCACAAAAATAGGGTCTGCGGATTATGTAAAATCATTTAGTATTGCTGGAGTGGCTTGCCTGAGTTCTCTTCCCTCAAAAGTTTTGATAGAGAAAGGGGAAAAGATTGTGTTGTACTAAAATGAGTAAGTGCTATCTCCATGTATTCCAGCTCACAGTGCAATGGTTATTTTAAAGCAAACAGAAAGTATGTCAAGAAAGGAAATTTGATATTCCTGTCAAACTGAGGACAGAGAAATATCAATGGAATATGGTTGAGCAAGTATTTGTGCATTGTGTATATTTAGGATTATTGCATGACATATCTGAAACAAAAGAGAGTTTTAATTTATGATAGTT
Source organism: Hylobates moloch (assembly GCF_009828535.3). Taxonomy (NCBI): domain Eukaryota; kingdom Metazoa; phylum Chordata; class Mammalia; order Primates; family Hylobatidae; genus Hylobates; species Hylobates moloch. The sequence goes on along the minus strand of NW_026652297.1, from coordinate 7,846,218 downwards.
GTATAGCCTATTTAGTAGTACCAAGTGAAATACCTTGATATTCTTTGTCAGTTTTTTATTTTATAACATAATTGAGATGTTGGGGTGTAGGATGGAAACTAAATATGCATATTTTCCCCATATGTAAATTAGAAATTTTTAGAACAAGTGAGCTAAAATAAGAATTTTCTGTTTCAGGTATGTCTAAACAACTTCTTGAGTTAGATTTGGAAAAATAGCATAATTCTTACGCATACTTATGGGGTACATTTACATTTAAAAAGTGAGTTACAGGAATATTCTTTTGATTACGTGTTTGTATTTGCTAATATTGTTAAACTTTTTAAAATGTTACCTAAACCAATCTAAAAGTGAACAATTTCCTGAAGTAGCTATGGCTTCCACCATTACATTGGAGCCTTCCCCAGACCAAATGTTAAACATTCACTAAAGCAGCTATTGGGGTCGAGTGTTCATGCTTTTCATAGAGGATTTGATTTAAACCCCACAACCCCATGAGCCAGATCTGTTGTTGTCCTCAATTTGTAGATGAGGAAAATGAGGCTTAGCAAAATTTTAAAATTACTTGCCCAAGGTTACATTGGTTAGGAAATAGTAGGACTGGCATTTATCTTGAGTCTGCACTCTTAACCACTATGTTATATAGATCTGGTTGTAGTTGAATGAGTGAACATCATTTGTGTCAGAAAAGACACATCCATATTTGGACTTACTAGTTGAAATTAAATTTTCTTTGTATGGATGCTTTATAAACTTTGATTTCTGTGTATTACATTTGTTCAATGAAGGATAAAAAGCAAGCATGGTACTTCAGTAGCACCAGAGTAAATCAACTCTAGAGTATCTATGGTGTTCTAGAGTGTCTCATTCTTTTCATGTAGCATTCTTGTTCTACATATGCAAAATGTTCATAACATATTCTTCTTAGGAAAAATTGAGGAATTCCTAAAGCAAAAATTGTGGAGATGAGATGGATATGTATATGTTAGTGGATGGGTGGCCCTTTGAAAGATGTATACAGATTAAAGAGTACACAAAAAATGTAGGAAAGAGAAAAGGAAAAGATTTATAGTTTGTGATAGCTGGCTTTTATGTAAATAAGTTCGGTAGATTTAGGCAACTGCTGATCCAGCTAGTGGCCACTTAGTAATAGCTGTTAGTGATCTTCACAGTGGGTGAGAATCATCTCACAGGTAACATTGAATCCTTTCTTTGTAAAGGAAAGCCTTAATTGAAAGTTCCTGTGCCAGCAATATATAAAGTGAAGTCTAGGCCCCCCAGATAAAATTCTCAGAAAGTACACTCATGTTCTTTCTAGAGATAGAAAGGTATAATTCAGAGGTAAAACTTAATTGAAAGAAGAGCTGACTATAAATATGTTAATTTATACATATTTATATGTATAACTTTATACATTATACATTTATATGTATAAATTTATACATTATACATTTATATGTATAAATATGTATAAATTAAGTAATATGAAATTTAAATATGTATAAATTAAGAAATATGAAAAATTAAGTAGTGATTCTTACAGCCATGGCTTTGTCCTCTCTCATTGAGAATTAGTGTCATAATGAGCCTCTTTTATTTGTAGGTACCTATGGTGTCCCTCAGGTCTGTTAACAGCAGAAAGGGTAAATAAGTTTATTTAGAAAACACCTAAACTAAGTGTAGTTCATGTTAATTTTCCTCTAAGAAAAAAACCTGTTGAGTAGATGGTAGCTTTTAGTATATATTTGTAAATATAAACCTGCATAAACTGTTTGATTTGCTGATGATCATTAATCAGTTCATGTGCAGGAAAGAAAGTATGAAATGATTCAGTCCCTGCCAACCCTCCATGGAGAGTATTTTCAGGAAATCTGATGTGCAGTAAATGAGTCAGAAGCCCCTTCTTGAAATTTCAGCATGGGGTTAGGGGGAGGGATGGAGAGGGCAGATTTTCACCTTTATCACTGGGCTCATCCTAGTCTCAGTGTCCTGTGTCACCTTTGTGGTAAGATTTGCTATGTTGTAAGGAAAAATGTTTTGATGACTGTATTTCTTTTTTTTTTTTTTTTTTTTTTTTGAGATGGAGTGCAGTGCAGGCTGGAGTGCAGTGCAACCTCCGCCTCCCGGGTTCCAGCAATTCTCCTGCCTCAGCCTCCTGAGTAGCTGGGATTACAGGTGCCCACCACTACGCCCGGCTAATTTTTTTGTATTTGTAGTAGAGACGGGGTTTCACCATGTTGGCCAGGCTGGTCTCAAACTCCCGACCTTGAGTGATCCACCCACCTCGGCTTCCCAAAGTGCTGGGATTATAGCCATGGGCCACTGTGCCTGGCCTGATGACTGACTTTCTCCATAAGCTTTGTGTACCTTTGGGCTAAGGATGCTTTAAAAATGTGCAACAACTCCAGAGAGAAGCCAGAGTCAGAAGAAAAAAGTGCAACATTTCTGAGAGAAGTAATATTAAGCTGCTGTTTTTTGAACACCTTATTTATATATAATGGGCCTTTAACAATTTTTTTACCTATTTGAGAAGAGATTTTGAAGTCTGGTATTAGAGAGGATGGTGGTGGGAAGAAACAAAAAATGCAGAGTACTGAGTATTGGTGTGAAGTGTTATTTTGACAATGGGGCACCTAATGTAAGGAGGTATGTGCTGTGAGGAAAAAACTTTGCAGAAATGAGATGGTAAAGAGGGTATTGTAGGCAGCATTCTATAAACACTTCACAAATCATCATAGACATAGCATTTATGTACTTTATATAGGAAAGCTTTTCAAATAACCAAAGTTTTAGAATGTAATAGTTGAAAAACATTGCCATAGGGAACAGTTCAGTGATACTTTAACAACAGCAACAAAAGACTCAAACTGCGAAAATCTTAGTGGATAATTTATCTCTAACAGACTAGTAATTCAGCAGCTAGCTGCCTGGTAGTTCTATGATACTGATAATTCTTTATAGTGATCATGCAACTTTGCCGCTCTTTTTCTATAAGTCACAATCAAACTATACTTACCAAGCTGTTAATTGTGTTAAGGCACTGCGAAAGTGCTTTATCAAGAAAGTACTGAGTACGTCCCTATCCTTTAGGAGAATATTCTTTAATGGAGACGCTCTCTTGTGCTGTAGTGAGGAGAAGTAAGGAAACAAAAGTATGTTTGTATGAAATGTATCTGTTTGAAGGGAAGAAGCAAGTGCTCAATTTAACTTAAATGGCCTATATGTGATTTGGAGGATGGGATATTACTTGTACACAGTCAGTCTTTTATCTCATTTGATTTTATGGCAAAGAGTATTAATGTTGTTCAGTTTAATTTTATATTAACCAAATTTGAAGTTAGTTGTGAAGTGTGAGAGAATTTATTTTTTATCTTTTAAAAAAAATGTAACCCAAGCCAGACTCCTAGCTATACCTTGTATACAGACTTGGAGGAAGAGTGTGAAAAGTTTAAATTTTATTATATAGGTATTATTGTAACCTAATAATTCCTCTTCTTCCTTGCTGCCAGTGCTGTAAATATCTTCTTCATTGCTAACTCTTCCAAATTTAATGATACTGAGAAATTTAAGATTTAAGATCAGTAGTTGAATAGGTAATGAGGATTTCAAAAGTTATCACTAAGATATGATTAAGTAATGACTTTTAGGAGCCTAGATGAATGATAAGGACTAAAAGAATTCCAGCACTGTATCAATATAGTCATGAGACTCAGTAGATTTCTTTGGATGCCAAAGCTTTATTATGTATAAAGTGGGGGTGACTGGCACTGTTATTAATAGCTTCTGTTAATTTTTAAAAATATGTTTTTCCAGGTTAACATATTGGCCAGTAATATATTTTCCTAGCTTTATAAATATGTATAATTCAAATGTATATGAGATTAAATTTAAGCAACACAATAAATCCTTTCTGAGACTGTGTTGCAACAACCTGATATAAACCTGATATAAACTAAAAGTTTTAAACAACTCACAACAGCATTGTGAATGGGATCTCATGTCATTTATCAGACTCTAACTACAAAATAAACATTGCTTTTGACTATTCTAACAAAGAATATGCTGTTTATAATTTTTATCAAGTGATTTACTATGAAAAAATCAGCATTACCTTCTGTGCTATAGTATAATTATTTTCGGCAGCAGTGTGAATCTTTGCTCTTTTGCCAAATGATATTCATTATTATTAATAGTCCTCATTAAGATTCATAAGCAACTAAGAAATTATGGTAATAATTGTCTTTTTACAAAAATATTCAAAGTGTTATCAACAGTTTAGCCTACCATGTTTTTTAGTATCTTTAATTTTGAAGGTTTCATTTACAATAATATGGTTGTAAATACATTGGGATCTGTAATACAAGTTTTGCACATTTGACAAAGCTACATTTTAAATCATTTTCACTGTAAAAGGTCTGCATGGGTTTTTTTTTCTTTTTTAGAATTTGGTTCAAACTAATTTGAAGTTTGATGTCAGTTAACATTTTTATCAGTATTGTCATTTATATTTCCAGATCCAGCAACTGAACTTGATCATGTCTTTGTATTTTTTCACATCATCATTCTTTTTCCTCTTAATAAAACTTTGTTTTAAGCATAATTTGTAATATTTCAGTTAGAACGTTGGAATTGCCACACTCAAGTTTGTTTCAGAAACTTGGTTTGAAAAGCTTTACAAATTTTTTGACATTAAATTCTCTCACACTTCACAACTAACTTCAAATTTGGTTAATATAAAATTAAACTGAACAACATTAATACTCTTTGCCATAAAATCAAATGATATACTAATGAGGAAGAGGTGGAATCACCTGTTCTTAATCAGTATTGTAACATTTCTCCATTGTATTTCTCAAGGGTTTATTACAGTTGGCCAGAGTAAATTTGTTGCTAAGGATCTATGGGATCACTCTGGTATTTTGTATAATAGTTCATTTTTCTTAAATTGCTGATTAGGACTCACTAAATTGACTTCATGACTGTTAATGGGTTGCAACCTGCAGTTTGGAAAACATTGGTTTGGAATGATCATTGGCTGAGCCATTGAGAGGCACAAGATGAATTCGGAATGGTAACAAGGTCTAACTGAGTCCTATAGGGCTTTGTAGGCCACAGTAAACATTTGGCCTTTATTTTAAGTGTGATAGAAAATCACGAAGGTTGTAAGCTTGATATGTTTTGAATTTTTTTTTTTTTGAGACCAAGTCCCGCTCTGTCACCCAGGCTGGAGTGCAGTGGCGTGATCTCGGCTCACTGCAAGCTCCACCTCCCGGGTTCACGCCATTCTCCTGCCTCAGTCTCCCAAGTAGCTGGGACTACAGGTGCCCCCCACCATGCCTGGTTAATTTTTTGTATTTTTAGTAGAGACAGGTTTTCACCATGTTAGCCAAAATGGTCTCCATCTCCTGACCTCGTGATCCTCCTGCCTCGGCCTCCCAAAGTGCTGGAATTACAGGCATGAGCCACCGCGCCCAGCCTGTTTTGAATTTTTAACCAATAACTAGCTGTGGAGTGCAGAGTGGATTAAAGGGTGGGGCTAGAGCAGGAGTGAGCAAACTATGGGCCACAGACCGTATCTGCCTATTTTGTGAGGTCTTGGAGCTAAAACTAGTTTTTTACATTTTATATTTCAAATGGTTAAAAAAAATTTCATAACACATGAAAAGTCTATAAAATTCCAATTTCGGTGTCCATAAACAAAATTTTCTTAGAACACATCCACTATCATTTGTTTACATATGGTCTATGGCTGCTTTGTGTTGAAAGGGCAGAGTTGAGTAGTTGTGACTGAGAGTGCATGGCCCACAAAGCTTAAAATATTTGCTATCTAACCCTTTTTCAGAAAACTTTGTTGACCCCTGTGCTACAGTATAAAGTATTAATAAGTAATATAAGTTGCAATAGGGAAAAGAGTAAACAAGGAAGGGGGTGAGTGTGGGCTCAGTGGAGTCAGGGAAGTGAAAAATTACAAAATACAGGGCTTGGGGAGTTGGTCCATGTGAAACCCACCTGAGTTTGCTAATGGCACTTAAGGAGTTAGGCTCCTACCCTCCCTGGAGGCTGGGAGATAGGGGCCCTGTCTTCAGGTGTTGGCTGGAACAAAAGTAAATTTTTATGTCAGCTTTGAGTTTTCTTGGGCAGGCATTTTAAGAGGGGCTAGGGTCATCCTAGGGATCTGGCCTTCAGCTGTTAGAAGCACTTAGTGTTTTGTTCAAGTTTATATGGGCCAAGGTGGAGGCCTTGTGGAGAAGGGCTCAGAAAAGCCTGACTAGAGTTTGGTCAAGGAGAGAATCTTGGTCAGCAGCTGTGTTAGTTAAGCGGCTATTGCAGACTCCAGGAGGAAGATCATGGGAGTCTGGACTGCGGGTAGCAGTATACATGGAGACAAGTAGATGATTATGGGAGATATTTTAGAGAGGGGGCTAAGAAGACGTGCTGTTGAATTGGTATACTCCCTGTGGAATTGATTGAAAATGGTTTCTTTTTCCTTCACTGAAAAAGACTACCATCTAGCCAAAAAAGTAAACAGATTATGTTACACTTCCTTCTATGTGTTATGTTTTAAAAGACAAAAGATGTAACTCTTGAAAGCAACTTCAGTATAAAATGAATGGTATTTATATATTTGTCTGTCATACACAGGCATTTTGAATTGTAGTCCTTGTTCTATAACTAGCTTCTTGCTGTCTATTTTAAGTTTTCTAACCTCTTTTTACATATATACTCATCCTAAAAATTAAGACTGTTCTGGTCTTTTTTTTTTTTTTTACATAGTACATTGTTTTAAATGAATTGCAAATATAAACTTCTCTGAAATGCTTAGCAACCACTCTCGGTTTCCTATAGGTTCTGTGACTATAACGTGATTTTTCATTTGCATGACTGTGTTAGCTGTAGCAGGGTGGAACTTTTTATTTTTAGGGATGAAAATTATTTATTTGGTTTTGATTTTTAGGGATTTTCTTTCTTTCTTGGATAACTCCTTGACTACAATAGAAATAATCTTTGAAACCCTAGGGCTGGGCACGGTGGCTCATGTCTGTAATCTCAGTACTTTGGGAGGCCAAGGCCGGCAGATCACTTGAGGTCAGGAGTTCGAGACCAGGCTAGCCAACATGGTGAAACCCCATCTCTACTAAAAATACAAAAATTAGCCGGGCATGGTGGCAGGCGCCTGTAATCCCGGCTACTCAGGAGGCTGAGGCAGGAGAATCACTTGAACCCAGGAGGCAGACGTTGCAGTGAGCCGAATGGTGCCACTGTACTCCAGCCTGGGTGACAGAGCAAGACTCTGTCTTAAAAACAAAACAAAAACTTTAAAGCTGGAATATGTGATATTTGTAATGTACTTTCCTTTTTAGCAGCAATCTAAACTTTCAAACATGTAGCAATTATTTTTGTCTATTTGCTATACCTGAAATTTATAAAATGTCATAAGGATTTATTTATGTAGCTCTTCCTACTTTTCTGTCTCTAGCAATATGGTTCATTAGATAATCTGAAAACCTTTCTTCTTCAAATCACCTAGAAATTATAGCTAAAATATAATGAACATCCAGTTAAATGAACAGCCGAGCTTTCAAGAAAGTACAGGAAACAGCCAAGATACAAAAGTGAAGAAAAAACTGAAAAACAGGAGTGTGTGAACTGACACTATGGCTGCTCCATGGGTGGGGATAAGAGTTACTGTTCTGGGCATTGCAGGGATTTGAGTCTTAATGCCCATATGAGAACAGGTTACAAGGCCTGGGGACTGTACAAAGTGAGGAGTTGGATTCAACATCTAAGCATAAAACCAGGATCCTTAAAGGACGGTACCTTCAGCAAAGAGGTAGATGAGGAGAAAAACCAATCTACCAGCAGATGGAGACTTGTTTGTGTTATTGTGGGCTCTGAATAAGGGTAAAAATAAGACTCCTTTAAGAATACATAACCATGGTCCTGCCTCTTGTTTAATTATCCTTTCAGATAATTAAACTGTCATACAGAGACTATAAAATAATTATGTTTAAAATGATGAAAAAGTTAAAATAAGGAAATGAAAACATAAGAAAATAAGAGAGTTGGAAAGAAATCTGGTAAAACTTATGCAAATAAAAAATAGTCATTAAATTTTTAAGAAATCAGTGAATGGGTTAAAGGAGGAATGTGAATGGAAGCTAAAGGAGAAATAAGTGAGTGGAAGAAATATGTGAAGAAATTACCCAGAATGCAGGAAAGAAAGAGGAAAAAAAGGAAAAACAGGAAATCTTGAGAGACACAGATGTTGAAATGGGAAGGTCTAACTTAATGTCTAATAGAAGTTGACAAGAGAAAAAGTAATACGGAGATGAAGCAATATTTGAAGAGATAATGACTGAAAATACTGAAGAACTAATGAAGGGTAGAAGTCCTTAGATTTAGAAAGCCTAGGCCAGATGTGGTGGCTCATGCCTATAATCCCAGCACTTTTGGAGGCCGAGGCAAGAGGATTGCTTGAGGCCAGGAATTTGAGACAAGCCTGGGCAACATAGTGAGACCTCATCTCTATAAAAAATAAAAATTAAAAAAAAATTTCAAAGTCCTAAGCAGAATAAATAAAAAATTACTCCTCACCTAGACACATCACGATAAAATATAGCAGAATTTTTATGTGTAGCATTCTACTACTAAGTTGTTGAAATAGATTCACCTGAAATAAGATTTTAAATATCACTTTCTAGTAATAGCCATAAATTTTCACTGGTCTATGTTTGGTCACTATTGGTTCAACTTGTAACTTAGAGTATCACTTTGTGAAGTGTCTGTCTGATAAGGTTTTCCCAGGGAGCATTTGTGTCTAACTATTAACTACTAGTACTATGGGGAAAATATTTCTTTTTGTGACTAGTTTTCTTCTTGAGGGACCTAAGGAAATACATTGTCAAGAAAACTATCACCCAGCTTCCTTCAAAAGAAGTTGTATGTGTGAGGCAAGGAGTTTAAGGCCATAGATTAAAAATAGTAGCAAATTTATTTGAAATTTTAACAAATAAAATCTGTTACCTGTCTTTCTTACTCACTTATTTAGCCCAGTTTCAGTATTTTCTTTTTCTGTATCATGAAATCATTTCTTTTTCTATTTTCTATGCTGATTGTTCTTTCCGTTTATTTATAGACTTGTAATGAGCAACTATATTTGCATATCACTTAAAATGGCTTATTTATCTATTGTTTAACAAGTCAAATGAAACGAAACAAGCAAAGCGCCCCTTGGCTTTTTTTCTCTATTTAATTAGTATTTCTCTTTTGATTTATTCCTCATATTCCTGTACCATCTGGTCAGCAGACAAATACGGTGGGGCCTTGCTGAAAATAATTACTGCTGTAATTGTTGTCATTTCCTCACATGGGAGAACTGTTTTGTTGTGGGCTACAGTCACACGGAAGGCAATTTGCCTGTTCCTAACAAGTCAGGCACTAATCCTAGTCCTGCCTTAAGGGTTTTGTGAACTGAATGTTCCCTGGCCATTTAATCTAATCAGCTTCATTAATGAGATGGTGTGTGTGTGTGTGTGTGTGTGTGTGTGTGTGTGTGTGTGTGTTGGGAGAGTGGGAAGTAGGGAAGAGGATTTTCAGACATCTTTCCTTTACTATACATATCCTTGAATATATATGTATTTATACTGCTTTTCCAAAGTATGTTTTCTCCTGTAAAACCTCTTTATAATATCCTGTACTTATTACGAGATCTCATTTTTAACTCTATGTTGTGTAAGTAAATATCTATGTATATTTGAGGTATAAAACTTAATTCTTTAAGCTTTTTCCATCTAATTTTTCTAGCGTCCAGTCTGTGCCTTTGGGCATCCTTTATTAAATTGCTTTAAATATCTTCCAAAAGTTTCTCCTCTTATGATCATTCAGTTATTAATTTTAAACTAATAATTTTTATTTTATTCTGTACATTTAAAATTTTTCCACTTTTTATGTCTGCTGCTGATGTATGTATTATTTTATTAAGGTATAAATTTTCATCAAGGAAATGTTCACATTCTCTGTGTACATCTTCATATACAAAAATGAGTTTAGGCTTTTAATCTTTTAATTCAACAAGCTAAGTTTTTCTTTACAGTCATCCTTGATATGTCATGGATATTAAATTATGTTTGTATATTGTTATTTAGGTGACTATTATATGGTTAAAAAGATTTTGGAGGAAAACAGTTCAGGTGACTTGAACATAAATTGCGTAGATGTGCTTGGGAGAAATGCTGTTACCATAACTATTGAAAACGAAAACTTGGATATACTGCAGCTTCTTTTGGACTACGGTTGTCAGGTACAAGGCTAGATAATTTAATCCAGTTAACTTCTAAGTGCTGTTAGATATGCCATGCTTTCTTCCCTTCTTGTTTTCTTTCTTCTTTTTCCTCCTTTTCTTCCTTTCTTTTTCTTTCTTTATCTCTCTTACTCTCCTTCTGTCTTTCATCTTTTATTTGGTTTTGAGGTACTAAAAGTTTTAAAAACAAACCAAAAAAAACTTTGAAAAGTGTATTTTGAATTGATTTATCTTCTTCCTCCCAAATGTCATTTTCCCCACATCTGATAGAGGTAAATTATCATGACTTAATAAAGATGACTTTGTTTTCATTACCTGTGTTAACACTATTTATATTATATATCTAAAATAGTACAAATACTCTGGAAGTGTCAGAGGAATAGTTTTTTTCTGGCCCATATTAGTTACAGACACATCAACAAAATGTTCCTGCCTCAAAACAGTTTTCAGTTTGACTTTAGTTTTCTCCCAAGTTTTATTAAATTTTATTTTTTTGTTTGAAACTTAATGTTTGTTTTTATCTAAAGATGAATGATTTTTATCCATCTATAAAAGGTAAACCTTCCTACTTCATATCAGTTTGGGTAGAAAAACAGGCATGCGTGTAAGTCTTGAATGAATTCAATCTAGAGATTCTGAAGGAAATTTGATAATATTTTCCTTTCATTTTTGGTTTGCTTATGATGGGACTTGGCACATTAATTCTACCTCTTTTTTTTTTCTTAATGAGGCACATTTTTTTTTTGAGTGGCTTCAGGAGACATTCACAGCATATTTTCTGAATATAAGTAGCGTAATTCTATGTACATTGCTATTTTATATATATATATGTATGTATGTATGTATGTATAAAACAACATGTGGTACTGTCTCCATGTATATGTCTGGAGTAAAAAAAAATTGCTTACCCAGCAACTTCAGCTATCCAGACCACAACTGAGAAGCAGAAAGTAAGTAAAAAGTACCTCTGAGCAGCCAGTGGTTTGCTGCCATGAAGTTTACAAATTAAATTTATGAACTTTAGTTACAGGAGTCCTCCATCAGAGTCTATTTTTTCTCATTTTAGGTTCCATTTTAACATAATTAATTTCTAATCCATAGAGAATCTGAGGGACAATGGAAGGGGCATGAGAGCTGCAGTGGAATAAAATGAGGAGTGGTACCTCCGACACTATTTAACAGCAGCATTACATATGTGATATTCTCTGAGGGAGCTGTATGTTAGGATGATAATTAAGGCTTATAACAATGGCGCAGAGTCAGTAAGGAAGAGTTAAATTATATTCAGTACCTATTGTTTTAGAAGAAAGACTGTATATATGTGTGTTTGTGTATGTGTGTTTGTGTGTCTGTAAAACACAAAAGCAGAACACTTCCATCAAGATAGTTTAAATTTTAAAATTAAACACTTAAAGGCATAAGCTTCAGTTACCTAGAAAATAAGGGTAGAAAAAAATTCATACACTGATTCTGGATAAAAGAATTACTATGGTATTATAATTTTGTCTTTTTACACATGGTTATATACATGTAATAGTTTTGCAGTATACATGGTGTTTTCATATACTTGATCACATTCGGACATCACAGTCAACCTATATAGATGTTACATTTTATAGATTAGAAAACTGAGGCTCATAGACTTTAATGAATTTCTCAAAGTTCTAAAATTAGTAAGGACAAGACTAAGATTTGAATTTAATCTTCTGATTGCAAATCTCATGCTCTTTCTAGTTCACTGTGTTCTGTCCAGGTTACCTGTGTCTTATTTTATCAGTCCACAAATGTCCAGGGCCTTTGGTTGGGTGTAATTGTGGAAATGAATAAGTAAAACATGGGTTCTGCGTGATAGGATCTTTAAGACAAATTGGACAATTAAAGTATGTATGAATTACAAGTAAATTAAGTAATACAAAGGTATATTTGGTAAGTGTTGAGTGGTAATAATACTTGACCATTTTATATTGCTTTGCATTTATAAGAGCTTTCATGTATCTTGTGCTATATCAGTGGTTCTCAACCAAATGATTTTGTCACCATAAGGGGACATTTGGCAATGTCTGAAGATACTTTGGTTTCACAATTGGAGGGCAGGTTACTACTGTTATCTAGTGGGTAGAGGCTCCTACAATACCCAAGACAGTCCCCACAACAAAAAATTATTTGGCCCAAAATTTCAGTAGTGCTGCTATTGAGAAACCCTGTTTTATGTTTAAACTTTTGTGGTTTGATATACATTATTTAGAAATATAGAATAGGTTGGGGCTATCAAGGAAGATTTCATTGGAAAAGTATCAGTTGACTCAGCCTTGAAATATTAATAATTGCTAACATATATATAATACTACTCTCTGCCAGGAACCTTAAATATGTTCACTTACTTAATCCTCACAACATGGGGATTTGAATTTAATCTTCAAATTAAATTCAGGGATGAGTTAGATATTATTTTATTATTATTATTTTTTGAGATGGAGTTTCGCTCTTGTTGCCCAGGCTGGAGTACAGTGGCATGATCTCGGCCCACTGCAACCTCTGCCTCCTGGGTTCAAGCGATTCTCCTGCCTCAGCCTCCCAAGTAGCTGGGATTATTATAGGCATGCACCATCACACCCGGCTAATTTTGTATTTTTAGTAGAGATGGAGTTTCTCCATGTTGGTCAGGCTGGTCTCGAACTCCTGACCTCAGATGATCCACCCACCTTGGCCTCCCAAAGTTCTGAGATTACAGGTGCGAGCCACTGCGCCTGGCCTAGATATTATTATTGTCTCCATTTTATAGAGGAGGAAACTGAGGTAAAAAAGGTTAAGTAACTTGCCCAAAGTCACTCTGTAAATGGCAGACCTGGAATTTGAACTTAGGTTCTGGCTCCAGAATCCATGGTCTTACCTATTATGCTAATCTACTCTCAAACATGTAAAGACAGGTAGGGAACAGGGGATGTGGAGAAGGATGTAAACAGAGCCATGTGCAATGTATATTTTTGAGACAGTGAATTGATTTAGCATTTTTGAACAAAACAGTTGGGTTGGGGAGTAGTAGGAATTAGGAAAAATAATTAAAACAAAATGGATACAAAGGGCCTTGAATGCCAGAATAAGGAATTTGGGTTTTATATAATAGGGGATATCATTACATGATTTTCGAGAAAGGATGTGATGTGTCCAGTGGTATTTTAAAAAGATGAATCTAGTGGCTGAATTTAGTATAGATTGGGAAATGGAAAGTGGGAAAAGCTATAGCCTATGTGAACAGTTTTTGTAGTAACCTACATATGAAGAGGTTAAGGCTTGAACTGGAACAGTGCTGTAAGAAATACAGTGGCTATAAGAAGAGGGGGAAAAAGGCAGATATGGGTCCATGGCCTATATGGTTCCATGGTCTGTTAGGAACTGGGCTGCACAGCAGGAGGTAAGCCGCAGGTGAGCGATCATGACTGCCTGAGCTCTGCCTCCTGTCAGGTCAGTGATGGTATTAGATCCTCATAGAGGTACGAACCCTATTGTGAACTGCACATGCAAGGGATCTAGGTTGCAGGCTCCTTATGAGAATCTAACCAATGCCTGATGATCTGAGGTGGAACAGTTTCATCCGAAACCATCTCCCTACCTGCTCTATGAAAGCAGTCCCTGGTGCCAAAAACGTTAGAGACCACTGTGAGGAATTGACAAATCTTAGTGAATATTTTGATTTGGAGTGGGAAATTGAGAAGGAGTCCAGGATGATTTGGAAATCTTAAACGTGGGTGACTAGGAGAAGGAGGAAAGGAAAACATTAAGTTTAGAAGCTAAGTAAAGCTTGGGGCAAGGGAATGTGAATTCCAGTTTTATCCTTGTTGATTTGGCAGATATCAGGCAGTCCTCATCAGACAAACACAGATGAACATTATATTTCTAGGGAGAGATCAGGCTAAAGAGATACAGTAAGCAGTCATGGCCATGGGAATCCCCATCACCATTGTGAGAGTAGGTGAAATCATGGAGAAGAGCAAAGGGCTGGTGCAGATTCATTCTTAAGGAAACATCTACATTTAATAAAGAACATTACATGGAAAGAGTTTCATTAAAGACCAAATGAATTGTTGAAGATATCAGAGGCAGTTAGGATAATGCAGCATTGTGAAAGCCAAAAGAACAGCTTTTAACATATTGCTTAGAAATTAAGAAAAATTAGAAGGTAGAAAAAGTAACTGGATTTTGAAACTGGCATCAGTAGAATTGGAGAAATGATACACTTTGATTTGCAAAGTTTGACACAGTGAAAGGAAGAAGAAAACTTGAGTGGTAAGAGAAAGATGGAATTAAGTCAAGTTAGCAAAGAGCTAGTAAGCAAGTTAGCAAAGAGTGAGGAAGGATTTAAAGTTCTGGGAGGTAGGAGATGAGACTGGTATTTCTGCAAGTGAAGGACCAGAGTTCTAAAGACTGGAGAGCATCAAATAAGAATACTAAGGTGGAAAATGTAGCTTTGGAAAGGAAATAAGTAACTTTTTTACTCTGAGCTTAAAGGAAAGAGTATGGGAATTGTTGAAAAGACAGATTCTAAGGTAGGAAGGAAGATAATGATCTCATAAATATGTAATAAGTATATGTATTGAAGAGCTTTTAATAAAGAATCGTCTAATATCTGAGAAATTGGAAAGCAAAACTAGTGAGGATTTTTTGTATAACTATTTTTAAAATAATTTAAAACATTTATTTCCCCGATAACTGCCATTGATTGATCAAATAACATACCATTTGTGCAGAATAAGTAAATGGTAACTCCTTATTTACAAGACATTTTAATGTAAATGAATATTTTTATAGCTGAAGCTTATCCTTTTAAGCATTGAAAGATTTAATGTAAATCTTTATTCCTTACTAAGTAATGTATCTGAATATAATTTAACTTTACCGTCCTTAGTTGGAATAATTGAGAATGTAATTATTTTACTTTGCTTCATATGGTCTGAAACTATTAACATGTTTGTCCTTACATTAAGTGGCTTTAGACTGCTGTGCATTGATAGTGATTTTGCTGTACTGGTATTTAGTCTTTTCAGTAGTCAACTTTTAGTAATTCTTTCTTCCTTTCCCTCTACGCTGTTGGTTTTAATCTAGCTATTCTTTTATTCAGTAAAGATCTGAAGGATACTTGGGAAAGTCAGATATTCATCATTTATAGACAATTCTAAATCAGAATGCTTGGGTCTGTTTCTTTTGGGAAATAATACCCATGGAGTTTCTTTGTGACAGCTCAATAGGTTGCTGTTTTTAAATCCATGACTATTTTTCAGATTGTTGAAGTTGCCTGGTGTTTGACTTTGAAAGTAATGACATTACTATAGTTAGCTTTATTGGTTAAAATTAAAAATCGTAACAATGAGAACTCATGGACACAGGAAGGGGAACATCACATTCCGGGTACTGTTGTGGGGTGGGGGGTGGGGGGGGCGGGGACAGCATTAGGAGATATACCTAATGCTAAATGACGAGCTAATGGGTGCAGGAAATCAACATGGCACATGGATACATATGTAACAAACCTGCACATTGTGCACATGTACCCTAAAACCTAAAGTATAAAAAAAAATAAAATAAAATAAAAATCGTAGGCCGGGCACAGTGGCTCACGCCTGTAATCCCAGCACTTTGAGAGGCCGAGGTGGGCGGATCTCTTGAGGTTGGGAGTTAGAGACCAGCCCAGCCAACAAGGTGAAACCCTGTCTCTACTAAAAATTCAAAAATTATCCGGGTGTGGTGGTGTGCACCTGTAGTCCCAGCTACTCGGGAGGCTGAGGCAGGAGAATCCCTTGAACCTGGGAGGTGGAGGTTGCAGTGAGCCGAGATTGTTCCACTGCACTCCAGCCTGGATGACAGAGCAAGACTCCATCTCAAAAAAAAAAAAAATTAAAAATCATAAATGAAATATTTAGTAGTAATGGATATAGCAGTCTTTTTGTTCATTTCCTTCAACTGACTAAATATGCTAAAATCTGAAGAGAAATGTTTGCAAAGCAGAATAATAATGCTAGGACTTTAAAGCATAGGCCACAGCTCAATGACCCTGAAAGTTTTAAGGGATAGTACAATGGGTTAAATTTCCCATCTGGGTGGGGAGTTTTTCTGTGGGAAAACATAGATGATTCCTAAGGGTTGAGTGAGGACTCCAACCCTTTTTTTTGAGGTGCATAGTCCTATTTTTAGATATTCAAGTAAAGTCTGCCACTTTTAGTTCTATTTCTTACATCCAGATAAAGTGGATATAAACTTTACTCTTTTCAGTTACAAACAATATTAAAGATCGATATAGTTTTGTTCCCAAGAGCAAGAACATTGATTTAAATAGTTATTGAAGATTATAACAGTTAAAATGTACAGATTGAAAATAATCAGGTCATTTTCTTAGATTAAATCATTATTTATCCCCATGTTTTCCTTCTTCCTTTATATTTTTCCCTAAAAATCCAAAAACCTGATGTTACAGTTGCCAGTAGGACTATAGGCTTTGTTACAGAGTAGAAAAGTCCCCATTTCCTCAGTCTCCTTACTTTTTCCTCTTTCGAATCTTCACAGTGAGCTATAGATTGGGAGTAGAATGATAAAGTCACTTCTCTCTCCAGTCTCTATGAACTTTGGTAGCCTATTTGTGGCTTATACTTGATAAAATTGCTCATAAATGTCAAATTTGTAGCATTTTAGTCAGCCATGTGTTTTAAAAATGAGAACAGAAGGCTCTCACCTTTAGATATTCTCCCCATATTCCTGTTTGCATTGATGATAATTATTTTCATTAGACTGAAAACAATCCTTTACCTATAGTAATAGTTCTTGACAGTTTCTTTTATAGATTTGGATTGTTAAGATTCTTTTGGTCCACAGTTCAGGAGTAAAGATCTTGAAAAAAATTTTCAACTTTAAATGCTGCATGGATCAGCACTGTTAGGCTAATAATCCCTTCAATGAAACATTCATTATTTTACCAATTCATGCATTGAAACCAGGACAGAAACATGTGTATTGTACACAGAAGTACTCCTAAGGGAAGCAAATGTACTATTTGTACAGTCCAAATTTTTGAAAAGTATTACTGTATATAATACAGTTTAAAATTTTTAAAAAGTTTTATTTATGAATTAGTAAAAAGAAGTAGTTTACCTTTTTATCTTCCATTTTCATTTTTAACTTTTTTTTTTTTTGAAGTCTGCAGATGCACTTTTGGTGGCAGTCGACTCTGAAGTAGTGGGAGCTGTTGATATACTACTTAATCATCGACCAAAACGATCATCAAGACCAACTATAGTAGTTAGTACTCTTAAATATTTATTAATTTGGATTTTTAAACCAAAATAGATCTCTTGCCCCATTGCGATTTTTTCCTTCCCTCAAATTTATTTTGTTTTTTCCAAAAATAGATCTTTTTTCTCACTCTGTAAAATATTACTTTAAAGTAAGTAGACACTTGCAGGAATAATTAGTATTTCTTTCAGGAAAACTTTTTAAATTTAGTTGATATTTCCATAATTTTGTCACTGTGGACCAGTATTTACTGTTTGAAATATTCTGTAGGTAATGTTGAAAATATAGATTAGTTTGCAGATAGATAAGAATTAAATGTAAACAATGAAACCAACAAACTGGAAGAAAATGTAGGTGAATGTTTAACTGATCGTGAGTGGAAAGACTTTATGTGCATTCACAGTGGCACAGTTTTTGCTGTTAAAAAAGTTAAATTTTTGGAACCCAAACATCAGACAAAATTTAGAAAGCAGATGAATAACTGGCAAAAGATATTTGCAGCATATATCATAAGTTAATAATCTTAATATTGGACAAAAACATATTAGAAAAGGACATAGAGATAGCAGAAAATACAAAATGTTAAATCTTAATGATAATCAAATACAGTAAGATACTAAAGTTACCAAATTTACTTATTAAAGTTGAAAATTTTAAAAAAATCATTGATAGCAAGGGAGTATTACAGTCTCATATGCTACTAGTGAGGCAGGTATTTTGGAAAATGTTTTGGCAGGATCTGTCATAAGAAAGATGTTCATATGCTTTAACTTAGTGCTTTCTCCTCTGGGAACTTATCAAGGAAATAGTCAGAAATGTGGACAAAAATGTTGGTTGTGATCTTACTTGTAGTGATTTTTAAAAGCCCATGTGACATAATCTAAGCATTCCAAAATAGAAGATAGGAAATATAAATGATTACATATATGTACAATGGAATATTATGCAATCATTAAAACAGTATTTTTAAAATAATAGGAACATGGAAAAATATAACATAGTAAGTGGAATACTTACTATGGTTAAAATACCACAGTTAAAAATACACGCAGAAAAGGGACTGTGTGGAAATGCAACAAAATGTTACCTAAGAATCATCATCTCTCATTGACTAACCAAATTATGGATTTTTTTGTACTCTTTTTATTTTTCTTTATTGCTTTTGTAATTAGGAGGATAGTCACTACTAAGTAAATGCTAATTTTATTGTTTTTTATCAAATTTTAAACATGATAACATTCATTAGTGGTGACGATACAGTGAAACAAGCAGTTTAAATAACTGCTGGGAATATAGGCTGGCTATAAGCAGAAGAAAAATATTGTTTTAAGAAAGAATTATAAATTGGTTGTTGACTCGCTGCCATGTTTGAGAACTGTGAGAGGTTCTGCTAAATTGCATACTTTATTATACAGTAACTGAAAAATCTTACTCATTCAGACTATTACAAAAGTGTGACTTTCTCCAGAGGATAGTACCATCTAGTTTAAGTGGTGGTAAGAAACCAACAGGAATCTCACTCTTGTAATCCCAGCACTTTGGGAGGCCGAGGCGGGCGGATCACGAGGTCAGGAGATGGAGACCACGGTGAAACCCTGTCTCTACTAAAAATACAAAAAATTAGCCAGGCGTGGTGGCGGGCGCCTGTAGTCCCAGCTACTCGGAGAGGCTGAGGCAGGAGAATGGCGTGAACCCGGGAGGCGGAGCTTGCAGTGAGCCGAGATTGCGCCACTGCACACTCCAGCCTGAGTGACAGAGCGAGACACCGTCTCAAAAAAAAAAAAAAAAAGAAACCAACAGGAATAAGGAACAAAGGGCTAAGAATATAGTCCCTATCCAAAGGATCAGAAACATCTGAAATACCATTCAATTTTCTGCCACTTATCTTGCAGTTATTATTATATTTTGGTATACCTGTCCCATCTTCTAGCCTTTTAGTCCATTTCCTTTCCTGGGGGGAAGGGTGGGATGTAGTGTGGTTGAGTACTGGAACCATTGACTGGTTTTATTCATCACTATTATCACTAACGATTAAATCTTAGTGTTGGCAGTCCTCACCTACTTAGTAAAATAACCTCTGGGAGGCCGAGGCGGGTGGAACATCTGAGGTTGGGAGTTTGAGACTAGCCTGACCAATATGGAGAAACCCCATCTCTACTAAAAATAGAAAAACTAGCCAGGCGTGGTACCATGCACCTGTCATCCCAGTTACTTGGGAGGCTGAGGCAGGAGAATTGCTTGAGCCCTGGAGGTGGAGGTTGCAGTGAGCTGAGATCGAGCCACTGCACTCCAGTCTGGGCGACAGAGCAAAACTCTTCTTAAAAAAAAAAAAAAAAAAAAAAGAACACTTTCTACTCTGTCGCTAACAAATAAAGATTATTCAGCCTTTATTTAAATGCACTTATTGACAGCAAGATCATACCTTCTTTTATTTTTTTTTTTTTTGAGACTTAGTTTCGATCTTGTTTTGTTGCCCAGGCTGCAGTGCAATGGTGTGATCTCAGGTCACTGCAACGTCCACCTCCCGGGTTCAAGTGAGTCTCCTGCTTCAGCCTCCCGAGTAGCTGGGATTACAGGCGCATCCCACCATGCCCAGCTAATTTTGTATTTTTAGTAGAGATGGGGTTTCACCATGTTGGCCAGTTTGGTCTGGGACTCTTGACCTCAGGTGATCTACCCTTCTCGGCCTCCCAAAGTGCTGGGATTACAGGCCCAGCCAAGATCATATCTTGATAGCCCTTTTACTTCTAGAGAGGCAATATTAAATATTTTTATATATTTTAAATAACTGCGGGAATATAAACTGGCTATAAGCAGAAGAAAAATATTGTTTCTTTTAGCATTTCAGTAATGGTAATATTCTTTTAGCATTTCAATGAATTCATTCTGTATTCTTGGCTTGCCAGATTGTCTTTTTGGCAATTGACTTTCAAATTTAGGTTTTTTATTTAATAGTATACAGATTATATTATGAACAATGGAATTATGAACTTTAATCTTATGCATATCTAGTGATATTTTTCATACCGTTAAGTATGTTTCATAGGAAACATGAGGACCACCTTTCTCTTAAGGGATTAAATATATTTTTTTCTTCTTTATAACCAGTAATGCAATGATAAGATGGAAAAGGGCTAGTTTTAGGTTTCTCTGTAATTTTAAATAAAGTCATTAATTTGAAGTCCTCAATAAATAAATAAGAAGTATATAAACAAATTAGTCATAAAAGAGGAGGAAAATCAGATAAGTATATCAGAAAATACTAAAACTTACCAGTGATCAAAGGACATTAAATTACAATTTCCTGATAGTATTTTTCACCATAAATTGGGAGTGATCGTGCCTATTTACCTGGTGAGTAAAACTTCAGTGTGAAATGGGCACCTTCTTATATTATTGGTAATAGAAACTATTAAAAGGACTTTAACAGGATGTTTCAAGAGCTTCAAAACCATTCATGGCCGGGAGGCAGAGCTTGCAGTGAGCCGAGATAGTGCCACTGCGCTCCAGCCTGTGCGAAAGAGTGAGACTCCGCCAAAAAAAAAAAAACAAAAAACTGTTCATGGCCTTTAGACCCATAATTCTGCTGCTGGGCTTTTATGTTAATGAGATAGTCCTAAATTTGGAGAACGCTCTTTTCATAAAGATGTTTATGGTAAATTAGCAAAATAAAATACTTGAACACAGAATCTATGAACTTCCTTAAATTGTATACAAAATTCTGTGCATGAATTATTTTTTTCTGAAGATTCTGGGCTATGTAAAGATCTTGCCTTATGGATTATTAAAAGGGTCCCTGATCTTGGAGATATTAATGACCACTTTTTAATCATTGGTCCTTAGAATACCTACTGTTTATGCCAAAGATGTCCTTAAATGGGGGGTGTAGTAGAAAAAGGATTAAAATGAAATACTGTACTGGAAAATGTTCTTTGGGTAGTAGGAATATTGGTATTTTTAAAATTCTTTCTGATTTTCTGTATTTTCAGATATTTTATAATAAGTATATACACTACTTTTACAATATTGCAAAAAAAAGTATTAGAAAGAAAATATGATTGTTATAAAATAGCCTTTTTATTTAAGCCTGGTTCTTTAATTACTAATGGTGTTTTCCTCATTTCATGCTCTTACCACGCCCATGGTCTCCTGTAGTGGAAGGAGCTCCAGCCCTAGAGTAATACAAACCTGGATTCTGATCAGCACCCAGCCACCCTGTTTGTGGCTCAGGCACATTACCTTCTCTGAGCCTCAGTTTCTTCGTGGGGATTATAATGCTTGGTTTTGCAGGCTACTGTGGCAATTAAATGAGATGTTAAATGTAAAGTGCCTAACAGTTCCAGAACTCATTAAATACTAGCATTATTCTTAATTTTTTGGCGTTTATAGTAGGAAGTAGTATATGTAATGATTGAAAATATGTAGAAAATTATACAAAATGAAGAGTGCTTCCTTTTACCCTTTTCAAGTAGCTGCATTGCTGTCAATGTGATAAGGTTTGCCATAGAAGTGAAATTCTTATAGTTTTTCTCACATGTTAATATTCTCCCTATTTTTTAGGATTTTTGTTTTTCTAATATTTTTCTAACATTCTTCTTTATTTTTGTCAGGCATGATTCTATAATCTTGTGAAAATTAAACACTTTTCCCTAAGATATTTCTGTAGATATTCTCACTTCTTTGTTGGAAAAAACAGACCTCTAGTTATATGAATGTTAACCTATTGAAGATTTTGTCTGTTATGATTACATTGCATTTATTAATTAAAGTTTTGAGGTTTCAAAGAAAAATTTAGTCCAAGCAAAATGTTTAACATATTCCTTAAATAATTCTTAAGTTCTTTGTGCCTTCCTATTTTTTCATTTCATTCTTCAGATAAGTATATTTTTTGAAGTCACAAATAATAACTTTGGACATTTATATAAATATTTTTCAGAAACTAATGGAACGAATTCAGAATCCTGAGTATTCAACGACTATGGATGTTGCGCCTGTCATTTTAGCTGCTCATCGTAACAACTATGAAATTCTTACAATGCTCTTAAAACAGGATGTATCTCTACCCAAGCCCCATGCAGTTGGCTGTGAATGCACATTGTGTTCTGCAAAAAACAAAAAGGATAGCCTCCGACATTCCAGGTTAGAACATTAAACTTTTGATAAATAGATGTGTGATATAGTATATATCAACAATGTTGGTTTTTAAAATTGGTATTCTTTCTATGCAGCTTTTAAGAAATGTGATGCTGGGGTGACTTATGAAAGCCAAACTTGTAGCTCCTTTGTTTTATATAATGCATTCTGCATTTTTAAGAAGTGTTCACCAAATGCCGAATAATTGCAAAAATCCTTCAAATTATTAATGAAGTTATCTCATACTCCTGCTGGCAGGGGTACTATTTGCTTTTTAGAGGCAGAGTTTATTAATCCAAGAGAAGTTCCAAGTCGTGGAAGGAGTGGAGATACCACCTCCTATCTCATTTATAAAGAAATCAAAACTATTTTCTGTCTAACTAAATATTGACCTTTTATGCCTCTATCTTCCCCTCTCACATAATGTTCAAGTCTTTTTCTCTTTCTTATTGATCATCTCTTCCTGTTTCTCCAGTTAAAAATGTTAAGAACTGAGGATTGATTGACCAAGAAAATACCCTGTCACAGGTTAGGCAAGATCACACGTGGGCATGCTGTATAAGATACATGGTGCTGGACAGATTTGAGAATCTGATTTTCAGCAGAAACATTTATACATACAGTCATGTGCTACATGATATTTTGGTTCAAAAACAGTTCACATATATGACATCGGTCCTGTAAGATTAAAATGGAGCTGAAAAATTCTTATCGCCTACTTATGTCATTGCTGTGGTCACATCATAGTGCGACGCATTACTCACGTTTGTGGTGATGCTGGTGTAAACAAACCCTACTGCACTGCCAGTCATTTAAAAAAAGTAGAGCAAATATAATTTTATACAGTACATAATACTTGATAATGATAATAAATGACTGTTACTGATTTATATATTTACTATATTTTTATCATTATGTTAGTGTGTATTCCTTCTACTTATAAAAAAAAAGTAGTTAACTAAAACAGCCTCAGGCAGTTCCTTCAGGAAGTATTCCAAAAGAAGGCATTGTTTTCATAGATGACAGCTCCATGCATGTTATTGCCCCTGAAGACCTTCCAGTGGGACAGGATATGGAGGTGGAAGACAGTGATATTGATAATCCTAGGCCTAAGCTAATGTGTATGTTTGTGTCTTAATTTTTAATAAAATAGTCTAAAAAGAAAAAAGTTAATAAAAAAGTTTACAAAGAACAAAGCTGGAGGCATCACGCTACCTGACTTCAAACTATACTACAAGGCTACAGTAACCAAAACGGCATGGTAATGTTACCAAAGCAGATATATAGACCAATGGAAAAGAACAGAGGCCTCAGAAATAATGCCACACATCTATAACCATCTGATCTTTGACAAACCTGACAAAAGCAAGCAATAGGGAAAGGATTCCCTATTTAATAAATATGTTGGGAAAACTGGCTAGCCATATGCAGAAAACTGAAACTGGACCCCTTCCTTACACCTTATACAAAAATTAACTCAAGATGGATTAAAGACTTAAACGTAAGACTTAAAACCATGAAAACCCTAGAAGAAAACCTAGGCAATACCGTTCGGGACATAGGCATGGGCAAAGATTTCATGACTAAAACACCAAAAGCAATGGCAACAAAAGCCAAAATTGACAAACGAAAGAGCTTCTGCACAGCAAAAGAAACTATCATCAGAGTGAACAGGCAAACTACAGAATGGGAGAAAATTTTTGCTATCTATCCATCTCACAAAGGGCTAATATCCAGAATCTACAAGGAACTTAAATTTACAAGAAAAAAACAACCCCATCAAAAAGTGGGTGAAGCATATGAACAGACACTTGTCAAAAGAAGACATTTATTTGGCCAACATACATATGAAAAAAAGCTCATAATCACTGGTCATTAGAGAAATCCAAATCAAAACCACAGTGAGATACCATTTCATGCCAGTTAGAATGGTGATCATTAAGAAGTTAGGAAACAGCAGATTCTGGAGAGGATGTGGAGAAATAGAAATGCTTTTACACAGTTGGTGGGAGTGCAAATTAGTTCAACCATTGTGGAAGACAGTGTGGTGATCCCTCAAGGATCTAGAACCAGAAATACCATTTAACCCAACAATCCCATTACTGGGTATATACCCAAAGGATTATAAATCATTCTACTATAAAGACACATGCACACGTATGTTTATTGCAGCGCTATTCACAATAGCACAGAGTAGGAACCAACCCAAATGCCCACCAATGATAGACCGGATAAAGAAAATGTGGCAAGAATACACCGTGGAATACTATGCAGCCATATAAAAGGATGAGTTAGTGTCCTTTGCAGGGACATGGATGAAACTGGAAACCATCATTCTCAGCAAACTAACACAGGGATGAAAAACCAAACACCGCATGTCTCACTCATAAGTGGGAGTTAAACAATGAGAACACATGGACACAAGAAGGGGAACATCATACACTGGGGCCCATTTAGGGGTGGGAGGCTAGGGGAGGGATAGCATTAGGAGAAATACCTAATGTAGATGATGGATTGATGGGTGCAGCAAACCACCATGGCACATGTATACCTGTGTAACAAACCTGCACATTCTGCACATGTGTCCCAGACTTAAAAGTAAAATTAAAAAAAATTAACAATAGTAAAAAGCTTATAGAATAAATATATGAAGAAATAATATTTTATACAGCTGTATGTGTTTGTGTTTTAAGCTGTTACTCCAAAATGGTAAAAAAGTTAAAATTTAAAGTTTACAAAATAAAAAAGTGACCGTGAGCTAGGTTTAATTTAGTATTAAAGAAAGAAACTTTAAAAATATACATTTAGGGTAGCCTAAGTGTATAGTTATTATAAAGCCTGTAGTAGTACAGTAATGTTCTAGGCCTTCACATTCACTTACCACGCACTCACTGCCTCACCCAGGGCAACTTCCAATTCTGCAAGCTCATTGATGGTAAATGCCCTGTACAGGTATACCATTTTTTAATATTTTATGCTGTATTTTTACTGTACCTTTTCTATGTTTAGATACACAAATATTTACTATTGTGTTACAGTTACCTACAGTATTTAGCACAGTAACATGGTATAAGGTTTGTAGCCTAGGAGCAGTAGGCTATACCATATAGCCTGGGTATTTAATGGGCTATGTCAACTAGGTTTGTGTAAATTCAGTTAATGATGTTCGCAAAATGATGAAGTTGTCTAACAACACATTTCTCAGAATATATCCCTGTTACACAATGCATGACTGTGTGTCTGTATGTAAATGGTAATTATAGTTGAAATAGTATCAAATATAATATCTACTGTGGAAAATATCATCTGGAAGTCCCAGGCAGCCTGGTGACAAACTATTTTTAGGTTAAGGATTGTTAAACAGTATATGAAATAGACTTTAAGGCTGTAAACCATCCACCCTCACTCTTTCCTCACCTTAAGAACAAACCTTTGATGGATTTGAGATAGTGACAAATCTCTAATTTGGGAAAGTCTCCTGGGAATCAATCTGATGTTTATTTGCAGAGGTTTACCTGGAAATTTTTTCTATTTTCAATAGTGTTTCTCTTTGATAAGATCTGGTTGATAGCGATGGCTACATCACTTAACTTCTTAGTTTTAAAATGACTAGTTTATAAAATGACAAGCAGAAATTAAGGCTTCTTCCAGTTTTAAAATCCTTTATTAGTATTAAGTGTAAATATTTTTCAAATTATATGCTTGTTAAATAAGTGTAGTTGAAGCAGCGGGGGCTTAGAGGTTGAAGCTAGATAAAACACTTTACCTGGCTTGGTTTGAGGTTGGGGGACAAACTTGTTTGAAGGCTTTTTTTTTTTTTTTTTTTTGAGACGGAGTCTCGCTCTGTCGCCCAGGCTGGAGTGCAGTGGCGCAATCTCGGCTCACTGCAAGCTTCGCCTCCCGGGTTCACGCCATTCTCCTGCCTCAGCCTCTCCGAGTAGCTGGGACTACAGGCGCCCGCCACCACGCCCAGCTAATTTTTTTTTTGTATTTTTAGTAGAGACGGAGTTTCACCGTGGTCTCGATCTCCTGACCTCGTGATCCGCCCGCCTCGGCCTCCCAAAGTGCTGGGATTACAAGCGTGAGCCACCGCGCCTGGCCTGTTTGAAGGCTTTTAGGGGAGCTATGACTTGACATAGATCTTTTAGTATGAGTAAGAGTTAAAAATTGAAAGATATTTTAGGCAGAAAGTACAGCATGTGATTTGTTTATTTGGAACTGCAAGTGGTTTGGAACATTAACAGTAGAGTTTGAGAGAGTTTGTTAATGATCTTTGAGAAAACATTTGTACGAAATGGCAAGGACCCCTGAGTTAAGTAATTTCTGGGAATTGCCAGGTAGAACTGCAGAAGAAAAGGAGGTTAACAAAATTAGTAAAAAGAGACCAGGCACTGTGGCTCACGCCTGTAATCCTAGCACTTTGGGAGGCGGAGGCAGGTCGATCACCTGAGGTCAAGAGTTCGAGACCAGCCTGGCCAACTTGGTGAAACCTCGTCTCTACTAACAGTACAAAAATTAGCTGGGCGTGGTGGCATGCACCTGTATTCCCAGCTACTCGGGAGGCTGAGGCAGGAGAATCGCTTGGACCTGGGAGATGGAGGTCACAGTGAGCTGAGACTCTGTCTCAAAAAAAAAAATAATGAAAAGAAAAATAGCAAGGTTTTTCAGAATTTGAAGAGCCAATATACTGGCAATAAGAAAGTGAGATGGATGGACATGGTGGCTCACGCCTATAATCCTAGCATTTTGGGAGGCCAAGGCGGGTGAATCACTTGAGTCCAGGAATTCCAGACCATCCTGGGCCACATGGCTAGACCTTGTCTTTACAAAAATAGCCAGATGAGGTGGCTTGCACCTGTGGTCCCAGCTATGCAGGAGGCTGAGGTGGGAGGATTACCTGTGCCCAGGAGGTTGAGGCTACAGTAAGCTGTGATTGCACCACCGCACTCTAGCCTAGCCTAAGTGACAGAGCGAGACTCTGTCTCCAAAAAAAAAAAAAAAAAAGGAGAGACAATTGGTTTTTAAATTTTAGAGATGGTATAGTTTCAGGGTAATATTTCCTAAAGGGCCAGGGAAGGGTAGTGAACCATTGTAGTTTAGAAAAACATTTTCAGTAATATAATAGCTGTGATTTGGTTTTAGTCTCAATATTTGATGTATTTTGAAATTTCAAATAACTTTAAAGAAGGAGTCTTTATTTATTATCTGTTAGTGGAAGACAAAAATTTTTAAAAACTTGAGAAACACCGGAATTGGGAAAGATAGCAAAGAAATGGATTGCCGTTAAATTTAATTTGCATGAAGTATAATTTAAAAAATGACCAGTTAATGGATGCAGCACACCAACATGGCACATGTATACATATGTAACAAACCTGCACATTGTGCACATGTACCCTAAAACTTAAAAGTATAGTAAAAAAATAAAAATAAAAAACAAACAAAAATTTAATTTGCAGAAGAGCTTTGTTTAACTTGCATAGTATTTTTTATAATTTTGAATTTGAATGCCAGTAAGCCCTGTGTACACTCAGCTTTATTCATATTACCAACATCACCCCTGAAGGCAAATGAATTTGTACAACCTGGCTCAGTATCTACCAAGAGAGTAGGATGTTGGCTGGGGTCATCTTAGGAATATGGAATTCTTCTGGCATAGTGGCAGGAAAATGGCTTGGGAGAGAGACTGCTTTAGTGCCACAGTCCTCAATGAATATACAAGAGTGACACGGAAGTAGGAAATGACAGTGATGATATTGAGGGAGTATTGGAATAACTGAATGGTATGAATCTCCAGAAAGGGTGATTTTGATATGAGAATGAATGAATAATATAGCCTGTAAGATTCAGGTGTTATGATATTATGCTTCCATATTGCCAGAATCTCTAAAGGGAAGTATTGTTCAATCCCAATTTTTCTTTTCATTTCTAGAGCTAACCACTGTTAGAACTTTGGTATTCTATACATGTTCCTTAATGGTTAATATTACCATTGGTTAGAAATGTTGAGTCTTGCTGGGCGCAGTGGCTCACGTGAGGCCTGTAATGCCAGCACTTTGGGATGCTGAGGCAGGTGGATCACCTGAGGTCAGGAGTTTGAGACCAGCCTGGCCAACATGGTGAAAACCCATCTGTGCTACAAATACAAAAATATTAGCCAGGTGTGGTGGCGGGCACCTGTAATCCCAGCTACTTGGGAGGCTGAGGCAGGAGAATCAAACCTGGGAGGCAGAGGTTGCAGTGAGTCAAGATTGCACCATTGCACTCCAGCCTGGGTGACAAGAGTGAAACTCCATCTAAAAAAGAAAGAAAGAAATGTGACTCTTCGCTACAGTGTTAGATTGGAAACTAGTCTCATCAATGGCTTAGTTACATGTTAGAAATCCCCTCTCCCAATTTCTGCCTATACAGAATTCCATTCATGTTTCCTTTCCTTTTTTTATTGTTTGCCTGCCTCTTACTAATCTTGCGTCATTTACTCCAGTTCTTTTAATAGTTGCCCACATATTTAGGTTGAACCACATGAAATTAGTGTTTTAAAAGTACTTTGGACATAGGGAATTACATATTTCCATATTCTTATATTGGTGTGGATGAAACCAAAACCCCAGAAAGTTACATAGATCATAATCACCTTACTCCATAGGGCCTCAAAAAAAAAGGCTTTTTTTACAGCGTGGAAATGGATGATTTGCAGTATGTTTAAAGTGTGTAACTGTTACCATAATCTAATATTCTAACATTTCTATCATTGGAAAAAGTTCTCTCTTGCCTGTTTATTCATGGTCAATGCTTGTTTCCATCCCCAACTCTATGCAACCACCAATTTTTCTATTTTTGTAGTCTTTTCTTTACTAGAAATTGCATATAAATGGAATCATAAAATATCTTGACTTATGTCTCTGGCTTCTTTTACTTATAATATTTTTGAGGTCCATCCATATTGTTTCGTATGTCAGTAATTCATTTTAAAAATTGTTGAGCAGTATTCCATTGTATGGATATAGTACCACCTTTTATTTATCTGTTCACTAGTTGCTCAACATTTGAGTTGTTTCCAGTTTTTGGCAGTGAACATTCACTTACAAGTCTTTGTGTGGACATGTTTTTATATTTGTGGGGTAGACACCTAGGAATGGAATTTCTGGGTGTGTTTAACTTTTTAAGTAGTTGTCAAACTGTTCTCCAAAGTGGTTGGAAACAGTTTAACATTTTTACTGGTAAGGTATGATGGTTCATTTTTTTTTATTTTTATTTTTTTGAGACAGAGTCTTGCTCTGTTGCCCAGGCTGGAGTGCAGTGGCGCAATTTTGGCTCACTGCAAGCTCTGCCTCCCGGGTTCACGCCATTCTCCTACCTCAGCCTCCCGAGTAGCTGGGACTACAGGTGCCCACCACCACACCCAGCTAATTTTTTGTATTTTTAGTAGAGACGAGGTTTCACCGTGTTAGCCAGAATGGTCTCGATCTCCTGACCTCGTGATCCGCCCGCCTCGGCCTCCCAAAGTGCTGGGATTACAGGCATGAGCCACTGCACCAGGCCCTGGTATGATGGTTCTAATTCTGCCACATACTAATTGAAACTTGATCTTGTTAGTCTTTTTTATCTTAGTCATTTTAGCAGAAGTGTAGTGGTTTCTTACTGTGGTTTTAAAAAATTATTTATTTCTTGTTGAGGTAAAATATATGTCTATAATTTACCATCTTTGCCATTTTTAAGTGCACAGTTCAGTGGTAATAAATACATGAATATTATTTTCTTTCCCCTTCACCCATCCCATTCCGGAAGGAATTCCTGGCCTCTGATAGCCACCAGTCTACTCTCTATCTTCATGAGATCTACTGTTTTAGCTCCCAAATACATGTGAAAGTTGTCTTTCTGTGCTTGGCTTATATCACTTAGCATAATGGCCTCAGGTTCCATCCATGTTGCTGCAAATTACAGGATTTCATTCTTTTCAATGGCTGAATAATATTCCATTATGTATATAAACCATGTTTTTAAAATCCATTCATCCATTGATGGGTACTTAGGTTGAGTCCATATCTTGACTATGGTGTACAATGTTGCAATAAACATGGGAATGCAGATGTTTCTTGGATATATTGATTTCTTTTGGATATATATATATATCTAATAGTGGAATTGCTGGATCATATGGTAGTTCTTTTTTTTTTAAAAAAATTATGTTTAAAATAATCCCAAAGGATTATAAATCATTCTATAAAGACACATGCACACATATGTTTATTGCGGCACTATTCACAATAGCAAAGACTAGGACCCAACCCAAATGCCCATCAGTGATAGACTGGATAAAGAAAATGTGGCACATATATACCCTGGAATACTAGGCAGTCATAAAAAAGAATGAGTTCGGCCGGGCGCGGTGGCTCATGCTTGTAATCCCAGCACTTTGGGAGGCCGAGGCGGGCGGATCATGAGGTCAGGAGATCGAGACCACGGTGAAACCCCGTCTCTACTAAAAATACAAAAAAAAAAAAAATTAGCCGGGCATGGTGGTGGGCACCTGTAGTCCCAGCTACTCGGAGAGGCTGAGGCAGGAGAATGGCGTGAACCCGGGAGGCGGAGCTTGCAGTGAGCCGAGATTGCACCACTGCACTCCAGCCTGGGCGACAGAGCAAGACTCCGTCTCAAAAAAAAAAAAAAAAAAAGAATGAGTTCATATCCTTTGTGGGGACATGGATGAAGCTGGAAACCATCATTCTCAGCAAACTAACACAGGAACAGAAAACCAAACACTGCATGTTCTCACTCATAAGTGGGAGTTCAACAATAAGAACACATGGACACGGGAACATCACACACCGGGGCCTGTTGGGGGATGGGGGGCAAGGGGAGGGTTAGCAGTAGGGCAAATACCGAATGCATGCGGGGCTTAAAACCTAGATGACAGGTTGATCGGTGCAGCAAACCACCATGGCACATGTATACCTATGTAACAAATCTGCACGTTCTGCACATGTAGCCCAGAACTTAAAGTATAATTTAAAAAAATTTTTTTTTGTGGGTACATAGTACATATATGTATTTATTGGGTACATGGGATATTTTGATACTGGCATTCAATAGTGTAATACTCATGTCATGGAAAATGGGGTATCCATCCCCTCAAGCATTTATCCTTTGTGTTGCAAACAATCCAATTATACTCTTTTATAATGTACAATAATAAATGTACAATTAAATTATGGATTATAGTCATCTTATTGTGCTATCAAATACTAGGTCTTATTCTTTCTATTTTTTTTTGTACTCATTAACCATCCCCACCTTCTCCTAACACCCCCACCACCCTCATATGGTAGTTCTATTTTTAGTTTTTTGAAGAACCTCCATACTGTTCTCCATAGTGGCTATAATTATTTACATTTTCAGCAACAGTGTGTGAGAGTTCCCCTTTGTCCACATCTTTGCTTGCATTTGTTATTGCGTGCCATTCTGATACAAACTGTTTTAACTGGAGTGAGATGATACTGCATTGTGATTTTGATTTGCATTTCTCTGGTGATTTGTGATGTTGAACATTTTTTTCATATACTTGTTGGTCATTTGTATATTTTCTTTTAAGAAATATCCATTCATATCTTTTGCCCATTGTAAAATCAGATTATTTATTTTTGGTTTTTTGCTATTGAGTTGTTTGAGCTCCTTACATATTCTGGTTATTAATCTCTTGTCAGATGGACAGTTTGCAAATATAGTCTCCCATTCTATGAGTTGGCTCTTCACTTTTGTTTGCTTTGTGGAAGTGTTTTAGCTTACTGTAATCTCAATTGTCTATTTTTGCTTTGGTTGTCTCTACTTTTTCTTTTTTTTTAATTATACTTTAAGTTCTAGGGTACATGTGCACAACGTGCAGGTTTGTTACATAGGTATACATGTGCCATGTTGGTGTGATGCACCTGTTAACTTGTCATTTACATTAGGTATATCTCTAATGCTATCCCTCCCCCGTCCCCCACTCCACAAAAGGCCCTGGTGTGTGATGTTCCCCACCCTGTGTCCAAGTGTTCTCGTTGTTCACTTCCTACCTATGAGTGAGAACATGCGGTGTTTGGTTTTCTGTCCTTGTGATAGTTTGCTCAGAATGATGGTTTCCAGCTTCATCCATGTCCCTACAAAGGATGTGAATGCATCCGTTTTCATGGCTGCATAGTATTCCATGGTGTATATCTGCCACATTTTCTTTATCCAGTCTATTATTGATGGACATTTGGGTTGGTTCCAAGTCTTTGCTATTGTGAATAATGCCACAATAAACATAAGTGTGCATGTGTCTTTATAGCAGCATGATTTATAATCCTTTGGGTATATACCCAGTAATGGGATGGCTGGGTCAAATGGTATTTCTAGTTCTAGATCCTTGAGAAATCGCCACACTGTCTTCCACAATGGTTGAACTAGTTTACAGTCCCACCAACATTGTAAAAGTGTTCCTATTTCTCTACATCCTCTCCTGCATCTGTTGTTTCCTGACTTTTTAATGATCGCCATTCTAACTGGTGTGAGATGGTATCTGATTGTGGTTTTGATTTAAATTTCTCTGATGGCCAGTGATGATGAGCATTTTTTCATGTTTCTGTTGGGTGCATAAATGTCTTCTTTTGAGAAGTGTCTGTTCATATCCTTTGCCCACTTTTTGATGGGGTTGTTTGATTTTTTCTTGTAAATTTGTTTAAGTTCTTCGTAGATTCTGGATATTAGCCCTTTGTCAGATGGGTAGATTGTAAAAATTTTCTCCTATTCTGTAGGTTGCCTGTTCACTCTGATGGTAGTTTCTTTTGCTGTGCAGAAGCTCTTTAGTTTAATTAGATCCCATTTGTCAATTTTGGCTTTTGTTGCCATTGCTTTTGGTGTTTTAGTCATGAAGTCCCTGCCCATGCCTATGTCCTGAATGGTATTGCCTAGGTTTTCTTCTAGGGTTTTTATGGTTTTAGGTCTAACATTTAAGTCTTTAAATCCATCTTGAATTAATTTTTGTATAAGGTGTAAGGAAGGGAGTCTTGCTCTGTCGCCCAGGCTGGAGTGCAGTGGCGCGATCTCGGCTCACTGCAAGCACCACCTCCTGGGTTCATGCCATTCTCCTGCCCCAGCCTCCACGCCCGGCTAATTTTTTTGTATTTTTTTAGTAGAGACGGGGTTTCACTGTGTTAGACAGGATGGTCTCGATCTCCTGACCTCATGATCCACCCGCCTCAGCCTCCCAAAGTGTTAAGATTACAGGTGTGAGCCACCGTGCCTGGCCTTAGGTGTGCTTTTGAGGCCTTACACACAAAAAAATATTTGCCCAGACCAGTGTCCTGAAGAGTTTCCCCAATGTTTAATTTGAGGTCTTATATTTAAGTTTTTAATCAGTTTTGATTTAATTTTTGTGTATTGTGAGAGATTGGGGTCTAGTTTCATTTCATTCTTCCACGTAGTTAATCCAGCTTTCCCAGCACCATTTATTAAAAAGACTATCCTTTCCCCAAAATATGTTCTTGGCACCTTTGTCAAAGACGAGTTGGTCGTAAATGCGTGGACTTATATCTGGGTCTGTATTATGTTCCATTGGTCTACGTGTCTGTATTTATGCCAGTACCATGCTGTTTGGGTTACTATAGCTGTGTAGTATATTTTGAAGTCAGGTAATGTGATGCTTCCAGCTTTGTTCTTTTTGCTTAGGATTACTTTGCTATTTGGAGTCTCTTGTGGTTTCATATAAAGTTTAGTATTATTTTTTCTATTTCTCTGAAGAATGTCATTGGTATTTTGATAAGGATTGCATTGAATCTCAAAATTCCTTTGGGTAGTATTGTCATTTTAACAACATTAATTCTTGCAGTACATGAGCATGGAATACCTTTCTATTTTTTGGTGACCTCTTCTATTTTCTTCATCAGAGTTTTATGGCCTTCCTTGCCTAGATCTTTCACTTCTTTGGTTAGATTGATTCCTAGTTTTTTTGTTTTGTTTTTTGTAACCAATGTAAATGGGATTGCTTTTTTGATTTCTTTTTCAGATTGTTCTTTGACATATATAAATGTTATTGACATTTGTATGTTGATTTTTGTATCCTGCAACTTTACTGAATTTTTTTTTCCACTTCTAATAGTTTTTTGGTGGAGTATTTAGGGTTTTTTTGATGTAAGATCATGTCATCTGAGAACAAGGCTAATATGACTTCTTGCTTTCCAATTTGGATACTCTTTATCTCTTTCTCTTGCTTAATTGCTGTGGCCAGGACTTCCAGTATTATGTTGAATAATAGTGGGAAAGTGGGCATCGTCAGCTTGTTCCAGTCTTTAGAGGAAAGGCCTTCAATTTTTCCCTGTTGGCTTTTATTATTTTGAAGTATGTCCCTCCTATACCTGTTTTGATGAGGGTTTTTTTGGTTGTTGTTGTTATAAAGGGATGTTGAATTCTATTGAATGCTTTTCTGGCATCCGTTGAAATAACCATATGGTTTTTCTTCTTGATTCTGTTAATGTGATGTATCATGTCTATTGATAACATATATGTTGAATCATCCCTGCATCCCTGGGATGAATCCCACTTGATCATGACAAGTGATCTTTTTAATGTGTTGTTGAGTTCAGTTTGCTGGATTTTTGCATCTATGTTCATATTATATCAATATATCAAAGTGTATTGGCCTGTAGTTTTCTTTTTTTGTTGGTTCCTTGTATGGTTTTGGTATCAGGGTAATGCTGCCCTCTTTGGATGAGTTTGGAAGCATTCCCTTCTTTTCAATATTTTTGAAGAGTTTGAGTAAGGCTGGTATTAGTTTTCTTTAAATGTTTGGTAGTATACAGCAGTGAATCCATCAGGTCTTGGGCACTTCTTTGATGGGAAACTTTTTATTATGGCTTTGATCTTGTTACCCATTATTGATTTGTTGAGGTTTTCTATTTCTTCATGGCTGAATCTTGGTAAGTTGTATGTGTCCAGGAATCTAGCCATTTATTCTAGGTTTTTCAATTTGTTTTGCATATAGTAGTTTATAATATTATTTAATGATTCTTTGTATTTCTAAGGTTTCAGTTATATCTCCTTTTTCATTTCTAATTTTTTTATTTGGATCTCTCTTTCTTAGTCTAGCTAAAGGTGTGTTGATTTTATTTATCTTTTCAAAAAATCAGTTTTTCATTTCATTGATCTTCTGTGGTTTTTGTTTTTGTTTTTTTAGACAGGGTCTCACTCTGTCACCCAGTCTGGAGTACAGTGGCATGATCACAGCTCACCGCAGCCTTGACCTCCTATGCTCAAGTGATCCTCCCACCTCAGCCCTTCAAGTAGCTGGGACTATAGGCATGTGCCACCACATCTGACTAATTATTGCATTTTTTGTAGAGATGGGGTTTCACCATGTTGCCCAGGCTGGTCTTGAACTCCTGGACTCAAGTGATCTGCCTGCCTTGGCCTCCCAAAGTGCTAGGATTACAGGTATGAGCCACCATGCCTGGCCTCTTCTGCATTTTTTTAAATTTCAATTTCATTTATTTCTGCTTTGATCTTTATTTCTTTTCTTCTGCTAATTTTGTGTTTGGTTTATTCTTTTTTTTTTTGGACGGAGTCTCGCTCTGTCACCCAGGCTGGAGTGCAATGGCGTGATCTCGGCCACTGCAACCTCTGCCTCCTGGGTTGAAGCAATTCTCCCACCTCAGCCTCCCAAGTAGCTGGGACTACAGGTGTCTGCCACCATGCCTGGCTAATTTTTGTATTTTTAGTAGAGATGGGGTTTCACCATGTTGGCCAGACTGCTCTCGAACTCCTGACCTTAAGTGATCCTTCCATCTTGGCCTCCCGAAGTGCTGGGATTACAGGCGTGAGCTACCGTGCCCAGCCTATTCTTGATTTTCTAGTTCCTCAAGGTGCATCATTAGATTATTTGAACTCTTTCTACTTTTCTAATATGGGAATTTATTGCTATAACCTTCCCTCTCAGTACTGCTTTTCCTCTGTCTCATAGATTTTTGGTATGTTATATTCCCATGTTCATTTGTTTCAAGAAATTTTTAAATTTTCTTCTTAATTTCCTCATTGACCCATTGGTGATTGAAGAGCATGTTATTTAATTTCCATGTGTTTATTTTCCAAATTCCTTTTATTATTGATTTCTAGTTTTATTCCATGTGGTCAGAAAAGATACTTGTGATTTGTATTTTTCTGAATTTGTTTAGACTTGTTTTGTAGCCTAAGATATGGTCTGTTCTGGAAAATGTTTCATGTGCTGGCGAAAAGAATGTATATTCTGTAGCAATAGGGTGAAATGTTCTATGAATGTCACTTAGGCCTATTAGATCTAGTGCGTAGTTTAATTTTACTCTTTGTTGATTTTCTGTCTAGATGATTTGTCTATTACTAGAGTGGCATGTTAAAGTCCCCTACTATTATTGTATTGTAGTTTATCTATGAACCTAACACTGGAGCCCTCATGTATATAAAGCAAGCATTAACTTTATATACTTGGGGGCTCCAGTGTTGGGTTCATAGATATTTATAATTGTTACATCTTCTTGCTGAATTGCCACCTTTATCATTATATAGTGACCCTCTTTGTCTTCTTTTAGTCTTTGACTTGTAGTCTATTTTATCTGATGTAAGTATAGATACTCCTGATCTTTTTTTGTTTTCAGTTACATGGAATATCTTTCAGTCTCAGTCTATGTGTATCTTTATAAGTGAAATGGATTCCTTGAAGGCAGCATATAGTTGAGTCTTATTTCTTTATCCATTAAGCCACACTATGCTTCTTAATTGGACAATTGAGACCATTTACATTCAGTGTGATTATAAGTAAGTATGGACTTACTGCAACCATTTTATTGCTTGTTTTCTCCTTGTTTTGAGACTTCTCTTTTCCTTTTTTTGTTTCTTATTGTCTTCATTTGTAGTTAAGTGATTATCTCTGGTAGTATATTTTAATTTATTGATGTTTATTTTTAGTGAATATATTATAGGTTTCATACTATCATTACCATGATTCTTGCATAAAACATCTTATAAATATAACAAATTATTGCACTCCAGCCTGGGCAATAGAGCAAGACTCCATCTCAAAAAATATATATAAATATATATATATATATATATAAAACAAATTATTTTAAAGAGATGACACTTATTTTAGATCACAGACAAAAGAATGGAAACAAAGGCAAAAAAAAAATTCTACACTTTAGCTTCTTCTCCCAACATTGTCACTTTTAGTTGTCAACTGATATATTTTTATATTACCTATTTCTTAACAGGTTGCTATAGCTATTACTGTTTTTGATAAACTTGTCTTGGAGGCTTCATACTAGAGATATGAATGGATTGTACACCATAGATACAGTAATAGATTATTCTGTGTTTGTCTGTATACTTAATTTTACCAATGGTTTTTATACCTTGAACATTTTTTCTTTGCACACATATCCCTACTGGTTTTCTATCAATTTCTGGCAAGAGAGTATTAAGATTTCTAACTACAATTGCTCCATTATCTTTTTCTGTGTCAGTTTTTGCTTTGTGTATTTTCAGGCTCTGTTGTTAGGTGCATATACATTTATAATTGCTATATATTCCTTCTGCTATTAATTTATCCATTCTACCTCTCTCATGGTTACTGATTACATGGCACTTTTTCCAACCCTTTATTTTCAATATGTTTGTTTTTCTTAATTTAAATAGTCTTTTTTGGACAGTGTACTGTTGGATCTTGCTTTTTATCTACTTTGACAGTTTTTGCCTTTTGATTGAAGTGTTTAGTTCACTCACATGTAATGTAATTTTTGGTATGACAGATTTATGTTTTTTATTTTGCCATTTGCTTTCTGTATTTCTCATGTCTTTTTGTTGTTGTTCCTCTGTTCCTCCTTTGGTGTTTTCTTTGTGTTAAAAAAGTATGCCTTTCTATTTCCTCTGTGTTTTTTTAACTATTTAAGAATTTTTTCTTTTAGAGATAATAGTATTTATCTTTAGTGTATTACAATCTATTTCAAGTTGATATCGACTTAAAATGTAACAACTTTGCTTGCCCATTTTCTTTGTACTATTATTTTCACATATATTACATCTAAATATGTTATAAACACAATAATACAGTATTATAATTATTCCTTTAAAAATCTTACATTCTTAGAAATGCAAGAAAAAAATTCATATATACAGTCTTTTATATTTATCCACATAATTACTATTTCTGTTCCTCTTCATTTTTTCTTGTGGATTCCAGTTACCATTTCCTTTCAGCTTTAGCATTCTCAGTATGGCAAGTCTACTATCTGAAAATTCTGTTAGTATTTATCTGGGAAAATTTTTATTTCCCCTTCACTTTTTGAGCTTTATTGAGATAGAATTCACATACCATACAATTCACCCATTTAAAATATATAATTTGTTGGTTTTTCATATATATCTATAGGTATGTAAAATTATCACTACAGTCAATTTTAGAACATTTTTATCACCTTATAAAGAACCCTCATACCCTTTGCTCTTTTTTGTCACTGTTTTAAGGTAGAAGGTCATGTTACTGATTTGAGATCTTCTTTCTATTTTTAAAACATTTTCGTTTTTGAGATGGGGTCTTGCAATGTTGCACAGGCTGCTCTTGAACTACTGGCCTCAAGCAGTCTTCCCACCTCAGCCTCCAAAAGCATTGGGATTACAGCCATGAGCCACTGTGCCTGGCCTCTTCTTTCTTAATATAGGTATTTGTATC
The DNA here is from genome assembly GCF_009828535.3 of Hylobates moloch. Classification (NCBI taxonomy): domain Eukaryota; kingdom Metazoa; phylum Chordata; class Mammalia; order Primates; family Hylobatidae; genus Hylobates; species Hylobates moloch. The sequence goes on along the minus strand of NW_026652297.1, from coordinate 7,806,793 downwards.
TATAAATTTTCCTCTAAGCACTGCTTTAGCTGAACCCCATAATTTGTTATATGTTGTGTCTTCATTTTCTTTCATCTCAGTTTTTTATTTTCCTTCTGATTTATTAAACCCATTAATTATTTAAGAGTGTGTTGTTAATTTCCACATATTTGTGGGTTTTTAAAATAATTTTCTTGTTACTGATTTCTAATTTATTCCATTGTGGTTGGAGAACTTACTTTGTGTTGTTTCTGTCCTTTTAAATTTATTGACTTTTTTTCCCTTATGGCATAGCATATGGTCTAATCTGGAGAATGTTTTATGTAGACTTGAGAAGAGTATATAATCTGCCTTTGTTTGATAGAGTGTTCTGTAAATGTCTGTTATGTCTAGTTCACTTATAATGTTGTTTAAGTCTTCTATTTCCTTGTTGATCTTTTGCCTCATTGTTCTCTCCATTATTGAAGGTAGGATATTAAAGTCTTCAACTGTTGTTGTTCAGTTATCTGTTTCTCCATTTCTGTCTGTTTTTCCTTCATGTATTTTGGTGCTCTGTTGTTAGTTGTATATATATTTATAGATGTTGTATGTTTTGTTTTGTTTTGTTTTGTTTTTTTGAGACAGAGTCTCACTCTGTCACCCAGGCTGGAATGCAGTGGTGCTATCTTGGCTACTATAACCTCTGCCTCCTGGGTTCAATGATTCTTTTGCCTCAGCCTTCTGAGTTATTGGGACTACAGGCATGCACCACCACGTCTGGCTAATTTTTGTCTTTTTAGTAGAGATGGGGTTTCACTATGTTGGCCAGGCTGGTCTTGAACTCCTGACCTCAAGTCATCCGCCCACCTCAGCTTCCCAAATTGCTGGGATTACAGGCATGAGCCACTGTGCCCAGCCATATAGATGTTATATCTTCCTGATGGATTGACCCTGTTATTCTTATAAGGTATCTCTCTTTATCTCTAGTAACTTTTAAAAGTCTGATATTACCATAGCAACTAAAATTTTCCTGTTGTTGCTGTTTGCATTATACATCTTTTTCCAGCTTTTAATTTTAATCTATTTGTGTCCTTCAATCTAAAGTCTGTCTTCTGTAGACAACATATAATTGAATTTTTAAAAAATCTAGTCTGACAGCTGCTGCCTTTTGATTGGATTAAGCTGTTCACATTTAACGTTATTGATAGTTGGATTTGTGCCTTCCATTTTACTTGTTTTCTGTGTCTACTTTTTGTTTGTTATGTGTTTCATGTCTTTTTTGTTTCTCTGTGTCATTAGTGCTGTCTTTTGCATTGAGTGTATTTTCTAATGTGATTTATTAGACTGTTTGCATTGTTATAAAAGAATACCTGAGGCTAGGTAGTTTATAAAGAAAAGAGGTTTATTTGGCTCATTGTTGTGCAGATTCTACAAGAAGCATAGTGCCAGCATCTGCTTCTGTTAAGGATCTTAGGAAGCCTACAATCATGGCAGAAGGCTAAGGGAGAGCAAGGATGTCACATAGTAAGAGAAAAAGAGCAAGAGAGAGAGAAGGTGGTGCCAGGCCCTTTTTAAAAATCAGATATTGTGGGAATGAATACAGCAAGAACTCACTTATTACTGCAAGGATGGCACCAAACTGATGATGAGGGATCCACCTCCATGACCCAAACATCTCCAACAAGGCCTCACCTCCAACATTGAGGATCAAATTTCAACATGAGGTTTGGAGGGAACAAATTCCAAACTATATCATGTAGCATTTTTATTAATGATTTTTTCACTGAATTTTTTGAGTCCTTTTTTTAACTGGTTTCTCTAGGGCTTGTCATATACATTGTAACTTGTCGAAGTCAGTGTCAGATTTTTTTTTTTATTTTTTTGTAGAGATGGGGTTTTGCCATGTTGCCCAGGCTGGTCTTGAACTCCTGGACTCAAGCAGTCCCCCCGCCAGTCTTTCAAAGTGCTAGGATTACAGGCGTGAGCCACTGTGCCCAGCAGCTTCAGATTGATACCAGCTTCATACCAATAACATATAAAAATGTTACTCCTATACATCTGTATTTTCTTTCCTTTCTCGTAATGATATTTTTGTTATACATATTATATCTATTAATACTACTAACCCAAGAAAACATTGTTATAATTATTACTTTACCATCTCTAGGCATTTCCTTAACTCATTACAACTTTGGCCCCACCTACCTACTATATGCTGTTATTGGAAAATGTTTACACCAAATGTAAACAAACAGAAATACATTACATTTCTTTGTTATAGGCCAAACATTACTTTCTATTCTATAAATATTATTTTATATAATTGCTTTTTAAATCACTTGCTTTCAGCCTGATGAACTTGCTTTTATATTTATTGTAAGGCAGTTCTGGTAGCAATATATTTTGTGAGTTTTTGTTTATCTAGTGAAGTTTTTATTTTTCCTTTGTTTTTGAACATTCACTTTGCTGGATTTAGGATTTATGATTAACAATTTTTAAATTCCTTTGAGTACTTTGAATATGTTCTCTCACTGCCTTCTGGCATCTGTTTCTACTGAGAAGTCAGCTGTTAATACTATTTGGGTTCCCTTGTAAGCGACCTGGTATTTTTCTCTTGTTGCTTCCAAGATTTTGTCTTAGACTTTCAGCATTTTTACTATGCTGTTTCTGTTTGTGGGTCTCTTTGCATTTATCCTACTTGGAGTTTTTTTAGCTTCCTGAATGTGTTGGTTGTTTTTCAGGAAATTTCGGAAGTTGTTAGCTATTATTTCTTTGAATATTTTTCTTTTCTTCTTAGGGTACTTCCATTATGAGTATGTTGGTATGCTTAATGGTGTTCCGCATCTCTCTTAGGCTCTATTCATTTTTCTTTTTTTTTTATTATTATTATACTTTAGGTTTTAGGGTACATGTGCACAATGTGCAGGTTTGTTACATATGTATCCATGTGCCATGTTGTTTTGCTGCACCCATTAACTCGTCATTTAGCATTAGGTATATCTCCTAATGCTGTCCCTCTCCCCTCCCCCCACCCCACAACAGTCCCCGGAGTGTGATGTTCCCCTTCCTCTGTCCATGAGTTCTCATTGTTCAATTCCCACCTATGAGTGAGAATATGCGGTGTTTGGTTTTTGTCCTTGCGATAGTTTACTGAGAATGATGTTTTCCAGTTTCATCCATGTCCCTATAAAGGACATGAACTCATCATTTTTTATGGCTGCATAGTATTCCATGGTGTATATGTGCCACATTTTCTTCATCCAGTCTATCGTTGTTGGACATTTGGGTTGGTTCCAACTCTTTGCTATTGTGAATAGTGCCGCAATAAACATATGTGTGCATGTGTCTTTATAGCAGCATGATTTATAGTCCTTTGGGTATATACCCAGTAATGGGATGGCTGGGTCAAATGGTATTTCTAGTTCTAGCTCCCTGAGGAATCGCCACACTGACTTCCACAATGGTTGAACTAGTTTACAGTCCCACCAACAGTGTAAAAGTGTTCCTGTTTCTCCACATCCTCTCCAGCACCTGTTGTTTCCTGACTTTTTAATGATGGCCATTCTAACTGGTGTGAGATGGTATCTCACTGTGATTTTGATTTGCATTTCTCTGATGGCCAGTGATGATGAGCATTTTTTCATGTGTTTTTTGGCTGCATAAATGTCTTCTTTTGAGAAGTGTCTGTTCATGTCCTTTGCCCACTTTTTGATGGGGTTGTTTTTTTCTTGTAAATTTGTTTGAGTTCATTGTAGATTCTGGATATTAGCCCTTTGTCAGATGAGTAGGTTGCAAAAATTTTCTCCCATTCTGTAGGTTGCCTGTTCACTCTGATGGTAGTTTCTTTTGCTGTGCAGAAGCTCTTTAGTTTAATTAGATCCCATTTGTCAATTTTGGCTTTTGTTGCCATTGCTTTTGGTGTTTTAGACATGAAGTCCTTGCCCACGCCTATGCCCTGAATGGTATTGCCTAGGTTTTCTTGTAGGATTTTAATGGTTTTAGGTCTAACATGTAGGTCTTTAATCCATCTTGAATTAATTTTTGTATAAGGTGTAAGGAAGGGATCCAGTTTCAGCTTTCTATATATGGCTAGCCAGTTTTCCCAGCACCATTTATTAAATAGGGAATCTTTTCCCCATTTCTTGTTTTTGTCAGGTTTGTCAAAGATCAGATAGTTGTAGATATGTGGCATCATTTCCGAGGACTCTGTTCTGTTCCATTGATCTATGTCTCTGTTGTGGTACCATTACCGTGCTGTTTTGGTTACTGTAGCCTTGTAGTATAGTTTGAAGTCAGGTAGCGTGATGCCTTCAGCTTTGTTCTTTTGGCTTAGGATTGACTTGGCGATGCGGGCTCTTTTTTGGTTCCATGTAAACTTTAAAGTAGTTTTTTCCAATTCTGTGAAGAAAGTCATTGGTAGCTTGATGGGGATGGCATTGAATCTATAAATTACCTTGGGCAGTATGGCCATTTTCACGATATTGATTCTTCCAACCCATGAGCATGGAATGTTCTTCCATTTGTTTGTATCCTCTTTTATTTCATTGAGCAGTGGTTTGTAGTTCTCCTTGAAGAGGTCCTTCACATCCCTTGTAAGTTGGATTCCTAGGTATTTTATTCTCTTTGAAGCAATTGTGAATGGGAGTTCACTCATGATTTGGCTCTCTGTTTGTCTGTGATTGGTGTACAAGAATGCTTGTGATTTTTGTACATTGATTTTGTATCCTGATACTTTGCTGAAGTTGCTAATCAGCTTAAGGAGATTTTGGGCTGAGATGATGGGGTTTTCTAGATATACAATCATGTCATCTGCAAACAAGGACAATTTGACTTCCTCTTTTCCTAATTGAATACCCTTTATTTCCTTCTCCTGCCTGATTGCTCTGGCCAGAACTTCCAGCACTATGTTGAATAGGAGTGGTGAGAGAGGGCACCCCTGTCTTGTGCCAGTTTTCAAAGGGAATGCTTCCAGTTTTTGCCCATTCAGTATGATATTGGCTATGGGTTTGTCATAGATAGCTCTTATTATTTTGAGATACATCCCATCAATACCTAATTTATTGAGAGTTTTTAGCATGAAGGGTTGTTGAATTTTGTCAAAGGCCTTTTCTGCATCTATTGAGATAATCATGTGGTTTTTGTCTTTGGTCCTGTTTGTATGCTGGATTACATTTATTGATTTGCATATGTTGAACCAGCCTTGCATCCCAAGAATGAAGCGCACTTGATCATGGTGTATAAGCTTTTTGATGTGCTGCTGGATTCGGTTTGCCAGTATTTTATTGAGGATTTTTGCATCAATGTTCATCAAGGATATTGGTCTGAAATTCTCTTTTTTGGTTATGTCTCTGCCAGGCTTTGGTATCAGGACGATGCTGGCTTCATAAAATGTGTTAGGGAGGATTCCCTCTTTTTCTATCGATTGGAATAGTTTCAGAAGGAATGGTACCAGTTCCTCCTTGTACCTCTGGTAGAATTCGGCTGTGAATCCATCAGGTCCTGGACTCTTTTTGGTTGGTAAGCTATTGATTATTGCCACAATTTCAGAACCTGTTATTGGTCTATTCAGAGATTCAACTTCTTCCTGGTTTAGTCTTGGGAGGGTGTATTTGTCGAGGAATTTATCCATTTCTTCTAGATTTTCTAGTTTATTTGCATAGAGGTGTTTGTAGTATTCTCTGATGGTAGATTGTATTTCTGTGGGATCGGTGGTGATATCCCCTTTTTCATTTTTTATTGCATCTGTTTGATTCTTCTCTCTTTTCTTCTTTATTAGTCTTGCTAGCGGTCTCTTTGTTCTTCAGCTTGCATAATCTGTATTGATATCTCTTCAAGTTTGCTAATTCTTTCTTCTGCCAGTTCACAGCTACTGTTGAGCCCTGTGATAGTTTTCTGGGGCTCCCATAATGAGGTACCACAAAGTAGCTTAAAAAACAAATTTTGTGGCTGGGTGCCGTGGCTCACTCTTGTAATCCCAGCACTTCAAGAGGCTAAGGTGGGTGAATCACCTGAGATCAGGAGTTCAAGACCAGCCTGGCCAACATGGTGAAACTAAAAATACAAAAAAATTAGCTGGGCATGGTGGGGCACACTTGTAGTCCCAGCTACTCAAGAGGCTGAGGCAGGAGAATCACTTGAACCCAGGAGGCGGAGGCTGCAGTGAGCTGAGATCGTGCCACTGTACTCCAGCCTGGGTGACAGAGTCAGACTCCATCTAAAAAAAAAAAACCAAATTTTTTGTTTTGTTGTACAGTTTGGGAACCTAGAAGTCAGAAATGAAGATATTGGCAAGGTTGACTTCTTATGAGGGTTGTGAAGGAAGGATCTGTTCTAGGCCTATCTCCTTTGTTGTAGTTGGCCATCTTCATATTCACATGACATTCTCCCTGTTTGTGTGCCTGTCTCCACATTTCCCTCTTTTATAAAGACACTAGTCATATTAGATTTAGACCTACCTTGAGGTTCTCATTGTACCTTAATTTCCTTTTTAAAGACTCCATCTCCAAATAAAGTTATATTTTGATGTACTGGTAGACAGAACTTCAGCATATGAAATTTGGAGGGATACAGTTCAACCCATAGCAAGCCTCTCTAGTGAATTTCTAATTTCAGTCATTGTACTTTTTAATTCCATAATTTCCATTATATTCTTTTTTTTTGAGATGGAGTCTCGCTGTGTCGCCCATGCTGGAGTGCGGTGGCGCAATCTCAGCTCACTGCAACCTTAACCTCCTGGGTTCAAGCAATTCTCCTGCCCCAGGAAAAAAAATCTGCATGCAGAGTAACCAGATGTCAGATTCAAGAGAAAAAGATTTCAAACTAGCCATTATAAATACGCTCACAGTACTAAAAGGACAGCATGATTGCAGAAGTAAAGCAGGGTAAGAGGACAATGTCATGTCAAATAGAGAATATCCATAAAGGGAGAAATAATGAAAAGGAATACAGGCCGGATGCAGTGGCTCATGCCTGTATCCCAGCATCCTGACATCTGGTCGCTCTGCAGGCAGTTTTTTTTTTTTTCCTTTTGGGGGTATAGGTCATACTTTTCCCATTTCTTTGCATGTCCCTTAATTTTTTGGTTGGAAACTGGGCATTCTAGATAACATGGTAGCAACTCTGTATGCTAGTCCCCACCCACCCTCTTTCCTGGGGCTTGTTATTGTTATTTGTTTAGTTTTTTAGTGATGGATTGGATTATTTTAATGAAGTCTATCCCCGCCCCTGGTGAGACAGGGATGCCCTCTCTCACCACTCCTATTCAACATAGTGCTGGAAGTTCTGGCCAGAGCAATCAGGCAGGAGAAGGAAATAAAGGGTATTCAATTAGGAAAAGAGGAAGTCAAATTGTCCCTGTTGCTCCTCAGGGAGGCACCTTTTCCTTGAACATCTAGTATTTCTTTCTTTGAAAACTGGACAGTTTTGTATGTATTATAGCAACTCTGCTTACTTTTTTCCTGTTTTGTTGTTTTTTATATTTTTTACATTACTTGCCTAGCCTACAGAATTTGTCTCCTTGTGTTGTACATTTATTCATGTCTGTGCTTTGTTTGTGTTTTATCCTCATTTTCATTGTTTAGGTTTGATTCCTAAGGACTCTTTTTAGTGTCTACGTATGTCAGCCAAAGATTTGGGCTGAGGTTCTGCTAATGCACCTTCAGCCCATAAAGTTTGTACTATCTGCTGATCAATCTGTGGGTTAGTTGGGGAATGCATTTGAAGTTGTGGGCATTTATTAATTTTTCCTTGGTCTTTTCTTTTTACCAACTCTCTGATGTTCCCCACACATATGTAATTTTCTAGTCAGCCAGGAATTTGTGGAGACCTTATGTGAATCCATTTATGGCTTTCTTATTTCCAAGTTCTCCCTGTTAAGTTTCTGGTTGGTCCACTGCTTGCCTCAACTTGGTTTGCAACCTCAGTCTTGCAAAACTGCAAGTTTTCTCTATCCATGTCCACCAAGTCCATTACTTTCAGCCAGTAGAGCCATAGGCTTTTGCCTCTCATTGAATTGATTTTGGCACCCTGGCATAAAACTACAAGTATACCAGCTACAAGATGGCAAAACTACAAACCTCATTGACTGAACTGGGGGCAGGGGTGATGGAGGCAGTTCTAGGCAAGGCTATTCCTGCCTGAAGCACTGGCAGTTTTTCAACAATCAACAATTCTCAATAAACAGTTTCCATGGCCTGAAATGGTTGGTCTTTTTGGATAATTTTGTTCAGTTTTATGTATTTTTTTTTTTTGTGGAGGGGAATTACTGACCTCTTCATACTGTTATTATTTTAATGGTGTTTTGAGTACCAAAATTGATAGATCTTATGAAAGAAGTGGCTTCATTATTTGTCAGATTATATCAAATGCTTTCCACACATGGTGCTTCATTATAAGTCTAATACAAATGGTTACCAATCTTTTCATTCCACCATTATTGGAAGTTACTCTTGCTGTGCATTTTGTGATTAATCCTTACTATATCTTGAGACATGATAAAGTAGGTTAATACAAAAGCCTATTTTTGAAACACTGTGATAAAATTAATTAATGTAGACATTGTTGGAAACAGAAGGATAAGTTGCACAATTACATATTTTTTTCTCAGTTTTTTGACAGTATAGTATAGGCAAATACCTCTTCAGAAATCCTTACTTAATATACTTATTAATTGAATAACTAGATCATAACTGAATGTCATAAATATTGTCTTCTTAAAAATGCATTATATGGGATTACTTTTGTATCTAAGTCAGACATTAAACCTATAAGCTAAATAAGGAATATATCAATAAACTTGTTTAAATAGAGATTTGGAATTTCCATATAGAAAAATTCATTACAACAAAGTAGAAAGATAAACAACAAATTGGATTAAAAGTATTTAAGTTGCCTGTAATCCCAGCACTTTGGGAGGCCGAGGTGGGTGGATCACTTGAGCCTAGGAGTTCAAGACCAGCCTGGGCAATATGGCAAAACCCCGTCTCTACTAAAAATACAAAAATTAGCCAGGTGTGGTGGCACGCACCTGTAATCCCAGCTACTTGGGAGGCTGAGGCAGGAGAATCGCTTGAACCAGGGACTCAGAGGTTGTGGTGAGCCGAGATCTTGCCATCGCACTCCGGTCTGGTGACAGAGTGAGACTCCATCTCAAAAAAAAAAAAAAAAGTATTTTTATTACTGAGGGAGAAAGAAAAAATTTATTAGTCATCAAATCCACATCATATTAAAAATTTGTTATTAGCATATTTTATTTAAAATTATGTTGGGTTCAAACCAGGCACAGTGGCTCATACCTGTAATCCCAGCACTTTGGGAGGCCAAGATGGGAGGATTACTTGAGGCCAGGAGCTTAAACTAGCCTGGGCAACATAGCATGACCCTGTCTCTATAAAAATTTTAAAAATTAGCCTGGTGTAGTGGCATGCACCTGTAATCACAAGGCTGAAGTGGGAGGATCCCTTGGCCCAGGTGTTCGAGGCTAAGGCAAGCTGTGATCACTCCACTGCACTCTGGCCTGGGTGACAGAGCAAGACCCTGTCTTTTAAATTAAAAAAAAGTTGGTCCAGAAATATGAATTTAATTAAATTGGATTAAACAAAAATCTTTATATTATACCAAAGGCATTTTGAATCTATGAAAAGAGACAGTAAAACAATTTTCTAAAAGCAACAGATAGCAAGGTTTTTCAATATTTATATCTCAAAATATTTGTTTTAAGTCTTTTTATGGAGGTTATCTTAAATATATCTGTAGTTTTTCTTTTAATTTTATAATATTTTAAGTATATATTTATGAAAATTATAGATTAAAATACTAATTATATGTGTATAAGTTTATTTTACATTATGGAATCCAATTTTATCACAGGTTTCGTCTTGATATATATCGATGTTTGGCCAGTCCAGCTCTAATAATGTTAACAGAGGAGGATCCTATTCTGAGAGCATTTGAACTTAGTGCTGATTTAAAAGAACTAAGTCTTGTGGAGGTGGAATTCAGGTGGGAATGAATACAAATTATATAATGTTATTAATTTATTATATATTAATAAGATGTATAAATTTCACTTTTGAATCTCGTAGTCCATCAAACGTTTATCCAAAGATGGAATATTTTTGTAATAGTATATACTTCTGATAAACATTCCAATCTGCAGTTAGATTCCTAAATCAAGAAGCAGAGAGTGCTGCATTTGTTAAATAAATCCAATTACTTATTCTCAGGAGTTTTGACTACATAGAATGTATAAAGAATGATGAGAGAAATTAAGGCAAAGAAGTTTTTATTCTTAAGTTATAATTTTTATATAGCCAGTTCATGGAAGACCCCATTATATAGAAAGACTAACCAGTGGGAAATCTTCCTGTTTCTCCTTCCTTTCTGTTTGGGAAAAAACTGAATAAAAACATTATTTTCTGAAGCCCAACCTCAAGACCATGACTCATAATTATTTATGTCTGACTTCATTCTTAAGTTATTATTAAGCTTAGACATAAAGTTAATGTAATTTTTTTTTTTTTTTTTTTTTTGGAGACCCAGGCTGGAGTGCAGTGGCACCATTTCGGCTCACTGCAACCTCCCCCTCCTGGATTCAAGCAATTCTTCCTGCCTCAGCCTCCTGAGTAGCTGGGATTACAGGCGCCTGCCACCACGCCTGACGAATTTTTGTATTTTTTAGTAGAGACAGGGTTTTGCCATGTTGGCCAGGCTGGTCTTGCACTCCTGACCTCAGGTGATCCACCCACCTTGGCCTCCCGAAGTGCTGGCATTACAGGCGTGAGCCACCGCACCCAGCCGTAATTGATATTTTTTAAAAGAATTATATACTAAAACTTCTTCATTTCTCACAAATTAGTTTAGGCCTGACTTTAATAAGCAGTTCAAACCCAAGATTCAAGGAATAGGGATTCTGAAAGAGAGGTTTTTGTTAGGCGCATTTTAATACCTTCCTTTCTAATTTGAATTTCACTCAAATGAGCACTTTAAATATGAATCAAAATGCTATTTTAATATTAGAAGTAACAAACATATTTTAGATGACTATTATTGAAAAAGCTCTAGTTAAAAATTTTATGATAATGATTGGATAGCATTAAGATATTATGTCTATTGTTAAGGTGAGTAATATAAAAGGAAGTTTTAGCCAAGCTTACAGAGAATAAGGGAAAATGAGTTAAGTGAAGAACTGGTTGACAAATATTATTAGAATTTTTGGGAATAACATCAGTATATATAAATGAACACTGTGCTCATCTAAGATTATTAGTATGAACACAGGGAACATAATTGTGTTATGGTTTTCCCCAAAGCTGTGGAAAATTCGTGCACCAGTAGTTTCCTTTGATTATCCACAGAAAATGACTTCAGATTTTGTGTAACACTGTCAGAATTAAAATGTTGCTGAGTAAGAACGTTTTTAGTGAATATAGCTTAATTAGAAGATGGAAATGACGTTTCTGATAACAGAATGCTGCATTTTGTAGGAATGATTATGAGGAACTAGCCCGGCAATGTAAAATGTTTGCTAAGGATTTACTCGCGCAAGCCCGGAATTCCCGTGAATTGGAAGTTATTCTAAACCATACATCTAGTGACGAGCCTCTTGACAAACGGGGATTATTAGAAGAAAGAATGAATTTAAGTCGTCTAAAACTTGCTATCAAATATAACCAAAAAGAGGTATGAGGCTTTCTGTAATATATTTAAATTATTGTCTCTACAGTAGTCTAATGGCTCAGGGCAAGGGCTTTGGAGCAGCTCATCTGGGTTGAGATCCTAGTTCTGCTTCCTAAAAATTGTGTGTCTTGGGATAGTTATTGAATCTGTCTGAGCTTTTGTTTTAATAATTAATTAAGAATATATACTAAAAGGGTTTAGCACAGTAAGTATTAGCATTAAGCAAGTATGCAATAAATGGTAGTTTTTATTATTTTTAGTAATATTGATTATAACATGGATGTTGATTTAATGTTTTTGCTAAATAGTTGCTACACAGGTAAGATCCTTTGTAGTAGGTACAAACTTTATAGTGAAGTTTCCATCTTGTGTTTTGTCTGTCACAGGTTGGTTTTCATTGATCTGGTTATAAGTAGCCCCTTCTATAGTAATAGCGATTTCTATTTAAAAATAAAGTATGAGATATTATATTTCCTGATTCCTCTTATTTATAATTCATTGTGAAACTCAATAGTGGAGAGGTACATGATATTATAACTAGGTTGAATCTGACTTTTCTGGCATCATCCCTTTCTATTAAGAGAAATGCCCATTTCCACTCCCCATGCATACATAGACACATGATCCAGGAACTTGAATCAGGAAAATATGCATTTTAAATTTCATTTTTGAGATAATTAACTAAACAGTGATATTCATATGTAGATAATAATAATATCTAATTGATAGTATGGGATGTTGGTAAATGGTATTTATTAGGTATTACTTCTAAGACTTTTCATTATTAACATAGATGTTTAAATAAAACTTGCTTATCAAATTTATATTATTACAAAAATAGGGCCTGAAATATATAATGATAGAAGGCCAGATACAGGACCTTTGGTGCTAAGGGCAGAATTTTTTCTTACCTTGGTTAAAAATTTGAGCCTCACAAAGCTATTAGGAAATTGATGGAGGAATTGATGGAGGATGTTTACTGGTTAATATATTTGCTTCTGTGTTCCACAACCTAAAAGGGACATGAAGTCCTAGAAAATGATAGAATAAGGGGATTACAAGTTATAAAATCAATTAAAGTGATTTAAAAAAAGAACCTCAAAGAAAGGCGTAAAGAACTAAAATTATCCCGGTTAGGAAAAAAAGTCTTAAGAGGTAATTTTCTAATGATAGCTATATCCCTGAAGGACTCACAGAGTGAAGTCAAAATGGAACCAAATGTACCGTTCTAAAGAAGATGAAAGAAAAGACAAGAAGTAATAGTAATGTTTGTTAGTTGAAAGGAAGATATTTTGCTATTTTAAAGATGAATGAAAATGTAAAGTAGTTTTTAAAACTAGATTTCTAAATACGATCAATGGGGAAGATATTTTCTCAAATAGTTGGTAAGCTTTGTCTAGGTTATCAATCTTGAATAGCAAACTACCCTGAAACTTAGTGGCATAAAACACTTCATAGTTATTTTATAATAATTTCATAATCACTGTATTATGCTCTTGGATTCTTGGGTCAGGCATTAGGAAAGGGCATGGCAATCATGATTTTTCTCTGCTTCTCCATGTCTGGGAACTCATCTGGAGATAAATGACAGGGCTATAATCAGCTGGAAGCTTCTCCACTCACATGTCTGGTGTCTGAGCAGCAGCTGGGCCTCAGGAACAGGGTGCTCAGATGGGTGAGTCCACAGAAGGTGGGGCTCCTCAGAACTCACAACAGGAACCAAGGCCATCACAGTGGGCAGACTTTGAGGATGTGGTCTGAGAAGCCTCTGCGGGCTGGCTGGGGTGCATACATGTGACCTCCATGTGTAGCCTGGGCTTCCTCACAGCATGGTGGCTTCAGAGTGGCTTTTTACTTGGCAGTTCATGGCTCCAAGAGTAGGTGTTCCAGTGAGCAAGGTGGAAGATGCATGGCCTTTTAGGACCTACCTTCAGAAGTCACATAGCATCACCTCTGTTAGAATCTGCTAGTTAAATCAATCACAAGCCTGTTGAATTGAAGAGTAGGAAATTTTGACCTCCCCCTTCCCCACCTCTTGATGATGGGAAGAAAGCGTGTCCATCTTTCACTGCAGACTTAGAACATTTCTAGTTAAACTTTTTATTCCAAATACATAGATAACATTACTGTGAATTAAATCATCATTGTATAGAGGGATAGCAAGGACAGTTATCAGTCCTGAGATTGCTTTGATATTTGGAGGAAAGGTGAAACTACTAAATTTGAGATTTACTAAACCTGGTCATTGGTGAGAGGAAAAGCTGTTTCTCTCCCAGGCATTTCACCTTGAAGGACAAATTAAGATTTCCCAAGAACATTGGAATCTGAGCAGAAGAGTAAAGAATGAAGTAAGATTTAATTGCCAAAAATAAGTATTTGCATATAACATACATCTTCCCATATACTTTAAAGTATCTTTCAATTACTTATAACACCTAATACAGTGCCTACACATCATTTCATTCATGTGGATTCAGCATAGTACTTGCTGTGAAGAATATTCAAGTTTTGCTTATTTGGAACTTTGTGGATTTTTTCTTCCAAATATTGTTGATCCATGGTTGGTTTAATCCACAGATGCAGGACCCACAGATACAGAGGGCCAACTGTATAGTATATTAGAAATTTTCTTGAAAGCACAATAAACAACAAAACTCTGTCCAATTCTTTTTTTACTACAGTGTTAATTCTACAAATTCTGTTTTGAGATAAATCATTTTAAAACAGAAGGTTGACCAAATATTATTGTGGATTACCTGAATAATATCATTTTATAATAATTTCAAACCTGATCACATGAGTATATATAGAATTATCAGGACCCTTAAGTTATACTTCACAACATGAGCATTATATTGGAAAAATATTGCCTATGAAATTTGTCAACTAAGAAGATTTGTAGACGTTGGTAAATTAGTTTCTGTACCTGAACTAAAATTTTTCTCATATTTGGGAATATTTTTCCTTTTCTTCTTACATGAAATTCAGTTTTAATCAGGCTTAAGAGTGTCTTTAATACCTTTTAAGAAATCCGCATTGCTTTCTTGGAGCAAGAATAGGTCTAATATTTAGCTTTTTATTGTTTTTGCTATCTTGACTTCTTGGCTTCTTGTAACTAAAATCAATAGTTTCTCTAGACTGAAGATGTCCAACATTAGTTAGTGGTATCTTTTTCTATGGATTGTACATGCTAACTTTGAAATTTCATAAATATTATTATAAGAGTTTTTATATATTAAACATGACAAAATGGCTAAGTAAGCTAATAATAATAGTTAATACTTATAGAGTGCATGCTATGAACCGGGCACTATTCTAAGGGCTTTACCTTTAATCTTCACAACTTTATTAGTAGATACTATTATTGTTCCCATTTTACAGATGGGGAAGTTGAGGCTTAGAGAAATTTAAAAACTTGGTAAAGGTCATTTACCAAGTAGCAGAGCCCAGATTTGAATCTAGGTAATCTGGCTCCATAGTCTATCTTCTTAACCTCTACATGCTTTTATTACTTGTTAGAAAAAGGGGAAAAAAACTATGTTGAATGTATAGAATTGATTTTTAAACTCTTATTCAGTAGTATCAACCAATCAGTATTTAAAGGTTTCCTTTTACTTTTTTTCTTTTTAATGTGTGTGTATGTCCTTTTCAGTTTGTCTCCCAGTCTAACTGCCAGCAGTTCCTGAACACTGTTTGGTTTGGACAGATGTCAGGTTACCGACGCAAGCCCACCTGTAAGAAGATAATGACTGTTTTGACAGTAGGCATCTTTTGGCCAGTTTTGTCACTTTGTTATTTGATAGCTCCCAAATCTCAGTTTGGCAGAATCATTCATACACCTTTTATGAAATTTATCATTCATGGAGCATCATATTTCACATTCCTGCTGTTGCTTAATCTATACTCTCTTGTCTACAATGAGGATAAGAAAAACACAATGGGGCCAGCCCTTGAAAGAATAGACTATCTTCTTATACTGTGGATTATTGGTAAGTATCAAGTTAGTTTGAAAGGTTTTGTCTTTATTTAGCCCACTAATTCTTTCTTGCTTGATGGCATTGTGAATATTGGGTTCAATTTGCAATTTTACACTGTTCACACCACAAAAATTTGAACCCTTCCATGATCACTGAAGACTTAACTAACACGTCTGTAAAGATAAATGTTCCTGAACTTGATGATAAGGAAGCATATCTCGTTTAATATTTCTTAAATACATGGAATTTTAAAATTATTTATTCTCAAACTCTACGGTTATTCATGATTGTAAAACAGAAAATCACCTTTAACACATGAATCCTTTTTTGGTGTAAGAATAAGAAGTTTTCTTAGGTATTTTGAAACAATCTATTTTGCACTGTTCTGCATTTTAAAAGTTAACGATTCTATTTCATTTATAACATTAGTTTTCCTTTTAAGAACCTATGATCTTTTTGGTTTTTATTTTATTTTGTTTTGTTTGAGACAGAGTCTCGCTCTGTCGCCCAGGCTGGAGTGCAACGGCGTAGTCTTGGCTCACTGCAACCTCTGCCTCCCAGGTTCAAACGATTCTCCTGCCTTAGCCTCCCAGTAGCTGGGATTACAGGTGCATGCCACCACACCTGGCTAATTTTTGTATTTTTAGTAGAGATGGGGTTTCACTACGTTGGCCAGGCTGGTCTCGAACTCCTGACCTCGTGATCCCCCTGCCTCAGCCTCCCAAAGTGCTGGGATTACAGGCATGAGCCACCATGCCCGGCCTAGAACCTATGAACTTTTGCAGATATATCTTGCTTTATCTCTATTTTGGAAACATTATTTAAATTTAGATTTAAAGGAGTCCCTGGTGACTCATTCCATAAATCATTTCTTTGTAGTGATAGCCAGATCTCTTTAGAAATGATAGTTTTTTTAAAAAGTATAAGACATTTTATTTCTGAAAATTATTTTTATAAGTATTACACTGTATACTCATCTTGCCCTCTGTGTGTCGGGGTGCGTGTGGAGAGTTGAGGTAGAATCACATTATCTGTTTATGGTATTTTAAAGATATTTTCTTTATTTCCCTCTGTATCTTTTACCTTGTTTTTAACCTCAGCACTTCCCGTCTGTCCATCTACTATTTGCTATAGAGTAAAAGGGTAATAAAATTTAGTCTTATCTATGGCACAAAGTATTGATTGTATTTATCTTTTGATTAATACATTCCTGATTGTTTCAATTATGTAATACTTTGATAAGTTATTTCACAATGTTCAATTTTAGTTCTTTATCTATACAAATACTTTTTATATTTTAGAATGTTTATTTGAAAATCATTTAATTTCAGGTAACTAGATTGTAATTAGAGTTTTGCTTTTAACAGTATTTAATCTATGATGCATTAATGTTTAAAATTAGGTAGATAAAGTAAAAATAATATACATCTAAACTCTAGGTTAAAGAGAATTAAATAATTCCTTCTTGTTAATATTTTTATTTCCTGTAGTTTTGCTCTTATCCAAAATTTAATCTTTTAGGAAATAATTTAAACTTTACCATATATGGTTTTATATTGGATTGTGGGACTCTTTCAATGTGAAATATGTTTGTATTGCTAGTTGAGTAGTTAAAAAATTCCTGGGAGTACTTTACACATTAGTTTGAAGAGAATCGCTAAGGAGCACTTTCCCTATATTCATTTAAACTATTTCTGATTGTTATATATTCCTTAGTCTTAAACAGATGAAATTTTATAACATTTATCTATAACCTATTGTTTAAGTAATAGTAAAAGAATATTTTCTGTGTTTTGTTAGATTCAGTTTTCCCCAGTCTGTATAAGAATCAAATTAAAGTTTATATGTCTTAGCAATGAGTAAAAACTCACTGAACTAAAATAGTCATACCACTCTTTGAATAGCGTAAATATTACTGCTGTCCCCGATTTTCATAATAATGGTAAAACTATGGCTCTTCCCTTTTATATGATGCTGTTTTCAATGATATTACATGTATATACACGAGTACCCCCTTACACACATAATACAATTAATTTTCTAACCATATTCTACCTCACTAGAAGAATGCATGTGCATTAAGCCAGTAAAATTCCTGCAAGTATCTTACTTTCCTCAGCACAGCTTCTGCTTTGAAACAGTTTGATCTGAATAAGCCTTGCCAAGGAAGTCTTCTTAAGCCTTTTATGTAGGTCACTCTGGGCTGTTTTTTCAGTATATAGATCCAAACCTGCTCTAAGTGAGCATGAAGGAGTATTTTGCTTGCTTGCATTGCTTGGTTCAACTTACTATTTCAAGCAATGAACACAGTGACTTTTTAACTCATCATGACCAATTTTTGTATATTTGTTTTGTTTGCTTTCATTAGCTTTTCAGAAAAAAGTAGGGTTAGGTTATAAAAAGCAAGGTAGGTAAAAAGAATAATTTGTTGAGGAATGCACAGAATATTAATGGTATCCTTTTACTTAATTTTTGCTATTAAACATAATAGAATGGCTATTATAGAAATGTATTTTTTAAATATCATATACCTACTTTGTCTAAGCACAGGCAAAAGCAGATATGGCCCATACACTCATGGAGCTTATGATCTAATAAAAGCCAAATAAAACCATCAAAAACTTGACTTGAGAATCATACAGATAAATGAAAAATCAAAAATGGATTAAGTGCTATTGGTTAAAGGTCATAGTGTTAGGAGAGTAAGCATATTATAGGGGCATTTGCCCTAGTCAGGGAGGTTGGGAAAGACACTTTGAGGAAGTAATAAGTGAGCTAAGATCTAAAAGATAAATAGATGTCAACTGAGAGAATTGGGAGAGGAAACTAGGCTGAGATAAAAGCACATTCAGAAGTTCAGTGGCAAGAGAGAGAATGGTACAAAGAAGGGTCTGAGTAAAGGCTAACATTACTGGAGCAGGGAGAACCAGGAGAGCTTGATTCAAGATGAAGCTATAGAAACATATTGTATCAGACCATGCATGGCCTTGTAGGTCAGGTTAAGTAATAATTTTGACTTTATATTAAGAACAAGGGGAAACCATTGCCTACCTGAAGTAGGCAGGTGACATGATCAGTTTTGCCTTTCGAAAAGATCATTCTATCTACAGTGTGGAGGATGAGCTGGGAGGATAGTGCTATGGCAGGAGTAGATGGAGGGAGACCAATATCAAGGCTGTTGCACTAATCCAGATGAGAGCTGATGGCACCTTGGACTTAGGGTGATTGTGATAGAGAAAGAAAGAAGGGAACAGACTTCAGAGATATTTATACTGTAAGGCCAGTAGGACATCGAAATACATAGTATATGAGAGGTGAAGGAAAGGGAGATTATTAAGCAATATTGGTCTTTTGGAAAAGTACTAGGCTTGGGGATTTGTGTGTTGAGGGGTAGATCCTGAGTACAGTTTTGGATATGTTGAGTTTGAAAAGCCTTTGAGATATTTAAAAGGGATGTCAAGCAGACAGTTGGTCTGGAGCTTGAGTTAGAAAGGTATGAATATCTGAAAATAGGTGGTATATGAAACTATAGGCATAGGTGAGACACAAGGAGAAAGATAAATTGAGAAAAAGAGAGGACCTAAGATCAAGCCCTTGAGAAATCCCAGGATGGCTGGGATTGCTGCCTTCTAATGTTATTATTAACATTAATTCTAAAAAAAAAAGACCCTAAAATACAGAATGTTGGTTATGTAGTGTTTGCATTGCTTGGATTAGTTTCAACTTACTTTGTTCTTTTTGATCCAGCTTGGAAACATGCAGTACATCAAGTGTACTAGCTTCATTTTTGTGGGGGTATTGCAGAGGAGGTGGGAAACTAACCAGTTGGTCTTCACTGTACTTTCATGTCTGTCTTTTTTGATCAACAGTTTTCTCCAATTCATGTTGTTAAGTTTTTGTTAAGAGTTTCTTTTAGGTAAAATATTGCATTTCACAGAAATAAACACATTTCTGTAAACATCTTTCTTAGTTTGATGTTTTAATATTAACAGGAGTGTATCTAAAGTTTAAATATAAGGGTTTTTGTTTGAAGATGTTTCATAAATAAGGATTTGCACACATCAGGATTAGACAATAATTTTGAGTTTTCAAGAAAGTATGGTCATGGAGGATTTGTTTAATATGTTTCTGCTCCACAGCGCTGAGTGGTAGGTGAAGGTTGAACAAGAGAAATATCAGAAAGCTTTCATCCCTACTCCTTCCCCAAATAAAACAATATTTGAGTTAATAAAATGTTACCTGCTAGACTATTTCATTTAACATTTTTAGACAGTTTTCGTCTATTCATTTTGAGTAAAAACATACTGAGGTGGAATTGTTAAAAATGTTTTTCCTGTCAAATCTGCAAATGTTTTAAGCACTTTTTTTCTGTATAAAATATGGGTACTGCGTAATTAAGATGTTTTGAAAAAAGATCTGCAAGAATGTTTCTTGTGTTTCCCAGGGGAATTATTTTGCCTACTGATAAGCCGGAGAATGATTCTGATTGGCCTAATTTGATCTCCACCCATGTGTGATGCTACAGCACTCTATTCTTTTGTTACTCTGTATTCTCCCCAAAAATGACTTAATGAAGGAATGTACCATAACATGATCCTGAATTATGTTACTGAAGTCTGGTACTCCTAAAAATATATAGTTATAGAGGAGCTTCTGGCCAAAAAAGGGAAAGTTTTTCTGTTTGTTTGCTTTGGTTTTTATTTTTGTATATTTATTCATTTAGCAATATTTTTTAGCACCTTGTTTGTTATCAGGTACTTTTCAGGACATTTGGAACCATCGATAAATAAAACAAAGATTCTTACCCTTGAAGAGCTTACCCAAAGTGGGGGAAAGATAATCAATTAATAATAGACCTAATAAGTAAATTATATTCAGTGTTAGAAAACAGATAAGTACTACAAAAGAAAGGTAAAAGCAAAGTTAGGAGAATTGGGAGTGGGGGACAATTTTAAAGTTGCAAAGAGTTTGCAATTTTAAATAGGGTAGTCAGGAAGAGTAATGAGCAAAGACATGAAAAAGTGAGGTAGTTAGTCAAATGGATCTCTGGGTGAGGAGGGTCCAGCCAGAAGGAAGAGCCAGTATAAAGGCCCTAAAGGCAGGAGTCATGTGTTCAAAGAACAGCAAGGAAGCAAGGAGGCCAGCGTGACTAGAATAGTACAAGGAAAGATTAATAGGAGATGAGGTCAGAGAGCATAGGTAATTTGGAGCCTTGCAGGCCTTTGTAAAGACTGGTTTTGATTCTGAGTAAAATGGGATTTAAGGGAGGGTGCAATGCCCACTATGCACAATCAGCAGCAGTGGTTTTGCATTTTTTTGACATTTGCACTCACAGAACAAAACAGGCTGAAACCTGGTACTAGGTTTACTTAAATTTGTAGAAGTAAAAGATTTGAACTTAAATATATAAACTTGAGAGCCTTTGCCATGTAGATGGATATTTAAAGCCATTAGATTGGGTGAGATTTATTAAAGTAGTAAGTATAGGTAGAGAAAAGAAAAGGATCAGGGACTGAGCCCCTTGCGTGGGGGTGTGTGTATGTGTGTGTGTGCATGTCCATGTGTGTATCCGTGTGTGTCTCCGTGTATGTATGTATCCCTGTGTATGCATCCATGTGTATGTATCCGTGTGTGTGTGTTTGTGCCCATGTGTGTTTGGCATCAATTTATTTGGTTTCTTACGTTTGTTCCACATCCAAAGATGAAACTTAAGGTTATTTTCTTCAAGTCATATGAAAGTTAAGGTTATTTTCTTTCAGATTTTAAGAACTTTTCACTAAAATGTTTTTGTTTTTGTTTTCTTTTGAATAAGGCTATAGGTGGCCCAAGGATTATTTATTTAATATTTTGAGTCTTAAAGTATTATTTAGTTTATTATTGAATTAAGAAAGTGTTATCTGATTTTTTTCTTCCTTTTCTCAGGGATGATTTGGTCAGACATTAAAAGACTCTGGTACGAAGGGTTGGAAGACTTTTTAGAAGAATCTCGTAATCAACTCAGTTTTGTCATGAATTCTCTTTATTTGGCAACCTTTGCCCTCAAAGTGGTTGCTCACAACAAGGTGACTATTTACTATGTCATTGAAGGCACAAATTAAGTTTATTTTGGAAATAGCTAAGATATTTAGCTATGTAACTCAGAGTTACATTGAGCCAGATCAGTGTCTGGTGTGTTTTCATTTTAAGCCTATCTGTGTGCGCATAGTTTCCTATTTTTCCAGTAGTTTACAGGGTGTTACTTACCTTTACATTATGGTTATTTATTATATAATAGGGACCATAGTTGACATTTGGTATACTTTATCTCTTTTTATCTACACTGGGATTCTTTGAGACTGAAGTCCTTATTTCCTTATTCCCATTTTGCAATTAAGAAAAATGAAGCCTAAAAATATTAAACAACTTGTCCAAAACCACACAATAAGAAACCAAGACTGGATTTAAATCCTGCTCTGTCTAGGCATTTTCTTTCTACTACATGCCAATTCCTTATATCTGACCTAGGTTCTTAGCTTATTAACCTGTATATACTTAAAATGAGAACAAAGTAACTTAAAATTATTAGTTTTAGATATCTTTATATCTGCCAGAAAAAGTTTCCATTCCATTTCATAATGAATGAAATTGGTTATGTAATATTTTACACATTTGAAAGTGTAAAATCACTTTAAAAGTGATGTAAATATTATTATTTTTTCTAATAACTATATATTTTTATTTAGAATTTGACAAGAATCTACCCGTATAGATAACTTACAATTTTACTTTCATCAAAATTTAAGCTCCCCCAAGCCCAGAAAGGGTAATAAATTGTGTGTTAACTATCTTTGTTTAAACCCTGAGTTTAGAATTCTTCTGGGGTGTCACATTCAAGGAACTAAAATATATAATATTCTCTGTTTTTTATTAGTTTATAGATTATTGAAAAGGCAAGCTCATTATTTTACATCATTTTACTTTATTAAAAAATTCTATTTAATTGATCAGTAGTATGGAATATGTTAGGTACATTCAGTGTCTAGAGTGTGAAATTACTAAGAAAATAAAAATTGGTCATATATAGATAAATGGTTTGATAAAGGGATTGAGAGACATTGCTTTTTCAGATTGATCTCTTTAGTTCTATAAGTGGAGTACCCATATAATTTTTTATCCAAATCAGAACATTTTGAGAGTGAAAGGGAGTGCTATTAATAATTATGCCAGGACAACTGGTACAGCATCTTAAACTATCCCAGGCAATGGGGACATTTGACCACTATGTCTAGGTACAATAATGCCCTCTTTTTTATTTTGTATTTAAAAGGGGGGAAAAAAACTCTGAATTCCAAGTCAAAGGAGTAGGTTAATGTAATATGATAGGGAATTAATTGACAGCACATGTACTTAACGTTTGTGTTGTGGAATTTAAGAAAACTAGCCAACATTTCATTAATAAAGAGCTTAATGATCATTTAAAAATTTTTTTAATTTTCTAGAATTTAAGAGTTTCTGGAAAAACCTCTTCATATAGAGTGATAATGCCTCACATACATAATAATCTTTTATTTCATTAAAATATTATTTCTATTTAAAAAAACCCTATAAAACATAAGTGGAGATCCCCTATAAGAAGACAAAATTAAAATGGCTTTCTTTCAACAGTCAGAATATTTGCTTTTATTTTCCTAAATTGAGAGAGCTTATTTACCTTTGGCTTTTTCTTCCTAACCTTAGTTTCATGATTTTGCTGATCGGAAGGATTGGGATGCATTCCATCCTACACTGGTGGCAGAAGGGCTTTTTGCATTTGCAAATGTTCTAAGTTATCTTCGTCTCTTTTTTATGTATACAACCAGCTCTATCTTGGGTCCATTACAGGTAAATAATTAAAATTTCTTAAAGAACATTTGTTAGATGTCATTATTGTTACATCTTTCTACTTGTCCACTGGAATACT
Source organism: Hylobates moloch (assembly GCF_009828535.3). Lineage (NCBI taxonomy): Eukaryota > Metazoa > Chordata > Mammalia > Primates > Hylobatidae > Hylobates > Hylobates moloch. The sequence continues at coordinate 7,783,243 of NW_026652297.1, read as the reverse complement.
GTTCTCTCATGATATTAAAGCTAAACTTTGCTTTTGAGAATAAGTAGCAATTAGAAGGACACAGCATGTTTATCTACTTTGCTTCTGGCTCAGTGATAATCCTTTGCTTTCAGGTATTCCAAGTTAATTACGCTGTGGTCCATTAGCCTCCTCCCCCCACTCCATAGACATAGATATGTTTAAAATATAATTACACTTCAGACAGTAGAGTAACATAAAAATCTGCTTTTTATCAAAATGAATCTCACATTTAAAGTTTGAAATATTTTAGGTTATAAGTATAAAGGAGGACCTGTGCAAACACAAATAATCATATTTGATGATTTTTGAATAAGCTATATTTAAAAGAATATTTACACTTTTGTTTAATAAATATTAAATGTAATAAGTTGGAAAGTAGCATACTTAGAGCTAAAAAATTTACAGAGGCTATGTAGTTCAGCTTTATATTTTATAATACTTTATAGTTAAAGAAATTGAGCTTTTGAGATGAGATTTGATTTGTCCAAAGTAGTATGATTATTATGTACGAGAGTTCAAGACTAAATTCTCAGTCTCTTTGCACCAAAGAAAGACTCATAATTGGTTGCATTTACCCCACAGAATTTAGTAACTGGTTGTTTTCAGAAGGTGGGGTCAACTCAGCTAGCTCTATGTAATACTATAGCTTATTTCTGAAAATCTGAACAATATTCATTTTTCCTTAAGTCAAAATTTACTAACAATTTAGATTGTCTCATATTTTTAAAGGCGATATTTTAAATAAAAGGCATAATTACCTTCTCCAAACAGGGATATGAAAATAAAATATATAGGAAAAACCTGATTTGATTAGGCTTGTGCTGTCATCCAGCAACAGTGTCTCCTGAAGTGTGGCTCTCTTAACCAAGTCCTGTGAGATGCTCTGAATTAAGTTAAGTTTGGGACACACTGCATACTGTATACCTCTTGGGAATTAACAGTGTATGTTATCACATTAAAGCCTCTGAGGAAGAAATTTGTTTAACCTTGTTCAAATCATCATTACCTAAAGTCATTTAACCTCATACCTGTTTTTCATGAAATATGTGCAAGTCTCTGTATTTTTCCAAAACACAGTAAGCCATAGAAACACTGGCTTAAACTATCTGTCCTTTTGATTTATTTTTGCCACTAATATCATCTATGAATGCTTTAATCAAGAGTCTACAGTGTTTTTACATGCACATTGATTTTTTTTTTTTTAACTGAAAATGGATGACAGAACTGGGTTTCTATACTGGAAATTTCTTTATGGACTCCTATAAAGGGTTAAAAAGGAGAAGTATAATATTGTTTAGGAATGAAGAGTCAATTTCTGACTTCTGTTTCCAGTCAACATGGAGTAATAAGGATGGGATTTACCCTTCTATCTAAAGCAATCAAAAAGGAAAAAACAAAATATATGAAACAACAGCTTATAAGAAACTAGATATCAGGCAATAAACAACAGTGATCTCTAAGAAACAAGAAACAAAGATCACTCCAGCTTACTGCTTTGTGAGAATTTTTAGGCTATTGTGCAGAGTGGGTCAGTGCAGTCAGAGCCTGGCAGAATTCTGGATTTAGGAGACCGATATGAGAGGCTAGTGAGACCCAAAAGACTAGAGTTTGCAGGAAGGGTACTGGAGAGGACACAGCAGCACAGAAAGAAAATTCTGGAGATCTGCAGTTGTCTCCCTTGAGTATTCAGCAGAGTACTGATTAGCATATGCATGTGAGGACACTACCTGGGGCAGGGAAAGAACCATCTCATCCGACGGGATTAGCGGAAACGGTACTTAGAGCTCACACAGAGGAGAATGCCTGTTTAACACATTGATCATTGGGGAGAATACTCAGAAGGGTCTTGCCTCAATAGTTACCTCTAGCCTACACACTGCTCTGGTTTCAACGAACAAATATTAAAAGCAAGATGTGAAAGGATTAAATTTTTTCCAAGTAACTTAAATGTGTTCATCAAAACCTATCCAAAAGCAACACAGATGTTACAATTATCAGATAAGGACTCTTCAACAGTTACTATTATTGTGTTCCATATGTACAAAAGGTTTAAAGTTTAGTAGAGACATGGAAGATGTAAAAAACAAAAAAAACACAAATTAAACTTTCAGAGATGAAATTTTCACTGTGACCTGAAACATGCACTGGATGTGATTAATGACAGATTAGACATTGTAGAAAAACACATTAGTAAACTCGAATAGGTAACAATAGAAACTATTCAAAATAAAATGGAGAAGAAAGAATTTTTAAAAATGAAAAGAGTATCTGTGAACTTTGGGACAACTTCGGGCGGCCTAATATTAATACTAATGTAATTGGAATCCCTGAAAAAAGGAGAGACCAAAACAATTTTTGAAAAAATAATAGCAGACATTTTCCAAATTTGAAGAAAACTATAAACCCACAGATCCAAGAAGTTCAATAAACCTGCAAACACAAGAAACATGAGGAAAATCACACCAAGGGACATGATATTCAGTATAGCACTGCTGAAAATCAGTGATAAAGAAAAAAATCTTCAAAGCAAGCAGAGAATAGCAGGCCATCATATACAGAGAAAGAAAGGTAAAGATGACAGATTTCTTGTCAGAAACAATGCAAGCAAGGAGGCAGTGGAGTGACATTTGTAAAGCACTGAAAGAAAAAAAAACCAACTGTCAACCTGGAGTTCTCTACCTAGCAAAATATCATTCAAAAATGAAGGTAAAATGTAGACTTTTCCGGACACACAAAAGCTAATAGAATACATCACGGAGACCAGCACTACAAGGAACGTTAATAGAAGTCCTTCAGGTGGAAGGACTACAATAACAGGGGAATATGGATCTAAACAGAAGAATGAACAAAATACAAATATACCCAAAGGGAATGGTAACTACAAAGCTAAATAGGCTTTTTTGTTGTTGTTTCTTTTGCTTTTATGAAGGATGCCAGCTAATCCACTTCAGCAGATAAAAGAAACATGATGGGCATAAATCAGTAATGCTTTATATTTTAAAGAAAAAAAGACATGAAGATAGAATCTGTACATCATTGTGGTAATAATAGTAATAACAGCAGACATTTATTGAGCCCTTACTATGTGCCAGATACTGTTCTAAAGTCTTTATTCACATTTATTACCTCATTTAATCCTCACAGCCATTCTAAGAGGCAGACTCTTTTATTTCCATTTTACAGAGGAAGAATCTGAGGCATAGAGACATTAAGTAACTTGCGCAAGGTCACATGGTTGGTAAGTAGCAGAACTGGGATTCCGCCTAGGTGGTTCGGCTCCAGAGCCAGTGGTCTTAATCACTATACTAAATCGCCCCCCAGGTTGTATAATACTACAGAATAATATGATTCCCTCATTAACTCTTATTGTATAACTTCTGTGGGCAGGCTTTAATAATTTACAGTTTTTTAAAAATTTATTCAAGTCACATGTTTCAAATGAATTAAACAACCTTTTACATTGACAGTTGGATAATTTAGACAGAAGGAACAACCCATGGCCACACAGCACCCTACCCTTTTTTCCTTATTTCCTTTTTTCCTTATTTCCTTACCTGGTCCCAGGGTAGGGACCTCTCTCAGGTCCCACATGCTTCCTGTCTTTATTCTTGTACCTTAGTACAAAAGATGTGATTATTATCAGTTCCTCCTGCTCCAAGACTCTGCTGCGTGGGTCCCTGATTCTTACCCATCTGTAGCACATACTGTTGGAAAAACGGCACCCGTAGACTTACTCAAAACAAGGTTGCCACAAACAACACAGTATCTGTGGAGCACCACACAGTTAAGTGTAATAAAATGAGGTATGCTTGTATTTTGAGGGCAGTTACTGGTACTAAGTAATGAGAGGGTTCTAACTGAATCTGGTATTTAAAGTGTAGGGTGGAGTGGATTGAGGAGGATACAAGAGAAAGAGGCAAGGCCTTCAGAGAAAGCAACCCTTCAAAGAGTTTTACTCCTGCTGTCCAAGGGCCTGTCAAATCCAAAATCTATCCAAAGAGAAAGCTAAGGTTTATTATGATTGTCATATTTGATAGGACCCAGACATAAAGTCGAGTGGGCCTGTTTGCTCTTCCTCTTTTTTTCTTCCCCTTCGCACTGTAAAACATCACCACCTTTTCTTCAGTGCTATGATAAGAAGTCCTTACAAAAGCAACAAGTCTCCCACTTCAGCTTCTGTTTTTGACCTCATGCTTTCAGGCCTCACATCTAGAGAAACTAAGTGGAAAAAAGGTTTTTGTTTTTGTTTTTTTTTGGAGGGGAATAAATTATTTGGCAATTTTCTCAAATACTAATCCCTTTTCTTCCCTAAAGTTCCTCCTCTTCCTACTTCATTTAGGATAGGAGGTGCATTTCTTTCCCAGAGGTTGAAATGTTTCCTAGGGAAATCTGCCATATCATGTGATTGTAAACAGTTTAAAGGCACCACATACACTGATTAGGTTTCTCTGAGGAGGAGCCCCAAAGCAGAAGTCTCTGGCAAGGATTAGTTCTGGAGTGGTGGTGATGAGCAAATCAGACCAAAGGAGGGGAGCCCTTGAGGGTCTATGCATGCATTCCTAGGCCTCAACATTTATGGTACTTGAAAGTGCTTGTATCTAACTGTCTTGCTTTTCTGTTTGGTCTAATTATTAGAATTACTAATATTACAAATGAATGAACAAACCCTTGGGTTTTGACAGGTTGGTTCAAAATCTTGCTCCATCACTTACTGTTTAGTGTCTGTGAGCCTCAGTTTCTTTATCCATTATTGTGAGGATTAAATGGGTCAGTGTATGTAAGATGCATACCACAGTACTTGACACATGGTGGGCTTTACATAAATGTTTAGGTCCATTTTTTCCATTCCTTTTATAGTTAACTATGGCAGGCCTGAAAAATAATACAAGAAAACTTGGAAAGCTTAGTACTTGAGACATGAGTGTGTATTTTATTTCTAGTGAATTATTTGGTTTTACTGGATAATTATCAGATTTAATTTAGTAGCCTGTATAATATAAGTGGCATGTTGGTGCTGCTTCTAACGAGTAAAGAGCTGTTTCAGGTGTTTTGCGTTTTGGTGTATATTAGAGTTAGAGAAACCGAGGAGTCATGTAGTCTAGAGGTTCCCAAACTGGTGGGGCTGCAGAATCACCTGGGGAGCATGTTCAACCTAGATTCTCAAGTCCTGCCCTCAGAGATATTGATTAAATTGATTGAGTTAAAGCTGGAAAATGACATGCAGATGAGTCTGATGCAGCATTTGACCATATCCCTTGTATAGATCAGGAAACTAAGGCCCAGCTCACACAGTGTTAGAACCAGGAGTTGGTGTTAATTAACTAAGTTAATTAAGAAACTAAGTGGTAAAGAATTATTCAACATTTTAATTAATGCACTAGGCTCTGGAGCTTACTAAAACATGGTGCCTGCTCTTAAAGACTGCTAGAGGAGACAGACATAACATAAATACTAGTATGAAGTCAAAAATACTGTTTTAGCAATCACAAACAAAGTTACTTTGGAAGCATGACTGAGGAAGTAGCTGGAGAGAGTCAGGAAGGCTCCTTAGAGGAGATGGCATTTGATCTCAGCCTTGAAGGGATGAGAAGCCTGCCTGGCGAAGGACAAAGGGAGAGTAACACGCAGAAGCGTGGAGTCATAAAGCATGGTGTGCTTAGAGAAGACAGCATATCCTTTATAGTTGGACCGTGGATTGGAGTTGGGGAGATGAGGCTGAAAAAGACAGGCTGGGCTGGACACTGAAGGTCTCTGTGCCAGGAATTTTAGTATCACATGTGCAAAGGAGGTTTTTGAGCCTAGGTGGCTTGTTTAGATAGAACTTTTGGACAGACAATTACGGCTTTATTCTGGAGGGAGATTTGGAAAGACAGTGACTAGAAGTTGTCATTATTATTGCTTTCTTTTGTTAGCAACTTTTGTAATTTAATGAGCCTAATGATAGCAACCTTTCCCTTATCAGGGATTTAGGTTGTTTTTGTTGTTCTGCATAGTACTCTGTGTATGAGGCTTTTTGCCTCTGTTATTTCTAAGGGTAAGTCTCCAAAAATAGTATTAACAGATCAAAAGATATGATCCACCTAACCCCTCAGTATTTCTATTTTTTTACAATAGTGTGTTAATTTTCTGCAATACAAGCAGTATAAAAATAGTTTCACTACATTAATAGCATTTGGTGCTTTTTTAAAGTTATGCTAATTTAGTAGTTTGCTTTAATTTCCCTTTTTCTGATTAGCAAGAAGGATTTTTTTCCTCTGTGTGTACTAGTATTAACTCTATGTAAATTTCAGTATTAATATTTTAATTACCTTTCTCTTTTCATTTCACAAGTTTTCATATTTCTCAAGTTAAACCGCCAAGTACTTTTTAAAAAGTAAATATTTGAGAAAGCATTATTACTTTTACAAATACATAAACCTTATAATCTCTCAGTCTAAAATAAATTTACTGTTTTTAATATTTGCCTTTCACATGGATATTTCATTAGTGTCTTCAAGCCAGTGTTCTCCTCAGTGGTATCCACTGTTCTACTTTTAGTTCTTCTTGTATTAAGAACCAATATCATGACAACAAGTCAGGCCAGACATGGTGGAACACACTTCTAATTGCAGCACTTTGGGAGGCTAAGGCGGGAGGATAGCTTGAGGCCAGGAGTTCAAGACCAGCCTGGGCAACATAGCAAGACCTTGTCTACAAAAAAATAAATAAAAATTAGCCAGGTATGGTGGTATGTGCCTAGTTTCTCATGAGGCTTGAGTGGGGAGGACTGCTGAAGCCTAGGAGGTTAAGGCTACAGTGAGTCATGACTGTACCACCATACTCCAGCCTGGGAAACAGAGTGAAACTCTATTAAAAATTTCTTTTTAAATTTAAAATTTAAGCAAGTCATGAAGTTTGTGGTGTTCTCATTCAGAATTGCTTACCTTGATATTGAACTCGATTACATTTATTTAAAGCTTATGTTAAATTAAAGCTACTTTGACTACATGTTTTAACATTAAAATGATATCATACATGGTCACTATTGGAAAATCTGATTTACCTGTAAGCTTACAGTGTCCAGACTTTCCTCAAGGTAATCTTTTCTGTAGTTATCAAAAGCAGTTACTGTATTCTTACTGTCATAAGGGATTGAGTTCTCTACTGAGATGGTATAGCTTTATTCTAAGCAATCACAATCTGAATGGATGCTTTTCTTTCTCAAGGTGATCCAATAAAGCTGTCATTAAGAGGAAAATGCATTTCTTGTCCTTCTTACATATTTTGAGTTTTCTGATTCTAAGTGTCCCCTGCTTCTTGTGTCAGAATTTTGTAAGGGGGCCAAGTGAGGGAAGCATAGGCATTGAAGAGTACCGCATGGTCTAATCAAAAGCACAAGTCAGGCATATTGGACCTCTCCACTATGGCAGAGTCTGGGTTACTAGCTTGTGGCATGCCTAAGAATTTAAACTCACCTCTTCTGCTTAAGTAGCTGGTCCACTTTAGTGGGCTGGAAGCATCTGGCCAATTGCCTGTGGCTACCATTTTGTATCACTGAAAGCGGGGATGTGCTATGCTGGCAGACTTGGGCCAATTAGGAATTTTATTTAAAGCTTGATGTAATTAATTATATAAATTTGACCTGTTGAATTTGAGGAAGGGTTGTTTCAAAACACTAATTTTTGTACATTAAAAATAATGAGGCTGGGCACAGTGGCTCACACCTGTAATCCCAACACTTTGGGAAGCTGAGGTGGGCAGATCACTTGAGGCCAGGAATTCGAGACCATTCTGGACAACATAGTGAAACTCCATCTCTACTAAAAATACAAAAAATTAGCCAGGCATGGTGGTGGGCATCTGTAATCCCAGCTACTTGGGAGGCTGAGGCAGGAGAATCGCTTGAAACTGGGAGGTGGAGGTTTGTAGTAAGCTGAGATCGCGCCACTGCATTCCAGCCTGGGTGACAGACTGTCTTAAAAAAAAAAAAAAAAAAAAGTCTGCCTTCTATACCCTTAGATATATGCCCTTCCATAGATAAACATGGTTAACAATTTCTTGTGTAAACTTCCAGAAATTTCCTATGCATAGTAAATCATATCTATATTAAAATATGTATCTTGTCTATCCCTTTAACAAAATAGAAATGGGAGCCATTCTACATATACATACTGTTTTATGCCCTGCTTTTTGGACTTACTGTCTTACAGCCATCTTTGTATGCTAGCACATGTAGATGTTCTTCATTCTTTTTAAAAACAATGTTGAGTAATGTTACAGCTCTTTTAGAGTTTGTCTAGCAGGCTTTCCGGTTTTCGCAGGAAAGTCCCCCCCAAAAAATATTAAAAAATAAAAAATAAAAACAATATTGAGGATTTTCTAAAATTTTTTTGCTACCTCTAACAGTGCTGCAAGGTAAATCCTTGTATATACATGCATCTTTGTGTAGTTCCTATCTATTGGTTAAATTTCTAGGGATAGAATTGCTGGGTCAAAAAAGTACTACCACATTATTCCTCAAATTTATATGCCAATTTAAAAACCAAGAATTTATGACAAGTACCTAATCTCTAAATTTTGAAGAATGAAATTAGAATTAAAGCTTCCATATGCACTATACATGTCTAAACTACAAAAGATACTCACTACTAATACTGGACACCCTCATTTGGCTTGCACACATAATATTTTCTTAAAATGGACCCAAAGGGAAAGAAAATCTATCACTTCAGCAGAAGAAATTAGGGCATCTCATAGGAGGAAATGCTGATTGTAGGAATTGGTTTAGAATTGGTTTCAAAAATCAGGTGAAATACTTTGCCTCATAATGATTTTATATTTGTAAAATTTAAGAAGCCATGTAAATATAAGCATTTATTTCTCTTTAAGTTTGAGCAGGGTATTTTCCTTTTATCCCTTGCAAATTAGGCCTTTTCTTAAATCTCCATATCTCTGCCTCTATGTCCATAGCAAAAATGTCCTCTGAAACCCTGATCCAGGTTCTAGGAACGTGCCATCTAACACTGATAGTGTTGGTATAATTAGAATGACTTCTTGTTAGGCAGCTGGATTTTCGATGTTTTTAAAATGCTGATCTGTCTCAACCAGATGCAATAGAAGGGGTGGCCTGTGGATTATGTGTTTGTCTTCCTTTTGTTGCTGGGTCATTTATATTTAATATTTTGTTTTTCTGATAATCTTAATGAATACCTGTGTAATATATTCCACAGATTTCAATGGGACAGATGTTGCAAGATTTTGGAAAATTTCTTGGGATGTTTCTTCTTGTTTTGTTTTCTTTCACAATTGGACTGACACAACTGTATGATAAAGGCTATACTTCAAAGGAGCAGAAGGACTGTGTAGGCATCTTCTGTGAACAGCAAAGCAATGATACCTTCCATTCGTGAGTGTCTTTTAAATGTTTTAGTAAATATATTTGTCTTTTTTTTTACCATCTTCTATATGAATTAGTATCTATAGAAATGGAACTTCACATTTTCTTTAAGAAATTCCTTAGTAATATTCATAAACTTTAATAAATACTTATTTTTCATGAATCACTATAGTCATCTTTACATACAGCATCTTAAATAGTGGGTCCAAGTTATTACCTTGTCTTCCCTACTGCTGTCTATCTTAACAGATGAATTCTTGGCATTTTGTGTGTTCTTAGCATTTTGAGCAATTCTTTGTCAGTCCCATGTATTGCAAGATGTTCAGCATCTCTGTCCTTCAGGTATTAAATGTCAGTAGCAACTCTCAGTCATTGTTACAGCCAAAAACGCTCACAGCTTCAACACTTTTTAAGAGGTCATTAGATTTGAGAATCATTAGAACTTCATGAACATTTTTTTCTCTAATGCATCATAAGGATTTGAATAACCTGTTCTGAGGTAAACAAAATACCTCCCCTCATTTTTAAATAAAACAATGGAGAAGAGGTGTGGAAGGACACATTTGTCGTCTTCTTATTATGTGTCAACTATTCTTTAGTTATTTTGTGTGTCATTTTATGTAAAGAATAAGATTAATGAGGCCGGGAGCCGTGGCTCACGCCTGTAATCTCAGCACTTTGGGAGGCCAAGGCGGGCGGATCATGAGGTCAGGAGATCGAGACCATCCTGGCTAACACGGTGAAACCCCATCTCTACTAAAAATACAAAAAATTAGCCGAGCATGATGGCGGGCGCCTGTATTCCCAGCTACTCAGGAGGCTGAGGCAGGAGAATGGCGTGAACCCGGGAGGCGGAGCTTGCGGTGAGCCGAGATCACGCCACTGCACTCCAGCCTGGGCGACGGAGTGAGACTCCATCTCAAAAAAAACAAAAAAGAAAAAAAAAAAAGAATAAGATTAATGAGTATGTGTCAGTGTAGCATTTACTATATACCAGACAATGTTCTAAGTGCTGAGCAAATGAAGTATTAGTAAACAAAACTACCCTGATGAAGCTTACATTCTAGGGAGGTGATACAGGCAATAAAAAGAGGAGTAAAATATTCATTGTGTTACACAGTGGTCAGGGCTACAAAGACAAAGCATGAGCAAAAGAGTGTCTGTGTGTCAGAGTTCAGTTTTAACTAAGGAGCTAGGCAGTGCCCGAGAAGAGATGACATTCATGTGAGGATCTAAAGCTGGTGAAGGAGCAAGCCATGAAGATTTCTGGGGGAAGAGCATTTACAGAGAGAGAGAATGGCAAAGGCAAGTGTCCAGAGGTAGGAGCATGACTGGTATGTTCAAGAAAAAGCCAGGCAGCCAGTGTGGATGGAATGTGTTGAATCGGAAAGGGAGTTGTAGGAAATGAAGTCAGAAAGGTAATGGGGATCATGTAGGACTTCTTTGCCCTTGTAAGGATTTTGAGTTATTGAGATTGAGAGTTATTTGAAGGTTTTGAGCAGAGGTGTGACAAAATCTAATTAGATATTAACAAATCATATAGGCTGCCTTGTTGAGAACAGACAGAAATGAAGTCAGAAAGGTAATGGGGATCATGTAGGACCTTTCTGCCCTTGCAAGGATTTTGAGTTATTGAGATTGAGAGTCATTTGAAGGTTTTGAGCAGAAGTGTGACAAAATCTAATTAGATGTTAACAAATCATATAGGCTGCCTTGTTGAGAACAGACAGAAAGGCAGCAAGGGGTTAAACAGTTACGAATAATTTATCTTCCTTAGGGTCTCTTTGTTTAAAGTAAGGCATATCTGTACTGTGGAAGTCAACATCATTTTTAAATAAAGAATTGTTCATGGACTATCAGTGTTTTATTTAAACAATTTTGATATAAACAAATGATTCATTTTTGCTAATTTCTTTAATTGCCTTTTAAACAGAAATGCAATTGTCTTTACAGGTTCATTGGCACCTGCTTTGCTTTGTTCTGGTATATTTTCTCCTTAGCGCATGTGGCAATCTTTGTCACAAGATTTAGCTATGGAGAAGAACTGCAGTCCTTTGTGGGAGCTGTCATTGTTGGTACATACAATGTTGTGGTTGTGATTGTGCTTACCAAACTGCTGGTGGCAATGCTTCATAAAAGCTTTCAGTTGATAGCAGTAAGTTCATCTTTTAAAAACTTTATATTCTCCTCACACCATACTAAATGCATACAATAAATAAGATAGCCAAAGATTATAAGATTATAAGAATTGAAAAATAGTATTTTTAAATTAAATATAGATTTTTAAAATGTAAGTAACGTATAATAATTGCAAATGTTGAACAAAATTTTTTCTGCAAGGTGTGGAAACATCCCCCATATTTGTGTATGTATTAATATTCTAGTTTGCTTTTTAATTTGCCATTTATATAGAATCATGAAGACAAAGAATGGAAGTTTGCTCGAGCGAAGTTATGGCTTAGCTACTTTGATGACAAATGTACATTACCTCCACCTTTCAACATCATTCCCTCACCAAAGACTATCTGCTATATGATCAGTAGCCTCAGTAAGTGGATTTGCTCTCATACATCAAAAGGCAAGGTCAAACGGCAAAACAGTTTAAAGGTAAGAAATTAGAAGCTTGAATGGCAACATAAAAGTTTTAACAATTCCTAATCTCAGATATTTCTGAAAGCATAAGTATGCAAGTTCCCTAAGGGCTGTGACTGTCTGACTTTTTTTCACTGCTATATTCCCTAATGTACGGCATCGCATCTAACATAAAGTAAGGATTCAATAAATACTATTGAGAGTGAGAGGGCTGGGTGTGGTGGCTCACGCTTGTAATCCCAGCACTTTGGGAGGCTGAGGCAAGCACATCACTTGAGGTCAGGAGTTTGAGACCAGCCTGGTGAAACCCCGTCTCTACTGAAAACACAAAAATTACCCAGGTGTGTTTCTTTTGCTTTGCAGAAGCTCTTTAGTTTAATTAGATCCTATTTGTCAATTTTGGCTTTTGTTGCCATTGCTTTTGGTGTTTTAGACATGAAGTCCTTGCCCATGCCTATGTCCTGAATGGTATTGCCTAGGTTTTCTTCTAGGGTGTTTATGGTTTTAGGTCTAACACGTAAGTCTTTAATCCATCTTGAATTAACTTTTGTATAACATGTAAGGAAGGGAACCAGTTTCAGCTTTCTACATATGGCTAGCCAGTTTTCCCAGCACCATTTATTAAATAGGGAATTCTTTCCCCATTGCTTGTTTTTGTCAGGTTTGTCAAATATCAGATGGTTGTAGATATGCAGCATTATTTCTGAGGGCTCTGTTCTGTTCCATTGATCTATATCTCTGTTTTGGTACCAGTACCATGCTGTTTTGGTTACTGTAGCCTTGCAGTATAGTTTGAAGTCAGGTAGCGTGATGCCTCCAGCTTTGTTCTTTTGGCTTAGGATTGACTTGGCGATGTGGGCTCTTTTTTGGTTCCATATGAACTTTAAAATAGTTTTTTCCAATTCTATGAAGAAAGTCATTGGTAGCTTGATGGGGATGGCATTGAATCTATAAATTACCTTGGGCAGTATGGCCATTTTCACGATACAGTGAACAGGCAACCTACAAAATAGGAGAAAATTTTCGCCACCTACTCATCTGACAAAGGGCTAATATCCAGAATCTACAAAGAACTCAAACAAATTTACAAGAAAAAAACAAACAACCCCATGAAAAAGTGGGCAAAGGATATGAAGACACTTCTCAAAAGAAAACATTTATGCAGCCAAAAAACACATGAAAAAATGCTCATCATCACTGACCATCAGAGAAATGCAAATCAAAACCACAATGAGATACCATCTCACACCAGTTAGAATGGCCATCATTAAAAAGTCAGGAAACAACAGGTGCTGGAAAGGATGTGGAGAAATAGGAACACTCTTACACTGTTGGTGGGACTGTAAACTAGTTCAACCATTGTGGAAGTCAGTGTGGCAATTCCTCAGGGAGCTAGAACTAGAAATACCATTTGACCCAGCCATCCCATTACTGGATATATACCCAAAGGACTATAAATCATGCTGCTATAAAGACACATGCACATGTATGTTTATTGCGGCACTATTCACAATAGCAAAGACTTGGAACCAACCCAAATGTCCAACAACGATAGACTGGATTAAGAAAATGTGGCACATATATACCATGGAATACTATGCAGCCATAAAAAATGACGAGTTCATGTCCTTTGTAGGGACATGGATGAAACTGGAAATCATCATTCTCAGTAAACTATCGCAAGAACAAAAAACCAAACACCGCATGTTCTCACTCATAGGTGGGAATTGAACAATGAGAACACATGGACACAGGAAGGGGAACATCACACTCCAGGGACTGTTGTGGGGTGGGGGGAGGGGTGAGGGATAGCATTAGGAGATATACCTAATGCTAAATGATGAGTTAATGGGTGCAGCACACCAACATGGCACATGTATACATATGTAACAAACCTGCACATTGTGCACATGTACCCTAAAACTTAAAGTATAATAATAATAAAATAAAATTAAAAAATTAGCCAGGTGTGGTGGCGTGTGCCTGTAGTCCCAGCTACTCAGGAGGCTGAGGCAGGAGAATCGCTTGAACCCAGGAGGTGGAGGCTGCAGTGAGCCAGGATCACGCTACTGCACTCCAGCCTGGGTGACAGAGCGAGACTCCACCTCAAAACAAACAAACAAACAAATATATGTATATATTTGTTTGTATATATATATACACACACACATATAATTATTAAGAATGAGAGATAGTACCGAGATTTTTTTTTTACTTTTCAGATCCCTCCAATATATAAAATTTCATCTCATAGTTTTAAAACATGGGAAATATTCGAAATACCTATTCTGTCACTGTAGCTAAAGAATGACTACTAGAATCAGCTCATATTTTTCTGGTTCTTCTTGAAAGTTATTCGATACATCAATAATTCAATATATGTTACTATAAATCAGGGGTTGGGACATTTTTTCTGTAAAGGTCCAGATAGTAAATACTTTACACTTTTCAAGCTGAGACAAAATCAGAGATAATGTAAGCAGTGATACAATAAGAGAGAAAACAAATTTTCACAAAACTTTTGTTGATAAAAGTCAAAATATAACAATAACAGTAATAATTTTTTTAAAACAGGTCTACTAGTGAAAAAAATGGAATTCCTTTTGGGAGGGGATAAAATTTCACTTAATTAGAGTTTAAAATTAGTGTTACTATCAATTGATGATAAATGTTCATCTGTAAAATCTATTCTTAGCTCACAGGCTGTAAAGTCAGGATATGTACCATATTTGGCTTGTGGGTTGTAGTTTGCCAATCCCTGCTATAAACTAAGGATTCCTAAGACTAATTTTTTTCAATCAAGATAAACATAAAATTAAATTCATTAAACAAATATGCAGGCTATATTTGTTTTAAACAAGTGTTGAATATTATACCATGTAGTAGCAAAACTATAGTCTAATAAAGCATTTAAAGATGTGTTTGTGTCTGTGAATATATTTTTAAACTCTACCTCATTTAAATATCATTTCTGCATATCCTTAGTATCATATTGTTGTTTTGAAGGAATGGAGAAATTTGAAACAGAAGAGAGATGAAAACTATCAAAAAGTGATGTGCTGCCTAGTGCATCGTTACTTGACTTCCATGAGACAGAAGATGCAAAGTACAGATCAGGCAACTGTGGAAAATCTAAACGAACTGCGCCAAGATCTGTCAAAATTCCGAAATGAAATAAGGGATTTACTTGGCTTTCGGACTTCTAAATATGCTATGTTTTATCCAAGAAATTAACCATTTTCTAAATCATGAAGAGAATAATTTTCAATAACAGATCCAAAAGACTATATTGCATAACTTGCAATGAAATTAATAAGATATATATTGAAATAAAAAATTATGTAAAAGCCATTCTTTAAAATATTTATAGCATAAATATATGTTATGTAAAGTGGGCATATAGAATTAGTTTTTTAAACCTTCTGTTAGTGGCTTTTTGCAGAAGCAAAACAGATTAAGTAGATAGATTTTGTTAGCATGCTGCTTGGTTTTCTTACTTAGTGCTTTAAAATGTTTTCTTTTTATGTTTAAGAGGGGCAGTTATAAATGGACACATTGCCCAGAAGGTTTTGTAAAATGAAGACCAGCAAATGTGGGCTGATCTGCTTCATAGGATACACTTGAAATATAGAAGTTATGTTTTAAATATCTCTGTTTTAGGAGTTCACATATAGTTCAGTATTTATTGTTTAGGAGTATAATTTTATTTTATCTAAAATAATAGTCTTTTTTTTGTATTTTGTTATAATCTTAAGCAACAAAGAAAAAACCCTAATATTTGAATCTATTTATGTCTTTCAATTTAAATTCACTTCAGTTTTTGTTATTGTAATATATTTACTTTTACATGGTTATAATCACTTTATATTTTTAATGTTTTTTTCACTTAATATTTTATATATACATTTCCATGTATTGATGTAGTCCACATTTAAATTTTTGTAGAATTATATAGTTTTTGAAAAATACAGTCAGTAGATGTTTTATTTTTTAGCTATTCAATTATGTTTATAAGTTTGCATAGCTACTTCTAGACATTTGGTTGGTTTTAATTTTTTTGTATCATAATAGTCCAATTTTTTTTTCAAGTTGGAGTGAATGTTTATAGTTTTAAGATAGGAGACACTTTTTTATCACATGTAGTCACAACCTGTTTTGTTTTTGTAAAACATAGGAAGTCTCTTTAATGCAATGATTTGTTTTATATTTGGACTAAGGTTCTTGAGCTTATCTCCCAAGGTACTTTCCATAATTTAACACAGCTTCTATAAAAGTGACTTCATGCTTTCTTGTGGATCATTCTTGCTGCTTAAGATGAAAAGCATTGGTTTTTTAAAATTAGAGAATAAAATATGTATTTAAATTTTTTGTGTGTTCACATAAAGGGATGTAGCTAAAATGTTTTCATAGGCTATTATATATTCTCGCAGCATTTCCAGTTAAGAGGATATTAGGTATATAATTCTCTTCTTAACTGAACGTCAGATGGTCTTACGCCACAGGGTGCAGGTAACCCTTGGTCTGTAAGCACCACCAATCCAGGGATCATTATCTAAATAGGTTACTATTATGTTTCATCTTGCTTTTGCATTTTTATTTTTTAATTTCCAAATTTTAAGTGTTCCCTCTTTGGGGCAAATTCTTATAAAAATGTTTATTGTAAAGTTATATATTTTGTCTACGATGGGATTATGCACTTCCCAATTGGGATTTTACATCTGGATTTTTAGTCATTCTAAAAAATACCTAATTATTAAAACATTTATAGAGTGCCTACTGTCTGCATGAGTTGAGTTGCTTCTGAGGTACATTTTGAATGACAGCATATTGTAAGAAAAAAGGTGAATAAAATTTGACATTAAATTATAAATGGATAGAGTCTGTTCATTGTATTACCAATTTTAAAGAGTTGAGATATACAGTAGTCCCCCTTTACCTGTAGTTTCACTTTCCATGGTTTCAGTTACCCACAGTCAATCATAATCCAAAAATATTGAATGAAAAATTCCAGAAATAATTCTTGAAGTTTTTGTTTGTTTACTTTTTAGAGACAGAATCTCTCTTTGCCCGGGCTTACTCTGCAGTGGCGTGATCATACCTCACTGCAGCCTTGAACTCCTGGGCTCAAGCAATCCTCCTGCCTCAGCCTCCCAAATTTCTGGGATTACAAGTGTGAGCCTCCATGCTCAGACAATTCTTAAGTTCTAAGTTGTTCACTGTTCTGAGTCACATGATGAAATCTCATGCCATCCTGCCTGGGCGTGAATCATCCCTTTGTTCAGCATATTCACACAGTATATACTATCCACCACTTAATCACTTAGTATCATTCTCTGTTATCAGATTGACGGTCATGGCATCCCACTGCTTGTGTAACCCTTGCTTTATGTGTAACCCTAATTTTATTTTATAATGGCCCCAAAGTGCAAGAGTTGTGATGCAGGCAATTCGAATACGCCAAAGAGAAGCTGTAGCCTGCTTCCTTTAAGTGCAAAGGTGAAAGCTCTTGACTTAAGGAACTTCAGGAAAGAGAAAAAATGTATCTATGGTAACATTTACAGTAAGAACGAATCTTTTGTCTGGGAAATTGTGAAAAAGAAAAAAATCTGTGCTAATTTTGCTGTTACACCTGAAACTGCAAAAGTTACAGCCACAGTGTGGGAAGTGCTTAGTTAAGATGGAAAAGGCGTTAAATTTGTGGGTGGACAGTATGAACAGAAACGTATTCCAGTTGACGGCAATTGGGCTCAGTAGTATCTGTGGTTTCAGCCATCCGCTGGGGTGTTGGAATATATCCCCTGTGGATAAGGGGGGACTACTCTACCATGTTTTGAAATAATCTGTCAAAGACCTGTATGTGAACATTTATAGAAGCTGTATTCATGGTGTCAAACTGAAAACAACCAAATGTCCATTAACTAGTGACTGGATCAGCAAATTGTACATCCATACAATGACAATTTATTCAGCAGTAAAAAGGAATTGTATCAGTCACAATCAGAGAAACAGAGCTACTAGGATATTTGCAGGCACACATGTATGTGTGTGTATAGTGATTTGTTTACAGGGATCTGACATTACACAACTGTTGGAGTTGGTAAGCAGTCTCTGTAAGTCTCTGTTTTTTTATCTAATGCTAGAGCAGAGCTGGACGTCCACAGAGTAGGCAGGTGGGAAGAAAAGATGGATGTCAAGTGGGAGAGATCAGGGACAAGCTAAAACCCATGAAGACAGACCAAGTCCCATGTGACTCCTCATATCTCCAGCCTTATGATGTGGTACCCTGTTGGAGAAGTGTTGCCCTTTGCCACTTGCTTTTGCAAGTATGTTGCTAAACACTCACTTGGCCCAGGAATCAGAGAAGCTGAAGGAAGATCCAAGGAAAGGTGGGTCAACTGTAGGCCTGGCTGCTGCCCCACATTAGCAAAGTGAACCAGCAGATAAGTTACAGCACGTGTGAGCTGCAGAAGTGCCCGCATCAAGAACAAAATGGCTGCTGCTTCACTTCTGCTCTCCAGTCTCGCACTAAAATGTCTCTTGTAACTGGAAGCATACAAGAAAGGGAATTTTGGGAAACATAATTAGGCCTAGCCAAGTTGATACATTATAAAGCCACCACAGGAACAAACTGCTGATATATGTAATAGCATGGATGGATTTTAAAAGTGAAAGAAGCCAGTCACAAAAGACTACAATACTTTATGGTTCCATTTAGATGACATTCTAGAAAAGACAAAACTATAGGAACTGAAATCAGATCATTGAGTACCAGGGTCTAGTGGTCTAGGAGACGACGGACTGCACAGCTCATCAAACTGTATGCTTAAATAGAGTGAATTTTAATGTATAGAAATTATGCCTTAATAACCCAGACAAAAAAATCTAAAATACAATGCTACAACATAGTAAAATAAATAAGAAAATAACAGTGGAATCTTAAAATTCATTACCACTGCCAAAGAAAGCAGTGCTTGCATCTGCAAGTTGGTAGCCCATCACTCACACAGCACAGTGGGGTACAGTAATAAATGCCAAAGTGAATAACTTCGTATTACTTTTTCAAAATTATTTTTGCTATTTAGATTCTATGATTTTTCATTTAAATTTTGGAATCTATCAATTTCTTTAAAAAAAAACCTTGGGATTTTTATTGGAATTGCATTGAAACTAGAGACCACTTTGGGAAGAACTGACATCTTAGCAGTATTGTCTAAACTATCAACATGATGTAGCTTCTCATTTATTTAAGTCTTCCTTAATTTCCCTTAGCAATGTTTTATAGTTTTTAGCATTGAAATCTAATAGCATTATATATTAATAACTAAAAAAATAGAATGAGATTCTACTCACATGCAATCCCAATGAAGACCAGTTTGCTTATCATTTAGTTATGTGTTCAGATTTCAAAGCTTAACATCTTTCCTTAAAGTAACTACAGGTTGTTGTTATTAATTGTTTGAAGGATACAAACCAACTGCTAATCATTGACAGTCTTTCTTTAAAAATGATAAAAGTGGAAGTGCTCTTAATCTTATTAATAAATACTTATTATCTCTTTTCTACCTGATAAACTTTCTTTGATTCCTTAGACTTCAAAATTTTTGTTTTCCTCAGAAAATACATGTATAAAATACCAAACAAATTGAGGGTATAAGTCCTGGGAGTAAACCAACTGGGTCTAGTTATTCAGATTACACTAAGAAACTAGTAATAGTATCAGGGATAATCACTGCTCTGAATTTCTCATTTGTAAGTTAATTTATTAGTTTTCTGGCATCACGGCCCCATTCGTAAACAAGCTGTATTTCTGAAGGATATACTTAGAAGAATTTCCCATTACAGTGCTTCTCTTCATTTGATAATTTCACATTGTTTTTTCCTATTCTGCTCTCCCTACCCCCAGACTGAAATAAATATTTCAGATATGTAACACGTAAATTAGGAAAATTTTTATATACTAGTTGATGCTTTAAAAATAACCGTCTTCTGTAATCCCAGCACTTTGGGAGGCTGAGGTGGGTGGATCACAAGGTCAGGAGATCGAGACCATCCCGGCTAACACAGTGAAACCCCATCTCTACTAAGAATACAAAAGTGCCGGGCGCGGTGGCTCAAGCCTGTAATCCTAGCACTTTGGGAGGCAGAGGTGGGCGGATCACGAGGTCAGGAGTTCGAGACCATCCTGGCCAACATAGTGAAACCCTGTCTCTACTAAAAATACAAAAAAATTAGCCGGGCGTGGTGGCGGGCGCCTGTAGTCCCAGCTACTCGGGAGGCTGAGGCAGGAGAATGGCATGAACCCGGGAGGCGGAGCTTGCAGTGAGCCGAGATGGTGCCACTGCACTCCAAGCCTGGGGGACAGAGCCAGACTCTGACTTAAAAAAAAAAGAAAAAAGAATACAAAAAAATTAGCCAGGCATGGTGGCAGGTACCCGTAGTACCAGCTACTCAGGAGGCTGGGGCAGGAGAATGGCATGAACCCGGAAGGCGGAGCTTACAGTGAGTCGAGATCACGCCACTGCACTCCAGCCTGGGCGACGGAGCAAAACTCTGTCTCAAAAAAACATAAAAACAAAAAAAAAAACTATCTTTAAGAGACATGATTTCTGATATAAATTAAATTATAGTAATAAAAGAGGCAAAACAGCAGGTTTGTGTAGGAGGTAAATGTATGTTTAAAAAAAAAAAAAAAACTACTATCCCAGCCAATCCAATATGTGACAAATAAGTTCCTTTTTTTTCATCCTGCTACCAGGAATCTGGTAAATTATTTCTCCCTCTCTCTCTCTCCCCATTAGAAAGGTTATTTAATCCATCCTTCAATTTTAGGCAAATTTATTCTTATTGAAAGATAAAATGGGCCAGGCGTGGTGGCTCACGCCTGTAATCCCAGCACTTTGGGAGGCCAAAGTGGGTGGATCACCTGAGGACGGTAGTTTGAGACCAGCGTGACCAACATGGAGAAACCCTGTCTCTACTAAAAATACAAAATTAGCCTGGCGTGGTGGTGGCGCATGCCTGTAATCCCAGCTACTCCGGAGGCTGAAGCAGGAGAATAGCTTGAACCCGGGAGGTGGAGGTTGTGGTGAGCCGAGATTGTGCCATTGCACTCCAGCCTGGGCAACAAGAGTGAAACTCCGTCCCAAAAAAAAAAAAAAAAAAAAAGATAAAATGATTGAGTGCTGTTTTAAAAATTTTAAGGAGGAAAATACACAAGCTGCCTCAGTAACTCATTCAGAAACTGAATTAATTCTGTGAGGTAATTCAGCTTCTCATTTTAAAATTCATTTCCTCCAATTTTATTTCAACAGAAAAAGCAATCACAATATTTTCTGTGTTTGCTTGAATGCAGATGTTTTCTTCTCCCATCCACCCCCACTGACCCCAGTGACAGAGTCTCACAATATTTCCCAAGCTGGAAGTACAGTGGCTATTCACAGGTGCCATCATAGCACACTACAGCCTCCAACTCCTGGGCTAAAGAGAACCTCCTACCTCAGCCTCCCAAGTAGCTGGGACTACAGGAGTGTGCTACCACACCCAGCCTCTTTCTTTTGAAAAGCTGTAAAACAAGACCAGACACAAGAAGGAACAGTTCTCTCATTCTCTTTTGCATCCTCACTCTAAGTATGGTATTAATGTTGAATGGCACAAAGTTATTGAATAAAAATTTAGCCATTATCTGTTAGTGTAAATATTCTAGGAATGACATCTAGTTTATTAAATACTCTTAACAATTGTGTGCTCCAGATCCTATTTTCTCAAACTGGATTAAAAGAAAACTTAGATTCCCTGCTTCAACCTTCTAATTTAATACACAGGAAAACTAGCATTTTGAGTAATTTGTCCAAGTTTATATACTGACTGGAGATACTTAATTCAATTGATTTTTCCTGTCAGTCAATATATATCCAAAACCTTTCCATTTTTGAATTAGCTTCTCATTGTAGGTTCATCTTGGTCAGCAAACAGAACTTAAGTTCCTACTTTTCTAAATAACTAATTTGTTAAAAACTTTCATGACGAGGGTCAAGCAGAGACCAGCAAGATGAGCAAGAGTTGGAGGAAGAGGATGGACAGGTAGTGAACATCATAGGAAAGGGGGAGTTAGCCTCAGAAAGTAACAGCCAGACCAGAAGGGACCAGAGTGTTTAAAGCAGACACACTGGTGAATTTCATTTCTGTGCCACTTTCTATCCTAATCAATTTGAATACTCAGCCAGGCACGGTGGCTCATGCCTGTAATCTCAGCACTTTAGGAGGCCAAGGCAGGTGGGTCACCTGAGGTCAGGAGTTCGAGACCAGCCTGGCCAACATAGTGAAACATTAGCTGGGCGTGGTGGTGTGCGGCTGTAATCCCAGCTACTCAGGAGGCTGAGGCAGGAGAATAGTTTGAACCTGGGAGGCAGAGGTTGCAGTGAGCCAAAATCATGCCACTGCACTCCAGCCTGGTCAACAGAGTGAAACTCCATGTCAAAAAAAAAAAAAAAAAAAAAATTAAATATTCAAGGATCCAGAAAACCACTTAAGACCATAAGGGATCTCAGAAAGGATCCGATTCAACTTCATGTTACAGATAAGGAAACTAAAGTTCTCCCACTGCCACACTGTGAATGAGAATCCAAGTCTTTTTCCTTTTCACCCGGGAGGCTCTTACCTGCATTATGTTACTATTAATATCAGGTTTTTTGTGTGAGATGAATTAATCAGATGTATGAAGTCTTACTTTCAGCTTGTAAATTTTCTTAATAGGTTTCTATACTTAAAAGCTTCATCTCATTGTTGAAATCTAACCCAATCTTAGTATTAGAATGCTACAGGGACATCATTCAAAGATGTTTCATTTATATCTAATCAAATTTTAGCCTTTTAAACTCAATTGTTGACTTTGTTTTTAAAAGGGAGAAGCAAATGACAAAAAAATCAAAACCAGGATTTTTAATAATAACTTTAGAATACTTCAGAACCAATTTTTATGTACATCCCAGAGCTACTCACCCAGAACACCCAATTCCATGCATTCATGGGCAATCCCACACTTGTACATCCAGAGAGCCTTTGTCAAAAAGAGACTATTCATGGCCCAGTGCTGTGGCTCACGCCTATAATCCCAGCACTTTGGGAGGCCAAGGCAGATGGATCACCTGAGGTCAGGAGTTCAAGACCAGCCTGGCCAACATGGCGAAACCCCATCTCTACTAAAAATACAAAAATTAGCTGGGCGTGGTGGTGGGCACCTGTAATCCCAGCTACTCAGGAGGCTAACGCAGAAGAATCGCTTGAACCCGAGGGGTGGAGGTTGCAGTGAGCCAAGATTGTGCCACTTCACTCCACCCTGGGCAAAAGAGGGAAATTTCATCTCCAAGGGGGGGAAAAAGAGGCTTTTTGTGTGCAGGGTCCTTAATTCAAGGCTCTTAATTATAAAAGGAAAAAAATATTCAATGTTTTGTCCTTAGACAAGGGCTTATTTACACACCTAAGAGATAAGCATGGAAAATTTTGTATTTGAATCACCTGCAGGTTACCTTGGGTTTTCTATCTGGACAAGCATAACATCTCTCTACTATAATAGTCTTGTTTCTCCCTTTCCAATCCTTATATCATATATTTCATTTTCTTGCCTTACCACGCTGTCTAGATCCCTCAGTACAATTTCTAATAGATATGACAATTTCAGGCATTCGTGTCTTACCACTGATCTTAACAGAAATGCTTTCAATATTTCACCATTAAGTATAAGCTTTGCTGCAGATTTTCTTGTCAACTTAAGGACATTTTTTTCTATTCATAGTTTTCTCAGGGTTAATTTTTTGTCAGGAATAAATGTTGAATTAGATTAATGTTTTTTCTGCATTATTAAAATCAAATGAACATTCTCCATCTATTGTGAACAGGGCTCAACAGTACCTTTCCCCATTCTGTTAAGAATTTGGCCTTTAACTGTAGTTTAGGTTACCTAGTAATCTGATAATACAGTATGTCAGCTATGTTGCTAGGCATACTTGCTTATGGTAAAAATGAGCCCTGATAGGTAAACTGCATCTGGATTGGGAGGAATGATCCTTGAACTACGAATACCTGATGGGGAGACATTGGCTGCGCTTTCCTGAGTGCCTAACTCTTTGAACTCGGCACGTCATCTGTGAGGAGTCAGGACGCTGTGCTTATGGAGTTGTAAGAGATACTGGCTTCTGTGGAGATGTGACCTTTCAGCTGGTGTGTCTACACCCACTTGTGTTCACCTGACTGAATTTTTTTTTCTCCTTGATTCTGAGACATCATCTAGGGAGGCAAAAGAAAACAGCTAATGTTTCGCTGTGTAAACTTCTGCCAGACTGCTACAAGGATTCTCACAGAAAAAGAAATTCTGACACTGTCCTGCTGTTGAACTCTCATCCCTGTGCTATATCCTTCTTAGGACATTAGTACCAAGAAAGATCCGTGGTGTTTTTAAGAGCCTGAATGTTTCATTGCACCTTAGTGTCCCTAGTTAGTATTGCGGATCTATTTATTCTGTAAAGTATGTTCATTGATTTTCTAATGTTAAATCAACCATGCATCCCTGGGATAAAGCCAACTTGATCATGATCTGTTTCATTTGCTGAATTTTGTTTGACAATGTTTTGTTTAGAGTTTTTGCACCTGTGTTCCTAGGTGGATGCAAGCAGACTGGAGATTTTCCTGGTTCCTACTGTCTCTAAAGTTTTGGTATTAAGATTATATTAATCTCATAAAAAGAATTGCTGAGTGCTCCTTCCTTATGCGTACTCTGGAATAGTTTATGTTACATTGATAGTATTTACCACTTAAATGTTTGGTAGGCCTTCCAGGTAAAGCTATCTAGGCCCCAAGTTTTATTTGAGGAAGTATTTTAAACTACAGATTAAATTTCTTTAATGATTATAGGACTACTTAGGTATTCTATTTCTACTAGAGTCAGTGTTAAGTTCTCAAAGCCCAGCTTCACCTCCCCTCCTCGGATTTTGTCCACTTTATCTAAGTTTTCAAATCTATGAGCATAAAGTGGTTCGTAGTATCTTATCTTCTTTTAAGATTCTGAAAAATCTGCAGTAAGGTCCTCTTTCAATACAAAATTGGTTTAATTATCTGTTTTTACTTCTTTTCTTGCTTAATTTGGTCAGAGTTTTGTCAATTATATTAGTCATTTTAAAGAACCAACATTTGGCTTTCCTTTTTTCTATTATTTAAGATGACAGTTTTATTCAATTTCTGCTCTATGCTATTTTATCCTACCTTTTAAAAGTTTATGGTGTTTTCCTAAGTTCCCAATTTGTATATTCACAATTTCCACCCTTTCTTTTATAATGTAAACATGTAAGATTATAAATTTTAAAGTGTTGTTTAAGCTGCATTTCACACATTTTTAAATGCAGTTTTTATTTTTTTATTTTTTATTATTATACTTTAGGTTTTAGGGTACATGTGCACAATGTGCAGGTTTGTTACATATGTATCCATGTGCCATGTTGTTTTGCTGCTCCCATTAACTCGTCATTTAGCATTAGGTATATCTCCTAATGCAGTCCCTCCCCTCTCCCCCAACCCCACAACAGTCCACAGAGTGTGATGTTCCCCTTCCTGTGTCCATGAGTTCTCACTGTTCAGTTCCCACCTATGAGTGAGAACATGCGGTGTTTGGTTTTTTGTCCTTGTGATAATTTACTGAGAATGATGTTTTCCAGCTTCATCCATGTCCCTACAAAGGACATGAACTCATCATTTTTTATGGCTGCATAGTATTCCATGGTGTATATGTGCCACATTTTCTTAATCCAGTCTATCGTTGTTGGACATTTGGGTTGTACAAACAAATGGAAGAACATTCCATGCTCATGGGTTGGAAGAATCAATATCATGAAAATGGCCATACTGCCCAAGGTAATTTATAGATTCAATGCCATCCCCATCAAGCTACCAATGACTTTCTTCACAGAATTGGAAAAAACTACTTTAAAGTTCATATGGAACCAAAAAAGAGCCCATATCGCCAAGTCAATCCTAAGCCAAAAGAACAAAGCTGGAGGCATCACGCTACCTGACTTCAAACTATACTACAAGGCTACAGTAACCAAAACAGCATGGTACTGGTACCACAACAGAGACATAGATCAATGGAACAGAACAGAGCCCTCAGAAATAATGCTGCATATCTACAACTATCTGATCTTTGACAAACCTGACAAAAACAAGAAATGGGGAAAGGATTCCCTATTTAATAAATGGTGCTGGGAAAACTGGCTAGCCATATGTAGAAAGCTGAAACTGGATCCCTTCCTTACCCTTATACAAAAATTAATTCAAGATGGATTAAAGACTTAAATGTTAGACCTAAAACCATTAAAATCCTACAAGAAAACCTAGGCAATACCATTCAGAACATAGGCATGGGCAAGGACTTCATGTCTAAAACACCAAAAGCGATGGCAACAAAAGCCAAAATTGACAAATGGGATCTAATTAAACTAAAGAGCTTCTGCACAGCAAAAGAAACTGCCATCAGAGTGAACAGACAACCTACAGAATGGGAGAAAATTTTTGCAACCTACTCATCTGACAAAGGGCTAATATCCAGAATCTACAATGAACTCAAACAAATTTACAAGAAAAAAACAAACAACCCTATCAAAAAGTGGGTGAAGGACATGAACAGACACTTCTCAAAAGAAGACATTTATGCAGCCAAAAAACATATGAAAAAATGCTCATCATCACTGGCCATCAGAGAAATGCAAATCAAAACCACAGTGAGATACCATCTCACACCAGTTAGAATGGCGATCATTAAAAAGTCAGGAAACAACAGGTGCTGGAGAGGATGTGGAGAAATAGGAACACTTTTACACTGTTGGTGGGACTGTAAACTAGTTCAACCATTGTGGAAGTCAGTGTGGCGATTCCTCAGGGATCTAGAACTAGAAATACCATTTGACCCAGCCATCCCATTACTGGGTATATGCCCAAAGGACTATAAATCATGCTGCTATAAAGACACATGCGCACGTATGTTTATTGCGGCACTATTCACAATAGCAAAGAGTTGGAACCAACCCAAATGTAAATGCAGTTTTTCTATTGTTCAGTTTTTAATATTTTGTTTTCCATTATGGTTTCCTTTTTATCATGAGTTGAAAGTACATTTCTTAATTTCCAATTTTTTTCTTATGTTTTTTGTTGTTTACTTTTTGTTATTAATTTCTAGTTGTTTACTGGTGTTAGAGATGGCTGTTTGATACCAGTTGTTTGAAATTTGTTGGAATTTGCTTCATGGTGCATGGCAAGTGCTGAAATTGTTCCATATGAGCTCAAAATAATGTGCCCTTGGTTCTGTTCTACATATGTGTGTTAGGTAAATCTAGCTAATTCTGTGGTTCAACACTTCCACATTTTTAGTGTTTTCTCTTTTAAATCTGTCAATTACTGAGAGAAACATGTTAAAACCTCCCATTATGATGGTAAACTTGTCCATTTCTATTTATGTCAGATTTAGTTATATATTTTGAAGGATGTTATTAGCTGTGTGCAAATTTAGAATTGTTATATCTCCTTGTAACTCTCTTCATCTTGAGTAATGCCTTGAAGTATTTTTTTTCTAGTATTAATAAAACCATACCGTTTTTGTTTTGGTTAATGTTTGCCTGGTGTACTGTATTTATCTTTTTCTATCCCTTTCCTCTCAACTTTTCCATGTCCTCATGTTTTAGATGTCTCTTTCAAATAGCACATAGTTGTATTTCTTTTTCTAAGCCAGACTGACCATTTTGACATATAACTTTCAGTACTTAGTTTAGGTGTTTACTGAAATTATTGATATGTTTTTATTTTTACCTTATTTTGTTGTATTTTTCCTGGTTTCACTTTCTTTAATTTCTTCTTTTTTTTTCCTCTGCTGGTTTTAAATGTTGGTGCTCTATTTATATTATTTATGCTCTATTTATATTATTATTTTATATTACCCTAGAAAAATTAATGTAAATACTTAAATTATCAAAGTCCTAAGTTAATATTTTTATCTTTCTCTCTCTCAATATGAGGTCTTTAGAATACTTAGGTCTAATCTTTTTAAAAAACGTTTGCTTGCTAATTGAACTTCATTGCAAATTTTTTGTTTCCATTTATATAAAAAAAAAAAATTTGTTTGCTTGAATCCATGAACTCAAGCAAAAGGTGTTTCTGATTAATATTACTTAACTCACATTAGAACTTTCTGATTAGTGGCTGTTTAATTATAGGGCTTTTCTTTAAGGGAGTTTTTTTGTCATTAGTTGATACCATTTAAACAGTCCAGAAATAAATGGGAGCCTGGTAGCAGTAGTCTATTAATACATGAAAGAAAAGAAGGTAAATGTCTTCCAATTAAGGTTAACTTGCAAGTAAATAAATAACAGAATTTAAGCCTTGGGAACTTGGCAAAAATCTTAAATGTTCATTTACAGGAATTCAAAGGATGAAAATCAAGCTAGCAAGATGCTCTGAAACAGTGAGATTTATTTATAATTTTGAAATGTTTTGTGATATGTTAGTATGGTCACCTATTCATTCTTCATGTGTATTTGATTCCCCAAGTATAAATACTGAAAAACAAAAACAAAACCTTACCAACTATTCTTGAAAAATAAACAATTCCTAAAAGAGAAAATAGTATGGGATCCCAGAAGTTATGTAGTCTAACTCCCTCCAATTATAACTAAGGAAACTAAACTTCAGTCAAAATAAAGGTGTCTTAGTCTGTTCTGTGCTGCTATAACAGAATATCTCAGACTGGGTAATTTATAAAATTTATAAAGAACAGATATTTGTTTCTTACAGTTCTGGAGGCTGGGAAGTCCAAAGTCAATGGCCCACATCTGGTGACGGCCTTCTCGCAGCATCATCCCATGGCAGAAGGCGGAAATGCAAGAGAGCACATGAACACATCAACACATGTGCATGCCCAAAAGAGAAAGAGAACAATGGAGTGGGGACGCAGGGGGCCAAATTCATCCTTTTACCAAGGACCCATTCTCACGATAACTAACTTACTCCCATGATAATGGCATTAATCCATTCGTGAGGGCTCTGCCTCATAAAAGAGCCCACCTCTCAACACTGTTGCATTGAGGATTTACTTTCCAACAAATAAACTTTAGAGGATACAGTCAAACCATAGAAAAATTATTTTTTAAAAAGGAAAGAAGTTACAAAGTAGTTGTTATTCCAGAAAGAGCAGCTTCACAATTCATCTTATCTCTATGTTTTGAATAACTGAAGTAAAAGACAAACCAGTGCCACACACTGTTAACCATGAATCCCCTAAGCAGTTATAAAATACTGTGTCAGAGATGTCAACAGTATGAATAGTTTAGATTACTCTTCTCAGTTTTTACCCCACTGTGACCCAAGCCCCCACTCACCTAGAGAAGTCTTTCCGCTGGTCATGCAGAAGGTTGATACCTGCCAGCATGCTGCTTGTAATTCACCAATAGGAGATTCTATTCAGAAAGAAGAAATACTGAAATCTTTAGGATTCCCTCCTAAGTCCCAGAACATGTATTCTTGAAGGGAAGCAACTTGCTCTGAGAAGGCTGGAATCAATGAGGAGTCCACAGTTACATCCTTGCTGGGCGCAGCTGGTCTGCGAAGTTCAGCTGGCTAAGAGAACTTTCTAAAAGCTGACACTGGCCAGGGAAGCCAGTCACCCACCATCATCAGGGTCTTCTAGTTCATCTACTTCCTCAACTGCAGAATTCCCTGGTGCTGATGGCTCCTCAGTGGGAAAGTATGGGAGCAGTTTCTGACCTGCCTGCCAGCCCAATTTCGTCGTTTCCTTAGGCTCACCCAGCTGCTGTAACAGAGGGAACAGAGTTCCTTTTGAACTTCTATTTTGCCACCCTTTAAATGTCTGGTCATCCTAGGGCTGGGAATTATTGTTTTCATCTAAAAGAGTATTTTCCCTTATTTCCGAAACTTTGCTTCTACCGTGGAAGAGTTTGTGACCCACGTCTTTGTTCATCCCTAATGTTCTTTCAGCCTTCTTTGGATAGGGATGGTTATCCGCTCTCCCACAGCACCTGGCTGGTAACCTCCTACAGGGCTGGTTGCTGCACTCATATAGTTGTGCCTTAAGCAGCGCTGTGTGAATGAAGGTCCTTTTGCTGTTCTTCCACTAATGAGTGAAAATAGATTTCTCAAAGGCTCTTAGCTGATACAGCCTGATCCAGTTAACTGGGGATAAACAGGGCAGCAGTGTCAAGCTCACTTCTAATTTCAAGTTCTGTAAAACGACCAATTACATAGGCTAGTAAATACCAGCCTAAGTACTAATATTTAGTACTTCACTCTTCAAATCAGGATAAGAGGGCTTTCCTCTGGGGGTAGGGAAGGCTCTTCTAGTGGCAGTGAGGGCAAAGGGTTTGGAATTAGGACTCTTTAGCTAGATTGTTTTGTCTCTTAGGACACATGTGCTCTGGCAAGTCACTAAACATACCTGAGCTTCCATTTCAATTACAAAATGAAACAGTGTAGACTAGATCCCTGAGAGATGTTATTCTAGCACTACCATTCTGTTTCTGCAGAGAGAATTATAGTCTATTGACATTACTGGATCCATTTAGTCCCTGAAATTCTTGGAATGCTCTTTTAGCAAAGTGTAAATTGATACAAAGGCAATCTTATGCATAAATAACACTATTCTTATTGCTAAAAGGGAATATTCCTTCTACAGTGTCCCACTATCTATAAAAAGAAGTTTAGTGGTTGTCCTGTAATCCTTTAAAAATATTTTATTAAGCATTGATTTAGAAAACGCAAGACAAGACTGTAACACCTCAGGGCAAAGGCTTGAAGGTGAAACAAATATCACTATAAATATTGCACTTCTAAAATCTTTTTTTGACATCTTCACACAACTCAATTCTAAAATATCTTTTACAGAGATGTATAAATAAACGCTTCCAAGCTGTCAACGCTTGACACTTTTAGCTTCCTATCACCGCACTAAGTCGACAGGTTTCCAATCAGATAGCTGCTCCTCTGACAGCAGGCAAAGAACTTCCCTCAGCTATCTCGGAGGCCTCATACCTCCATCATGTGAAGAGCCAATCAGTCCCATCTTTCAGAATGCTCTTTCAGAATATGTAATTTTATAAGTATTTTTTTTTCTACTGAGAGAAAATAGATCTTTCAAAGGCAATGGCAGAATACAGCTTAAATGGACACAGTTCACTGTTAACATTGCTTGTTTTTTAAGGCATCCAGGAGCTTCTGATTCTTGGTCTTGAACATCATGATAAAGCTGTTTGGCATGATTTTGCCTCGCCCATCTTCACCTACTTGGCCCATAATAATGTAATTTAGACCTAAAGAAAGAGGATATAGAAATTAATCTTTTCCTCTATGTATCATGTGTGAAACAACTTAGACTGTAAGTTACCTCTAGATAAATGTTCTCTTCTGCAAATGGTAAGATTATACATGTATTCCATCTATGATAAGATCTGGGTTTTCTTGTTTTTGCTTTTTAGAGATGGGGGTCTTGCCGTGTTCCCCAGGCTGGTCTTAAACTACTGAGCTTAAGTGATTCTCCTGCCTCAGACTCCAAAGTAGCTGGGACTACAGGCACACGCCACTGTGCCTGGATGATAAAATCTGGTTTAAGACTCTCATCAGCAAAAAGCCAAATTCAACTAGTAAGGTATTTTGGCTACGCTAACTCCAGGAAGCTGGACTGAGTGGTTAGATCCAGCCATGTCCCGCTCTGCAGTGCTGTAGGTCTGTTGTGGTTTCAAATGCCTGCTATGAAGAACGCACCGTGTTAACGTGAAAGACTCTCCTTTCTCGAGGGGCCTCCAGGGCTCCATGATGGGCTATCCTCAGATGGCTTCTCAATCCCATCACATGTCTGGATTTTCCTGGCATTTGGCAACCAATGATCCACACCCTTATGTTGCTGTTGTCTTGAACTGTAATCAACATCTCCAACATGTATGCTGTGCAAGCTTCTTGACGGCACAGATGGATCATATACTACTTGCACTTGTACAGCTTCTTGCAAAACATTGGTGTCAAGAGTACTTATATTGGTTATACTGTGTTTTTATACATTGGTGTGACTGGCTAAGTTAGGCCTAGACTGGGGCCTGAGGTGTTGGGTAACTCTGAATATTTATATTACCTCAGAAATAAATCAGAAAAAAAGGCATGTGTTAATTCCTCCCTTAGTTCCCCTTTTCCCTGGTGTGTCACAGAGAAAATGTGTCCTTTTTCTCTCGCATTTTCCTGTGTGGGTTGACTTTGTCATCACAGTGGTCTGTGAGAGCCTGAGGGTCTGGGCAGGTAATGCTGCCTCAAGGCTGAAGTGCTAGCAGCATTATGAGACCTTATAGAATCTGGAGGTGCAATATCTGCTGCTCCCGGCAGTTCTGGAAAGAAATGTTTCTCTTTTACAGAGCCTTTGTGATTCTCTCCAGAGAGTCAACATGAGGCTACTACTACCCTCCTGACTTTTCTGAACAATCTGAATTCACAGTAAAGCTTGCTTTATTTTTAATTTTTTTTCTTTTTTTAGACAGTCTTGCTCTGTCACCCAGGCTGGAGTGCCGTAGTGTGATCATGACTCACTGCAGCCTCGACCTCTTAGGTTCAAGGCATCCTCCTGCTTCAGCCTCACGAGTAGCTGGGACCACAGGTGCGCACCACCACATCCGGCTGTATTTTTTTATTTTTAGTACAGCAGAGGTCTCACTATGTTGCCCAGGCTGGTCTCAAACTCAGGCTGAAGCAATCCTCCCGTCTCAGCCTCCTGAAGTGCTGGGACAGTAAAGCTTTCTTGAAGTGGATATTCTGTATCTTTCTCTCTCTCTGTGTGTGTGTGTGTGTGTGTGTGTGTGTGTGTGTAAAGACGTCTAGAGCTTATGTAGGGGAAAAATTGCAGAACTTATGTGTGGTATGATTCCCTAAGTGTATACGCCCATGCTTTCTATGGATAGAAACTTTCTGGAAGGAATTTAAAATTTTTTTTTTTTTTTGTAGAAATAGGGTCTCACTACAACACCCAGACTGGTCTTGAACTTCTGGGCTCAAGCAATCCTCCCACCTTGGCCTCCCAAAGTGCTGGGATTACAGGCATGAGCTACCGTGTCTGGCTGGAAGGAACTTTTCAAAGTACTTCTAGGGAAAGGAAAAGGGTTTCACTTTTAAACAAACTCTTACCTACTTATTTCAACTTTTTAAAAACCATGAAACATGTTACTTTTATAAGTTGTTAAATATATATTCTTAAAAAGTCATGTGCCTCTAGCTCTGGAGTAACTTTCCGTTTTTCGTAATTTCTTTCAATAAACTCATTTCCATCCGTGGACTTAATAGTCCTATCTCTGCAAATGATTCCCAGATCTTTGATTCTAGCCCGGATATACCTCCCTCTTCTGAACTTCGGGTCTGCATTTCCTGTTGGCTGCTGGATATTTTTCTTTAA
Source organism: Hylobates moloch (assembly GCF_009828535.3). Classification (NCBI taxonomy): domain Eukaryota; kingdom Metazoa; phylum Chordata; class Mammalia; order Primates; family Hylobatidae; genus Hylobates; species Hylobates moloch. Next base: position 7,749,782 of record NW_026652297.1, on the reverse strand, counting down.
ACCTAGACAGTACTGGTACCTTAAGTGCAATAATCTAAAATCTCTCCACGCTGCACTGCTCTGTGTGTCTGTCGCCTATTGACTCAACTTCCAACGCTTCTTTCACTTGTTCATCATGTCCACTACCCCTTTTTCTGCCATAGGTTACAAGGACTTGGATGAGAGCCCAATTCTGCCTGACTCCAGAGGCCTTCCTGCTCTGCAAGAAGTGGGCAACATATTAGCCCTGATTTTACTTCCCTAGAACCACCACGGCATGGAGAATCCATGGCTTGCTCAGAGAGACCCAGTTTTCTCCCCACTCACCTCTCCTGAGGAGAGGGCACTGCTTGCAGACGACAGTGAGCCTAGCACTCATGTTCTTGCCCGCCTGCTGAATCGCCAAATTTCCCTCTTTGTAGATGTTGATGATCGAGACTGTGGCGTGCAAACTCCCATCGCGAGTGATGGTTGTGATAACAGTGCCGGCTAATACTGCAGAAGAAAACATTTTGAAGTGATGTGACAGTGAAGGCAAATGCAAGCAGAACTGAAAAACAAGTTTACATTCTTCTAAGGTTCAGATACGAAACATTTTAATGTTAAAGAAAAGGCCCTCATAGAGGTTTCACATTTGCTTCTGTACATTTGTCACCAAAATTCAGGTTAGAGCTGTAATGTTACGCTGGTTGTTGGGGATTGGTAACTAGAAGAGAAGCCTAAATACTTGCCACACTGCAGTCCATTGCCAAGGTTGAAACTCTTTAAAATGTTTTATCCAACTTGTGGATTGATTGTCAGATAGGGGATAGTCTGGCTTATGAGGCTCTACCTGTGAATACTCAAAAAGATCTTGTATCTTCAGAGCCGATACCATGCTAAAAGACTGCGTGATGGGGGTTTGGGCCACTAAGATGTGAGTCTTTGTGTCGGTGTGGGTGTGTAGCCACCTTCCTGTGTCTCTCCTCACCCTTCTCTGCAGCTGTCCTTTCTTCTTGAACTCTTGTTCGTTCCCTGGGTCCTCACCTCTGTCTAATTATCAGTAAAGCTCTGTCTTCTATGGTCTTTCATATTCTCTTATCCACTCTGTTTATCTCATTTAACAAGCTGAAATATAGAACTGAGGTATTAACTTAAACTTTTTTTTTTTCTTAAAAAAAAAAAAAACCTCTAGTAAAAATCAGTTGATTTTCATTATGTAATCCCGTTTTTTCCATTATGACACTCCGAGAAAAAGAGTCTCTCTAAAGCCACAGAAGGAAAGATGCCGTCTTTCTCACGGGGGTGCGTCTGGCATTCTGGGGGCTTGAGCAAGGACAGTTCCTTGTGGTGTAGGACTTGCACTGAATACAGTTTTTTGTGTGTATGTTTTTTTTGTTGTTATTGTTGTCTTATGAGATGGAGTTTCGCTCTTGTTGCCCAGGCTGGAGTGCAATGGCACAATCTCAGCTCACTGCAACCTCCACCTCCCAGGTTCAAGCGATTCTCCTGCCTCAGCCTCCCAAGTAGCTGGGATTACAGGCATGTGCCACCACACCCAGCTAATTTTGTATTTTTAGTAGAGACGGGGTTTCTCCATGTTGGTCAGGCTGGTCTCGAACTCCCAACCTCAGGTGATCCACCTGCCTTGGCCTCCAAAGTACTGGGATTACAGGTGTGAGCCACTGAACCCGGGCTGAATACATTTTTTATCAGCCTTGTCCTTCCTAGAAAAATCAGTAGCAGTTCCTAGTTATTGTGACAACCAAAAAAAATGCAGTAATCTAACATCTCTACCACTCCCTAGGGGAGCATTATCAGCCCTGGTTGAGAACCAGTGACTGATGATAGTTTTGGTCATTTTGCCATGTAAGTGGTCACATTAATGGAATAAATCAAGTTTTGGACTTGGTTAATCTGACTCCTTCAGCATAAAGTGAACACTCACTGCTTAGGCAGTGTGCAATGTTCATAAAATCAGAATTCCTATGATGCTTTACTTTGATCCTGCGTGATGAGCGTTCACTGCAAAATTCAGTGTATAGTCAAGTGAAATCAGTGGCTCCCAAGACACAGGGAGGGAGGCTTCCTGAAGCACCTCCTACAGAAGAGTAAACTGGATGTGGTAGCAATTACATGTGGTGGTGTTTTCACTTTTATGCCAGTTATTTGAATTTCAGCATGTGAACTCTAGTAAGGTTTCGGGTCCCAGAGTCTTCAGTGTCTTCACACCTTCACTACAATACAGCTCGTCTGGACTACAGAAGTCACTTCAAGGCACAGAAAAAGCAAGCAGAGCCTCTCTGGGGAAGTTTGGTTTGGGGAAACGTATTTAGGCCATAGCAACTTGCTCTTCCTGATCAGATTTGTCTTAAATGTTTCTTTTAAGCCACTGAAAAAATAACCAAGATAAAATGTTGTATCTTTTGCTCTTAAGTAGCTATCATAGATGGTTCAATTTTTCCATTGGAAAAAGCTCTTAAAAATTCTAAATCATTAAAGAACACCTCCTCAGGTTCCAGTTTGTAAGAGTTTCCAAATGGACTCCAGATTTCCAACTTTTGCTTCAGTGCTTTGGAAAGGCAGTACAGGGGAAATACTTGAATTTCTTCTGAGAGAGGCCAGCTTCTGAATATAAGCTTGGGTATGTTTCTAATTTACTTAAGTTGAGTTACAGATGTGTGAAAAAATACTCTGTATATGAAAAATATATAAGGAAAAAAGCATATAGGTTTTTTGCAGGAATAGTCAGCCAGAATACACAGTGTGGCAGTACCATGTACCGAGTCAAATTACTAAGTTTATATGAAAAAAGTATATTTTCTAAATCTATATTTTTCTCAGTTGTGAAATCTAACAATTTGACCATTCTGGTGTATAGGCAAGTATTTTCTTGGGTAAATGGGCAGCGTTACTGACCCTTCACCATAAATTCATAGGAATTCCTTTGAGATTAAGCATGCAGCCTCAAGTTTCTGGTTAAAGAGAAAAAGACTGGCTTTTATTTCTTACCAAAGTCACTTGAACAATAATTGCCCTCCAGAGTCCCCGTCCGTCTACACTTTTGTTGACACAAGGCCACGGTGGGTTTTAAACCTTAATTCAAAGAAGACATAAGTTGCAGGAAAAATGAATTCAAGCATAATTGGTCTTTACTTCTGAATCTACCCATTTAAAATTATCATTTATTTCCCTGAGCCACCAATGTATCACTACAAAGAAAAAATTTAAAACCATGCAAAATAAATTCTCCATGCTACCCACTACTGCTCTAATCTCACCAGGGCAACTCAATACCCTCTACTGAATTTTAAACCTGAGATCAAAGATAGCACAAATTTAACCCTGTTCTCTTCTTCCTTTGTATAAAACGAACACTATAAGAAAATACAGACATACTCTTGAGTGTGTGCCCTGTTTAGAAAAACCCAGAACAACAAATTGGAACTCACAGAATGTAGGTTAATCCCTCACTTTACAAAAGGAATCATAGGGTGTTCCCTTGAGAACATCCTTAAAATATGCAATTGCCTAAACATTAGTATAGGTTTTTAGAAATACTGCTCATGTGTAAAGCGTGTTACATCTGTAATTAGATGCAACCAATCACTAAATATTTATTTTGAGCCTGGCACTGGCTATAAGGATCTTAAGAACTAAGAAGCAGACAAATTTAAAAGTAAACCAAATAGACAAAACACAGCAGTTCTTAAGTACGGGTGACGTTGCCCCCAGCAGGCATCTGGCAATATCTAGAAACATTTCTGGTTATCACAACGAGAGGGTGCTGCTAGCATCTAGTGGGTAGATGCCGAGACACCGCTGACATCCGACAGGAAAAAGGACAGTCCCCGCAACACAGAAGGATCTGGCCCAAAATATAAATAGTGCTGAGGTAGACAAACCCTGGGTTAACAATGTGAAAATAGTTCATCCTCATAATCATCTTAAAAATGTTTCCGAAATACTTGCTAATTATTTGTTTCTGTGTGACAATACGCTAGGAAGAACTAAACAGAACCACGGTAACAGAATTGCCCTTGTTGGGTGAATATCCACAATTGTAATATTGCTCTTCCAACAGGCCCTACCAACTCCTCTGTTAATTTATTACTTACCTATTTATTTATTTATGTTTGAGACGGAGTCTCTCGTTCTGTCGCCCAGGCTGGAGTACAATGGTGTGATCTTGGCTCACTGCAAGCTCCGCCTCCCAGGTTCAAGCAACTCTCCTGCCTCAGCCTCCTGAGTAGCTGGGGCTACAGATGCTTGGCCAATTTTTGTATTTTTAGTAGAGACTTGGTTTTGCCATGTTGGCCAGGCTGGTCTCAAACTCCTGACCTCAGGTGATTTGCCTGTCTTGGCCTCCTAAAGTGCTGGGATTACAGGTGTAAGCCACCGCGCCCAGCCTATTTATTTATGTACTCTTAATGTGTACCCCCTACTTAACTCCAAAAAGAATCTGAAGCAGATTCTTTTTATGTTCATATTATGCTCATATATGTTCATATTAAAACAAATGTAATTTAATGTTAAAATACACATAATAGCTTAAATATGCATTTTTAAAAAAGGGAGAGAGAGAAAGAGCTCACAAGATGTTTGGAAGGGAGAGACATACCATTGTTTCAGAAGTTGGGAACCTCACTTCAGCTGTAAATTTACGGAATTAAATGTAGTCAGTTAACTGAGTCACAAAGTTGTGGTGTCTCCTGATGGTGAGCGCCCTTTCCCGGGTGCATTGGGAACCCGCTGCTTCTCAGCCTCAGAAGGCCGGTCTGGAAGTGGGGTGGGTGTCCCACATGCCCTTCTCCTGCTTTGGTGAGGCCTGCTGTCTGGCCTGCAAGTCACTGGCTCTCTCCTTCCCCTCCTCATCTTAACTGTCATCTGTCTCCTTGCCCTTCACTCACAAAGCTGGTCCCGGTTCTCGGCCCTCCCTGGCTGTGTTACCGCGATCGCTTCTGTGGGTCCACCCTCCCATGCCTGATCCCACAGTCCCGTGGCCTCATCTTCACCAGGGACTTTCCTAGACACTCAGTTCCGAGCTCGGATGTCTTCATGCTATGGCTGTTCATTGCTAGTCTGTCAAATTTAGACCTGCTGGCATCCAGGACAGCGTTCTCCCCTCCAAGCTTATTTATTTAATCACTCTACGACTATGTTTTCTTCCATTTTGATGGTTCAATATATTGGCTGCTCTCATTTTTCCCAACCAATCAACCCTGGCCTGTCTTAGCAATTCTATTTCATTTCCATGGTCCATTATTTCAATCATTTTCTACACAATGCCTTAAGGTCCCTTCCCCTCTGCCCTTCAGCTCTGTATGAATCTGCAGAGAAATCTGTTTTTCCTGTGCCTGCCCTCAGACAACTGAGTACACAAATGGGCCTTCAGCAGAGCGACAGGCTGGAGTTCAGCCTACTCTCCAATTTCTACAGCTGTTTTTCAAATTCTTTCTCATTCTCCTAACCTCCCGTGCTGCCACTCCCTTCTCCCTCTCAGAGGTGACCCTGCCTTTTTTTTTTTTCTTTTTGAGACAGAGTCTCACTCTGTCGCCCAGGCTGGAGTGCAGTGGCGCAATCTCAGCTCACCGCAAACTCCGCCTCCTGGATCCACGCCATTCTCCTGCCTCAGCCTCCCGAGTAGCTGGGACTACAGGCGCCCATCACCACACCCGGCTAATTTTTTTGTATTTTTTTAGTAGAGACGGGTTTCACCGTGTTAGCCAGGATGGTCTCGATCTCCTGACCTCGTGATCCGCCCGCCTCAGCCTCCCAAAGTGCTGGGATTACAGGCGTAAGCCACTGCGCCTAGCCGACCCTGCCTATTTTCTAGGAAGAAGACAAGCATAGCAGAAAATGTTCTCAAGATCCCTACCAAACCTCCAAGTCATCTTTATACCATCTCTCTTCTTTTCCTCCTCTGAGAGAGGGGTCACCCCCTCCGACCTGGAGTCATGCCTTCTGAGTCCTCTGGAGCCAGCCCCTCTCACCTTTATAGAAACTTTCCTTCTCAGTTTATTCCTTCTGTCTACCATTGCCTTCTTCTTTGCTAGTTACTCCCATCAACATAAGCAGGTTCAAGACTCTCAAAGCCTCTTCTTCTTCTTTAAGGCCAAACTTGGGGAATGAGCTACTGAAATTATCTCAATTTGCCATGTTCCACACTCCCCTCAGCACACTGTCCGGGTTCTGCCGGTGGCACAAAGCCACTTACACAGATTGTGCTGGCATCTCCGCTAGACTCCATGTCATGAAACCAAACGGAAACATTGTAGTCCTCCCTTATTGGAAGTCTCATCAACACTTGACTCACTTACCACTCCCTTTTGAAACATTCCCTTCCATGGCTTTCACCACACATCCTCCCAGTTCTCCTCCCTCCTCCCTCGCCACTCCTTTTCAGTCACCTTTGCCAGTGTAACCTTCTCTTCAAAAAGATGGAAGTTTCTAGAGGGTTAATCTCAGCGCCTCTCCTCCTCCTGCCCTCAATCTCTCTCTAGGTCATCTCATTCTTGATCATTGTTTCAACTATCTATACATTGGTGACTCTTAATTTTTTTTTGGCATAAAGACAAACTTTATTGAGCCCCTGAGCACTAGTTTTCTTTCTCCTGCACACTCTTGGTTCCCCAGAGACGTCCAATCTGGCAGGCAGCAATGAGACCCATTTTGCAGCCAGCAGGGTCATCTCTGAGATGGTGGAGGGGATGCCGATGTGCTGGTGGTTGCCACCTCCAAAAGGATGCTCCATAGGGTTCATGGCCACATCCCATACTCGTGGCCACCAGTTCCTCTTTGCCTTATATTTGTGGTAGGCTTGGCAAGCCTTCAAGATGGGTTTGTCAGTACGGCCACCTCCAGCCACCACACCAACCACAGCTCTGTTGGCTGAGGAGATAATCTTCTTGGAGCCAGAGGGCAGCTTCACACGGGTCTTCTTGGTCTCAGGGTTGTGGGAGATAGCAGTGGCATAGTTCCCTGATGCCCAGGACAGCTTGCTACGGCCTCCAGGTTTCTCCTCCAGGCAGCCCACGATCATACCCTCAGGCATGGTGCCCACAGGGAGCACACTGCCAACGTTGAGCTGGGCCTTCTTGCCGCAATACACAAACTGGCCAGTATGAATGCCCTCGGCAGCAATGAAAAGCTCCATCCGCTTCTTAAACCAGTACGGATCCCGGAAGACCTCCTTGGGGAGGGGCGCGCTGTGGCCCGGGTTGGGGCTGATGGGTGACTCTTAAATTTAAATCTGGCTTAAATCTCTCTTTTAGTCTGGGGACCCGTGTACCCCTACGCATGGCATATCCACTGGAAAATCTCACAGACACCTCAAACCCAACAAGGCCACAGCCTAATTTTTAAATCCACCTCCGAATCCAGTTCTCCACATCTGTGAACAGTGGCAGTATCCCCCAAGCTGTGCAAGCCCGGGACCTGGGAGGCATTCCTGACACCTCCCTGACCTCCCTAGTCCAATGAATCACCAAGGCCTTTCACTGTTTCTCTCTCATCTCTTGACTCTCTCTGAAATTGTGCCATAGCACAGTTCACCTGGACCAGCACGAGACTCTGGTGACCCCTTGGATTTCTACAATTCATTCACCTGACAGTGGCCACAGTGATCTTTGTAAAATGTGAAACTAATCCTGAACTTTGCTTAAACCCATCAACAGCTTCCCCCACAATAGGATAAACACAAAAATACTTAGAGCATAGGAGAGAGTTTGCAAGGCCTGAAGACGAAACTAGAAAGAGAGGCTGGGGACAAAGTGTAAGGGTCTGACATACCACGGGAAGGGGTTTGGGCTCCCATGTGGTCCAATGTGGTAGTCACTAGTCACATGAAGCTTTTCAATTTTAAATTCATTAAAATTAAATTAAAAGTTCAGTTCCTCAATATCATTAGCCACATTTTAAGTGCTCACAGCGGCTGCCATATTGGATAGCACAGCTGTAGACTACAAATTTAATGGGAGAACAACATGGTCTACTCAGTGCGGTGGGAGCGGGGTAGGGCATGCGGTCAGGAGAAAAGATAGAGGATATCAAAGATGACCCTATGAGTGAGGCTACTGATGCTGTGGACGTGCTTGGGAAAATAGGTGGAGAAGTAGGTTTGAGGCAGAAAATAGTGTGATAAAAACAAGTTTGTATACGCTTTCATTTAAATAGCTACAGTCACATCGTGTCCAGGAGAGAATGACAAATCCATGCTTACGACTTCAGAGAAAGCTGAGGATGGAGATAAAAGCAAGGGAACCACTAACTCAATGGGTGTGACCAGATAATTCACTGGAAAGAACATGGACACCAAGGCTTATTGAGCTGAGCTGGAGAAATACAGCAGTTACACGAGGCAGTACACGTCCACACCACACAGTGGCACACTTGCAGAGTGCAAGGAAACGTCAGACCCAGAGGTGCCTGCCTGTACTCAGCCCCAGCCTGGGTGTACATGGAAAATGTGGGCAATAAAGCTGGGCTTATTTCAGCCTATTTTACATCTTAACCTTCAGTCTTTCCTTCCCGATTTTCCCCCTCCTCCCTGGGTTTGGATTTTTAGATCTGAGGCCTGAAATCCCAGGGGGTGGAGCTGATAGGCCGGGTACTAGCTACAGAGACCCTGCCTCTCCACTCCCTACATACATGCCTCAGCCCCCAGGCCAGTTTCCCAACCAGCCTCTGTACTTCGTTGAATACTGTTGTTTAATTTACTCCGATTTGAAAATAAATAAATAAATAAATAAATAAACATTTTATATGACATTTCACTGAGAAGAAAAAAAAAAACAAAAAACCAAAAACAAACATTGGCAGAATATGAAAACGCAGATAGCAAGGCCCTAGAACTTCAACCTAAAATATCACTATTCTATGTAATAAAAAGCAAACGACAATTTTGTCAGTTCCAGAAACAGAAACTTAGGCTTAGAATGATCTGTGCTTCTAATAGGCTTCCTAGTCATTGTTCAATGGTCATAATTTTCTTACCTGATATTTAAAAACTATTAGCTTATAAGCATTCTTACACCCTATACCTTTCTTTCATTAATGCAGTCATATTATTCTGTTACCAAAGCTTTCATCCTATTTAACTTTAATTTCAAGTATCTTCCTCTTATTTTTTTTCTACTTTAAAAGAATTCTTCTTATACTCCTAAAGTTTTTGCACAAACTTCCAAACAGGAAAACTTACCCGTGGTTACAGGGAATGTGGTGGTGACAGGCTGTGCTGTAGTTGTAGGTAGTTTTTTTGGCCTGAATTTGTAGTGACCAATAAACCCATCTGCAGTTAAACTTAAGTCTGATAAAAACTGAATAAGAAGTTCATTTCTCTCAGATACAATTGGCCTAAAAAAAGAAAAACGTGTTTTTTTATAAATACTTAAAAGTGGTGCCTCTCTGAAAATGTAAAATTTTCTAGTTTTCCATTAACTTCTGACAATAGATGACCAGTTGTTTAAACTTAAAAGTTAAAACGTTTAAAAATACCAATTCTAATAGCTAACATTTACCGAGTGTTTGCTCAGCTAGGCACTGTGCTTTATGTGAATTGTCACATTCCACCTTCACAATAACCCTATTTTTATCTCTTTTTTTATGGAATAGGCAACTGAAGTTCACAGAGTTCAAGTGATTTACTGAAGGCCCTATAGCTATTATGTTGGGAGAGTCAGAACTTGAACCCAGGACCAGATAACTCTAGAGACTGTGGCAGACGTTGGGACATGGCTGGTTTTCAAAAAGCACCTCATGATTGAGAATCTTGCGTTCAAGCTGGCCTGGGTTTGCCATGTTGGCTACAGAGCACAAAATGGACAAATCTGGTGAACAAATTCCCACACCCTGTAAAGATGCAGCCAGAGGGATTATCTCTGTGGACTGATTATCTTTTCTATTCACTCTGGGCTAAGAAAGCCATGCAAAGGACTTCCATTTCATTTTCAATGGCAGTTCTTCAGTATGCCTGAAATAGAAACATTTCTATTATAATCTCCATTAGCAAAATGCTGTAAAGGAAAAAAAAGAAAGTGATGAATCTGTTTTGGTGTTCATGAACGGCATCACTGATTAAGAGCTCTAATTTTAGGAGCTTCCTGGTTAGCTGGCACTAAAGATTTAGGGGAGATGATAAGTGAGGCTCAAAAGCTCTCTAAAATCTTAGGGGATTACTATATTACACAAGACAGTTTCATTTAAATTTTGCTATTGTTATTTACACAGTGGTCAAAAAATGCTGTCTGATTCTGTTTAAAAACTAATTCACAAGTAGAAAAAAATCTAACAAGTTATTTAAATGAATTAACCAGTGGTTTGACTGAACACCTTTTTGAGACATCTTCTCAGCCAATCACTTCTTACACATCGTGGACAGCAAATAATAAGGCACCTCTTCCCCCCCCCCCCCCCCCCCACTGTCAGCTGTGCTGAGTGGGGTTGGGTGGCAGAGAGGGTAGATCTACCTGACCCAACCAGTTAGAAAAACTGCGTGATCTTTTCCATCCTGAATATAACCTTCTGAGCCAGGGGATGAGATGAATCAAAAAGTGAGCTTTGTGATCTACATTTATACTTTACTATGGGTTGAATATTTATCCCCTCCAAAACTCATGTTGAAATTTAATGCCCAGTGGGGCAGTATTGAGAAATGGAACCTTTAAGAGGTGACTGGGTCATGAGGGCTCTGCCCTCAAGAATGGATTCATCCATTCATAGATTAATGGATAAGTGGGTTAATGGATTAATGGGTAATCACAGGAGTAGGACTGATGGCTTTATAAGACGAGAGACCTGAGTTAGCATGCTCTGCTCCCCTTGCCATGTGATGCCCTGTGCTACGTGGGGACTTTGCAGAGAGTTCCCACCAGCAAGAAGGCTCTCCCTAGATGTGGTCCCTTGACCTTGGACTTTTCAGCCTCCGTAACTATAAGAAATTCTTTTTCTTTATAAATTACTCAGTTTCAGGTATTCTGTTATAGGCAACACAAAACGGACTAAGACACTTCCAGCCACAAAAGTGATCAGGTTATTTAAATAACGCTTCTGAGATTCAAGCCTTTCATGAAAATATTCTATCATGCTTTTGTAAAGCACTCCCATTAAATAAATAAAAACAATGCACTAAACACAATTCTCACCTACAATTACAAATAAAGCATGTTAATTTTGTTTAAACGATAAAATTACAAAAAAAGCACTTATAAGCAGCAAAGGAAAGACTCAATCAGGTCAGCCTTCTAGACATGATGTTATAATTATATGATCATTCACTGCCTTTCTATGAATTAACCTTGGAGGTACTATATTGGAAACTAAATTTTCTCAAGGAAGAGTATTTTAGGAACAAAGACATATTTTTGTTCTGCTGCAACTGAGCTTTAGGATAAATGTGACAGAATCACAGTGCCACAAATATACTGGGGGCCATGTTACATCTGCAAATTGTTATAAATCACTAGGTAGACAAGAGGAAATTTCACTTAGATCCACTCTGCATTGGCAAATCCCAAGAATGGACTGAGATGCTGTTTCATGTGGTATAGAGCCAGGTACTGTTAGCTGTCTCTAGTTATCATTCCATAGTCTTCCTGTCCTTCAGTCACTACAGCCAACCAAACACGATGTCCTGCCATTTTTGCCTCCTAAGTATTTCTTGATCCACACCCTCCTCTTCATTTCTACCACCCTTCTCCACCTCCTCGACTTTACCTGGACCATTGCAACCGTCTCCGAACTAGGCTCCCTGCTCACCTTGTCTAGGACGGGGGTTCCAGAGCCTCTGGTCCTGTCACTCCTGGCCTCAATTCAGTTGGGCGTTACCATCTCTGCAGCACACGGAAGCCAACTCAACCCTCGTGCCTCATCTGTATAGAGGCCCCAACTCAAGGTTTTCGCTGCAGAAATCACACACATCTCTCCTGTGTATCTTTATTAATGGAGTTACCTCTGCTTGGGATGAGCTTGTCCTCCCTGCTGTCTCTAACTCCAACTCTTCCTTCAAGACCCGTCTTCGAGAGGCACAATCTCCTTTCAAAAGCTTTCCCTGATCACTTGTCCAGACTGGGCCAAAGAACTCAGAAACCCACCCAGGACATTCATTAGCCAATTTACTTATCTGCCTTATTTTGTTCCCTCCCAGTACTTTTCTTTGCAGTTTTATCTTTGTATTCCAGGTGCCCAGCACATAGCCAGGGAGGAATCAATGTTTCTGAACAGAATTCAATGGCATTGATCTACACTGAATCAAACCAAGTATGATGGGGTGCTGTCTACCTATCCCCAGTGCTCCTCACTTTTTAACAGGGAAAAGCTCCCCAAACAGGTTTTCTCATTTTCTCCACTGCTCTAACCCAGAAGTATTCTGACTATGAAAAATATTCCTTTGGATAAAAGTGTTAGTCGGTGAGCTGGCAGCCAAGCTCTTCCAGTCAAACCCCTGGTAAATGAGTGATGCTCAAGAGCCGCCACCGGGGCTGCCCCTCCTCCACCCTCATGGAGGCAGCCACTACCCTGAATTTTGTGCTGATCATTTTTTTGTTTTTAGCTATAGGTTTATCACACACATATGCATCACTATGCGATATATTGTATAGGTCTACATGTTTTTAAACGTCATAAATGTAAGGGTATGGTGTGCATTTTTCTTTTCTTTTTTGTTTTATGTTTTTGAGACAAGGTCTTACTCTGTCACCCAGGCTGGAGTGCAGTGGCATGGTCTTGGCTCACTGCAACTTCCATCTTCTGGGTTCAAGGGAACCTCCCACCTCAGCCTCCCAAGTAGCAGGGATTAAGGCAGACATGCACTAGCAGGCGACATTAATTGTTTTGTATTTTTAGAGATAGGATTTTACCATGTTGCCCAGGCTGGTCTCGAACTCCTGAGCTCAAATGATCCACCTGCCTCGGGCTCCCAAAGTGCTGGGATTACAGGCATGAGCCACCACGCTCAGCCTTTTTTTTTTTTTTTTAACCCTCAACATTATGAGATTCATCCACTGTTTTCATTGCTTTACAGTGTGCACTATAACACAATTTAAGACTTCTCTTGTTGATAAACATTGGGCTATTTACTCTCTCCCACAACCCATATTGCTGAGAACGTTCTTGTATATGTCTTGCAGTGCAAAAGTGGTCATACCAATTCACACACCTTTCAAAGGTTTTTCACTATGCAGCTTTCTTCTTTTGGGAATGCCTTTTCATGTCTTTTACCCCCTTTTTTTTCCTACTGGGTGGTTATCTTTTCCTTATTTTTAGGATTTCTTAATACATTCTGGAACCTAGGCCTTTGTCAAATATATGTTATAAATATGTTTCCATTTGTGCCTTTTCTTTTCCCTCTCAGGTATATTCTGATGAACAGAAATTCTCATCTAAGTTTCTCATTTAAGTTTCTAATCCATCTGTCATTGATTTTTTGTGTGATATTAGCTATGAATATAATTTCATTTTTCCATATGAATAAAAATAGTCTACGCCCCATTTTTCAATGAGGCCATCCTTTTCCTGCTGACTGATGGTTCTCTGTGACAGGCCCAATCTGCAGATACAAGTGGATATGTTTCTGGCCTCTCCTTGTTGTTTAATTAGCCATCTACCCATCACTCTTTTAAAACCACACTGTCTTAATTACAACAGCTTTCTGATAACGTTCCATACGTGGTAAAGCAAGTCTTCCTGCCAGGTTCTTCTCCTTCAGAACTGTCTTACTTTTGCCCCCTTCTTCCTATCCCCTTGCAACCCCATGCACATTTTAGAATTAGACTGCTAGGCTTAATGGAAAACCAGTTTTAATATTTTTAAATGATATTGAGTCTTCCTATTCACGAGCATTGTATATAGCTCCATTTATTTAGCTCTTTTAAAATATATTTTAGCAAGGTTTTATAATTTTCTCTATTAATGCACATTTTTATACTTATTCCTGAGCAATATTTTTATTGCTTTTAAAATAATTTTTTTAAATATAAACTTTTAAGTTCAAGCTATCTAAGAAAAGATATTTCTGAATAAAATGATTTTTCCATTAAATAACAGAAGTCCACAAGTCACACTTTGATCTGGTAAGGTATAAAGTTAAATTAATAAAGTTTCTAAATTCAAACCAACCTTGAATTCCTGGTCATAGAGTAGTTCTTTATACATTGCTAAATTTGGCTTGCCAAGTTTTTTGTTTCGAGGTTTCTTTTTTATCATACTGATAAATGAGATTGGTCTCTAATATTATTTTCTTGTACTGTCCTTACCTTGTTTTTGTGTCAGGTTCATATTAGCTTTATAAAATTAGTTGTGGAACAATCCCTATTTTTCTCTGGAAGATTCTGTGCAGTATTAGAAATGTCTGTACCTCAAATATCTGTCAGAACTTTTCCTTCCTTGACAGGAAAACCTTTAATTACTGATTAAATTCCTTTAGTGATCATTTGGTAAATATGGCTTTTTCTTTCTCCTGTGTCCATTTTTGCTTGGAAAAAAAAATAGAGTTTCTCCAGTTGCTGGATGTAGTGTTCTCTATTTGTCTATTAGACCAAGCCTGTTCATTGTTTTTCAAATCTTCTACCTCCTAATTTCCCATCTTTCTCTCATTAACTGTTAATTATTGAAAGAGATGTGTTAAAAATCTCTACTATAATAACGAACTTTGTAGATCTGCCTTTAATTTTTTAATTTTTTTGCTTCAGATAATCTTACGTACAAGTTTACAATTTTACAATTATTACATCTGCCTGATAAATTGCATCATTTATCATTTATATAGCAACTATTTCTGGTAATGCTTTCTGCCTAAAATTGATTTTTTCCTGATATCAATTGCACTGAATTTTTTGTCACTTCATGTTTCCTTCCACTGTTTTGCAAGTTAAAGACTTTATTTCTACTTTTCTCAGAGGTCATTCCAAATTTAACATCAACATTTTCTTTAGCATATTATAAAGTTATTATCTTCACTCTATGCTCAACTGTTCTTTGGAATGCTTCCTTTTGCATGTCAGTCCTTTATTCTGTGATCATTATCTTTCTGCATCCGGTACATGAGGATGCAGTGAGGGTCTGCTGGTAAATAATATTATCAGATTTCCTTCAGAATCTCTAGTCTGAATTCATTCAAGACTTACATTTCTCAATTCCCTAATTCTTTCTGTAACTGTCTTATCAGCTATTTGACACATGTACTAAGTTTCTTGTTTTAAATTATTACGTCTGAGTTCTGGGAATTCTATTTGGTTCCTTGTTAAATCTGTTCGATCATTTCTGAAAGATTCTTGTTTCTTAGTCATACTTTCAATGGCCCGCACTTTGTAGGCTACTGAACGAATTTCTTTAAGCATACTGATTTTACATTCTGCATCTAGTAATTTTAAGATATATAACCTCTATGGGTCTGATTATACTGTTTGTTTCTACTGACTCTGTTTATCTTGGCTTTCCTTTCAGTTTTGTGATTTTTTGATTGGGAGCTTATGTTCCTTGAAACTTCATAAGGATTCTGAAGCTTAAGTTCAGATGCATTCTTCCAGAGATTTGTGTTTCCATCTGTCAGCTCCTGCGGGCATTATCAACTTGGAAGCTTTAAACTAAATTCTTGACCTGTTTTTTTGGGGACAGTCAGGTAGTGTAAATTCTAACCCCAAATGTTGGCTGGTTTTTGGTTAGAAATTCTCATCGGAGACTATCCTTTCCTTCACCAAAAGCCAAGGCAAAACCAGCCAGTTTTCCTTACTATCTCCCTTAGGGAAGGGAGAAAGTTAGCTTATTTATATTGGTGTCACCTTCTCTGGGTCCCTTTTCTATACATGCAGTGGTCTTTGCTCCAACCCCCCTGGCCTGGACCCTGAGCTTTGTCTCTTGTCTGCAAGCACGGTCTGTTAGAATGAAGTGCTAGGCCTCCAGGAACTGGCACATGCCCCAAGGGAGCTGCCACCTTCAGCATGTGCTTCTCTCTCTGGCTTTGGGCTTCTTACTACTTTTGACCTCTGATGACTTCTCTTATTTTTTGACAACTCAGCGATGCTTTCAAACTTTTTTCTTAAACTTTAGGAATGTTGTTTAGTGTTTATTCTATAAAGTTTTTAAGGATATCTTATCTTGCATATTGCTAGAAAATGAAGCTTGAAATTACTTTTTAAAGGTATTTGGGTATGAAGAGGAGAGACATGGAAGAAAAGTTAGAGCAGGACAGAGTCAACAGAGTTTATAACTTTTTTTTTTTCTAATTTGGGAGAACTTAGGTTTATAGGCTATGGGGAAGGAATAAAAAGGGAGGTAGAGGATAAACACGAAGAAAAAGAGGAGGGTTAATAAATGGAGGAAAGTTTCAAGGGAAAAAAGGAGGAGGTCCAAAGGAAGACACAGATGAATGTGTTGGCTTTCAACAGGGTGTGTAGTCCCCAACAATGTCCACATCCTAATCCCTGGACCCTGTAAATATGTTTCTTTATATGGCAAAGGGGCTTTGCAGATGTGAGTGAGACTCTTCAGAAGGGGAGAGTGTCCTTTATTACCTAGGTAGGCCCTAAATGTAACCACAAGTGTCCTTATAAGACGGAGATTTGACTAAGAAGAGGAGACAGAAGCAGCGACTGAAGTGACACGCTTTGCCAATGAAGGAAGAGGGCTACAAGCCAAGGCATGCAGGCAGACTCTAGAAGCGGAAAAAGCCAAGGAAACAGATTATCTCTCAGAGCTTTCAGAAGGAAACAGCCCTGCCGACATCTTGACTTTAGTCCAGTGAAACTGACTTCAGACTTCTGGCTTCCAGAACTGTAAGAGAATACATTTGTGCCGTTTTAAGTCGCTGCATGTGTGGCAATTTGTTACAGCAGCAATGGGAAAAGAATTATCTAGGAGCTTAGAAATAGGCCCTTCTCCAATATATTCATCTGTAAACCAAATTTGGGTATGGTTATGCTTAAATTATAACTACTATCTTGTATGTATTAAAACATTCTTAATATTATCAATGTAAATGTAAATGAATTGAATAGAAAATATCCTCCTTTAACTCAAATATGTCAATGAAAAATCATAGGAATGCATATAAAATCAAGTGATGCATATAATCTAATTATGTTTAAGCAACAGAGTAGAAAAGGGTATTTAAATTGGCATAATGGTGACTTGAAGGCAAGCTGCAGTAATTTCAGCTGTTGCTTTTACTAATGTTGTAAGCGAAGGTATGAAATATCTTGCACCAAAATACAGTTATATATTGCACCAGAATACAGCAGAGTTAAGTAACTTGCTCAATGTCACAGTTATTAAGTAGCAGAACTCTTGGCTCCATAAATGTTTGTTGAATAAATACACGGTGCCTTCACGGTTCACTTAGCAAAAATTTGGATAGCAACGTGAGGGGGAGGCGTAAGGCCTCAAACAGTCCAGGACAGATCTCTGATAAGGTAAAATCATTTGGGTTTGTCGTAAACTTCTGGGTTTCCTTGTCTGGATCCCCAGTATTAAGCCTCTTGGTTGTTTTTGTTTTATTTTATTTTGTTTTCAGAATTTTCCCATTCCACTCTGATGCTTGATCTCATTCTTACAGGGCAGTGATGTATCCAGGTACCTGGCTCTGCATCTGACCCTGGGGTATCACCAGCTCTACTTGTTTCTGTTTGGCTGTTGACACTCCTGTTAATGTTGCCTCACGGTCTGGGTTGGCTATTCATTTTTGGTGGTGCTGACTCCATGGTTATGGGATTTGTAGTGGTTTGGATCTGTGTCCCCGCCCAAATGTAATACTTGGCGGAGATGATTGGATCTTCAGCGCAGTTTCTCATGGTTTAACACCATCCACCTTGGCGATAGTGAGCTCTCTGCTCTCTGGTCGTTTAAAAGCATGTGGCACCTCCCCCCGACCTTGCTTCTACTCTGGCCGTGTGATGTGTGTGCTCCCTCTTTCCTTTCCACCATGATTGTACATTTCCTGAGGCCTCCCCAGAAGCAGAAGCCTCATGCTTCCTGTACAGCATGCAGAATCCTGAGCCAATTAAACCTCTTTTTTTAAATAAATTACCCAGTCTCAGGTATTTCTTTATAGCAGTGCGAGAACTAATAGAGGACCCAAGAATTTAACAAAACAACAACAACATAAAATCTTCCAGAAAACAAATGTGATTGGGAAACTGAACAAGAAACAAGTTTAGAGCCATAAAACTATTAAAGACATAAATAGGTGCTACTTACGCAGGTGGGCTATCACCACAATACTTTCCAATTCTTCTAGCATCATTGACTTCCCCGCCATTAAACACAGCCACATAATCATATCGGCAGTAGTTATCTCGCTCCACATCAAACTTCTCAAACTTTAATTCTATGAGCTTTAGAGAAAGCACAATAGAAGTATCAAATATTAACAGCGTTGTTGAATAACCTCAAATGGAATTCTTCCTCTCCCCAGATTTGGAAGATACTACGATTTTCCTTTGTAAAAAAAGGAAAATTATGTTTAAGTGCTTTTTGTTGCATATTTCTTATTTAGTTAAAAAAAAAACTGTGGTATTCTTTTGCTTTTAATTGTAATCTTTCCAAAAGATCATCTCAAACTCAGATCAACTCTAGTTAGGATATTCAACTTAAGAATTCTGTTCACTTACAGCTATGGAGGTATGGGAACATTATGTAACACTAGCAACCTACTTTAAGACTATAATTGGTTTTGGAGATCTATTGTACAGCATGGTAACTATGGTTAATAACAACGTATAATAAACTTCAAAATTGCTGAGAGTAAATTTTTTTTTTTTTGAGACAGAGTTTCACTCTTGTTGCCCAGGCTGGAGTGCAGTGGTGCGATCTCAGCTCACTGCAACCTCTGCCTCCTGGGTTCAAGCAATTATCCTGGCTCACCCTCCTGAGTAGCTAGAGTTACAGGTGCCCACCACCACACTCGGCTAATTTTTGTATTTTTAGTAGAGACGGGATTTCAGCATGTTGGCCAGTCTGCTCTCAAACTCCTGACCTCAAGTCATCCACCTGCCTTGGCCTCCCAAAGTGCTGGGATTACAGGCATGAGCCACCAAGCCCAGCCGAGAGTAAATCTTAAATGTTAACACCACCTTCCACACACAAACAAAATAATAACTAGGTGAGGTGGATATGCTAATTACTTTGATTGTGGTAATCATTTCACAATGTATACATATATCAAAATATAATGTTGCACACAGTAAATATATATAATTTTCACTTGTCAACTATACCTCAATAAAGCTGCAGAGAAAAAGAAAGAGAAAAACAAGATTGTAATTGGATAACTGGATGTGTGTTATAGTGGGAAAAAGGGCTATATACCTTAATAGAAGCTAATAGAAATAAAAAGTATTGTCTAAGATGCTCCTTATATTACTGTATGTCAGGGAGTAGTAGTGTGTGTGTGCATATATGTGCAGGAGGGTGAGCTGAGTGGATAGAGAAGTTCCCCTTTTGAGGGAAGGAGACTGACATTTCTATCAGATGAAAAGAAGTCAAATTTTCAGGACCAGTTATTCAGGGAAGTGGAATTGATGGCAGTGTCTTCTTGAAGTATGTTTGAAACGTGTGATACCGTGCACGGCCTAATCAGGGTTGCATAGAAGCACTGATCTACACAGTCAGTGTTAGGTTTTTCGTATTTCTCAATTTTTTGCACTAGTACCAATAATAGTGTCCTAAATTATTCAAGTGAATAGGAAATTTTGATTAAATAGGCAATCTATCATTCCCCATACAAGCAAATGTTTAAAAGAACATTTCCAACATGTGAATGAAAGGAAATCTCACTGGATTTATTATGACCTATGACAGCTGGTACCCAATCTTGCTGGGCAGCAAGTGGGCAAGAACCCTCCCTGCTACTTCAGGGAAGATAAAGGGCATTAATTCCTATTAGCTAGAGAAGACTCAAACACAGTAATCCAGGTGAAGATGATAATAGCAACAGCGTCACAGATGGACACAAACGTAATTTTGACTTTGAACATAATTGCTACACATCTTCATACTGAACTACCTTTTAAAAAGTCAGTGCCAGTGATAGGTGAATAATGCTTATTCATACTTAACATGGCTTTAAATTGTATTAAAATATTTCCTCTTTGGGTCCAGTGACTTCTCACCACTTACTAATAAAATGCTTTCCAGGTTATTAAAAAAATTGGCGAACTTTTTCTACTTAGAAATTAGTCACAAAGGCTGGGCGTGGTGGCTCACGCCTGTAATCCCAGCACTTTGGGAGGCCGAGGCAGGCAGATCATGAGGTCAGGAAATTGAGACCATTCTGGCCAACACGGTGAAACTCCGTCTCCACTAAAAGTACAAAAAATTAGCCGGGCGCGGTGGCGGGTGCCTGTAGTCCCAACTACTCAGGAGGCTGAGGCAGGAGAATGGACCGAACCCAGGAGGTGGAAGTTGCAGTGAGACGAGATCGCGCCACTGCACTCCAGCCTAGGCGACACAGCAAGACTCCATCTCAAAAAAAAAAAAGAAATTAGTCACAAAAACTTTTGCAGAGAAGATTAAAAAAAGTAAAGAAGAAGATAAAGGAAAAGAACTGTGGTAACAAATGAAGGTAAGGTAATTCTTTCATAGAAGAAAATTCCAACAAAATTCCTTCAATACAATAATTCCCTTGCATAGAAACTATTTAGGACTTAATTTTCCCATTATATTTTTCTCCTTTGAGAAACTGCCAGTGATTTCAAACACAGTGATTAAGAACTCAATTGACTGAAGCCAAAAATCACATTAATAAAATAAAAATCAAACTTAACATTTAAATGATCAAAGGGAAGAACAATGGAAAAGAGATGCTTAACTGTAATCTGCAAGTATAATTAAGTTGGAATTATTTGGTCAAATATATTTACAAAGGTCACAGAGAAAATGATCAATACAATTTCAAGAATTACATAATGGTTTAAACGTTTCAGAAACACAATTTTTAAAGTTACTTTAAACTATAAAACATTCAACAGACTTATAAAATCTTCCATTATTAAATAAATGGCCATATATTTCTTCTTAAAAATAAAACCAAGTTTTGGAATTATGGTCAGTGTTTATGTCTGTATTTATGTGTATATGTTCAAATCACTAACTTGCATGGTATATTAGCTTAAATAATTTTCTATGAAAAAAAGAAATATACGACAAATGGTATCTGTTCAAGCTATATGAAAGGTCAATTTAGAAAAGTTTTTTTTAAAAAACAGTACCATAATGTTTACCTCATAGTGTTTGGGTTAAAGTCTATAGTGTTTCTAATAGTAATAATTTTTATAAAGTTATCTTTAAAGGTCCACAAAGTAGATTTCATCTGTTTCTATGCTAAGTTCTTTCCTGCAATTAATATGTGAAACTGGTTCCCAGAAAGGGTAAAAAGTTGTATATGTAACCACAAATTAATAAATACTGGAAAAGTCGACCTTCTCTGTTGATTATTTCAGAACAATGAATAAAGCTTTTTGTGGGGAACCTGCACATATTTTATTTTAAATGACAACCAAAAACACCCTAAAGCAGACCAACTTGTTCTTTGAAGAGATAATGTGGCTTGCTTTTGTTGGCTTTGTTGAGGCAAAGCATCCACACTTTTTTATTTAGTTACTAGAATAACTATTATCAGGACATGATGGGTTTGTGATGTGAGCAAATGGTAACCTGAAACGTCCATGGACCTGGGGATTTTTATCTTCCCACAGTTAGTCGCTGCTGCTTATAACATCCACTGCAGGGTTAAACAATCCTATGTGGGATTTGCTTACCATTTGTATTTTTAAAACTGCTTTGAAAATTGTCATTATATAGCAGGAAATTAAATCCATGAATTTGCAACTCAAAAAAATGCAAAGGCTAGGCCAGGCACGGTGGCTCACATCTGTAATCCCAGCATTTTGGGAGGCTAAGGCAGGCGGATCACCTGAGGTCGGGAGTTCGAGACCAGCCTGACCAACATGGAGAAACTCCATCTCTACTAAAAAAATATAAAATTAGCCGGGCGTGGTGGCATATGCCTGTAATCTCAGCTACTCATGAGGCTGAGGCGGGAGAATCGCTTGAACCCGGGAGGTTGTGGTGAGCTGAAATTGCACCATTGCACTCCAGACAGGGCGACAAGAGTGAAACTCTGTCTCAAAAAAAAAAAAAAAAAAAAAAAAACTGGGGTCTTCGCATGAAGAAATACCTGTGTCCAGGAGCCTTCCTCTTCTTGTATCCCTTAGCTCTCGAATAGCCCCCACAACCGGAGGCTCTTGAGAGTTGGTGGGCCCCCCACATTGTCTGGGCAATTCACACATGCGTGCTTTCTTCACACTTCCAGGGAATCTCACCTGATTCTTTGGGGCTACAATGTGCCACACACAAGTGACTCCTGCAGGGTAATCCCGGTCTGGCCAGTTGGGGGTTTTAAAAGAGCCGGAAGGTCTGTCAAGGCGTCCTCCACAATACTGATCCCCTTCAAGTATTAAACAAGGAAAAAAGCCCACAAGTTTATGTAGGTTACAGCAATACAACCATGTGGAGATTAGGAATGTGGGATCTCTGGTGAGAGTACAGTAAATAAAGGCAACCGCAGAAGCGCTTACATTTTCTCTTAAAAATATGGTTACATACATAACCCCCCAACACACACAATGAATGATCTCTGTTACCTGACATAGCATATCAACACAAGAGAGGGGAGAAGTGGACTCAGGGCCTCTTTTCTTTTTTTTTTTTTTTTTTTCCTTAGACAAGGAAGACAAAGCATTTGAATATGCACTCATTCAGAAAGCTTGTAGGCTCAAAAAATCATAGAGATGTTAAGGCTCCTCAAGGCATTGGTATTCAGTAAATACCCAGGGACAAAATTTAAATTAGTTGATATAGACAGCTCTCATTACTAGAAAACTTCCCATGATATATATATATATATGTTTTAAGAATAAATTTTGTTTGTAAAAATAATACATTTATAAATTTTCAGCATCACAGAAAGGCATAAGGAAGAAAGTAAAAATCTACCCCCAAATCCCTAGTTTTAGCCACCAAAAACTAATCAAAATTAATAGGTGACAAATATCATTTCAGGCATCTGTACTCATAAGTTGCATATGTACCTGCAGGTTGGCAGAAATAATGTAAGAATTATTTTAATATGAAGTTCTAAATTTAATTTTACTTGAATGTAAATAACAAATAAAAACTGAACTGAAACTAAAATAATTATACTTCAATGGAATATTTCTTTGACACAGAATATAACCATTCTTAAATCAAACTATTAAATTTAAGAAAATGTATTATAAAAATGGACTTTGGAATAATTTCTAAATATCCATTTAATGAAAAATTTCAAGTATACACAAAGTAAGCAGAATAATACAATGACGTCCTACATATCCATTACCCAGTTACAATAATAGTCATCATTCTATTAGTCTATCTATATTGCTATCCAATCCCCACGACCTGCTTCATTGTTTTTATTATTATTTTACAGGTTTTGGGGAGATAAAGTCACATACTCTGAAATGCACAAATCTTGGCTGTACAAATAAGAAAAATGGATATACCTGTGTAAACCACACTCCTATGATGACACAGAATCCATTTCCCACTAAATTTGTGCATCCCTTCCCATCCTGCCAGTTCTCTACATTACTTTTCTGAAAAACTTCCCATTAGATGCGTTTAATTTTAGAGCTCCATATAAATTTGTTCACCCATTCTCCTGCTGACGGGTGGTTTCTAGTCTGGACTATTGTGAATGAAGCTGCTATGAACAGTTTTGTACACATTCGTTTGTACATGTATCTTCATTTCTCTTATATAAATACCCAGGACTGCAACTGCTGGGCCAAGAGTCGATGTAAATATTTAACTTCATAAAAAACTACTGGAACTTTTCTCCAAGTGGTTGTATCATTTTACACCTCTCTTGAGTATGAACACTTCGGTTGTTTTACATCCTTGTTACCACTTGGTGGTGTCAGTGTTTTTAGCCAACATGGTGGGTAAGTAATGGCATCTCACTGTCATTTTAATTTCCATTTCCCTGATGACTAATGAGAGATACTGAGTAGTTTTTCATGCACTTATTGGCCATT
Organism: Hylobates moloch; assembly: GCF_009828535.3. Classification (NCBI taxonomy): domain Eukaryota; kingdom Metazoa; phylum Chordata; class Mammalia; order Primates; family Hylobatidae; genus Hylobates; species Hylobates moloch. Next base: position 7,725,756 of record NW_026652297.1, on the reverse strand, counting down.
CATATTTTCCTCTGTAAAGTGTCCAAGTGTTTTGCCAATTTTTATACTTACTGGAATCTTTACCTTTTTATCGTTGAGCTGTATGAGTTCTTTGTATATTCTGAATACAAGTTCTTCACCAGATATTTTTGTGAATATGTTCTCCCCTTCTGTAGGCTGTCTATTTGTGTATAACCATGTCTTTTTATAAGTATTAGTTTTAATTTTAATGAAGTTTTGTATTTTTCCTTTTACTTTCAACCAACTTGGTCTTTGTGTTTCAAGTGCTTTCTTGTAGACAATATATAGTTGGGTCCGGCTTTTCAATCCATTCTAACAATAATTGTCTTCTAATCGGAGTATTTAATAATTTACATTTAATATATTTATTGATCTTCTTGGATTTAATGTGCCATTTACTACTTTTTTCTATTTGCTTTACCTTTCTTTTATTCCATCTATTTTTCCTTCTAGCCTTCTTTGGGTTAGTTGGATAATTTTAGTATTCTATTTTAATCTTTTGGCTTTTAGTGATAACTCCTGCATTTTTAATGGGTTCTCTAGGGATTATAATATGCATGTTTAACTTATCAAAATTTACTTAGAGTTAATATTGTACTTCATGTGTTATATATGTATGTGCAACAGTGTAATTACATTTATGTGTTCATCCTTTGGTTGTCAAACATATTACATCATACACTATATATTCCACAACACAGTGCTAAGGTTTTTTTGTTTTGAACAGACAACATGTAAAGAAATTAAGAGAAAAAAAGAAAATAACATATGCCCTTTTATATTTACTATTTCCAATGACCTTCATTCCTTCTGTTACTTTCATTTTACAAGGTCATTTCCCTCAACCTGAGGAATTCTCTTCAATATTTCTACCGGTGCAAGTATAAAAATGTCTTTCAGAGATTTTTAGTGTTTATCTGAAAATGTCTTTATTTTACTTACATTCTTGAAGGCTGGTTATAGAATAGCGGTTGACAGTTTTATTCCAGCGCTTTAAAAATACTATGACAGGCCGGGGTGGTGGCTCACACCTGTAATCCTAGCACTTTGGGAGGCCAAGGCGGGCAGATCAACCTGAGGTCAGGAGTTCGAAACCAGCCTGGCCAACATGGTGAAAACCCCATCTCTACTAAAAATAGAAAAATTAGCCAGGCACGGTGGCGCATGCCTGTAATCCCAGCTGCTTGAGAGGTTGAGGCACGAGAATCGCTTGAACCTGGGAGGTGGAGGTTGCAGTGAGCTGAGATAGCACCACTGCACTCCAGTCTGGTCAACAAGAGTGAAACTCAGTCTCAAAAAAAAAATACTATGACACTGCCTTCTGGCTTCCAAAGTTTCTGAGGAAATGGAAGCCATCATTCTTATCACTGTTCTTCTGTATGGAATTTAGTTTCATCTGACTGATTTCAAGATTTTCTCTGTCTTTAAATTTCTGTAATTTAATTATAATGTGCATGGGGGTGCTTCATTTTTATTTGTCCTGTGGAGTTTGTTGACCCTCTTGACTCTATTTTTCTTATTTTCATTATTTATTTTTTAGATGGAATCTTGCTCTGTTGCTCAGGCCGGAGTGCAGTGGCACAATCTCGGCTCCCTGCAACCTCCGCCTCCCAGGTTCAAGTGCTTCTCCTGCCTCAGCTTCCTGAGTAGCTGGGATTACAGGAGTGCACCACCATGCCTGGCTAATTTTTTTGTATTTTTAGCAGAGACGGGGTTTCACCATGTTGGCCAGGCTGGTCTTGAACTCCTGATCTCAGGTGATCTGCCTGCCTCGGCCTCCCAAAATGCTGGGATTACAGGCATGAGCCACGGTGCTCGGCCCCTCTTGACTCTGAAAATTGATGTTTTTCACTGTATTTGAGCAGAGTCAAGTCATTATATCTTTAAATATGTTTTTCACTTTATTATCACTTTCTGGGACAAAAATTACAGATGTTAGACCACTTGATATTGTCTCACTGGTTTCTCGAGCTCTTTTTCTTCAATCTTTTTCCTCCATTTTCTTCAGATTGAGTAACTTCTATTTAAGTTCACTGACTCTTTTTTTCTGCCATCTCCAATCTACTTGTGAGCACAACAGGTAAATTTTAAAATTTCAGATCCTGTTTCTTTTATCTCTAGAATTATTACTTTATTTTTTAATAGTTCCTGTTTTTCTTCTGAGATTCTCAATTTGTTTATTTATTATGCACATATTTCCCTTTATAAATCCTGAAACAAACATGTAAGAGCAGCTTTAAAGTACTTGTTTGCTAATTGCAACATGTGAGTTACCTTGAGATCAATTCTTATTGACTGCTTTTGTCCTTGAATAGGGACACATTTTTCCTGTTTCATTACATAACTACAGACTGGACATTATGCATGATACATTATACTCTAGATTCTGTTGTGTTCTGATAAAAATAATTTTGTTCTAGCAGGCATTTAACTTGGCTAGACTCAAACTTAAAGTCTGTTTCCCTGGCAGCAGGCAGCAGCTGTAATCTCTTTTCAGTTCTTTCATTTTTCAGCTGATGCTTTTGTGCCAGGCCAACTGGGCTCTCCTCCACACATGTAGAGTTTAGCTGTCAGACAAAGATTTCAGTAGATTTTATATGAATATTTTGTGCCTCAATTCTGTAACTCCCTGCCTGGATTTCCTCCCCAACATTCTGGCTGCTCTTTCAGCCCCAGATTCTGTCCTCTGACCTTTCAAGTAAAAATGTTGCACTACAGTCCAATCCAAAAGCAGATTATGGACTGCTCTTAGGTAAAAGGCTGAAAACATACAAATATTGCCCACTGCAGTGATCTTTCAAAAGCAGACATTTCTACCCTTGGGAGCTCACTATATATATATATGTGTGTGTGTGTGTATATATATATTTGTTGTTGTTTGAGACAGGGTCTCACTCTGCCATCCAGGCTGCAGCACAGTGGCATGACCACAGCTCACTGCAGCTGTGACCTCCCTGGGCTCAGGTGATTCTCTTCCTCAGCCTCCTGAGTAGCTAGGACAACAGGTGTGTGCTACCACACCCAGATAATTTTTGTATTTTTTGTAGAGATGGGGTTTCACCATTTTGCCCAGGCTGGTCTTGAACTCCTGAGCTCAAGAGATCCACCTGCCCTTGGTCCCCCAGTGTTGGGATTACAGGCATGAGCCACTGTGCCTGGCCTCCACTTTTATTTTTTAAAACCTATTGTATAAGTACTCAAATAAAAGCAAGCACACATAGAAAGGTATGGGAACAACTGGCCATGGCTATTTCTGGAGAAGGGACTATGGAGTGGTGAAGGGGTGTGTTTGCATATTTGCATGTATGCTCATGTATGCAAGCTCCACATTTTTACTCTATGAATTTCTATATTTGATTTTTTACAAGAATGCATGTGGACTTAAATTAAAAGTCTGATTTCCTGTATTGGTCTCGTCATGGTTTGATGGCATTCACTAGCTCTTTGAGAACCACTCTTAAGCTTTAAAGGAGTAAATAAATATCAAGTGCCAAGAATAGTGAACCAACATTACTGTTGTTATTGCCATTATGTGGAAACAGTACCTCTTTCGTTTGGTTCAGCAGCAGAGAACATGGCCATGAAGCCATTGCCAGCTGTGTTGGCATCAGAAATCATCTGCACCATCATCTTGTTGCCACTGGACACAAGGGCTCCAGGCCGGAAAGTGCCACAGAAGCGGCCAATGCGCTGGCCATTGGCATGGCCATTGTACACATCCACAAAGTCATAGCGGCACAGGTTGTCACTCTCGAGGTCTATGAATCGGAAATTAAGAACGACTACTTTTCCTTCGGGAACCTGCCAAGAAAAGGGCCAATTAGAAAACTGTCATGAAAACAATATCTGAGGCTTTGACACCAGTCACTTACTTAAGTGTGTAAAGTATAATATCCAGGATAATGCTTTTTCCTCTCTCATATCTGAACTAACCCAGGGGAAGTTTTCTAGCATATTGCATTCCTAAAAAATGTAAGTACTTATTTTCTTTTGACAAATCCCGCAATTCTCCAGGATTCACAATCTTATTCCTTAAGAACTGACCTCAACAAAGCTGCAAAATATTAGATCAGTATTATTAATGGGTGAGTCATTACTTAGAATGAATACCAGTCCTGATTGGACCTTAGCATATATTTGCATATTCTAATACCTAGAGATATTGCTTAGCAAAGAAACATTTAAAAATATCATTTCTTGGCCAGGCACGGTGGCTCACGTCTGTAATTCCAGCACTTTGGGAGGCCGAGGTGGGCGGATCACAAGGTCAGGAGATCGAGACCATCCTGGCTAACACGGTGAAACCCCGTCTCTACTAAAAATACAAAAAATTAGCCAGGTGTGGTGGCGGGCGCCTATAGTCCCAGCTACTTGGGAGGCTGAGGCAGGAGAATGGCATGAACCTGGAAGGCAGAGCTTGCAGTGAGCCGAGATCACACCACTGCACTCCAGCCTGGGCAACAGAGCGAGACTCCGCCTCAAAAAAAAAAAAAAAAAAAATCACTTCTTACAAATAATACAGTAGGACGCACTCAATGCCTGTGTATAGAATGTATCTATGAAGTTCAAAATAAAGGATTTATTTGGCAATTGTGTAGTTAATTTACAGATAATTCATTTTGGGTCCTGAGACATCCAGATGAACTACCTATACTGACAAAACGAACTGAGTAATTGCTGAATCATCTCTTCTAAATGTCACTAAGTTTTTTGTTCATTTGTTTTCCAGTTGAAGACTTTATATGTCAGGAAGCCTTGAAACACAATGCGCTAATGAAGAAAAAGATAAGCTTTCATTTTCTCATAATATTTTATTCATCATAATTTCCCCATAAAATTCTTAATGATGGTTCCTTCCTTATTCCCTGAGTAGGTAGAAAAAAATGGCTATAAAAGCATTTGGTAGGATTCTCAGGTTACAAAAGCCCCATTTCTTTCCCAGTTCATACCACCTTTTAATTTCTTCATTCAAGTTGTTCAGTCATAAAGTCTTGATCATAATTGTTTTACTCCTTTAATCAGATGAGGTCTCCACTGAATAGTGGAGAATTCCATTCTGTAAAAACTTACATATAACAAAACTCAGTGATTAAAAAAATCAAACACACACAATCAAAAGTGGTTGGTTTATATTCATCTTTTTTTTTTTTTTTTTTTTTTTTTTTTTGAGACGGAGTCTCGCTCTGTCACCCAGGCTGGAGTGCAGTGGCGCAATCTCGGCTCACTGCAAGCTCCGCCTCCCGGGTTCACGCCATTCTCCTTCCTCAGCCTCTCCAAGTAGCTGGGATTACAGGCGCCCGCCACCACGCCCGGCTAATTTTTTTTGTATTTTTAGTAGAGACGGGGTTTCACCGTGGTCTCGATCTCCTGACCTCGTGATCCGCCCGCCTCGGCCTCCCAAAGTGCTGGGATTACAAGCTTGAGCCACCGCGCCCGGCCTACATTCATCTTAATTAACTATTTCAGACTCGAGGGTCAATAGATGCTTTGACATTAATACGGCTTCCCCATGTTGTAAGTACAGTGCCATACATTTTATTTTCCTATGGTAAGATGAAGTGTTTTCAGTGCTATTTGCTTTTTGTGTCAAACACATCTACACACTTCATCGTAGAAATTATAACGGCGTAGTCCCCGCAAAAGGGACACGTTTGGCTTTGCCATCGTTGCATTCTAATTCCTAGAAGCTTATCTCAGTGGTGTGAATATCAGAGTTCCAAAGAACTTAGAACAGCTTAAGAAGCTAATAACAGAAAGAACAATTTAAATTTTAAACATTATCAACAAGATGTCTGTTGTAGAACTTCCTGTCTTTTGCTTTGTTTTTTGTTTTGCACACCTCTATTTGTACAATGATCAGAAAGTTATCAAATATGATGCCACATCTGTAATCTTAAATATAAGCAAGCTCTCTATGAATCACCGAAAAAGTCCTAGCCATGAAAAGAATCTCAAACTAATTTGTTTTTTTCTTGCATGAATAGTGACTATTTGTATAAATGTATAGAGGGCAATTCAAAGCTATGAAACTTGATGAAGTCACTCCCAGAGTGAATGTGGATAGAAAAAGGAAGAGGTCTAAGTATAGAGGCCTGGAACACTCCAATGTCATCAAGTCTGTGAAGAGGTCAAATCACAATAGAGACTGAGTCAGCAAGTAGGAGGCAACCCAAGTGTGCGGCGTCTGGAAGCCAGGCGAAGAGAGTATGTCAAGGAGGAATGAATGGGCAACTGAGTTAAGTGCTGCTGCTGAGAAAGACCAGTGGATTTAGCAACACAGAAGTTTAGCAACCAGAAGTCACTGGTAATGCTGACAAAGCTGTTTTGGTGGCACCATGGGGAGAAAACTGGATAAGAGAAGGATCATGAGAAAATGGGGTGAGAGGAAATGGTGACAATAAATATAGACAAGCTTTTCAAGGAGTTTTGCCGTAAAGATGAACAGAGTAATATGGGGGTAGCTGGAAGGGGATATGGGGTCTAGGCAGAGTTTTTGCAGTGGGTGTTTCCTAAGGCATGTTTGCATGCTGATGGGAAGGATTCTGTAGAGAGGGCAAAACTGATGAAGCAAGAGAGAGGGAGGATTGGTTAACAGATGTCCTTGAGCAGGCAAAGGGGGATCTGATCTACAGAAGGAACAGCTGGGTGGAGTTGGCCTTAGTAGGAGCATGTTTTGCCCAATGAGAGGAGGGAAGGCAGATGTAGGTAGGTCAGTAAATGAGGTGGTGAAAGCATATAGAATTTTTTTTCTGGATTGCTTTTCTTAGTAAAATAGAAAACAAGGTCATCAGCAGCAAATGTGGAAGAGAGAGGTGCTACTGGGAATCTGATAACAGAAAAGTGAGGAAATGGATTAAGGAAATGCAGCAGGAGTACTAGGACTGCTGGGGCCCACTTGAAGTAAATGAATTAAAATTAAGACCTCTCTGCATGGTGGAGGTATTTGTTTTTGTTTGTTCGTGGTCTTCTTCCCCAGCCACATGCAGCTCCACAGGCGGAGGTACAGGGAAGGTGGAGAGTTGGATGTAAGCAGTAGGGGAGAGTGGTGAGGTTTGCCAAGGGAGGATATGGCAGGAGAGAGGGACAAGCGAGTTGAAGACATAGACAAGGGAGTGACCGTGATGATGTGCCATGGAATCCAAACTGGGTTAGGATGGAAATCAGGACCCTGTGGGGTGAGGACAGTAATAACCAAGACTGTGGTGACGTAAGGACAAAATAACAGTGGAAGTGGGAGGCTGAGGAACTATGGAGGATAAGTTCTTTGGCGGAGAAGAGGTTAAAGACCTGAGAAGATCACCCATATGGATATTGAAATTACAGTTGATTAGGACAAGGAAGACTGTTGAAGACAATGACAGTGAACCAGGAGTTACAATTTGCAAGAAGCGAGGAAGACTGTCCAGGAGACTTTTAGATGATTGCAACAAGGAGAGGAATAGAGAGGTATAATCATGTTTCATTGGCAGGTTCTTGGTTCTCTGACACTACGTAGACAATTCTGTTGACTCTCTCCTGTAGACAGGTGTTGAAATTAACTACAGGACTTGAATGCTCATTCCCAATAAAATAAATCATTTGTTCCCAAAAGTTTTGTACCTATTCCCATGGCAATGAAAATTTGAGAATGAGACACAAATATGATCAGCAATAGAAACTGGGTTACATCATTGCAATTTTGAACACATGCTGACCCGAACAACCCTGGCAAAGCTTCTTTTGAAAGAAGGATGCAGAAGTGATCTGTACCAGTGTGAGTCTCCTATAACCAGAAACAGAAGTCATCTTGCACTGAAGGCCAGAGAGAAATTCTATTGCAAATGAGAAGCATCCTGCTGTGAGCCTTTTCAGTATAATACAACATCTGTTCTTCATTTTTTTATGAGTGATCAAGACTGTCTGATGCCCTCTGATGCAAGCTTTGGTAAGAGCTCTTGATTGTCATTCTAAAGGACTTTAGAGAGCATATTCTCTGAAGATGGCCTTTCCACCTGGGAGAATCTATAGTCCGTATCTTTGAATTTTCTTTGTTAAGAATAGCAAAAAAATAAAAAATAAAAAATACAGAAAGATACAGAGAATAATATAACACCTGGATACCAACCGCGAAATTGACTTTTGTTAACATTTTGTTAATATATTTTTAAAGTGTCCTTTAAGGAAGTAAATAAAACATTTCGGATAAAAATGAGATTTCCTTTGTCTTCATCCCAGGCCCCATTTCCTCCTCCTTCCTCAGAAGCAACCACTGTTATAAATTTAGTGGGTTTCCTTCCATGCTGATCAAAATGTGTGTGTGTGTGTGTGTGTGTGTGTGTGTGTGTGTATTTACATTTATTTATGTATGTGTGCATATACATATACACACATAAGTATGTATATTTATGTGTATATAATATATATTTTAATATATATTTTTTATATTATATATAATATATATGTATCCATGCAAAATGCACAGTGACATTTTTGTGTTGTTTTAAAAATTAACAAAAATGGTGCCAGACTCATGCTTGTAATCTTAATACCTTGGGAGGCCGAGGCAGGAGGATTGCTTGAGTCCAGGAGTTCAAGACCAGCCTGGGCAACATAGGGAGATCGTGTCTCTACAAAAAAATTTTAAAAATTAGCTGGATGTGGTGGTGCATGCCTGTAGTCCCAGCTACTTAGGAGGCTGAAGTGTGAGGATTACTCGAGCCTGGGACATCAAAGCTCCAACGAGCCATGATCACACTGTACTCTAGCCTGGAGGACAGAGAGAGACCCTGTTTAAAAAAAAAAAAAAAAGAGAGAGAGAGAGAGAGAAAATGGGATAATGTTTACATATCACTCCACAACCTGGGCATCCTTGAATTTTCTGGCTGAAGAAGAAGAGAAGAAGGAAACATAAAAATACATAGGACCTTCACAAGCTATTCCTTCTACCTGGAACATGTTCCCACTTCTGCCCTTCTCTCACTCATGCTTAGGGTCACAGTTTCAAGGTCATTCCCTCCTGGAGACATGCCTAGACACCCCCAAACCCCAAGGTGGGCTCTGGCCAATTAGCAGTGCACCCCACAGGTCTGTGAGCATGGGATGGCTCAGCCCACTCACTGTATGTTATAAAGCTCAACCCCAAGGAGGCAAGGATCCTTCCTGCCTTGTTCACTGTTGCATCCCCAGGATCTGGCATGGCCCCAAGTTGAAGCTTAACATCAAAAATATTTATTAAATGAATAATCCATTAGGTACTCAATGGATCACCGGCTTCCTTGCACAAATCACAGACAATATACCTACTGCTGGCTCCACCTTTTTCATTCTAATATTTCCTACCTTGCCTGGCAGCAGAGCTCCAAAAGGCCACTCTCTTTTCTAAGCCATTCTTTGCAAAAAGAAGATGCATATCTTTTTGGAAACTTTATATTTCAAATCTCCTGAAAATGCTAACACTTAATGCAGAAACTCAAGGTGCTTTTTTGGTGGCAATTAGATGAAGCTACTGTTTTGTGAGATTATATTGATTTGGGGATTCATTAACTGCTTGCAGAAAAACAATTTGATGTTAGTGTTTTTTCCTATCAACAGCAACGTCCTGTGTGGGCCAAAGCCTAGAGCTTCCACAGTGACCTCAACTCACCCCACAGCTCCTGGGATGTCCTCACTGTCACAGGCAAACGTGCCAAGGCTCTCGATGCCAGGGCTCCTGCCAGAGGACAGAGGAACTGCATTTTAAGCTGATGGTTTGCATTTTTAGGATACTATGAGCAAAATGCAAATAGGAGGCCAGCTTCTTCTGTGTGAAGGAGTGCATTTCTGCAGAAATGGGAATGCTCCTTTGTGTCTGCAGCTTTTCCTCCCCAAACATATCATTTACTACTTTGATCAAAAAGAACTCTTTTTGCAGCACATGTGATTTTTTTTTAAGCCATCATTCTAATCATCTACGATTTCCCTCTTCCACAAACAAACCTTTGGGAATGTGCATTCTAAAATGCAGACCACAGTTTATCCACGTAAAGCTTGAGGCACAGCCATTCAGTGTCACCTCTCCCATGTACCTCCAAAGGTAGTCCAAAAAGATCTATAGACAAATTACGTACAAATATTTGGCAGTCTTTCTAGAGCGGGATAAATCAGAAGCTTACAAGATCTTATTCATCTATATTCTGGGTATATTTCAATACCACTCTTTTAAAGGTAAATCTTGTACATGTTTAAAAAATAAAACATATTTTGATTAGTAGAAATAACGAGATGTTTTGAACATTTTCTTTTGTTTTGGGGGATTTCACTAAAAAAACTTTACCCCTGGATGTCTAGAAGGAGCGTGGAAACTCCCATCCACCTTGAGCCCAGCCTGAAGACACCAGTGGAGATAACTGCTGAAAACCACCCAAAACTTTCCCACTGCACTTAGAATAAAATCTTCACCTTAATTATAGTTCACACACTTCGTGAACATCAGGTGCTAGGTATTTTTCTATGCACTATATATGTATCATTTTATTTAATCCCTTACAGCAACCCTATGAAACTGATATTATTATTGGTCCAACTTTACAGTTTACAGATGAGGAAACTAAGGCACAGAGAGGTTAAGAAACTGCATGATATATCCCCTTATCTCTCATCTTTCTCCTTCAAGCAACAACTTGGCAGTCATGCCACTTTTCTGTTCAAGGAGCCCTCCGAGCTGGCTTCCACCTAAGGGTCTTTGCACAGGCTGGTCCTCTGCCTGGCACAGCCTTCTCCCTGATATACATGGGTCTGACTCCACCTCATCATCTAGGTCAGCTCAAGAGTCGCTGTCTCAGAGAAGCCTATCCTGAGCACCCCTGGTCACTTAGATCACACAGCCCTCTTATTTCTTCACAGATTATTTATCATCTGTCTCACCATCAGAATGTCAGCTACAGAGAACAGTTGGTCTGTGGGTCTACAGTTTGTCCAATGCTTTGGCTACTGTAAGTGCTCAGAAAATATTCATTGAATAAATGCTGCGATCCTTATAATCTTAAAAAAAATAGTGCAGGCCATGACTCCTATTACTAGCATACACTTTTACATAACAGTGTAAACTCACAAGCACAGGGCAAGCATTGTTAAGATCCTTGCGGGGAGGAAGAAATGGCTGACAGCTGTTATGATGACTTGCCTAAGGCCACCCAGAAAGACAACGGCAGAACTCAGGTCACCTGACTTCCACTTTGCTGTGTTTTTCCATGACCTGACCATGGCAGAGACCGAGGAGATGCTCTCAAACCTTGTTTCTTCTCAGGTCACACATGGAGTCGACATTTCCCAGCCTCTCTTGCAGTTAAGTTGGGGCCATGAGTCTGGGTCCTGGTCAATGGAATGTAGATGGAAGTGATGCACCCATTCCCTCCAGGCCTAGCCATAATACACCCCGTGCAATCCTTTTGGAGTTCTCTTTTTGCTCTAAGGAGGGGATTCTGTAGAAGAAACGTGGAGGTGTTAGAAGACAACAGAGCCACATGGGAGAAGGAGTCAGTGCTTAAAGGAGAGCTGCCCAGAACAGCCCTCCCACTGCACTGGACAGTGAAGGGAACAAGAAACAGCCATTTATTGGGTTAGGCCACTGAGACTGGGGGAGTTGTTTGTTAGAGCAGTTTTGCACTTTGTGTTAATTACCCTGATTAACAAATGGATAGTGACATTCACCAAGTGTCCTTACCCAGCACTTCTGTGGCAGGTAACTGTATAGACATCTTTGTCGTTTGGGGTGCCTACAGGCTCTCTAGGAATCAACAGTGTGACGTGGCCACCCAGGAAGCCGACACAGGCTGTGTGAATAGTAGAGGAGACACCAGCTTTGCCTAACTGTAGACTGCTTGGAGTACCATGGGCTGAATTCAGGTCAAAGCACCTCACTTTTGAGTAGACGTGGATGATTTGGAGCAACCACAAAGGTGAGAAAATTCAGAATCATCGAGGCACATGCTGTAATTTCCACGGCCCCTGCAAAAGTGTAACTAGGCCCTCGAGCCCCTGTTATCACCTCTGAGTTATCACCACTGAGTCCTTTACCTGTGGCTGGTCAGCTGGGGTGAGAGGCAACCAGCAGCCACTAGTACTTCTTAAGCTGAATGAAGACTTGGCTACAAAATGAACGAGACAGGACTTCAGGTTATGCCGCTTGCGCAAATGCTGCCTAAGCATGAATATGTCTGAAAGATCCCGGCTGCGACCAGGCCCTTCGGCACTGGGAGGGTGTTCAGACTCAAGTCTGCCAAGTGGAAAGGCAAATGGGAAAAATGTGAAGGGACAACAAAGCCGAACCCACAGAAGCAGGAAGGCTAAGGTAGATGCAGCAGGATGAGGAGACAAGCAATCGTGCCAAGAGCTGTCGCGTTAGGTTTTGGTTGGGGAAAGAGACAACGTTGAAAACGAAGAGTATTCCTTTTCACAGACATTTGTCTTGCCGTTTTCCTTTGGCCAGTGAGACCCTGAGATCCTACTGTGGACATAAGTGGTGGCAAATCTTCTGAGCAAGTTATACATTACTCATCCATGTTCTTGAGAAAACTGGAAATTCACTACTCAGTTTTTCTCTAAACAGGAGTTTTTTTTTTTTTTAGCCATTTGCTCCTAAAAGGTTTACAGCAAAAAATTTTTAAAAAGCTTTACCAAATGATAAGATAAAGAGCTGTAGATACACACTGAGCAATAAATTTCAGAAACACTCTAGGCAACAGCATCCAGGATATTCTATATACTCTATAGTAAGTAAGAGTCTCCATATCCCAATCTATCATACGTGTGCAATGAACCTGTACTTTCCCATGCTTCCTACTGAACCACCTGGTGCGAGCCTGGTGCTTCGGGTGCCTTACCAGGTCTGGCATCAACCACAGCACTGGCACCTCCTGTGGCTGCGAGGAGCAGCAGCAGCAAATGCTTGGCCCTCCACAACCCAGGACTGGAAGGAGTAACAGCACCTAGTGGCTGAAGCCCAAGCTGTTTCATGTGATCAGTGTGCGCCCTGCCTGCTGTCCTTGAAAGCTGTTAGTTGTGTCAGAAAGGGTTTGGAAAGGAGAGACAGGTTATCACTGGCTGTCTTTCACATTTAGCCATGTGTTCAGGGAGAACTCTGGGCACTGCATACGTGCGTGATACACTTCCAGACAAGACTACAGCAAAAGGTGGAAGTACTAAGTGAAGCTCTACCAAGCCCATCCTAGATTATTTTAAAGCAACTATTAAGAGTAATATTTCTGGCCGGGCACAGTGGCTCATGCCTGTAATCCCAGCACTTTGGGAGGCCGAGGCAGGGGGATCACGAGGTCAGGAGATCAAGACCATCCTGGCTAACACGGTGAAACCCTGTCTCTACTAAAAAAATACAAAAAATTAGCCGGACATGGTGGCGGGCGCCTGTAGTCCCAGCTACTCGTGAGGCTGAGGCAGGAGAATGGCGTGAACCCGGGAGGCGGAGCTTGCAGTGAGCCGAGATAGCGCCACTGCACTCCGGCCTGGGCAAAAGAGCGAGATTCTGTCTCAAAAAAAAAAAAAAAAAAAGACTAATATTTCTAAAGTCCTTAAAATGACTATAAAAGAGGGAAAAAAGGTAATATTTCTTTTAAAACAATGAAAAATCCATGACAAGTGGTAAATCATATGTGACGCCCTGGATGACAGGTACACATCAGAACTGTCCAGGACAAATGTGGACACAGGGCCACCCTGGCCTTAGAACATCTAGGCCTCTCCTCTAATGTTTGAAGCTGCCCCGCTGAATCCCAACAACCACAGGTTGAATGAATGAATAGCTGTTGAAGGAATAAAAGAATGAAAGAATAACAGAGGAGCTTCCTATTACCTGCAGAATGAAGTCCAAACTCCTCAGAATCACAGGGTACTAGGCCCACCCCAGGCTAACATTCTGGCCTCATCTACCCCCCAGCCCTTTGTGTCTTGGGTATCATTCTGTCCATCCTCAAACACACCTGGCCCCTTTCCTTTCCCACCTCTGTGAGGTCCGTATGTAAATTCCCTGCCTGGAATATTCTTTCTTCCCTTCCCAGACTATTGACCTCCACTCCAATTTCAAAGTTGGGGCCAAATACACCTTCTCTAGGAACTCATCCTCTCCCATCCAATTCCTAGACCTGGGGGGATGTTATCTTCCCTCTTTCACCTCCCAGAGCCAGAGCCCACTGTTCCCTCTCCCCTTTGGTGCCTCCTCGGCATCCACAGGTCTCACAGGTGTCTGCAGTGTGCACCTGGCCTTGCAGCTGACTGTGAACCTTGCACAGACAGGAGTGTTCCAGTCATCTTTGTCTGAGTAATTGAACCCAGATGCACCTGGCAGCCAGGCATCCAAAAAGCACAATGAAGGTGAAGATGGAGACGGAAAAAAGTTTCCTATCTTCACATATTTTGGTCTCAGATCTGTGAATAGTTTTGGGATTTTCTTTGCTATTTATTTGTTTTGCAAATCAACAAGTACTAATCAAATACCAGCTGCTGGCACAGCAACATATACACACACACACATATATGTGTGTGCATGTGTGTGCGTGTGTATATCAAACTAGGATAAAACATAAACTCCAAGGGTTCATGTGACCCAGAACCTGGCAGTGCCTCCCTGGGTAAGTGGGGGGTCCCACTAAGACATGTGAGAGATGGCACCAACAGTTTGTTCATATGCCCGTCCCAAGTAGTCTGCTTTGTTATATTCCCTCAGTCCATGTATACAGGAGTGTGTGTGTGTGTGTGTGTGTGTGTGTGTGTAAGAGAGAGACAGAGAGAGAGACACGTCTTGCTCTGTCACCCAGCCAATTTCTTTACACCTTTGAAAACTGAAACAAAGTACTTAAATCATTTTAGGGCATTCTTTCAATTCTCCAGAAGTTGTCAACATAAATTAATACAGAAGATAGACATGATAGGTGGAGATTCCTGGAGAAAAAGTGTCCCTAGGCTAAACCACTAGTACATATTGTCTGGCAGATATTCTTAAAGGTAACAGACATAAAAGCTGAGGGAGACTTTTGCCATTATAGCTAGGAGCCTTTTTGTCATACAACACCCATGTTTTCTTTTTTTTTTTTTTTTTTTTTTTGAGACAGAGTCTGGCTCTGTCGCCCAGGCTGGAGTACAGTGGCGTGATCTCAGCTCATTGCAACCTCCTCCTCCCAGGTTCAAATGACTCTCCTGCCTCAGCCTCCCAAGTAGCTGGGACTACAGGCACCCACTATCACAACCAGCTAATTTTTGTATTTTTAGTGGAGACGGGGTTTCACCATATTGGTCAGGCTGTTCTCGAACTCCTGACCTCAGATGATCCACCCACCTCAGCCTCACAAAGTGCTGGGATTACAGGCATGAGCCAGCACACCTGGCCCATGTTTTCTTCTCAATGACACATGAATATATATATATTTTCAAAAACATTTATAGGACAGAACTGACTTCTATGCAATAATCTAAGAAACAAATCTGAAATATTTTCAAGAAAATATCTCCATAATCTGGAATTTCATCTGATAAGTCTTTTATGGGTCAGGAACACAAAATTACACTAATTTTTTCTTTCTTTTTTTTTTTTTTTTGAGACGAAGTCTCTCTGTGTCGTTCAGGCTGGAGTGTGGAGTGCAGTGGCGTGATATCGGCTCACTGCACTTCTGCTTCCCGGCTTCAAGCGATTCCCCTGCCTCAGCCTCCTGAGTAGCTGGGGCTACAGGCACACGCCACCACGCCCAGCTAATTTTTTGTATTTTTAGTAGAAACAGGGTTTCACCATGTTGGCCAGGGTACTCTGATCACCATCTTGGCCTCCCAAAGTGCTGGGATTACAGGTATGAGCCACTGCGCCCAGCTATACTGATATTTTATTAGGAATGAAACAAAAAGCCCTTCCCTTCTGGGATAAGAGAAATCAGAGTAAAGAAGTAAGCACATTTAAAACAGAACAGATGTATATGTGAGCATCCGATGTTCTCTTAAATGAGTAAAAGACAGGCTTTACATGGTAGCATTAAATTGCTACAAGAGAGAACTAAAATTGTTTTTAATCCAATTCTTATATTAAAAAGTATGTGCATAATTTACAATATAAAAGTATGTCCATAGTTTTTAACAGCAATGGGAAATAAGTCCTTGCACTCTTCCTGCCCCTGATAGCCACTCCTCAGAAGCAACCGGTGTAATTCTTTCAGACATTTTGCGTGAAATTTATTTCCTTGTTGCTTAATATATTATACGCTTATGCTGCTACTTCTTGACTTAGCCCTTTTAAACTTTACCTCTTTGCTTCCTGTTATTCCCCCTATTCCTCTGTCAAAAATTCTGGTTAAATCCATATTCAAGATTTTCATGACTATAGCCACACGAATATTAAATATTTCACTGCTGGGCTAATTTTTTTTTACATTTTTCCTAGCGCTAATAATTGCCTTTTTGTTGCTGTTGTTGTTGTTTTGTTTTGTTTGAGATAGAGTTTTGCCCTTGTTGCCCAGGCTGGAGTGTAATGTCGCAATCTCGGCTCACTGCAACCTCCGCCTCCCAGGCTCAAGCTATTCTCCTGCCTCAGCCCCCCGCAAGTAGCTGGGATTACAGGCGCCCACCACCATGCCCAGCTAATTTTGTACTTTTAGTAGAGACAAGGTTTCACCATGTTGGTCAGGCTGGTCTCAAACTCCTGACCTCAACTGATCTGCCTGTCTCGGCCTCCCAAAGTGCTGGGATTACAGGTGTGAGCCACCACACCCGGCCCATGCCTAACTAAGCACATAGCTTAGTTTTCTATGTGCCTATCACTAAAACCCCTCTCAATACTGGCCAGGAACCAGTATTCTATCAGTTCCATTCTCTTCTTGGAAACACCCATTCTGGAGCTCTCCTTCCTCCTGCCCACCCTCTATCCAGTCTGGACTGGCCACTCTCAAGGCCTGCAGCACAGCTGTGGGCTGGGACTTCGCTTCTTCACCAATTCAAGAACCCCCATTCCCAGGGCTTCTATGTCATTTTCCTTGCTTGTTTTATTCCCTCATTTTTCTGGAGATCATCCTCCTTCAGTTTTCTTACCAAGGACGTACAGAGATTAAAAGTTTAAGATAGTACACCTCTGAAAATGTCTTTATCCTGTACTCAACACTTGTCTGCCAGTTCGGCAAGGTACAGAATTGTAGCTTTAAATGGTTTTCTCAGAACTCTAAAGGCTTTGTTCCACTGCCTTCTAGCTTCCAGCAATAGGCTGATGCTGTTCTTTCCCCTTCTATGTGACTGTCCTCCCCTGCAGAGACTTGTAGGATTTTTGTGAGCGAATTTAACAAAGATGTACCTTGGGGTTTATCTTTCTTCATTCATTTGTGCTGAGTGCTATTTCTTTGATAATTCCCTCCTCTCCAAATTCCCTGTTCGTTCTTTCTAGAACTCTCGTTAGTCAGACTTGGGCTTCCCTGACAGGATTCTCTAATTTTCTTATCTTTTCTCTTCAATATTCTACTTCTTATTTTGTTCTACCTGCTGAGTGTCAAGTTTATCTCCTAGCCCTAATACTATTTTTTCATTTCTATTATCAAGTTTTTAATTTCCAACAGCGTTTTTCTTGTTTCCTTTATTTTTAGTATCCTGCTTTGATTTCATGTGCATAGTGTCTTTTCACATCTCCCTGAGGATGACAATGATCATTATTTTGACATTTTCTTCTGCTCTGCGTCGTCTCTGTTTCCTTGGAATTTCTGTTTCCCTCAGTTTGGGCTCTGCCTTTTCACGTAAGAGGCTTTCCTCAAATGTCTAGTAATCCTCAACTGGCTGTTCATATTCAGAACTGAGGTGAGGCTGACTGGAAGCTCTGTGGCAGGGCTTGTCACCAGTGTGATGGGGACGAGCTGGCTTTTTCCTTGGGCCTCCCAAATGTCAGTATCTGGATAGAGGTCCTTTCTCAAGGGCTGTTCGTTTTCTCTAAGATTGTTCAGTGCCTCGCCTGAGGCGTAAAGACCTTGCTGCAGCTTTCATGGGAGGAGCAGGGGGAGAGGTGGGGCCGGGGGTCTCACCATTCTAGTACACAGACTGTAATTACCCTGTTTTTAGTGCCACACCTGGGCCTGACCTCTTCTGCTAGGCTTGCAGTTCTGAAGCCCAGAACCCCTGTGGTTCCCAGAGCATACTCCCTGCCAGGCTGGAGGGAGAAGGTGGGGAGGTGGAAGAGAGACAGCACCCTTGCTGCTTGAGGTGGAGGAGGGAACCTGTAGGGTTAACCGCTCTTACAGAGGCCTTCAAACAGAACTCCAACTTCTAACCTCACCTGCCCTCCTGCCTTCCAAGAAACCAGGTGCCTCCAGCTCCAGAGCCTTTCTAGAATTCTGTGGCACAAATCGGCTGTTTCCTACTGACACCTCCCATCTCGTCTGGCAGGGGAGTGTTCGTTCTCTCTCTTCTGTTAATTCAGTCACCACTGACCATCTGCTTTCTTATCTTCCAAAATCTTGTTGGTATCTCTCATGTACTATTAATTCTGTTCCAATTCCATTTGTCTTATGAGTTTAAACTTTTCAATTCCCTCACTGTAATTTTGGTGGGAAGATAAATACTTAAATAAATGCTTAAATACATAAACAAATGCTTAATTCATCATGTTTCACGAGAAGTCACTGAGGTGATTTTTATTAGGACATAGTAAGAATGATAGATGCTGTATTCGTAGGTTATCTAGAAGACAATGTCATATATAACATTATAAAATAATGTATAAGAGTATATTTTTAAAATGGAAGCCAGATCTGTTAAGCACCTATCAAATATCCAGAGAACTCCAAAGGACTGAAAGGCAGCTATACTACCATCTGTAATGGCTTTATACTATTCTATGTACACTTGCACCATAATTGATACAAGAAATCTCAAATTTTTCTAAATTTAGCATGTTTCCAAATTTTCACTAATATAAATAATGCTATTATAAACATAATTATAAAAATATTCTTGTGCTTAAGAGAATATTTTTATAGGATAAATTCCTAGAAATGGACCTGCTAAATCAAGGAGCTGGGCATTTTAGATGATTACAGAATATCCCCCGAGAAAAGTTGTATTAGTTCCCATTTTTCACACCTTCTCCTATGCTGGATGCCTATCAATACTTATCAGTCTGGCAGGCAAAAAAAAAAAAAAAAAAGACACCATTGTTGTTTTCATTTCACAGCAGGCTTTTGCATGGGAAAGCTTGGTTCACTTAATGTGGCAGAGGCCACATGTCTGACAGCAGGTAAAAAACAAAAAAAACAAAAAACATTGAAGATAGCTTCAGGGTTTCAAGCCCCGCAGGTACCATCCACAATACAAAGGCAGCAAGGAGGAGAGAAAGGTTTTATGTTGTTTTGCTTTAGACTAGAGAAGTAGGGCAGAGGGACAGAGGGTGTCATAAGTTTGCTTTTGAACATGTAAGGTTAAGATATTTGAGCTGAATGTTGCAATATCATCAGGCAGTTAGAATGATGGTTTCAGGGGAAAAACATTTCAAAAGGTCCAGTTCTCTCAGGAAAGAGGACATTTGATCAGATAGATGGGACATGGAAAAACTTTTACAAGAGAAAACAACGTCTGAGGCCACAGACGACTGTCTTACTCTAGCCAGATGGCTCACAAATGTGTAGCCTCAAATAGCGCGTAAGAGAGGAAGAGGGTGTGGGAAGGGCTCAGAGGTGCCAGAAGCAACAACCCGAGGGCACATCCTTGGGATGGTGGTTAGGAGCATCAACAGAGGAGGCATTTTCATTATTTCCACACCCGTGTGCCCAAGCCTCCCAACAACCTAGCTAACTTTGCTTATAAATTATTTTCAAACTAACTAAATTCTTTTCCACTCAGACTCCTCCAAACACAAAGCTTTTTTAAAAATGTAAATGAAATTAAAAACAAAACAAAAGAGGATAAACTAGCATGCTATTTAAGAAAAACCTCATGATTCCCGGAGGAGAGTTTAGTCAGCAGAAGAAAAGACAGTGAATCATTTTGCTCAGATGGTGTGGCATTTAAATTAAATGTTCTGTGACAACGACACATTTAAGAAAAAAAAAATCATAAAAAGAAGACACGAGTAGACAAGGAAAAGAAGACTGGGGAGCATCCCAGAAAGAATTTACTAGTCCAGACTGCGTGAAACTGGCACAGATGGCTTGAAAGTTATGGCAGGGTGGGGGTAATTACGTTCAAACACGCCTGATACTTCCTGCATGGCGACCTGGCACACTGCAAAGCTTAGGGTTATTCATAAAATGAGAATACCCAAGTTTCACCAAGCACCTTTTCCTCAAAGCCCTCAGCTGTCTGAAGAGATGGCTGATGTTGATCAGAAGCACTTATGCTGTGGTTTTTCAATTCAAGGAGAAGCTGATTCTTAAAATTGAGAGTCTTCAAATGCCATATACAGCAGTTCTGCTTTTATCATTTCCCACCTGGCCACAAGTTTCAGGCCAGGGTCCTGATAGTTCCTTGATATTTCAGACCCAATTCAGGTCCGAGTTTTTCAATCATAAAACACTTTTTTCCTTAAAAAAACAAAACAACACAACTTTATCGAGGTATGATTTACAAACCATACTAACCCACTCATTTTAAAGTGTACATTTCAACGATTCTTAGAAAATGTATGGAGTTGTGCAATCACCACTACAATCCAATTTCAGAATATTTCCATCACTCCAAAAAGATTTCTCACGCCCATCTGCAGTCACTGCTCATTCCCACCCACAGCCTCAAGCAAGCACTGATCTACTTCCTGTCTCTATAGACTTGCCTTTTCTGGACATTAATATGAATGGAATCAAACAGTATGTGGTCTATTGCATCTGGCTTCTTTCACTTAGCATAGTGTCTCTCAGGTCCATGTTGCAGCATGAATTAGTACTGCACACCTTTTATGGCTGAATAATATTCCATTGTATGAATATGCCACATATTTATCCATTTACCCTGTTGATGGGTATTTGAAATGTATCTACTTTTGGCTGTTATTAACAATGCTTCCATAAACATCTTTGTACAAGTCTTTATGTGGATGTATTTTCATTTCTCCTGCACCTAAAAGTACAACTGCTGGGTCATATGGCAAATGTTTAACTTTAAAAGAAACTGTTTTCCAAAGTGGCTGTACTATTTTACATTCCTACCAGCAGTGTATGAGAGTTTCAACTTCTTCACATCCTCAACAACACTTGTTATTCTCTGTGTTTTTTTTTTTTTTTTTCATCCTAATGGGTATGACAGTAGCTTATTGTGGTTTTGATTGCATTTCTCTAATGACTAATGATGTTGAGCATCTCTTCATGTGCTTACTGGCCATTTATATATCTTCTCTGGTGAAATGTCTATTCAAATCTTTTGCCTGTTTTTTTTTTTTAAATTGTCAACCCTAAAATACTTTTAAAATACAAATAGAAAAGCATCAAAATTTAACTTGTAATAAAGATGAACATCTGAGTCATACTGCAAAATCTGGCTTCATACATCCATTTCATGCCAAGAGTGAGAGGCAAGAAACCCCTTATAAGCTTGTTTAATGAAGTTACCCTATACAAAATAAGTGAGTTGACAACAACATCTCTAAAAGAATGCATTGGCTAGGAACATTGGTTTCTCACTTTAATTTCTGGATCAGCCATGATTTCTACAGAATATAAAAAGAAACAACATCCTGTGAAGGATGGAGGGCCTCTCACTGCTTTTTAGAGGATAATATGAAAGAGCAAAAATTGAAACACATGAAGTTTTAGAAATAACTACAAATACAGATATTATGTAGTCAGCATGCTCATTATATAAATATGTCAACAAAATCAATGTATGGAGAACTTGGAATAATTTGTGAGACTGGATAGGAAGAAAGGAAATGTGGATACAGTCTTTTAATCTAAGGCTTATTTTTCTCTTTTTAAAAAAGAGTTCACTTAATATGTTGTTAAGTATCACCATAATAACGATGTCTAAAATACTCCCTGTAAGCAAGAGAAAAATAGTCAGGATAGGCAAACGGATCAATGGAGTAGAAGAGAGTCCAGAAATAGACCTACACATATAATCTTTGGCAAAGGTGTCAATGCTCTTCAATAAGTGTGATGGTTGATTTGTATGTGTCAACTTACTGGGCTAAGGAATGTCAAGGTAGTTGATAAAATATGATTTCTGGGAGTGTGTATGAAGGTTTGCCTGGAAGAGACTAGCATTTGAATCAGTAGACTGAGTGAAGCAGATCCATTCTCAACAGTGTGGGTGCACATCTCCAATCTGTTGAGGGCCCAGGTAGAACAAAAAGGTAGAGGAAGGGGGCAAATTCTCTCTCTTCTTCCTTGAGCTGGGACATCCATTTTCTCCTGCCCTCGGATATCACAGCTCCTGGCTCTCAGGCCTTGGGACTCCAGGACTTACACAGAGGCCCTCCTGGTTCTCAGGTCTCTGAACCTGGACTGAATTACACCACCAGTTTCCCTGGTTCACCAGCTTGCAGAAAGCAGATGGTGGGACTTCTCAGCCTCTATAATTACATGAGCCAATTCCCATAATCAATCAATCAATAATAAACAAAATATTTTGACTGTTTCTCTGGAGTATCTTGACTAATATAATGGGTACAAGAACAGTCTTTTCAGCAAAAAATGTTGAAAAATATGAATCATAACCCCATCTCACACTATACATAAATTAATTTGAGATGAATCACAGACATAAATGTAAAAGCTAAAATTATAAGCTTCTCCAAAAAACACAGATATATTACAGGAGTTATTAAGAAATTATTTTAGGCAGCTAGAATGGGTAAAAGAGTCTTCAGTAAGGCTTTTTCTTTTAATAAAAAAGCAGTCCCCAAAACATTTCTTTTCTAACAGAAAATGGCCTGAAAAACCAGACCTGCAAGCACTGATAAGCAAGCAGGCTTGCATATGTAAATGCAGGCAGCTAAGAACCAGGTCCACCCAACAGGGCAGTTCCCACTCCCTTTTCTTTGTTGCCCTGTGTGCGGGTATCATCGTGGCCAGACAGGTAGAAGCCACGTGTACCGGTATCTTGGCAACAAGCCAGGTAGAAGCCACATTTGCATAATAAAAGGTTAGAGTGGGAGGGCCAGTTTTTTTAAGGGCTATGTGAATGACACGCCTGGTCAAACCAATCCCCTGGGCCCTATGCAAATCAGACACTGCCTCCAGGAGCCTCCCAGTATAACTGACTGTTTTCCACCACACGTGGGGGTTAGTCCTCTCGCTGTAGAGGGAGCTGTTCTCTTCTTTCTTGCCTATTAAACTTTCTGCTCCTTAATCCACTCCACGAGTGTGTCCATGTCGCTAATTTTCTTGGTGCAAGATAAAGGACCCTGGGTGTTTCCCCAGACAAGAGAGCCTTATCAGAAGAATATCTTTGCAATCTTGGGTAGCAAGAAAGTAGTAACTGCAAGAGTTAAAAACTACTAAAGTGGATTTCAAGTGTTTAAATTTCTGCTCATCAAAAGTAACTGTTAATGAGTAGATAAACCACAGATGGAAAAAAAAATTTGCAATACATGTACCTGACAAACTTGTATTTGGAATAAAGAATTACAACTTCATGATAAAAGACAACCCAATAAAAAACATGGACATAAGACTTAAGGTACACTTCACAAAGACCAATATGCACATGAAAAAAGAGTTCAATCTTATTAGCCACCAAGGAAATGGACGACTAAAATCACAACGTGATATGACTAGAATTTTGCCCACCAGAATAGCTAAAACTAGAAAGACTGCTGATACCAAATATCAGAATATGGGGCAAATAGAACTTCTAACCACTGCCAATGGGAGTGCAAAATGGTTAACCCCTTTGGAAACTGGTCTGGCAGTTTCTCATATAGTAAAGCATATACCTACATATATAAATAAATTAGAAATATCAGTGGTTAGTTTGGTAGCTTTCCAAAGGAGCTAAGGCAGAATTGTGGAGGATTGTGACTTCGTCTTGGTTTCAGCTAAGTATCTGAGATGTCTGAGAGAACTGAAGCAGAATGTAAAACTCAGAAATGAAATGGTTATAAACTCTTCCCAAATGAATATGTTACTTGAGGATAAGGCAAGGAACAGGAGGAAACAATAATTCTTTTGTTTCTCCCATAAAGGCCATTCAATTTTTAAAATAATCAAATATTTGTTAAATACCTACTATGTGTCAGGTCATGTGCAGGGCTCTAAGGAAAGGATAAAGGTAACTGTGGCTTCTGCTCTCAAGGAAAACACTGTCTAGGATAGTGTTCAAACTTCTGGCCTCCAAGGACCACTTAATAGATACTGGTAATATACACAGTCCATTGTAAACCAAAAATAAAATTCTAAGCCCGCAACCAACTGAATGGACCCCTCCTCTTGGCCAAGAGCATTCCAAAGCTAACCTGAAAAACTAGTTCAGCCATGATGGCAAGGGGTGTTAGATATAAGTTCTAAATTTCTCTTCAAAGAATCAATATGTCAGTATGTTCAATTCTTTACCTTCTACTTTTAAACTTAACTTCCTCATAAAGCAACCTTTTGGGATCACCTGCTCCACCCTAACTCATTCTGATCACGTGCTCCACCCTAACTCATTCTGATCACGTGCTCCACCCTAACTCATTCTGATCACGTGCTCCACCCTAACTCATTCTGATCACCTGCTCCACCCTAACTCATTCAGATTACCTGCTACCTGCTCCGCCCTGACTCATTCTCCACCTCGCATAACCATTTTTTCCCCTGCCAAAGCACTCACACCGTCACTCTCTTTAAATTAGCAGACCAGAATTAGCTTAGCCTGTGCGGTCTAACCCTAGCCAATACAGGAACAACACAGCAGCAGGGGCCACGTGCATCAGGGATAAGAACCCCTTCCCCTCCCTTGTCCAAGTGTGCGCTCACCATTGCTCTATCTGTAAGGGCGCACTCTTCTATAGAAGTAACTTGCCTTGCTGAGAATTAAAAGAAAATTTTATATTCGAACGCTATTTCTTTTGCGGCACCGAAACTTTATATATAATGGGGGTCAGACATACCTCATTATACCCTCCTCCCGTTGGAATCCAGGCACAGGTGACCAGCAATAATATTAAAACAGAGACCTTGGCCGGATGCGGTGGCTCACGCCTGTAATCCCAGCACTTTGGGAGGCTGAGGCAGGTGGATCACAAGGTCAGGAGATTGAGACCATCCTGGCTAACACGGTGAAACCCGGTCTCTACTAAAAATACAAAAAATTAGCCGGGCGTGGTGGCGGGCGCCTGTAGTCCCAACTACTCGGGAGGCTGAGGCAGGAGAATGGCGTGAACCCGGGAGGCGGAGCTTGCAGTGAGCCGAGATCGCACCACTGCACTCCAGCCTGGGCGACAGAGTGAGACTGTCACAAAAAAAAAAAAAAAAAAAAAAGAGAGACCTTAAGACTGACAAAACAGACTCTTTGTAGCAATAAGATATCAACATGATAGACAGCAGGTCCTGAAAGAAATCAAAGTATTTTACCCCAAAATATATTTCTTTCATATATTTTGAAATGGCCTTGCAAAGCTGTCTGGTGGGGGAAATCTACATTCTGTAGAGAATCTTCCCTTTCCAGATCTTCTCCCTGATCCAGGAGAGAATTAACTAAGAGTCTGGCACCTTTTGAAATCTGATAAAAAACAGTCTATCCTCTCTGAAGACTGTTATCTGGAGACTTCATCTGCATGATAAAAACCTTGGTCTCCACAACCCTTTATCTTAATCAGACACTTCTTTCTATTGATTCCAGGTCTTTAGATAATAATTTAACTCTTTCAGCCAACTGCCAATCAGAAAAATCTTTGAATCCACATATGGCCTAGAAGCCCCAGCACTTCAAGTTTTCCCACCTTTCTGGAAGGAACCAATGTACACCTTACATGTAATGATTGATGCCTTATGTCTCCCTAAAATGCATAAAACCAAGCTGTGGCCCAACCACCTGGGACACATGTTCTCAGGGCCTCCTGGGCCTGTGGCATGGGTCATAGTCCTATTTGGTTCAGAATAAATCTCTTCAAATATTTTACAGAGATTTACTCTTTTTGTCAACACCATCAATAGTAGGCCTGTTTTTAAAAAATAAAAATTAACCATACTATCTTAATACTACTTTCACATGAATGAGGGATAATTTTAACATACGTCAATCTGTTAGGTAATTATCACAAAGGCAATAAAGACACTTATTCTGTTTCAAATGGCTTGCTCTGGTGTATCACAGGAATAAATCCTATTTCTTGCCTAGCCTGAGCCTATTATTCCGAACCAAAATGCCATGATTTTACATTGAAAATAAGGCATCAGAATCTGTTGAGGTTGAACTGTGGTCAAAGGGCTTGGTTGCTGAGAGTTTGGAGTCTTCCCAACTTTTGATGTTTTTCTTCACTCTTCAGAGAAATCAGTAATTTATTATTGCACAGGCCGGGCGCGGTGGCTCACGCCTGTAATCCCAGCACTTTGGGAGGCCGAGGCGGGCGGATCACGAGGTCAGGAGATCGAGACCATCCTGGCTAACACGGTGAAACCCCGTCTTTTTGTTCTCTGTCTCTATAAGTTAGAAGATTCTAACTCAAAATAACAGGCTGTCAATGGTGGCGGCAAGTGCTTGCTAGCTTCATCAGATGGTTCTGGATAGTCAAATCAAATGAGGACCCAGAAGCAACAGAGTGATTCTTCATTACAAACTCCAGTATTACGTAAAATGTTAGGTTGACGGACAGATCACACTCAAGATCTAAAAAGTGGACTGTTTAAATTTGGGCAAAAGCAATGAATGTGCCCCTGATTCTACCTCTGACAGCACTTAGCTCTAGAAAGTATTTTTCATGTTTTGCTGCAGCATCTGGGTAGGGTTTTGTGCAATAATAAATTTTTTTTTTTTTTTTTTTTTGAGATGGAGTCTCGCTCTTTCACCCAGGCTGGAGTGCAGTGGCGCAATCTCGGCTCACTGCAGGCTCCGCCCCCCGGGGTTCACGCCATTCTCCTGCCTCAGCCTCCCGTGTAGCTGGGACTACAGGCGCCTGCCACCTCGCCCGGCTAATTTTTTGTATTTTTAGTAGAGACGGGGTTTCACCGTGTTAGCCAGGATGGTCTTGATCTTCTGACCTCGTGATCCGCCCACCTCGGCCTCCCAAAGTGCTGGGATTACAGGCGTGAGCCACTGCGCCCAGCCTGTGCAATAATAAATTACTGATTTCTCTGAAGAGTGAAGAAAAACATCAAAAGTTGGGAAGACTCCAAACTCTCAGCAACCAAGCCCTTTGACCACAGTTCAACCTCAACAGATTCTGATGCCTTATTTTCAATGTAAAATCATGGCATTTTGGTTCGGAATAATAGGCTCAGACTAGGCAAGAAATAGGATTTATTCCTGTGATACACCAGAGCAAGCCATTTGAAACAGAATAAGTGTCTTTATTGCCATTATCAGTGAATAAGGCAATTTTATTTTTTTATTTTTATTTTTTTACTATGTACTGTTTCTTCTTCTCAAAACCTAAGTCATGAGCAGCTTTATCTTCAGCAGCCAGCACACCTACACATAGTTGGATACAGCTACCCAGCTCCTTGAACTGCATGCTTTAAAGACATGGACTTGCCATTTGATGTTTCCAATTTTTGTTACATCCTAAAGTACTGGTCCAAGAAGCAAACTGTTACCTGCTCCCTGTTCTCCCTGATGGTAAAGTCATATTTGGAACAGCAATCTGCTGTGACATCATCACTTGGGGTCTAAGGTATAGCTGAGCTTAACTTGTCGAAGACAGACCCCCGGCCTCCCCTGCCAAAGCTGTTCCACCTCTGTCTTCCCTGTACAGTTGATTGCATCTTCATCCTTCCAGTTTGCTTTGAGGTCATTCTTGACTCCTCTTTTTTCTCTTATACCCCTCATCTTGTCCATTAATAATTTTTATTGGCTCTATTTTAAAATATATCCAGAAAACGGACCATTCCCTCACCACCTCCATGGTTCGCATGCTGGCCCAAGCCCTCATTATCTCTCATCTGAATTACAACAAAAGGCTCCCAGCTGCTCTCCCTTCGTCCATTCTTGCACCCCATGATCTGTTCTCTGCACAGTATTCAGGATGATCCCTTTAAATCACAGCCACCTTATGGCACTCCTCTGCTTAAAACCCTGCAGTGTGTTTTAGTGGCTGTGGCTCTTAGATGGTTTCATTTTATGGGTCAACTTGGCTAGACTATAGTAAGTGCTTATTCAATCAACAGTAATCTAGGTATTGCTGTGAAGGTGTTTTGTAGATGTGGTTAACATCTACAATCAGTTCACCTTAAGAGATTATCCTCGATAATGTGGGTGGCCCTCATCCAATCAGTTGGAAGGCCTTAAGAACAAAACTGAGGTTTCCCTGAGGAAGAAGAAATTCTGTCTCAAGACTACAGCGGTATCTTCTCAGTGGGAGTTTTCAGCCTGCTGACTTGCACTACAAATTTCAGACTGGCTACTCCCTAATCCCACAATCACATAAACAAATTCCTTGAAATAAAGCTCTTTATATGTGTATATAGCTGTGTGTATAGATATTCAATATACATATGTACCTGTATTAATATATACATACATATTTTTATATACGTATACATATACATTTATATATCTACATCTCCTATTGGTTCTACTTCTGGAGAACCCTGATACAGCCTCCCTGTGCCAAACATTGTCCATTTGCCCCTCCAGATCCACTCTCCTCCCATCTTCACCCTACTCTTCTTGGGTGGTTGACCTAAATGAATGCATCAACAATTGTCTTCCAGTTGCTTTTGGCCATGGGAAGCCCCAACAGGATACTGAAAACAGGGAGGAGAGTCCAGTCAGGGCATTCACTTTCCTGTCTCTTTCTCTGTGAGGTCACCTTGTGCTGACTCCTGGCTTCTAGTACCAACACCCTCCACAGCTCCTTTAGGGACGAGAAGCGGTGACAGCCTGTCTGCCACTTTCTCTGTGTTACTGTACTATCCTTTGTAGCTTGCCTACTCTTTCTGGATAGTCCCTTTGTAAATAACGCCCCTTGAACCACTGTATTTTGACTGTGCTATTTTCTACGGGGGCCCTTACTGATAGGCTTTCCATTTCACTCACAATGGCCCACTGGGCTCTTCAGGATCTACCCCACTTCCTCCTCAACCAGATTCTACAACCTCCTGCTTGTTCATCCCATAGGCCTCTTTGCTGCTCCTAGAACATCCCAGGCATGTAAAGCTTCTCAAGGGCAAGAGTCTCTGTTTGGCTCACTGATAACATCCCATGTGCCTAGAACAGTCCATGCTAAGTAAATATTTGTTGTATAAATCGAATAAAATAATCTCATTGATCCCCATTCCAACATCCTTCCTTGTTGCATCCATAACAGGTGTTCCACCTTCTGTCCTCATATAGCTCACCAAATAACCCCTAAGAGAAAAAAAATCTTGCCTCCTGTTACATGGCTCCACATCACAAAGCTACAATGCCCGTTTCCCTCATATATTTACTCCAGGGTGATTGAATACATATCTTGGGCCAAGTGTGAAAATCACAATTTAGCCAGAGCCAAGTATCATCATCAAAAGGATAAGATTTACTATTAATTTATCCTCAGAATATATAAAGAATTTCCCCCAAAAAAGTGCTTTTATTTTCCCCCAAAAGATATATGGTCTAAATGGAAAGAAATACTGAAAACTTAAATACATACCAAAGGTGATTTTATTTAATGTTATAAATGTTAGTTCAACATTCAATTCTATAAATGTTAGAATTATGATATAACCTCATCTCTATCATTCAACCTTATATTACTTACATTTTCATAAGCACATGTTGACTCTAAAAGAAAATGTTGGCCGGGCGCAGTGGCTCACACCTGTTATCCAAGCACTTTGGGAGGTTGAGGCAGGGGGATCACCCTGAGGTCAGGAGTTCAAGACCAGCCTGGCCAACATGGTGAAACTCCGTCTCTACTGAAAATACAAAAATTAGCCAAGTGTGGTGGCAGGCGCCTGTAATCCCAGCTATTCAGGAGGTTGAGGCAGGAAAATCACTTGAGCCCCGGAGGCAGAGGTTGCAGTGAGACAAGATTGCACCATTGCACTCCAGCCTGGGCAACTAGAGCGAAACTCCATCTCAAAAAAAAAAAAAAAGAAAAAGAAAAAGAAAAAAATTTTTTTAAGTTAACTACCTATATAATATACTCTCTTTATTCATATTAACTGTTAATCTATTTCCTTATTTGATGATTTGCAAGTTCAACCCAAAATGGTTTTACACATATAATTAACAAAGTTACCACTAAAATTGCAGCATTATACTCTTTCATCTACAAGAAGCATAATACATATTTATATTTCAACTGACTAGTGGAATGTAAATAGAGAAAGCTCATAGGAGCTTCAGTTAATGATGTATCTGGAATGTTCACCTATACTGGAATGTGAGTATTCAGAAACCAACAATAAATCCAAATGGCCTGCTGCTTTGTTCATGTCACCGATGTTGGTCCACTGACTGACTGACAGTCACTCAATACAATCATGTGGTGAGAGATAATGACACACTTGGGGTTGGAATGCAACTACAGACACAGCAGGGGAGGACACAGGAAGAGAACATCTTTTTCAAATGTAGAATTCTGCAGAGTACAAAAACTTAGAATTCTCCTGATATAGTTTGGCTCTGGGTCCCCACCCAAATCTCATCTCAAATTGTAATCCTTACACATGTTGCGGGAGGAGCCTGGATCATGCGGGAGGTGACTGGATCGTGGGGGCGGTTCCCCCATGCTGTTGTCGTGAAAGTGAATGAGTTCTCATGAGAGCTGATGGTTTGGTTTTATTTTATTTTATTTGAGACAGAGTCTCACTCTGTTGCCAGGCTGGAGTGCAGTGGCACAATCTTGGCTCCCTGCAACCTCCACCTCCCGGGTTCAAGCAATTCTCCTGCCTCAGCCTCCTGAGTAGTTGGGACTACAGGCGCCTGCCACCACACACAGCTAATTTTTGTATTTTTAGTAGAGATGGGGTTTCACCATGTTAGCCAGGATGGTCTTGATCTTCTGACCTCGTGATCTGCCTGCCTCGGCCTCCCAAAGTGTTGGGATTAAAGGCGTGAGCCACCGCACCTGACCGAGCTGATGGTTTTAAATGTGGCACACCCCCCTCACTCTCTGCTACGATGTAAGACGTGCCTTGTTTCCCCTTCACCTTCCACCATGATTGTAGGTTTGCTGACGCCTTCCCAGCCATGCAGAACTTTGAGTCAATTAAAACTCTTTTCTTTATAAATTACTCAGTCTTGGGTAGTTTTTTATAGCAGTGTGAAAATGAACTAATACATCTCCTTTTTCCAGAAATCTTTGGAAACAAGTTGATACTTTTCTTCAGAGATTTATCATTTCTATGCTGTTCTGCCCAGAAGCAGGTGGATGGAGCTATGAATTGATTAATCAATTCATTCTTTCACTCACCTACTACTGCATGTGTCAACCACTATGTTAGCTACCAGGAGAAAGGCCTTGTCCTTAAGAGATTTATAGTTTAGTAGGGAAGGCAGATTAATAAACATGATTATAATACAGGGTGATCAGTGCTATAATAAAGATGTCCCGAACGCTATGGGAACACAGAGGAAGTGGACATCCGGTGTGAACTAGGGTACACAGAGGTAGTTAGGAAGACTGTCTGATAATTCCCTTCTGACTTCATAATTCTGTTACTTCTATTCTAAGAAATATAGTTTTATTTACAGATGTATATAGTTGAGATTGGTAGGGAATAATAAAATGATATATGCACAGCTAAGATTTATAGGAACAAATTTTCATATATCTAAGATTTATGGGGCATAAAATAAGTGCATTAAAATTACAATATTATAATGAAAACAAGCATATTGGGCATCTCCTGGAGTAGCTGCCTGGCTCCTGATGATCCCCTTGTTTAAAAAATTTTTTAACCACAAATGTATGTATCTTTAAACAAGGTGTAAGTTGTAACCACTAAAGCACAATGGCTCCAGCTCCCAGCAGCTGATGACTGTGCCAGCGTCCTCTTCAAAATGCCAGTCGTTTAGGAGCAACTCCAGGGGACATCTACATTGGCCTAGAAAGCAGTCTGGCTTCCTGGTAACAGTGTTCACCAGGTTTTTTCTCTTTTACTTCTGGAAAACAGTTTGGCAATTCCTCAAAACCTAAATTATCACATGATCCAGCAGTTCCACTCCTGACTACATATGCAAAGGAAGTGAAAGCACTGCATGGTTCAAAATACTCAAAATAGCCAAAAGGTAGAAGCACACCCAAGTGTCAATCAACAGATGAAGGTATAAATGAAATGTCCTTGCTGATGGAAGTACCCTGAACAGACCCATGAAGAGGAAATCTCTATCTATTCCAAGGGTGCTCTTTCTTGATGTTCTTAAGATTCCCCCTAACAGAGGTTGCAGAGAGTTGTGAATGGAGATGATGAAAACAGCTTCCTCCCAACTCTGCACCACAGTGCAGAGTTCTGGCACCCAGAACCCAAGGCAACATTACTCATAAAAACAGACCTTCAGCTCCCTCCTCCCCGCTTCACATCCCCAAAGCATCTCTCAAAAGTCAAAAACCAAAGAAACCAAACATAAAGAAGCAAATCAAACCTACCACCCTCACCACAGGAACTAACCTTGATCCACGAGCAAGGCCTTTCCATTCATAAACATCCAGGAGACATTTTGTGCTTTACTTATGGTGGGCAAGAAGCCTCAGAGATACTGTCTGATGCCACATAATAAATCATTGCACCCAAAGGAGTGGTGACCTCAGTTTCTCAAAGAACCATCAGTGGGTAGACTCTTTGCACCACCTAGGTTTCCACTCAAATGTCACCTCATCAGTGTCATTCTTACATCACCATCCTATTTTATGGTTTCTCTCCTGCTTCTAGAATGTAAGCACCATTAGTGCAGGGATCTTTTCACTGTGTGCCCGGGATATGAAACAGGCCATGGCACTTAAGTGTTCAATAAGTATAGTATTTCGTGAAGAAATCATATTTTTTGAGTACTTACCATGTGCTAGGCACTGTTCTTAATGCCGTACACATAATAAGTAATTTCAGTCCCAAAGCAATCCTACGAGGTAGGGAGTATCATTATCCACATTTTATAGATGAGGAAACTGAGGCACAAGGAGGTTAAGTAGCAAGCCCAAAGTCATACAGCTTGTAATTGTTACAGTAATCTCCTGCTGCACAACAAACCACCCCCGAATTTAGTGGCTTAAAACAATAATGTACTCTTATTTGTTATGGTTCTGTGGGTCACTGGTCTCAGCTGGATGGTTCTAGCTTGAATTCTCTCATGCATTTAGTATCACTTAGGAGCTTGGGCTTGAGTCATCTGAAGGCTCACTGGGCTAGCCCTTCAAAATGACTTCATTCACATGTCTGGCACCTCAGCTGAGAAGACTGGAACTACTAGGAGCTTTCTGGGCCTCTCTCTCTCCACAAAGCCTCTCTACATGGCTATGTTGGGCATCCTCACAGCATGGTGGTCCTTATATGGCAGCTTCTTATGTTCTTGCCCCAGAAGTCATGCAATGTCACCTCTGCTCCATCCAATTTGTTCGAAGAGCAAGCCCAGACTCAATGCTGGGGGATACCAGAAAAAGGCATGAATACCAGGAGATGTGGTGACTGGGGAGGACATCTTTGCAGACTCACCAGCACAATAGTGGAACTGGCATTTGAACCAGGCTGTCTGGCTCCAGAAACTACACGCTTACAAAATACACTCGTAACCACCATATCATGTTGTGTCTCTATTAGGAATAAATGAATATAATCTTTACTTAATTTGTATAATTAGTGGGGCCTATTCTGATGATTTGGGACTCCAAAGGTAAATCAAAGTCTCCATGTATAAACAGAGAAAATTATCTGCAATTTTTAACTGACAATCTTTTCTCTACTTCGAAAAGTTTTAACAGTTAAGGAATGCCCTTGGTTGGTGATGGGGTAGGCGGTGGCTGGTTGAAGTAGGGAGGGTTTGGAAGCGCCTCTGTGGACAAAGTCCATGATCTTATGAAAGATCATATTTTAAATGAAGAAAGGACATAGTGAGTAGGAATGGGTATTTCCAATGGGAACTCGCCATGCCCCAAAGGGATTACCATCCAGCTTGAAACAAGTTGGCTTGTAGACAAGTTCTACACAAACACCACACTTCTATTCCTTATTACAGACCTGGAAGAGAGGTTAAAAAATAAATAAAGCAACACTACCATTTATTGAGTGCCTGCTTGTGCCAAGCATTGTGCCAAGGGCCTTTCATCTACTGCCTCATTCAGTCTTCAGATTAACCTTACAAGGCATGTTTGACCATTATATCCAGGACACTAACTTTAGAAAGTTCCAGAAACTTAATCACATACCTAGTAAATTAAATGGCTGAACAGGGATTTGAACCCATGTCAGTCTGACTCTCCAATGCCCATTCTTCTAGTAACTGAGCAATATCACACGCACCACCCTGAACCATGATCCCTGTCACCCTGTGCCACCGTTCATTGTTTCTGGGACATCTCCCCAACGAGTAAGAGCCTCCTTACCTCGCCCAGCCCCATTCAGGAATGTGATTTTTCAGTTATTGCTGGTTTCTGTGCCCAATCCAGCACCTGATCTCTGGTAGGTACTTTACAGTTCTAATGAATTAACGAATTACAATTTATTTGGAGGAGCTCAACTGTAGCCCAGGGATTTCAGAACGTCTGCGTCTAGCAATCAAACACTTATCATTCATTTGTAGGAGCATTTAGCAGGAGTAAAATTGCCCCTGGGTTCCCTGTGCTTTTCTTCTTGTCAGTCTGGTCCATGTAACAGCCCATCTTTGATTAAATGGTCTCTCCCTCCCTTCACATTTTTGAAAACACTATTTTGTTATATGCAGTACTCAGGAGCGGCTTGGGGGTGAGGTGGTAAAAGAGAGGTGATATTTAGTGGCAAGGCTTGTGCTTTGGGCAGTTACAGTTCCAACTCCCTACTTCTCTGTGGGTGTTCCATTTATTTTGGGATGTTTATATTTGTTTCTTAAAGACTTGCCATACTGACTCTCATGATCCACCAAATAATGTATCTAAGGAAAACACTTATTTTCTCCCAAGTTCCTAAAGTAAGAAACTCAAGAGTCCCCCAAAGTGCTATTGCCACCCTTGATAAAGCTGTTAACTCTTAAGGTGCAACTGTCTAAGTTGAGAGTGGTGATTACAGTTTTCGCAGGATTGAGGAACGATCCGTACACGTAACATTTCTCTGTACAAGAAACATGGGAAAGCGACAGCACACAAAAGCACTCTCCTGACTCTAAACAGAGCAATGTGGGAAAAGAAATCCCACTTTGGGAGACCGAGGCGGGCGGATTGACTTGAAGTCAGGAGTTCGAGACCAGTCAACAGGACAAAACCCCGTCTCTACTAAAAATACAAAAATTAGCCGGGCATGATGGTGGGTGCCTCTAGTCCCAGCTACTGGGAGGCTGAGGCAGGAGAATCTCTTGAACCCAGGAAGCGGAGGTTGCAGTGAGCTGAGATCACGCCACTGCACTCCAGACTGGGTGACAAAGTGAGACTTTGTCTCAAAAAAAAAAAAAAAAAAACAAAACCAGAAAGAACTGCTTAGAATTAGGAGCCCTCTAAATGTTTCTCGGTCTTCAGCATTAAGCAACCAATAAATGAGACGATTCCCTTTTTTATTGTCAAAACCTGAGAGATTTTAAGGCATTTTCAAATTTATGGTACAATTCTTATTTGCCCATAATTTCACATCATAAATTTAACTCTGGAGTGGTCAAGGGATATAAAAGTAATTTAATCTGTCTTTTAAATAATATATTCTTAAAAATCCTTTCCGAGTGTTTTAATTATACTAAATGCCTTCTTGATTTATACTACTTTAAAACAAATTTATGTTCTATTTTTATAGTGATGTTTCAGGAAAGAATGATTTTTGTTTGGTATGAATATGTTATTAAAGAGAATCCCTTTCAGAAAAAAAAAAATATACATGAAGACTTCATTTTCATGTTTTCTCATTTTCTTTTCTACTCATTAAACCTCTTCTAAGGCATCTGCTTGAACACAGAACTAAAAATACACGCAGTACAAATAAGTATATTTATAAAACATAAAGTTTTCAATCAATAAAAACAGACTTGATTTCCATGTGAAACAGCAAAGAAAAAGAAAACAAAAACAAGCAACAGAAGCCTTCAAAAGCAGGCAGAAAGCTAAACAAATTTAGAAAAACTGGACTGAGGCCCCAGTGGGAAAATATCACCTACAGTGCTTGCTTATTTATTTAGGATTTATATTTGCCCTGCCTCCCAGAAAAATTTAAGGCAATAATGAAAACTTTTTAATTTTTCTGCTATCTTAATAACTGACATCTAATTGAACAGCTTATGTGCCATAAGAATTGTAAAGTTTTGGCCGGGTGCGGTGGCTCACGCCTGTAATCCCAGCACTTTGGGAGGCCGAGGTGGGCGGATCACGAGGTCAGGAGATCAAGACCATCCTGGCTAACACGGTGAAACCCTGTCTCTACTAAAAAATACAAAAAATTAGGCGGGTGTGGTGGCAGGCGCCTGTAGTCCCAGCTACTGGGGAGGCTAAGGCAGGAGAATAGTGTGAACCTGGGAGGCGGAGCTTGCAGTGAGCTGAGATCACGCCACTGCACTCCACCCTGAGCGACAGAGCAAGACTCCATCTCAAAAAAAAAAAAAAAAAAAAGAATTATAAAGTTTCCAAATTATACTTTCTGGATTAAAAAATAAACAACCCCACCCCACCCCCCAAAAAAAACCAAGCTATAGTGCTCTTATCCCATTCATATAGTCTTGGATATGCAAACATTTTCTGTTAGTTATACTCATTTTTACTATTCTTAAATATAAATAATACTAACTCAAGCATTGGGTTAAATTACTATTCAGGCAACTGAAATAATGAGCCTAGTGCAACCAATGTATACATATATATTTTTTTTTAAAAGCCCATAGTTAAGATTGGAATTTAAGTCTCTATATAATTCTAAATCCTATGTGTAGTTTAAAGCCAAGAAATATGTGTTTAAAGTCAAAATTCCATTCCCCTATCTGTCCTGCTGTGGTTATACCAGGCAAATAATAGTTACAGTAATTTTAGAACCCCTTGCTATACTCTTAGGTATAATTAAGTGACTTAAAAGTTGAGTTCCTGCCTAAATTCACTATTTGTTTTCTCAAATTACACACCCAGCACTGATCTTACTGGACTATCACTATGTCTCAATTTTCGCAAACCCTTTGCTCACCACTGCTGACTTTCTTCTCATGAAGCCATATAAAAGTTATTGGGAAGACATAAATCCCAATCACATTTTTAATCTACTAGTTCCTTCAACTAAATAGGAATGCGATTTAAAATTGATCAGGCATCTGGAGGATGGATTAAGTATGATGACTTTAACATATGTAAGTTATAAAATTGCCCTCCAGGCGATGTTACAGGAATGCCTTCACATAATTGTTTATTAGGCATCTTTGGAAATATCAAGGCACATGTAAAATAACCCTGGGAAGTCAAACAAATCCTTACAAAGGACACAGTAACAACTTATCCAGTCTTAGAGTAGCATACATGTAAAACAGGTCATACTCTTTGCACGAAGCAATAATTATTTTCATCTTAACTAATCTTAAGATCTTCAATAATTTTTAAAAGTGAAAATAAGCTTTATTCCAAATTATCAACACTTAAAACTGCTTACAGTGGGCATTATAATAATTTACATACATAACCGTTACCAATTCCCTTATCTAACTGCTCCCCACGAGATTACAAACTCCCTGAGGACAGAAATTATGCCTTGTCTTTCTACCCTCACAGTCCAATGCAATGCCTACTACATAGGAGGTGCTCAAGAACTCTTGGTGAATATTTGATAAATAAGTGCATGAGAGTATAATAGTATCCCTGAGTTAGAAAGTTTTGTGCTAACCTTTTCATACCATTTACAAGTAAGATATTAGTTAAGATACAAGTTCTTTAGACTTCAATTTCCCCACTTACGAAATGGTCATACTAAGGTCTGTCACCCCAACCCCAGAGAATTGGATGCAAATAAAATAAAATAATTCAATATATTTGAAGGTATACTAAAAACTATATATACTATTATTTTTAGTTCCACGATTTCCATCACAAGTATACAGTCATGCATTGTTTAATGATGGAGATACATTCTGAGAAATGCATCATTAGGTGACTTTGTTGTGCAAATATCACAGAGTGCATTTACACAAACCTAGATTGTATAACCCACCACACACCTAGGCTATATAGTATAGCCTATTGCTCCTAAGCTACGACACTGTACAGCATGTTCCTGTACTGAACACTGTAGGCAAATGTAAAACAATGGTAAATATTTGTGTATCTAAACACAGAAAAGGTACAATAAAAATATGGTCATATAATCTTATGGCACCACTGTCATACATGTGGTAGTCATTGACTGAAATATTGTTACGGGATATGTGACTGTATTTCACTCTAGCTGAACAGAAAAACAGATGTAATTATAAAGATGGTAATACTTGAATTACCTGGAGAATCTGAAGATCTTTCTATGTAAGACAACTTACGCCTTTTTCTTCATGGAGTAGCTAAATAAGGAAAATTTTGCCACATACTTTTCACTTTAATGGGACTGTCTCTACCCATTGCCACATTCTCCTACCATTTCTGTCAAAGGTCTGTGACTCTCTGGCCCTTCCACATCATCATCATCATCAGACAGGGTCTTGCTCTGTCACCCAGGCTGGAGTGCAGTGGCACAATCATAGCTCATTGTACCCTCTGACTCCTGGGCTCAAGAGATCGTCTCATCTCAGCCACCCAAGTAGCGAGGACTATGGATAGATGCGTACCACCACTCCTGGCTAATTAAAAAAAAAAAAATTGCAGAGACAGGGTCTCTTTACGTTGTTCAGGCTGATCTTGAACTCTGATCTTGAACACCTTGCTGCAAGCGATCTTCCTCCTCAGCCTCCCAATGTGTTGGGATTACAGGTGTGAGCCACCATGCCTGGCCTCTCCCATATTTTCTTCATAAAGGGATAAAAAGTTGTATTCTAGGTGGACCCCAAGATCTTTGCTCAATGTTTGCTGATTTTTCTCAGGCTAGATTTATGCTGAGAATAACTGAAACCTTAAATAATTGGCTAATTTCAGTACTTTTAAATTATAAATAATAAAAACCTAATGATTTTTAACAATAGGACCACATACGTGGATTGCCTCATTTTATGTTCGTTTATCATTATTATTATTATACTTTAGAGAAGAGGTCTCACTCTGTCGCCCAGCCTGGAGTGCAGTGGTGTGATCACAGCTCACTCCAGGAGCCTTGAACTCCTAGGCTCAAGCAATCCTTCTGCCTCTGCCTTCCAAAGTGCTGGGATTACAGGCGTGAGCCACTGCACCTGGCCAGATCATCGCCTTTTAAAAACGGATTTGTAAATTATGCCCAGTTTTAAATCTAAGAACAGAATCAATTCCAGCGATCTCTGCATAACAACTGCTGTTTCAGTTAGATAATATAACAGCAATTGCATTAGACATTCAAATGTGGTATTTGGTTCTAAATTTGGAAACCAATTTTAGGCCGGGCGCGGTGGCTTACGCCTGTAATCCTAGCACTTTGGGAGGCCGAGGTGGGCGGATCACAAGGTCAGGAGATCGAGACCATCCTGGCTAACATGGTGAAACCCCGTCTCTACTAAAAATACAAAAAATTAGCTGGGCGTAGTGGCGGGCGCCTGTAGTCCCAGCTACTCCGGAGGCTGAGGCAGGAGAATGGCGTGAACCCGGGAGGCGAGGTGGAGCTTGCAGTGAGCCGAGATTGTGCCACTGCACTCCAACCTGGGTGACAGAGCGAGACTCTGTCTCAAAAAAAAAAAAAAGGAAACCAATTTTAAACAAAAATTCCTATATACCTGTTCAAGGAGAGTTTCCAGAAGATTCTAGGCTTTAAGTTCCCTCTGATTTGCAGTTATTATAAACAAAGCTTCAGCTGGTTTCACTCAGCCGCCCATACCATATGCAGCCAAAGTCAAAACTCTAAATACAGTTGCTTTCACAAGGTCTTATTTTCGCTATTAATGTCTTTTTCTTTTTTTTTTGAAATGGAGTCTCACTCTTGTTGCCCAGGCTGGAGTGCAATGGCGTGATCTTGGCTCACTGCAACCTCTGCTTCCCGGGCTCAAGTGATTCCTCTGCCTCTGCCTCCCGAGTAGCTGGGATTACAGGCGCCCACTACCACATCCAGCTAATTTTTGTGTTTTTAGTAGAGACGGGGTTTCACCACGTTGGCCAGGCTGGTCTTGAACTCCTTACCTCAGGTGACCCACCCGCCTCAGCCTCCCAACGTATGTCTATTTTTCTTTAAAAAAAAAAAAAAAAAAAATACATATTTGTGTCGAATCATCAATATGTATCTCTAATTCTATTATGGTAATTATAAAATGAACAAGTTATGAATGAAAATATCAAGGAACAGAAGTATTGATGATCTGCCGAGTTTGCAATGAATTTATAATGAAGCTATTAATGGAATGGTGATATTTATGCCAGGGGTGCCTGTGGAGCACAGAATGTAAGATGCCTGGTGGGCTTTGTCTCACTTCCCACTCAGGGCCTTGGGAACACATCCTAGCAGGTAGCTCCCTATGTGTTTATCACCTCTAAATTCACCTATGTGTCTCCAGCACCCAGCACCATGCTTCGTGGGCTCTTCTAA
The DNA here is from genome assembly GCF_009828535.3 of Hylobates moloch. NCBI lineage: Eukaryota > Metazoa > Chordata > Mammalia > Primates > Hylobatidae > Hylobates > Hylobates moloch. The sequence continues at coordinate 7,684,957 of NW_026652297.1, read as the reverse complement.
ATGTGTCCTATGTTGCAGTGAAACACATCACACCAGCTGTGTTTTTGTTCACAGTGGTCCACTCTCCCCTACTTCTTTTATGGATCTCAGAGATTTTTTACTGTTGTCTCCTGCACACAATCTCGAACTGCAGAAGAACCACTGTAATAGAGGGGTCCAGGTGGTGGTATGTCAACTTTTGGAGTTTCATTTCTTGCTGCAGGGCTTAATACAGGTGGGAGTTACTGGTTCTCGTCCTTAAATAAATTAGGGTGACTTATGCCTCACCCCAATCCTATTGTTCTTCCAAGCCTGCTTAGAAGACCAGCCACTACTTTCCAAAGTATTATATAGCTGTCAAATCACATTTAACTGATTATTTCGCTGTCAAATCACATTTAACTCATGCCCACATCCCCGTATATGAGAATTAGGGGATTTTATGCAGATGCCTTTTAGGTTATAGTCCCCAGAATCAACTCCTACAGGAAACTAAGAAGCTCTCAACCCCATCATGGATTACAAAATATTCAACTATTTCTTAACACTCAAATTCTCTAATTTAGTCTCTAAGCATACATTTTTGAGAACACATACAGTAAAAGTAAAAATCCTAAGACTAGTTAAGGCCATCAACTCTTGGTGATAAAGCTGAGTCAAGAGTCTTGAGTTCCAGTTACAGCTCCAACAACTACAAAGAACCAGTAGCAGCTTCCCTATTTGCAAAGCAGAAGTACAACTAAGCAGCACAGAGCACCTCTGTCCTCAACATATCCTTACGTGAGTAAAATTAAGCATAAAATTTTTCTATTAATAGCACAGCACTGTCCACAAGAAAAATTGTGATGACAGAAATACCATATTACATATTGTCCAGTAAGGCAGCCACTATCCACATGCGGCTATTGAGCACTTGAATGTGGCTAGTATGACTAAGAAACTGAATATTTAACTTAATTTACATTTAAATCGCCAATATAGTGTGTTGGAACAATGCAGCTGTCTAAGAAACTGCTATAAAAATTTTAAAGTACTATAATGTAAGGACACATCTAAATTTCCAATCTGCGGGCTTTACTTCCACATCAGAAAGTCCAACACGAAGGACTGGAAGTTTGGTGGTAACAACTAGGATTCACCTTTCTGAAAGCAAAAGTTAAAATCAGCATTTCCCATTCTTCCATTGATATGATAGAGTTTAATGAAAACCATTTAGCGGTGAAAGCTGCCATGCTGGGACACATCTCCAGTTTGGACAAACAGAATGGGAGGCCAGTGAGTGAAAGCAAGATTATTTCCCCCCAACTACAGGAACTACAGTTTAAGGACCACTCTGAGGCTTTCCCATCTCCAGTGGCCTCTGTGATATTTTAATAAAAGTGATACTGAATCACTCAATGGGAACACTATTCTTGGTTTACTGACTGCAGGAACAGAAAAATGGGCTGGACCAACCAGCTTTGGAAAAACCTTTAATAGATGGCCTTGGACAAGGCCATAGTAGAGCACAGTACTGTCTGGAATGGCTAGGCAGGGAGACAGAGCCTGGTGCATGTATCCTTCTAGCTGGTGCCACTATATCCTAACTGCAGGCAGAGCTGCTGAGAAAACACTGTAGGCAGAAGACTCCGCATTTCTTCATCTTCTCTGCTACCACTTTGTCTACTCCACCATCTTCCCTCTCCTGGATACCACAACAGCTTCCTAATTGGTCTCTCTGCTTCTACTCTTAACTCCCTACAGTTCATCTTCCACACAGACACCAGATAAGCTCATTCGTCTGCTTAAGATCTTCCAGTGACTCCTACTCAAAACAAAATTCAAACTCCCCACCGTGGCCTACAGAGTCCTGTTTACCTTCTTTGCTTCTCTTCCCACTGTCCCCTTGCTCATTCCATTCCAGCCACTCCGACCTCCTTAATTTGTTCTTCAGACAAATCAAGCTTCTTCCCCACTCAGGCACTGAGTTGAAGCGTTTTACACTATCTCATTTTGTCTTCACAGTAATCCTAAGGTTTAAAGGAGGTAGATCCTGGACACACAGTTTATGGCGGTGAAACTGGAATTTGAATCCAGGGAAGTGACTGCTGAGCTCACAGGCTTTCCCTTCACAGGACATCCAGATGGAGCATCCATTTAACTTCCCCACTCCTACACAGGAAATCATGCCTCTCCTGAGGCAAACCATTCCCTTATCAAGGAAAGCTTTCACTGGACGTGTCCCCCAACCCCAGTCAAAGTTTAATGTCACATCAACACTGTCCGCAATACTCAGAACACATGGCCAACCATGAATTTCTAATTGGGTACATGACGCCTCTGAGCCATTGATTTTCTAAGGTCATTTAAAACTTATGGCCATTTAATTACATTTAAAACACAATCATGATATGAAAATCAAGCTGCTTTTATTTTTGTTTCAAAGCCTTATTTGACATTTATGTTAATAGTATTTCAAACTTATTTTCTATGACTTCTCTCCTGGCCACATGTGCTATAATAACATAATGAAATCTGTACCAGTTTGTGACATGGTTGGCATTTTACAAGAGGCTGTCAAGGCACGTAAGAGCTGAGTTTTATATTATGGAAGGGGACCTCTCACATCTGCCTGCAAAATGACCTCAGTGGGAATACCTTATTGCAAAGTAGGTTTTACTTTACATAAAGTTGGGCTTACCAACTGTCCGATCAAGTCAATTTCTATAATTGTTTCAGGCCTCAGCTTCCCCATCTATAAAATAGGGATGATAATAGATACTTTCTCATAGAGTTGTTCTGAGGATTCTAGGTGATTATACTTGTTAACTACTTGGCACGGTAAATGCCTGGCACACAGTAACTGCTAGTTTACACAGTGAGTGGGGGCTACTTTTTAAAAAATCTAAGTCCTCCAGTGGCACAATCTGACTGAAAGAAGCTCTCAGTGAACCAATGTATTCAATTACCAAACAACTTCCCAACAACAAAAAAGTGAAGAAGATAACAGTCAATGCTATGCTGACTGGAAAGATGACTCACTCTAGTTGACTCTAAATCAGTTAAAAAAAAATATGGCTGTCTCTGAATCCACCTTATCTTGGCTCAGCACAATCTATGTTATTACTAATCAGCATGGACTTTTTATTGGCCCTTGGCTGCTATTTAGATTCCCATCCCCCCCATTCTCTATTCTTAGACTGCCCTTAGAGGTGGTTTCAACTCAGGAACATTAAGTGGGCTTTTTTTATTTTTTTCTTTTTCCTTTCCTAATGGGCATAGAGTAGTCAAAGCACTATCTTTGATCTTCTATTTCCCACTGGGAATTTATGAAGGCACGAGCAACAAAAAACTTCTGAAGGTCATAACAACAGGCCTTTGACTGAAAACAGCTTTAATTATGAATCTATAAAACTCCACCGAGTCACACCGGGCTTTCAGAAACACATCTGCTCTGAGAATTTATTCCTTCAAGCATTATCTTGTGCCCTTTGTAATCACTAATGCAGGACACGACTAGATTATATTAATAAAAATCTTCCCAATAGTTGGGGTAAATCCAACATTTCACTATTTCAGGCATTTACCTCTTACTCAAATCCTAACACCAGAGGAAAAAGGCAGCCGCCTCACACTGTTTCCAACACCCACTTCCAGGAGAATACCTTTTTAAAAAATGCTTACTGTGATTTTCCAAGTACATTTGCTATTCGGAGGGTACACTCCAGGAAAACCTTCACTGCCAATAAATCCAGACTCTCCAGTGAGAATGCCACCACATGTGAAAACAGGTCTGGGAACATAAAAGAAGAAAAGATAATGTAATTTGAAACATGGTCTAACAATCTGATGTTACCTTCAGAAAGGTGTAGCCTATTAATATAAATAAAAGTTAATGTTGATTAATCAATGCTTGCACCGATATTTTTAATAATCACCAGCTGTGGGAGATACAACTTAACTTACTGAGATTTTTAATAATCACCAGCTGTGGGAGATACAACTTAACTTTGATGCCTCGTGTTGTTCCTTGTAAATTGTTTTCACCTTTCTAAGCAAGAAAATTAAGTATTAAAGTAGTTATAAGGGATCCGAAAACTTGCTAGCTCTTAGAATATTTAAATTACAGCCTGATAAAGCATTCAGTCCAGCTGCCATCTGTCTCCATCATAATAACACAAGATTATATATATGTATAATCAAGTCCTCGGCATTGTGGCAAAGTCTTGTAGGAAAACGATAAATACATCAATTTAAGTGGGGGGAGTGGGAGAGAAGGTAAGAGCCAGGCTGAATGAGAAGCATGGTTTTAAAGAAAGATAGGCAAGCAATTGGTTAATATAAAAAAGTTTGCCGTTCCCATATTTGGAGAGATGCCCAGTTCTCCTCCCCCTTTCTGAAAATCACTGGCCATTGGCAGAGCTTCCCATCGAAAGGGAGGCTGATGTTGATGGAGGCTGGAGACGATGCCAAAGTTGGCCATCGGGCGGGTCCCGCAGCCCAGCTCCTGGGGCCGTTCAGAGGTTGGCGAAGAGTTAACTTTCCCGAGCGGCTCCCTAGGTGCTGCGCCCCTAGGGTTGTTCCCTAGTTTACGTCTCTGGGCAAAGCCTCTCGGGGAAGAAAAAAAAAAAAAAAAACAGCGGTAAACCAAAATCCACATATTTGGGCCCCAGTGCTTCCCTCCGGCCCCATAGACACGAGGAGAGGGGAGACACAAGTCAAATTAAGCCCCGCCACGTGGTGGCCAAGCCAGCTGCAGGGCCATCCGGCAGGCCGGGCTGGGGACGCAGGAGGGAGCCCCGCGAGCAGGGATAGGTCCCGAAGTCCGGGGCTCAGCCTACGCGAGGGTGGCGGACGCCTGCACCGCGCGGGAGCGCAGGGTTGCGCGCTGGGTCACCCAGGCGCGCCGAAGCGGGTTGGGTAAAGCAGCAGGAGAGGCTGCAGGGGTGGAGGAAGCGGGGGGCGGGGGAGAGAGAGGGAGCCCGGGCAGGGGTCGTATTACCTCTCTGGGGACTGCTGCCGCGAGAGCTGGGTGGCGGCGGCCAGCAGCAGGCAGAGTGGCGCCCAGGCGTTCGCGCCCCTCATAGCAGCGTAGACGCTCGGGGTTTGCACCCCACGGCGCGCGCGCCGGCACACACGCCCCTCCGCACCCACCGCGCTCACACCGCCGCTCACACTGGCAGCAGCGCTGGCTCACACCGGCGCTCGGCGACCCGCGCGCTCCCTCTCACGCGCGCACCGCTGCGGGGCGGCCCAGGTAGCCGAGGGGTGCGCGGCCGGCAGGGCGGAGGCGCTTTTAAAGGCGATTACGATGCCTTCTGACTCTACGCTTAGTTTCCCCTGAGGAGTTGCTCTGGCAGCCACAGGCCACTGCTGAATATCCCGTTTGTTCTCCGGCGGCAGGAGGGGCGGCTCCGAGGCCAGAGCCGCCCCCTCTCGTGGGGCGGGCGGACGTCTCCTCCCGGCACCCCGGGACCGACGGGTCCTCTCGCGTCCAGCCCTCAGGGACCCCGGGGAGAAGAGGAACCCCTTGCGGAGTGGCACCCCAGCAGCCCGGGCCCCGACGCCCAGAGACGATTCTCAGGGAGGGCTTCTGGTTTTGCTTTGGGGAATGTTTTTCCCAGTTGCTTTTAAATAAAAAGTAATAGCGCTTGCTGGCTGCAGGAAAGCCTGAGGGTCCTTCTTTGTCTCCTTCAAAACCCAGATCCAAGGAAAGAAAGGGAAAAGGAGAAGAGGGATTTTATCGTATTTTAACCTCTGTGCTTATTCTCTCTCTCTCTAGATTCTATTCTTTTTTTACTGGTGTGACAATGACAAGGAAGACAGTCTCTGTGCCGGGATTTAAACACGGGTTCTCAGGTGAGCGATTTCTGTGTGAACTGTCGTTAAATGTCAAATAATGAAGACGGAACCCAATCAGCAAATCTCACCATCCCATGTCATGTTCTGAAAATGGTGTTTCTCCGCTTGCATCTCTCTGTTCTTAAACCTTTCCAACAACATCTTTCTGTGGTATTAACGGGTTAAAATTTACGGATAATTTGTTTTTCTTAGACGAACAATTCTAGCCTTGTGGAATCAATACTCTCTTTTAATTACAGAAATATAATTTTAAACATTTTGTTAAGAGCTTCCCAATAACCAGGGATTAATAAAAGAATGACAGGAACAGACTAGATTCATTGAGATTTTTAATAATCACCAGCTGTGGGAGATACAACTTAACTTTGATGCCTCGTGTTGTTCCTTGTAAATTGTCTTCACATTTCTAAGCAAGAAAATTAAGTATTAAAGTAGTTCTTATCGAGACTTTATTTCTAATAATGAGCTGTTAAGAATCTAAACACGGGTGGGCGCGTATGGCTCACGCCTGTAATCCCAGCACTTTTGGAGGCCGAGGCGGGCGGATCACGAGGTCAGGAGTTCGAAACCAGTCTGGCCAACATGGTGAAACCCCGTCTCGACTAAAAATACAAAAAGTTAGCCAGGTGTTGCGGTGTGCGTCTGTAATCCCAGCTACTTGGGAGGCTGAGGCAGAAGAATCGCGTGAACCCGGGAGGCGGAGGTTGCAGTGAGCCGAGATCATGCCATTGCACTCCAGCCCCGGGCGACAGTGTGAGACTCCATCTCAATCAATCAATCAATCAATAAACCTAAACACTCATAAATAAATAAATAAATAAATAAATAAATAAATAAATAAATAAATAAATAAATAAATAAATAAATAAATAAATAAATAAATAAATAAATAAATAAATAAACCTAAACACTCCTGGCAAGGAAGTAAGTAAAATTGGCTACAGGAAATATTCTGACTTTTCATAGTGAGGGCACCCTGAAGCCTATACTAGGAACCAGAATATACGGACAGGACTTAGATTATCTTACCATTTTTTTAAAAAGTGAAGGCAAAAACATCATGAAGTACAACTTTCAAAACTTCTCTACAGGCACCACACCCTTTATGACATTAAAAAAAGGATGACAGAATTTGGCAAACTGCTTTATATCCTGAAACACCCTCAACCCAATAAAAATGTCTTTAAAACAGTAAAGAGGAGAATAAATGCTTGTTGATTTTGCACGCATTTCAAGAATATGCTATCTAATAGCATAAGTGTTTTTAGATGATTGTTTATTTAAAAGTCATATTTTTAAATTATAAAGTGAAAATATTGCTCAATTCACTTTCTGGTAATGATTTGCAGTCCTCGTAAGCCAGAAAATACTTCATTCAGGACTAAGCTAAGTTTTCAAAATTTAAAATAAAAAACAAAGTATTAAATGTGCCTAAATAGGAAACTATTTGAACTAAAATACACAACCATTTCTTAATTTATAGATTGATGACAGTGTACATATGCTCACTAAAGAGTTAGGGTTTTAACACCAATCATTCTGTTGTTGTTGACACTCATAAGAAAGACATTGATTTTACCATGCGATTTTAGAATTTACTAAAACCCATATTATTTGCTCTTAAAAACACATATTTGACTTGGAACTACAGTTCTGACCAAAATTATAAACCTTAAATGTCCTGAGAAGTTGATGTGTTAAAATTGAGAGAGACTTTTATTAGTTTGTTCTCATGCTGCTATGAAGAAATACCTGAGACTGGGTAATTTATAAAGAAAAGAAGTTTAATTGACTCACAGTTTCGCATGGCTGGGGAGTCCTCAGGAAACTTATAATCATGGTAGAAGGCACCTCCTCACAGGGTAATAGGAGAAGGGGGAAAGCCCCTTATAAAACCATCAGCTCTCATGAGCATTCACTCACCATCAGGATAACAGCATGGGGGAAACCGGTCCCATGATTCAATTACCTCCACCTGGTCCCACCCTTGACACCTGGGTGAGACCAGTTTCTGGACTTTTGTGATAACAATTAGTATAATGAACAGAGAGCTACCCCCACAGGCAGTAGAAAAGTGGAGAGAGAAAAAGAACAAAAGCCCTGTGGGTAGATTCTTTAAAACAAAAAGTGGAGTGGTGGGTGAACTGATCCTTATTATCCAGCCTCTGCAGTTACCAGGTTGCACAGAGAATCAACATCATGGGAATATGAAAATATTCACCAATGAACTGACCACTTATAAAATTAGGCCCCACTCAAACATTCCGTGCTACATAATACTAGCATCTAGCTGGGCCCAATATGTCAACATCATTGTCAGTTAATCTCTGATTCACTCATCAACCTTGTAAACATCTGAAAATGTCGTGTAAATCCAGTGCACATTCATTCCACAGTGCGGTACTCATCTTGTAAAAAATCCAGAATGTTCATAAGTTAGTTCACACTCGGCACGGTGGCTCAGGCCCGTAATCCCAGCACTTTGGGAGGCAGAGGTGGACAGGTCACTTGAGCCCAGGAGTTCAAGATCAACCTGGCCAACATGGTGAAACCCTGTCTCTACCAAAAATACAAACATTAATTGGGCGTGTTGATGGACGGGCGCCAATAATCCCAGCTACTCTGGAGGCTGAGACACAAGAATCGCTTGAACCTAGGAGGCAGAGGTTGCAGTGAGCCGAGATCGCAGCACTGCACTCCACCCTGGGCGACAGAGTGGGATTCCGTGTAAAAAAAAAAAAAAAAAGTTCGGTGTTTTTTGATGTCTGTAAACACACATTAGGAACAAATGTAGACCTTCCTCTTTCCCCTGCCCCAACTCAACACACCTCTCTGCCAAGAATAAGATATTAGGAATTGTACTGGTCAGGTTTCTTAGCTACAAACAACTGAGTCCACTCAGAATGAGTCACCTCTTCTGGTTCAAGCAGAGCAGAAAGTTCACATTACCATCAAGAGAATCATAGAAACAGTCTCAAAGCTCATTTGCCTACAATAATAGCCAAAACCTCGCCTCAGAAATGGCCAGTGAGAAATCTATTGCCATTATTGCCACCAAGACTAAGCACTAAATGCAGGTACTTGAACTTAATGCAATCACCGCTGTTGTGAGCACTTCAGATACATTTCTGCCCTGGGAAATTCAACCTTGCCACACTCCTGCCCCAAAGGCCAGACGGCCTGTTGCCTCCTACAGAATAAGAGAATCACAGAACCTCTTTGCTCACAGTGATCTCTTGATCAAACTCGCATGCAAGCCTATGTGATTGGTACTGTCCATGTCACATGACTTGCAGTGTCTCGGCCACAAGGGAGGCTGGGAATTCAACACTATTAGGAGATGAGGTTACATAATATAGAAATATCTCGAAATATTAAAAGGCTACTAAAACAAAATGGGCAGGCACAAGTATGATTAATGTCCATGATAAGGATCTACAAAGTTCAATTAGCCTGTCTCCTTGCATCCCTTTGCTGAGGAAAGCAGCCCCAAGGAGGTCTTGATATATGAAGTTGCAGAGTTAATAGGATGTGTTGAATGAAACCAGTTCCACTCACCTGTCCACCTTGGACTGGGTCAGGCATTTTGTTTGAGTCAAAGGCAAGCACATGAAAGTGGGCCAAGCCGAACACAAGGAAATCTGCTGCTTGTTGGTGTGGAATGAAACTTTGTTTAGTGGAGTCCCTCCATAGTGAATCGTCATTGTCATCATCATCTCAGACTTGTACTGAGCATTTATTATACACCTGGAACTGTGCTAAGTGCTTTACAAACGATATTTTGTACAATTCTCTAAACAAATTTACGAGGTAAGAGCGAGTGTCATCATTTTACAGGTGAAGATTCTGAGATTTATAATCCAAAATCTTTCTTTTTTCTTTTGAGACGGGATCTTGCTCTATTGCCCAGGCTGGAGTGCACTGGTGCGATCATGGCTCGCTGCAGCTGGGACCTCCTGGGCTCAAGCAATCCTTCCACCTCAGCCTCCTGAGTAGCTGGGACTACAGGCATGTGCCACCATACCAGACTAATTTTTTTTTTTCTTGAGAGGAAGTCTCACTCTGTCACCCAGGCTGGAGTGCAATGGCACCATCTCAGCTCACTGCAACCTCTGCCTCCCAGGTTCAAATGATTCTCCTGCCTCAGCCGCCCAAGTAGCTGGGATTACAGGCACCTGCCAGCATGCCCAGCTAATTTTTGAATTTTCAGTAGAGATGGGGTTTCACCATGTTGGCCAGGCTGGTCCCAAACTCCTGACCTCAAGTGATCCACCTGCCTTGGCCTCCCAAAGTGCTGGGATCACGGGCATGAGCCACGGTGCCCAGCCTGGGCTAATTTTTTTATTATTATTATTATTTTTGTAGAGACAGAGTCTCACTACGTTGCCCAGGCTGGTCTTGAACTCCTGGGCTCAATTGATCCTCCTGACTCTGCTTCTCAAAGTGCTGGGATTAAAAGTGTGAGCCAACATGCCTGGCCTTAAGACCTACAATATATAAATAAAAAGCTGGGGGGAAAAAAAAGCTGGGGGTTGGGCACAGTGGCTTACGCCTGCTATCCCATCATTTTGGGAGGCAGAGGTGGAAGGATCCCTTGAGCCTAGGAGTTGGATTCCAGCCTGGACAACACAGTGACACCCTGTCTCTACTAAAAAAAAAAAAAAATTGTAATTAGCAGGGCATGGTGGTGTGCACCTGTAGTCCCAGCTACTTGGGAGGCTGAGATGGGAAGATCAGCTGAGATGGGAAGATCAGCTGAGCCCAGGAGATCGAGGCTGCAGTGAGTTACAATCCTGCCACTGCACTTCAGCCTGAGTGACAGAGCGAGATCCTTTCTCAAAAAAAGAAAAAGGAAAAAAAGCTGGGATCTGAACCCAGGCTAACTGGAAAGCTCAAGGTTTTCATCAGTACTGCATGCAAATCCACTAGAGCCTTTCTGGGAATTCAGGAATGCTCAGTACACATGGAGACGGCGTGAACAGACATATGCTGTTTATCTACTCAGCATCCCTTCCTTGGGGAGCCACCCTTCCCTATGCCGTGTGCTTCTGTGAGCACTGATTCCATTCACTGCTTCTCCAGCCCCAGTGGGACATGTGACCAGGGGCTGTCCAATCAGCGAGCTCTCCCTACTACTCTGGAGATGGTGCCTAAGAGGTTCTTTGCTTTTCTTTCTTCTGGAAGCAGCATGTAAGCAAATATATTCCTGGGAAAGGAGGACCAAGCCTGAGGTGAATGCTGCAGAACAACAGGTCACCCCACTTCCACGTGGCAATAAGCCTTTAAGAATTTGGAAAAGACTGTTGAGAGAACCCAGGGTTCTACCATGTCGTACGGAGACAACTTGGGTGTGAGAAGAGCTGTAAGGACGAGTGCTAAAAAATATTACCTTGGCCGGGCTCGGTGGCTCACGCCTGTAATCCCAGCACTTTGGGAGGCCGAGGCCAGCAGGTCAGGAGTTCGAGACCAGCCTGACCGAACACAGAGAAACTCCGTGTCTACTAAAATACAAAATTAGCCGGGCACGGCGGTGCGTGCCTGTAATGCCAGCTACTCGGGAGGCTGAGGCAGGAGAATCATTTCAACCTGGGAGGCAGAGGTTGCGGTGAGACAAGATCGTGCCATTGCACTCCAGCCTGGGCAACAAGAGTGAAACTCCGTCTCAAAAAATAAATAAATAAAGAAGAAAACCATATATATATATATATATTTATATCTCCTTGACACTAAAAAAAAAAAAAAATCTCAACGTGTGGGCCATTGATGGTAATGAGGACCATGGAGTAAGAAGTACTACTAACAACAGGCCAGGCGCGGTGGCTCAAGCCTGTAATCCCAGCACTTTGGGAGGCCGAGGTGGGTGGATCACGAGGTCAGGAGATCGAGACCATCCTGGCTAACATGGTGAAACCCCGTCTCTACTAAAAATACAAAAAATTAGCCGGGCGCAGTGGCGGGCGCCTGTAGTCCCAGCTACTCGGGAGGCTGAGGCAAGAGAATGGCGTGAACCCAGGAGGCGGAGCTTGCAGTGAGCCGAGATTGCGCCACTGCACTCCAGCCTGGGCAACAGAGCCAGACTCCATCTGTGATTGTATCAATGCAGGTAAATACTTTGGTTATACTCATCTTTTTTTTTTTTTTTTTTTTTTTTTGAGACAGATCTGGCTGTGTCCCTCAGGCTGGATCATGGCGGGGCCTTCCACTGCACCTCACCTCGATTCACACTACTCTCCCTCACTTCTGACTACTGGACTACAGGTCCCCCACCACACCCGGCTAGAGACAAGGTTTCACTGTGTTAGCCAGTATGGTCTCGATCTCCTGACCTTGTGATCCGCGCGCCTCGGCCTCCCAAAGTGCTGGGATTACAGGCGTGAGCCACCATGCCCAGCTCATCATATTTAAAGAAACTCATCCAACAGATTGACCCCTTTAGCCGATTGGATGCTTTTGTAGCTAATTCATCTGGCTTTCTCACCAGGACTCAATGTTACTCATAACCATAAGTCATGCTAAGATGGTAGTTGTCTGCAAGGCAGGCAATGCAATAGGGCCATCGGGGAAGTGCTGGGACGTTAAAAATGAGGGGAATGCCACCAAGACTGTCTGCCTGACAAGGGGCTAGGTGTCTGGAGCAAGAAATACCAAAAATACCAGAGGATATCAGCCCAGATCCCTTTTATCCCAGACTGTCTTGGGGTCCCTGTGCTCTCCTCACTCACTGATTCTCAAAGCCTGGGGCAAGAGCTTGGCATCAGTGCCTGAACCCTAACTCACGCCAAGAAATGAAACTGAAGCTCTCTCCAGTTTTGCTCTATGGTCTTCCGTTGTCATTAAACCATCTCTTCTTCTTTTTGTTTTCAAGTAAAAATGTCCTTAAGTATAGAGGAAATACCTGCTCCTTATATAAAATCTGGAAACTATTTAAAAAAGAGAAAAAAGAAAATGACCCTTAACTTTGCCACCCAAAGACAATACTAGTGCCACTTTAGTCCCCTTTCTTTCCAGTGTCTCTTCTATGATAAAAGTATTATCCAGGGATTTGAAGAGTTTATTTTAGTTCTAAGTTCTTCTGGGTCTTTGTTTTTGGAAAAGCTACCAATTAAAACAATCAGTGATAATGATTTTAGTGTCAACATTACCGTAATAAGAGACTGGCTTAGAATGAGAGGAATGATAGTGGATCTTTTTCTATCTTAGCTCCATTCACAAGTAACTTCCTGTTTACTGGTTGGTCTTCTAAACTGCCATTTGGAGAACACCATTCTAATCATAGGCAGAGATAACCATCTACCTCAATTCAAATTGCTGTTTATTTGTTCCTCAAGGAAAAGGTTTACATTCATTACCCACTAAACAACTGAACCTGGTTTGTTATGTGTTACAAGATTGCTTAAGGGTTGTACTTCTGAAAAAGTAAGCTAACTACCTAAGAGGCAATATCCAAATAAATGTTACATGCAAACAAAGTCTTTAGAACTATGAGACTGTGTAATTTATAGATTCTTTAAAGTTCTGAGCGTAACAGAGAACTAACTGCAAAATTTACATATATACACATACACACGTGTGTGTATATTTACATATGTTTGTATATATACACATGTATACACATGATCATGGCTATGAACACAGTCCTAAAACCATTATATTAATAAAACTAGTTTAATGTATGTGCCTTGAGTCTTGTCCTCAGAATTCTGAAAACATTTTAAGTCCTATAAACGCTTTTAAAATAATCCGAACATAAGCTTTATTTTCTTAAGAAATAAGTAGAACCCTGAATATGTATTTTTTTTTCCTGCTGAGATAGTTGCAAAAGATCTATATGGGAAAGCATCATTCTAAGCAAATTCTAAGTGAAGCCAAAATGCTTGAATATCAAAGTATATTTATTTTGGTATTAAATGGTTATTAATTTTTAAAAACAGCTAGAGACTTACCCATTTGATTGAATTTGATAGGATTATAGCTCTTCATCGAGACTAGAGCTTTTTCTCAGAGCCACTGGAATTGATGCTTCTTAACAGGGACATATTTGCCAGATGCTAATGACAGGAGTATCCTGGCCCACTGTGTAGGACTAATTGTACAAATGGGAAGTTGGAGCAACAGAAGCACTGTCTCTGCCTGGAGCTGGCAGTTGTCTCTGTTTTCTCAATCGGTAATGTTTCCATTGGCAGTATCTAGAGAATTTTTTGTTTGTTTCATTTTCCTTTTACCTTGGAGGTATATTTAGGTGTTGTTTATGTGTACTGGGTATTCTGAGCAAAATAACAGGCATATAAATATATGTATAATATACACATACACATTACTTCCCACATATTAGCTTTTACGCATATTAGATATGGATACATGTATAAATGTGTGTATGCATCTGTGTGTGCATCTGTGCCCCTCCCAGACAATGCTGGAGACACACGCAAATTTTCACTCTTTGAAACTCCTTTCTCTAAATTCCAGACTGACCACCCTTTTCTCCCTACATATTTTCCTTCTAATGCTATGCCTTTTTTTTTTTTTGAACATTCACTAAGACTTCATTAGATTTTTAAGTCCCAGCTAATCCAAAAATCATTCCTTTTCCCTCCCTCCCTCTGCTCCTTCCTTCCTCCTTTCCTTCCACAAGTTATCAAGAGCCTACTCTATGCCAAGTGCTGCGCTAGGCACTGTAGATAACAGTGTTGGTTAGAAGAGACCTGGTTCTTGCCCTTACTGTTGAGAATGCTCTTTAAGGTTATTTCTTCAATTAGTCTCATTCATTTTGTATTGTGTTGATTTGGGTCTTCTGAAAAGCAGACACCAGTACAGAATTCGATTCTGCAAGAGATCAATGTGCAAGAGACGTATCAGGGGAAACGTCTATGGAGGACAAAGGGAAGGAGAACAATGAGTAGGTGGGGAGCCTCGAGCTGCAATGCAGGTCTGACACCTGTGAGAGGAGTTAGGGAAAGAAGGGGGTTTGGGCTGGAAGTGCTTCAGATCATAGTGCAGCCCTGAGTAAAATATTGGCCAGGGCAATGAGGAGCTCTAGCAAAGATGGCCTGCTAGAGGAGACCTGTGTTGGGGAGGAGCCACTTGGCTCTGGTACCCCTGCCTTGCTCAGTCATTGGCTGGGCAGCCTGGCTAGAGTATGGCTTGGCATGTGTGATGCAGCAGATCCCAAGAGTGTGGCAGATGGAGGCTGCCAGCTAATGACAGTCCTTTGGCAGATTCTATCTTGGAGGAGATCTATGTGGTACACTCCCATGGCTGTCGTATGGTTGGATTTTAGGGTTTTATTCTCAGAGGCAACTTTATTTTCAAGTTCTCAGTATAGGTGGAAGTAGAGTGGGAGTGCTGCCTGCATGTAAAGACTACAGCTATCAAGAATTGAACTTTGTGACACTCACACAAGATTATACTTGAGTGCTTATCGGTTTTATGCGGGAGGTCACTACGTTGGGTTATTTCAATACTATGTTGAAAGTGTATGTGGGATGTCATGGTCCTTCCTGGTATCACAAATATAGGGATATCTTTGGACTGCATTTCTCCTTTTCTTAAAACAAAACAAAACAAAACCCCTTACACTATTATTAACAAGAAAAGACTTGTCACAGAGGAAAATAAAGATCATGTGTCTTAGTCTGTTTGGACTGCTGTAACAAAAATACCATATATTGAGTGTCTTAGGAACAATACACATCTCCCTCACAGTTCTAGAGGCTGGGAAGTTCCAGATCAAGGCGCTGGCAGATTCTGTGTCTGGTGAGGGCCTGTTCCTCATAGACAGCCCCTTCTCACCGAGTCCTCACGTGGCGGAACAGGCAAGGCAGCTCTCTGGGGCCCCTATTTATTATTATGTTTTTGAGACAGGGTCTCACTTTGTCACCCAGCCAGGAGCACAGTGTTGTGAACACTGCTCACTGCAGCCTCAACCTCCCAGGCCCATGCAATCCTCCCACCACAGCCCCACAAGTAGTTAGCTAGGACTACAGGCACACACCACTACTCCTGGCAATTTTTTTTTTTTTTTTTTGTATTTTTTGTAGAGACAGGGTTTTGCCACATTGCCCAGGGTGGTCTCGAACTCCTGAGCTAAAGCGATCCCCCTGCCTTGGCCTCCCAAACTGCTGGAATTACAGGCATGAGCCACTGTACCTGGCCTGGGGCTTCTTTTATAAAGACACTAATTCTATTCATGAAGGCTCCACCCTCATTCCCTAATCACCGAAAGGACCCACCTCCTGACACCCTGAGGATTAGGATTTTCACATGTGAATTTTGGGGGGACATAAACATTCAGACCGCAGCACCAAGCAGGAAAAATGAATTTAAAAAGAGAAACTACAAAACCATGTGATTATCTCCAGAGTAATTACCCAACTGCACTTGACTGAACCCTTCTCCAAGTTGTCATCTCATCAAAGATAGCTCTTGCAGATCTGAAAACTTAAGTAGTTCAAAGTATCTTAACCAGAAACATACCAGGTAAATAATTCTCTACCTTCCAAATTATTACCACCAAACAAATTTTGTAATAGCAAAACCAACAATTAACTGAACTTTTCAGGGCATAAGGAAAATAAAGGAATCAGTAAATGTTCAAGTGGGGTAGTATTTCAGATAAAGATCTGGTAGTTGGACTTTTTTTTTTAATCTCTGCAAAAAAGCACTACAGTAACAAAATAAACTTTTTTCTTGGCTTCCAAAAAAGGAACTATGAGGGCCGGGCGCGGTGGCTCAAGCCTGTAATCCCAGCACTTTGGGAGGCCGAGGCGGGTGGATCACGAGGTCAGGAGATCGAGACCATCCTGGCTAACACGGTGAAACCCCGTCTCTACTAAAAAATACAAAAAAATTAGCCGGGCGTGTTGGTGGGCGCCTGTGGTCCCAGCTACTCGGGAGGCTGAGGCAGGAGAATGGCGTGAATCCAGGAGGTGGAGGTTGCGGTGAGCCGAGATCGCGCCACCGCACTCCAGCCTGGGGGACAGAGAAAGACTCCGTCTCAAAAAAAAAAAAAAAAAAAAAAAAAGGAACTATGAGAACATTAGACACAATAAGTAGCCAAGAAGATGATCAGATCTTCCTAAATTGTTTTTTTTTTCTTGAAGTCGAATCTCCACTTACCCAAAATACTAGCTCCATTACGATCATTTTGAAACATAATGATGATTACTTTAATATTGTTCTAAGAAACAGTAAATTCCAACACTTAAGTATAACACAGCTAATTATTTAGATACTGTCCAATACAGTAGCTATAGCATCTAGATAATTAGCTGTGTTATACTAAGTGTTGGAATTTACTGTTTCTTAGCTACAAGTGGCTATTCAATTTAAACTTACATTAATTAAAATAAGATTTTTAAAAAATTAGTTCCTCAGTTGTGCTAGTCACATTTCAAATGTCCCAAGAGCCACAGGTACTGGACAATGCTGATCCAGATGAAGGATTGGACTTTTAAGCTAAATTAGCTGGTATACTGGAGAGTCAAACAGCTTCTCACTTATAAATGGTTAAACAATGAGTTTGACCTTAGCAAATGCTTTTAACTTCTCACTTTGCTATGAGAACTCCTTTTCCCCTTTCCTTTTTCCCTTGGTCCTTCCTTCCCTTTCTTGGTTTATTCTTTTGTTCTCTGGTGAGAAAACAAAAAAACTCCTAAACATTCACAACAAGATTAGCCTTCCCCTCCCACATTTGGGGTTTAAAGCCCAAAGGAAAAGACAGATCAGTTAGAATTTCAAGGTAGTGGCCGGGCATGGTGGCTCATGTCTGTAGTCCCAGCACTTTGGGAGGCTGAGGCAGGTGGATCGCTTGAGGCCAGGAGTTCGAGACCAGCCTGGCCAACATGGCAAAACCTGGTCTCTAATAAAAATACACAAATTAGCCGGGCATGGTGGCAGGCGCCTGTAATCCCAGCTACTCGGGAGGCTGAGACACAAGAATCACTTGAACCCGGGAGGCGGAGGTTGTAGTGAGCTAAGAATGTGCCACTGCACTCCAGCCTGGGCGACGGAGCGAGACTTTGTCTCAAAAAAAAGAAAAGAAAAGAAAGAAAAAGAAAAAAGAAATAGTAATCAGCTGGGGATCCATACCCTTCCTCTTGGAAATGAGCTTTCACCTAGGTTAAATCCAATGTTTTAAAATTAAACAAGATCATATCATCTTAATTCTATATTTTATTTATCCAAGTAAAAAAAAAAGACCTTAAGAGTTACAAAACATGAAAAATATATTTGAAAGTTAAGAAAAATAGCTTTAATTATATTTTCAGAGGAGATTTTAAAAATCAATTACTTTTTCCTAAAGACATATTCCTAAAATTTTACAATATGTAAAAAATATGATCATTTTAAAGATTCAGAAATAATTTTATATTTAGTATGATCAAATGTCATATATACTAGTGACACTGATGCATAGTAATAGAATCTTACCCATCACATCAGATACTAATTTTAATCAAGTAATCTTTACATGAGTAAAAACATTCATTCACAGCCGGGCGTGGTGGCTCATGCCTGTAATCCCAGCACTTTGGGAGGCCAAGGCAGATGGATCACGAGGTCAGGAGATCGAGACCAACCTGGCTAACACGGTGAAACCCCATCTCTACTAAAAATACAAAAAACTAGCTGGGCATGGTAGCGGGCGCCTGTAGTCCCAGCTACTCAGGAGGCTGAGGCAGGAGAATGGCGTGAACCCGGAAGGCAGAGGTTGCAGTGAGCAGAGATCGTGCCACTGCACTCCAGCCTGGGCGACAGAGAGAGACTTCGTCTGAAAAAAAAAAAAAAATTCATTCACTTTATCGGTTGTGCAGCATATGTGAATCTTACAGTTATAGATCAACATGTCTCAGAAATGGAACTTTCTTTATTCCTCTATAACTGAAACTAAACCATCTCTCAAGCCCCAGATAGCAGAAAACCTATTCTTGCCAATTGACTCTAAACTGAATAATTTCCAGATTCTTTTCAGTTTATTTTGGATAATAACTCAGGCAATTCAGTCATATCCTGGGTTGGGTACACTTCCCTTCTCTTCTCCTTCTCCAAGGGGCGATCTCATTTATTCATTCATCAAATATTTATTGAGCTCCATTTATGCACCAGGAACTATAGTAGTGGGGGGTATAGCAGTAAAGAAGAAAAATTCTTGCTCTTGAGGAGTATATGTTCCGATGGGAAGATGGACAGTAAGGAAGCAAACAAATACATGAAAAATATCTTCAGTGATAAAAACTCTGTAGAGAATTAAAACAATGTGGTGTGATAAAGCGGCCTGGGTGAGCAGGGAGTCCTTACTGTGATAGTATTTAGACTGAGAGCTGAACAAGAAAAGAATAAGAAAGGGAAAAGAGCCCTTCAGGTGAAGGGAACAGCAAGCAAAAAGACTCAAGTTGACCGTGAGAAAAAGCTTGGTTTGTAAAACGTTTCTGAAGGCTTGCAAGGTCTCCAGCCACCGGCGAAAGGGACGCTGCCTCTCCTCCCTGACCCTGAGTAAAGAACAACGCGGCCTCAATAAGAGAGGGACCTGGGAAACTAGAAAATTCTAGGAAAAAAATTCAACATTATCTTAGAGTTATATTATACAAAAATAAAAACTCTTTGATAAACTTGTGCATTTCTTACCCTTTATTTTCCATTCCTTGCCTTTCTTATTTTTGGGTTTTAGTAGAAAATAAAAAGGGTAGGAGGAAAGTCTAAATAGAGCTTGATGATAGCATCATTTGAAGGAAGACACAAGAGGACCCTTTTTCTTTGTTGAGAGCATTGTCTTTCTTGCCTTGATTGAACACCCAAAAAGACAACACATATCACAGAGTTGTTCGAGACCTCCTTTATGTCACTGTGATTTTTAAAAACATGTGTCGCAAATAAATGAACTAATGTATTCTTTATATTCTTGAAAAAGTTTTTATTCCTTGAGGATGTGTCATCTATCCATTCCATTTGTCCATCTGTCTGTTCAGCCACCTGTTGGGCAGATTTAATTGAACATTCAAAGGTGAGCTCCTTTTCCAGTCAGTCTTCTGTGATTTCTTCAGCCCTCATTTATCTCTCTTCCCTCAGAATCTCTATAGCTCTTTCTTCACACTGCACAGTTTAGCACCTTATGATGTGTTAATGTACTTTGTCCATTCTGATCATCACAAAGGTGGCAAGAATTAGGCAGGGTAGATATTGCTATATTCCTATTTTAATAATGAGGAAGCCATGGCCCAGAGTATTGACATACATGAATATTCTGTTATTCTAGTCAATATGCATCTGCCTACTTTCTTACAAAGTTAAACATATACTTTTGACTTGGAGATCCCACTCCTAGGTAATTTGCCCAAGAGAAATAAAAATATATGTCCACACAAAGACTTGTACGCAAATGCTGATTTTTTTTTTTTTTTTTTTGAGACAGAGTCTCGCTGTCTCCCAGGCTGGAGTGCAGTGGTGCGATCTTGGCTCACTGCAGGCTCTGCCCCCCGGGGTTCACGCCATTCTCCTGCCTCAGCCTCCCGAGTAGTTGGGACTATAGGTGCCCACCACCTCGCCCAGCTAATTTTTTGTATTTTTAGTAGAGACGGGGTTTCACTGTGTTAGCCAGGATGGTCTCGATCTCCTGAACTTCTGATCCGCCCGCCTCGGCCTCCCAAAGTGTTGGGATTACAGGCGTGAGCCACCGTGCCCGGCCACAAATGCTGATTGTAGCTTTATTCATAACAGCTAAAAGCTGAAATAGCCCAGGTGTTTATCAATAGAATAGATAAACAAGCTGTGGTATATGTATACAATGGAAAACATTATGCTGGCTGGGCTAGGTGATTTACGCCTGTAATCCCAGCACTTTGGGAGGCCGAGGCTGGTGGATCACTTGAGGGTGGGAGTTTGAGACCAACCTCACCAACATGGTGAAACCCCATCTCTAGTGAAAATACAAAAATTAGCCAGGCGTCGTGGCTGTACCTGTAATCCCATCCCAGCTACTTGGGAAGCGGAGGCAGGAGAATTGCTTGAACCCAGGAGGTGGATGTTGCAGTGAGCTGAGATTGTGCCACTGCACTCAAGCCTGGGCAACAGAGCAAGATCCCCAACTTAAAAACAACAACAACAGCAAACAAACATATATAACTGAGGTGGCCCTACGTGTGGCCTGGCCTTGCTAAACACTGGGACAGAGGGCTGAGTTGGTGGTAGAGCAGGAGAGGAGAGAAGGAGGCAGGGAATACATCTGGGTCTGTGGGTAAGCCAGGGCTCCCTGAGAGTCGGGGAGACTGCAGCACTTGCTGGCTTCAGAGGCTGAGGCTCTCCAGTGGAAAGGAAGTGCAAATTTTCCCAAAGTGTGGACTCCAGAGAAGATGGCTGCTTACAAGGGAGATGACAGAAATCAGTCCTTCTGGAGAATCTGACTTGGTGCTAGTCACTTGGAGCCCTATGGTGTTGAGCTGCTCTAGATTCCTGGTGACAGCAAGACTGGCGCTGAGACGAAGGTTTGTTGTCAACGCTCCCTTCTTGTAAGAACAGTGCCCAGATTGTCCTTTTGGACTCTTAGAGCAAATTATCCTGGTGAGGACAACTCCACCCGTCTCTAAGCGGGAGCGATGACTCAGGCCACAGTTAATCAGAGCTTTACCTCGCCTAGCCACAGGGATTTCTTCAGGGGCATGTGACTGCCACCTCCCCAGAGCCACTGGGATGCTGTGAGACATTTTCTGAAACAGTGGCCTGTGGTAGTATTCTTTCCTCTAAAGCTGAGACTTGAGACGATACAGGGTCACATCTGCTGTCGCCATCTTGAGAGCACTGGGGCCACCTCAGAGGAAATGGATAAGAGACAGAAACCAGCCATGCCTGACAGGTCTACTCTTTGGCGTTTTGTTGTTGTTGTTGTTGTTTTCTCACTCAGTTCCCCAACAAGTTTACTTCTTGCTTAAACCCATTGGGGTCGGATTTTCTGTTACATGAGGCTGAAGTTGGCAAGTTCCTGTTACTGCCTCTATCTGGAATTCCCCTATGTGGTCACATCCCCATCTACTGGCAAAGACCTTCATCTCTTTCAAGACTCACTTTAAGTACTGACCACCTGTATGCCTTTCCTGCCCGCTGCCTCTCATGGCACTGATTTCTCCTTTATTTTCCCCCATTGTACTCTGTACACACTTTTATCATAGCACCTAAATTATTTGAAACCCCTTGTTTCTATGCGTATGGGTCTCTCTCTATAAGGTCGTCAATCTGTTGAAAGCAGGGGCTATTTGTGGGCTTTGTGTCTTCAGAGTCTAGCCCAGTGTCTGACACATGGTAGGTTTATGACTAGTATTTGTTGCATGAATGAATGAATGGATGACGCAAGAGCCTGCCCCTAAGCTTTTTTAATAAAAGATATTCACATCTTAGCAGGTAAACACAGTGAGGCCTTGAAGAACTTGGAATGGATAATGGAAGGAACCAATCTCCTTGTCGGTTGGTCTGTCTCAATGTCCTTGGGCATCACTTAACACTGGGACTCCCAGGCCAGTAGAATGACTCATGCTTAGGAGCAGAAAGTTCAGAGCTGTTTAAATGCTACCTGTACCCAGCACTGATTTTTGTAGCAACTATTGCCGAACTGCTCCCAGGTGGGGAGCTCAGTGGGCGGCTCCGGAGAACCAGAGGCATAGAACTGAGGAAATGAAATGGGAGCCGATGAAGCAGTTTCTAAGCATTTAATACATTCTTTTTGATCTGTTGAATTTGTTTCTTATAGGCATTTTTTTCTCTCCATTAATATGAGAAACTGTGTAGGGTTATAAATATGACCAATAGTGTTTCAGTAGACAGCTGGTCAGATGTGAGTAGGGCACGAGAGGGCTCCCCACACACACACCAGGAACGGCAGGTGACCACGGTGATAGGCAGTTTTGTTAACTGTCTCTCTAAAATAATAATTGGTCACAGCCGGTGCCAGGAGAAGGCAGGCTCCTAATAGAAAACACCTGAAACTGGTTAGCAGCAGCTTCCCGATGAGATCTCAGGAGTTGAGGGGGCTCAGGCATGCGCATTAGGAGGCAAAATGGCAACGTCTAACTGGCATATGACCTTCCTCTAGGAATGCCAGACTGGTAAGGGGAGAGCTCCTCAAGTGAGCATGCATACAACTCCAGTAAACATACTGCATGTGGCCCCTCCCAAGCGTGTCACGTGCGGGCAGCATGCGGGCTGCCCACCCCAAGGGAAGACTCAGGGGAGAAGTAACGCAAGACCCCGGAAGTATGCCGACATATAAAACCCCAAATCAAAAAGTCAAACGGGGCTCTTGATCTCTCAAGTCGCCTGCTTGGCCCCCTTCCAAGTGTACTCTTCTTCCTTTCATTCCTGCTCTAAAGCTTTTTAATAAACTTTCACTCCTGCTCTAAAACTTGACTCTGTCTCTCCTTCCACCATATGCCCCTCAGTCGAATTCTTTCTTCTGAGGAGAATTGAGGTTGCTGCAGACCTGTACAGATAGGGATTCGCTGCCAGAATAAAATTAGATTAATAGATGTAAACAGAAAATGTTTGAAGCACCACATAATTTTCTAAAATTGTCTTTTAAGTCAATCCCAGTAAATAGACCTTCTTAACTGTCATGTTTTGGTTTACTGATGTCACTGGTAGAGGTCTTGACTGCAAGTTGTCCAGGTTCTTGGCATTTTGAAGAAAGAATTGCACAAAATGCATGGCAAAGCAAGGAAACAATGAGGCAACGAAAGCAGAGCGTTATTGCAAATGAAAGTACACTCCTCAGTGTGGGAGTGGGCCTGAGCAGCAGCTCAAGGGTCCCAGATACAGAATCTTCTGGGGTCCAAATACCCCCTAGAGGTTTTCCATTGGCCACTTGGTGTTCACCCCATGTAAAAGAAGTGGTGGCCTGCAATCAGTCTGGAAAGCAACCGATCAGAGGCTAAAGTGAAGTTACAAAGTTGCACTTCTGTGCAAACCAAGACTTGACCTGCAATCAGTCTGATTGGACAGTAACCAATCAGAGGCTGAAGTGAAGTTCCAAAGTTACACGCCTGGCCAGGCGCGGTGGCTCACACCTGTAATCCCAGTACTTTGGGAGGCCGAGGTGGGCGGATCACCTGAGGTTGGGAGTTCGAGACCAACCTGTACATGGGAAGGTGAGGCAGAGAATCGTTGAACCTGGAGGTGAGTTGCAGTGAGTTCCCCTTGATCCAGCCTGGGTGACAGAGAAAAAGTTACATTCCTATGCAAACGTTTTCAATTTTCCATCTGCTGCTAGGAAAGGTGGGGTTTTGCAAAGGGAGTAGCCTCTGGTCCTTTTGGTAATTAGAGGTGGAAAGTTGGGGTTTTCCTTTCGATTTAGTTCTAGGAAGTCAGGGTGAATTAGCCTTAGGTTACCTGCCTCCACATCCTATTCTCCTGCCTCACTGATCTTGTTGGCTTTCCCTGTTTCCCAAATTAGAAGGTGGCCAACTCCAAGCCCTGTTATCTATTAGCTAGAAGACTGGGCAAGTCATTCAACATAACAAGGTTATAATTTTAGCACCTCTTCAATGAGACAATCAAACCATCGTCCCTGCTTGCATCTCATAGTTATAATGGCAGTAAATGAAAAGAGAAAAGGGAAATGAAAATTAGCTTGCATGCCTTCACATTCCTAGTCTTTTTCTGCTTGTTTAATAGATTGCATCTGTCGGGATATTCTTTGTTGAGAGTGACAGAGAAAAATAACACAAACACCCTTAAGCAAAACCAAGACGCATTGGCTCTCATAACTGAAAAATCTAAAGGCAGATCTAGACTCAGATGGTATCACTGGAATCCAACCACTCTCTCTCTTACCTCTGTTCTCCATGCTGGCTCAATTTGCAAACATTACTGTCCCACAAGGTTACAAGATGCCCGCAGCAGCAGCAGACCTCATTTGAATCTATTATCAAAGAAGTAATTATCCTTTTCCTAGAATTACCAGCAAAACCACATTGAGTTTTATTGGCTTTGTTTGGATCATGTACGCATGCCTGAACCAATCATTGTGACCAAACGAAAAGATATTCTTTCTAATTGGCTAGGTTTGTATCACATGCCATACATCAAGTCAAGTATGGAGTCAACTGCACTGTAATTTTACGAACTGAGACAGGTAGAGCTTCTGATCCTCCTGAGGAAAATCATGCCATAGTTACCAGGTGGACGAATGGAGGCTGAGTGACAACAGACGGCCATTACCCAGATGCAGCTCTTAATGCCTCAGGCCACAGGCAGGTGGTGGTGGCAGGAGGCAGATGGGAGGGACAAATAGGTTTACAAGAGCATACAAACTAGAATTCTTCTGGCTTCCTCCCAAATTGTCCTGGGTGTTCCTAGAGGATCTCCTAATGAGGAGTTTCATGTGCACTTATACAATAGTTCTTTGGGATAACACTCAGCACCTGTAACCACTCTCTTCCTTTGCTATAGTCTCCTGCGATGTTTCTGTGGCTGCCAAGACCAAGATGCTCACAGTACCAGTGCAGCTGCTGCTGTCTCAAATGTTCCAGAAGCAGCAGAGACACTGTGTATATTGTTGAAAGGAATAAACCTTTCAAAAAATGGTGTATCTTCCCACTTCTCCAAGTGCCTTGAGGACAGTACCCTCACTCTCATTTCTGCCACCCACTCCCTCTTACTTGATAGATGGGGGCCAGGAGTTGTGTGCCCAGCCAACGGGTAAGCCAAGAGATGGGGCTAGGAGACCATTATTTGTGATTGTAAAACAAGGGTATGGAGCCTTAGAGCCAAGGGCAATTCCTGGATGTAGTGCCCTGCTCAAAGCCCAGCTCAGAGCCCACGTACTGGTAGTGAATGAGGGGAGCAGATGGTTGAGGAGCACCAAGGTGGAGAGATGGACTTGAGCTCGAGTTGATTGCCTGATTAGTAGCACACAGCTTCTCTCCCAGAGCTGCTGGTGGGTAGGCTAGTATTCCGAGAGGGGCTATGCTTATTGACTTGGCCACAGATATTTTAGTTAAAAACAGGCTTGTGAGTTGTTACCAACTTTTTCTTGCTGCCCTCTTGCACTATGAGTTCCAGAGGCTGGGCTGGCCATGAGTCAAGTGATAGACTACTGAGAACCATGCCTCTCCTTCAGTGCTAGCTTTTACTGTCCTTGGGCCAGGCCCAGTGTCCCAACTCTTTCTCCCCTAGGTGGGTATTTCCCAGGGGCTCCTTTCTTCTTCAAGGAAACACATGCCTGGGAAGGATGGTAGCAGTGAAGCTGACCACTCTGCTGGTCCTCCAGGCAGTCTTTAAACACTGAAGAATGGACATTATAAATGCTAACATCATCTAATACCAACTGAGATCTTGTTATGTGGCAGGCAGAATTTTAAGGACTATATACGTATTGTGTCATTCTCTCTTTACTGTGAGTTAGGAGCTATTATTAGCCATAGTTTAGAGATGAGGTCATTGAGGCAGAGAAAGGTTTAGTGAATGTCACTCTACCTTGTCAGATATTTGTCTATCGCAATCACTGATCTATTTCCAGTGCTCAACACTGGAATTCTCAGTGCCTGACGTTTTATATTTTATTTTATTTTATTTTACAGAGACAGGATCTCACTCTGTTGCCCAGGGTGGTCTTGAACTCCTGGCCTCAACCCATCCTTCTGTCTCAGCCTCCCAGAGTGCTGGGATTACAGGCATGAACCACCGCACCTGACCTCGGTGCCTAACTTATAGCAGTTATTTAGTAAATGTTTATTGAATTGATGGAAGGTTGAGTGGGTCCTGTGGTGGGCCTCCCTGATCTTGCATTCAGGAGCAAGGCACTCATTCCCTCAGCTGCTAAAGGCTCTTACCTGGCATCTGTCCAGGAATTTCCCACAAAACAAGTTTACAGCCCTTTCCAAAGGACAACACCCAATGACTGATCTATGCTGGAGATAAAGGATACGTCCCAATTTTGGAGGACTCTGAAAAGGCCACCCCAGTTCCAGCTGAGGATGGAATCAGTAGAGGCATCTGTTGCATCTGCATGGGAGTTCAGCCTCTCCCTCTGCCTGGCCCTGCTTCCCTCACTTCTTTATGGGTGTCATTACTGACTACACCCCTCCGTGAACCACTTGCCCATGAGTCTCCATCTCAAAGTCTGTTTCCAGGGAAACTGACCCAAGGCAGTTGGAATGTGTTATTCACACAGCCTTGTGGCTCCCACCTCAACAGTGCTCTGTATAGACTGGCTCTTTCTCTGAAGCTGTTTAAGGTAACATGGCAGCTGCTTGCTCCCAAATACACTGTTGTGAAAACCTATGCTGTCCTCTCTGAAACCAGGGAGTTCAAGAAGATGCCACCTCTTATCCCTGCTGTTCTTACTAAAGCTGGACTCCTTGTTCAGCCCTGCAGCTGGGAATGGCTCTCGCCATCATGCCCCAGTGCAGATCCCTGCCCTATGCCACAGCGATAAGTCAAGACACAGTGATGCTTCTTTCCCATGGAACTCTCTCAGGAGCTCCACCCCTGCTTTGCGGCACTTCTATATGCCCTCCCCCGGCAACACTCTCAGGCCATGCCAGTGGCCAAGGCTTCAGTGACCAGTACCAGTGTTCCCCCAGTGAAGTAATGGCACCCTAGCCGTTGGTTCAGTCTTTGCCTACCTGCGAGGTGAATTTCCTCAGAGCCCTCTTGTTCTTTCTTCCCATCTGCCCGTTGTCAGGCCACATTCTGTATACTTGTGAACCACAGCATGGGTCTACTTCCTCCCCTCTGCTCCTTTGTAAATTTTCCTGACTCTCCACTCCCCTTATCTCTCCCCAAGAACCACCAAGCTCTGCAAATAGTATTGAATTTGTTGAAGCCGGGAGGAGGAGAGGTGTGGGAGAAGACAAGATCTGTTCGCAGAGACAAGACGCAGACAACATCTTCTCATCAACTTGATGAACCTGGCTTCTTTACTTCGTCATCTATGATATGGGGATGCTTCATTACTTTGTTAAGATAATTCAGTAAGGGAATGCATGCAAAGCACTTGGTATTGTGCCCAGCATGGAGTGAATATGCCATAAGTGGCATTTGTGCCAGTTACCAGACTTTGGTTTCTTAGCTCCAAACCCACCCTTCCATGCTTTGTGAACTGGGACTCTGCAGATCCCATTGCTGTTTTACCAGTTGTTCCCTGTCGGGCTTTGTCAATAGGGAAACCAGAGGGAGGCTGTGAGGATGGAGGAAGGGAAGGGGACTTGCTCTTCCCTATGGACGTGTAGCTACTTCCTGTTCCCATGAGCATCACATCAGCAGCTTCTGGATCCAGTTTGCAGTTTTTCCCTCACTTGCAGGACCAGTCTCATTGCACACACTCCAGCCCCCACCACAGCCCCTAGAAATGTCAACACTAACCTGTTGGTGCCCCAAATGTCCCATGTCACTCTTCCAGCTTCCCCCTCCCCCATCTTTAGGAATGGTAGATGTCTCTCTTATTATCTTTTCAGTTACCTAGTGAACAACTGGTGTGGCTTCTGTCTCCTGATTGGACTCTGATGGATACAGCGTAGTTTTTCTATTTTATGAATGAGAAAACAAAGGCTCATGTAGGTTAATGAATTCCCCAAGGTCACAGAGTTGGGAGGTAGCTCTTTAGGATTTGAACTGAGGTCTACCTGATGCCAGAACTGGTGCCTTTTATAATTTAGAACACAGCTGAGATAAGCCATGTTGCTGTCACTCCAGGACACTGTCACCTTTTCATTCCTTGTTTGGCCTCACTCAGTGGAATAGGCGAGGATGTTCTCCACCCTCTACCCTGGGCCTGGAACTACGGATGAAGCACAGCTGCTGCATGGTTGAAAATGTGGCATTGCCAGGCGCGGTGGATCACGCTTGTAATCCCAGCACTTTGGGAGGCCGAGGCGGGTGGATCACGAGGTCAGGAGATCGAGACCATGGTGAAACCCCGTCTCCACTAAAAATACAAAAAAATTAGCCGGGCGTGGTGGCGGGCGCCTGTAGTCCCAGCTACTCGGAGAGGCTGAGGCAGGAGAATGGCGTGAACCCGGGAGGCGGAGCTTGCAGTGAGCCGAGATTGCGCCACCGCACTCCAGCCTGGGTGACAGAGCGAGACTCCGTCTCAAAAAAAAAAAAAAAGAAAATGTGGCATTAAATGCCCCTGCCTCTGAAGGTAGCTTCCTCTCTAAGATCCTGTATTTAAGAAAATGATTCTAACCAACTTTTGAAATGTTCATTAAGTAAAAAGGAATAAATCGTAAATCAGTTATGAAACAAACTCTCAGATGCTAGTGAATCTAAGAGGATTCACTAAGGGTTATAAAATTATCTTGACAGAAAAGGATTCCCTAGGCCTGACCCAGAATTCTGTGAAGAGAAGAAAAACCCTCAAAACACTGCTATTTTGACTTCACTTTTATTTTAAAAGAAGTTTCATGGAGTACTTTTTGATGCAAGACAGGCGGTCAGAGAGAAGAAAGGGAGTCAGGCCAGAAAAGAAATCTTTCATATCGAGCAAGGATGGACTACTCATTTTTTGAAGACAAGAAGCTGGCATTCTAATAGACTAGTTGGGGAAAGGCACAATGACATTACTGGGAATCTGGCCAAAGCAGGGACTATTAATGGATGTTTCTGACTTTGTTCAGAATATTCCTGGAACTCAATGTCTTTATAAAGCCATAGAGATATAATTTTTTTCTAATATGAAGAACACCACAGTCCATTAACAGAAATTGATCTATATTTTAATTTAACTTAATTAGAAATAGTATCCCAAAGAAAAACAAGTGAGTTGTCAAATAATCATTGTCAAGAAATAATGAGTAATGTTATTAGACAAATGGAAAAAGGCCGTTCTGTTTATGAAAACAGAAAATACAGTCCAAGTCCTGGATCATTACCTAGGAATGAGGGCAGAGTTCTCATTTCCAGGCTGTGATAAGTTGCAATGCTTGATATTTTTCTGCTGGGAAAAACAGAATAAAGTAAACAAAAAAGTCATTTTTATAAATTTGAAGAACTAAGGCACCTAATTTTGTGTTACTAAGAAAGAATGTTCCTAGGAAAATCACTTATAAGTATAATTTTTGTAAGAAATAAATTCTCAGAATAATGCCAGAGACTTGAACATTCAGAATTTATTAAATATTAAGTGTTGCCAAGTAAAAGCCAAGAAAGGTAAATATTTCCCCTAGCTAGTTGCTTCTCTCTAGTATTCCAACATTTCATGTTTTCATTGACTGTATTCTACCTGGCTATTTCTAGGAGGTTCCTGTTGTTTATGCTGTTTACTCATTACTGAATGTAAAGAAAGAAAAATGACAGAATCCACTGATTTTTCTGCCCATCTGACAGCTTCCTAAAGTAACACATTTTATAAGCTTTTGTATGACTACTACTAAGAGCACTGTTGGAGTATTTCCTAAAATTATTATTTTTTTTCATTCTTCAAGTCAGCAATGAAAGCCATGGCAGTGTGGTGTCCTGGATAAGATCACGGTCTTCAACGGCCAACATACCTGTGTTTAGAGACTTGGTTCAACCATTTACTAGCTGCATGACCTTGGGGAGATTACTTAACTTCTCCAAGCCTTAATTTCCTCATCTATAAAATAGGGTAATGAAAGTAGCCACCTCATTGGGCTGAAGAGTAAATCAAATTATCTACTTGGCACACAGTATGCGTGTGTCATTCCATGGGCGAGTTACCATTTAACAAGAATGCAAGGGCCCAGAACAGGATTGGAGTGAGGGTTACCTCTTGCTAAGGCATCAGCTGTGTATGATAAAGAAACACACCCATGATCCATGATAATTGATACTTTAAAAATTTTATTGTGTATATATATATATATATATTTTTTTTTAGGTGTACAACACGATGTTTTGCTATACATATACATTGTGAAATGGTTACTGTAGTCAAGAATATAAACATATCCGTCATCTCACATAATTACCCATTTTGTGTGTGTGTGGCAAGATCACCTACATTTGCTCTTTCAGCAAAAATTTTAAATACAGTATTATTAACTATAGTCCTCACTTGCATATTACATCCCCAGACTTGTTCAGCCTACATATATGCTACTTTCTATCCTTTGACCTATATCAAGGGATAGAAATCCCCCATTGCCTCCTTCCTCAGCCCTTAGCCCTCCCTTGTATCTCTGTGTATTTGAATTTTTTTAAAAATAGATTTTATTATACCCTAAATAGTGACTTTTTAAATTGACACTTTTATTCATTCACTTATTTATTCACATTTATTGATCCCTTACTGCATAAGAAGAGCTTACAAAATGTTAGGTAAGCTACAACCCACGTCCCCAAGAAATTTAAAGTGAAACAAGGGCATGTGAGTAAGATCCAAATAACTTAGATACAGAAGATAAGGAGGGACATTAGAGTGGGACAAACAATGAGTGCTAGAGATTCTCAGTATGGAGAGTTGTGAGGTTCCCAAAGCCAGAGAAGGTCAGTGCAGGTGGGAGGGTAATACCAGCACTTAGCAATGGCCATTTCAGGTGGAGGAAACAACATCAACCCAGAAATGGAGATAGTGAAGTCTGTAGTTTATGTGGGGAACAGTGATTAACCTGTTTGGCTGAAGCAAGGGACCAGGAGAGTGGAGAATAGAAGGAAATTGTCTTAGTTCATTTGGACTGCTGTAACAAAATACTACAGACTGGATAGATTATAAACAACAGAAATTGATTTCTGCCAGTTCTGGAGGCTGGGAAGTTCAGCATCAAGGTGCTGGAAGGCTCAGTGTCTGGTGAGGACCCACGTACTGGTTCACAGATGTCTTCTCACTGTGTCCTCACAGGGTGGAAGGGGCAAAAGGGACTTCCTTCATAAGGGCACTAATCCCATTCATGAGGGCTGTACCCTCATGACCTAATTACTTTCCAAAGACTCTATCTCCTAATATCACCATTTTGGGGATTAGGACTTCAACATAGGAATTTTGGGGGGAACACAAACATTCAGACCATAGCAGAAATGAAGCTGGTTAGAGTTAAACTTTGGAGGGCCTTGAACAGCAATAGACTGGAGAGTTTTGTTGGCTTTGCTTTTTGTGTGTGTGTGTGTTTGTTTTGTTTTTAATTTTTATTTTTGAGGCAAGGTCTCACTCTGTTGCCCAGGCTGAAGGGCAGTGGTGGAATCACGGCTCACTGCAGCCTCAACCTCTTCATCTCAAGTGATTCTCCCACCTCAGCCTCCCGATTAGCTGGGACTACAGGCAGGCACCACTACATCTGGCTAATTTTACATATTTTTTTGTAGACATGCAGTTTCGCCATGTTTCCCAGGCTGGTCTTGAACTCCTGGGCTCAAATGATCCACCTGCCTCGGCCTCCCAAAGTGCTGATATTATAGGTGTGAGCCACCAGGCCTGGTGTATTGGTCTGTTCTCACGCTGCTATGAAGAAATACCCGAGACTGGATAATTTATAAAGAAAAGAGATTTAATTGACTTACAGTTATGCATAGTTGGGGATGCCTCAGGAAACTCACAATCTTGCAATTCACAAGAAACTCACAATCTTGGAAGGCACCTCTTCGTAGGGCGGCAGGAGAGAAAATGAGTGCCAGCAGAAGAAATGCCAGACACTTATAAAACCATCAGATCTCATGAGAACTCACCCACTATCACAAGATCAGCATGGGGGAAACTGCCCCCATGATTCAGTTACCTCCCACCAGGTCCCTCCCACAACACGTAGGGATTATGGGGATTACAATTCAAGATGAGATTTGGGTGGGGGCACAGCCAAACCATATCACCTGGCCTGCTTTGTTTTTATATATATGTTGCAACAGAGCCACCGGTAGCATCCAAATAAGCTCATGTCTCTTTTGCCTGCTGCCTGCTCCCCCCCAGCTGCTTCTACTTTTCTCTTCTCCTTTCAGCTATACTTCTTGAAAATCTTGCCTAAATGTATTTTTTCTGAAATTCAGATGCTTCTACATCCACAGCAACCTGGTTTCCATTCCATCCTTCTACTTGGAACTGGCTCATCAAGCCCATCAATGACCTTATTGCCACTTTGCAGTTCATACCATGTTGACACATTGACCCTCTATCCTTATTTCATCCAACACCTCTGGCTGCTGTTTCTCATTCCTTGGCAGGCTTGTCTTCCTCTGCCCATCCTTAACTATCAACATGCCTTGGGGATCTAACCACATTCCTCCTCCCTTTTCCTCATCTCTCCCTGAGGGATCTAGTGGCTCCTCTTCAGCTCTTTATCACTACTTCCATACTGAGGACACCCAGATCCTCATCTGCAGCCCTGTCCTCTCTCCTGGACTTCCGAGCCATATTTCCACCTCTGCTTGGATGTCCCCTAGGCACCTGAACCCCAATGTGTACAACTGAACTCATTGTGGGCCCCCATCCTGTGGTCTCTATCTTAATAAATTGCCAGCCATTGTGTAAGCCAGAAATCAAATGTCATTCAAGCCTCTACTCTCCTTCATTCCCAGCCACCAAGGCTTATTGCCTGTGCCTGTTTCTTGAAATCATCTACCACTCTTCATCCTCATTGTTGTTGTCTTATATTCTCTGCTAGCCCTAAGTAGTCTTCCTTACAGGCAGTCTTGCCTTTTCCTCTCCATCTATTCTTACACTGTAACCCAGCCACTGTTGTTGTTTTTAAATGCAAATCTGATCGTATCATCTCCTTACTTAAAACCTTCAGTAGTCCCCATTATTCATAGGGGTGAGTTGCAGACTCATCATGGCTTACAGGCTCTACAGGATCCGGCCCTGAAATGACAAGCAAGTTCTATCCTAAGATTGCTTAGTGGTTTCCTATTCCCTCAGGATGGAGGACAAACACAGGGGCTCACAAGACCTTTCATTCCCTGGCTCCTACCTGGAATGCTTATCCAGTTCACATCTGGATTCTCACCCCTGGGCACTCTGCCCTCTAGTCATCCTGAATCTCTTCTAGGTCCTCGAATGTGCCACACAACCTCCTCTGTCCCCAGCCCAAGCACATGCCACCCCCTCTGCTCCCTCTGTATGGGACATTTGTCTTCCCTTCCACAACTGACATGTCCTGTTATTTACACATTTAATTTAATTTAATTTAATTTAATTAATTTATTTATTTTGAGATGGCATCTTGCTCTGTCTCCCAGGCTGGAGTGCAATGGCCCAATCTTGGCTCACTGCAGCCTCTGCCTCCCGGGTTCAAGCGATTTCCCTGCCTTAGCCTCCCGAGTAGCTGGGATTACAGGCGCCTGCCACCGCGCCTAGCTAATTTTTGTATGTTTTAGTAGAGATGGGGTTTCGCCATGTTGGCCAGGCTAGTCTCAAACTCCTGACTGCAGGTGATCCACCCGCCTCAGCCTCCAAAGTGCTGGGATTACAGGTGTGAGCCACTGCACCCGGCCAGAGCAGCCTTTTCAAATTGGCTTTTATCACTTAGTAATATGCATTTAAGTTTCCTTCGTGTATTTTCATGGTTTGATAGCTCATTTCTTTTTGGTGCTAAATAATGTTTTGTTATCTGGAAGTACCACAGTTTACCTATCCATTCACTTACTGAAGGTCATCTTGGAGCTTCCAAGTTGTGGCAATTATGAATAAAGCTCCCATAAATCTTCACGTATAGGTTTTTGTGGGGACCTAAGTTTTCAACTCCTTTGGGTAAATACCAAGGAGTGTTACTGCTGGATCAAAGGGTATGGTTAGTTTTGTAAGAAACTGACAAATTGTCTTCCAGTTGTATTCCCACCAGCAATGAGTGAGAGTTCCTGTTGCCTCACATCCTTTCCAGCATTTGATGTTGTGAGTGTTTGGATTCTGGCTATTCTAACGGGTGTGTGGTGGGGTCTCATGGTTTTGATTTTCATTTCCTTGATGACATATGATGTGGAGTATCTTTTTGTATTCTTACGTGCCATCCACATGTCTTCTTTGGTGAGGCATATGTTAAGGCCTTTGGTTCATTTTTTTAATTGGGTTTTTAATTTTCTTATTGTTGAGTTTTAAGAGTTTTTTGTACATTTTGGGTAACAGTCCTTTATCAGAGATGTCTTTTGGAAATATTTTCTTCCAATGTGTCACTTGTCTTATTCTCTTGTCGTCTTTTGGAGAGCAGGCAAATTTTATTTTAAGAAGTCCAGCTTATCAATTGTTTCTCTCATAGATTGTGCCTTTTGTTTCATATCGAAAAAGTCAGTGCTAAACCCAAGGTCATCCAAATTTTCTCTTACATTTTATTCTAGGGGTTTTAAAGCTTTGTGTTTTACATTTAGGTCTGTGGTCCATTTTGAGTTTATTTTCATGAAGGGTATAAGCTCTGTGTCTAGATTCACTTTCTGGCATGTCAATGTCCAGTTGTTCCAGCAACATTTCTTGAAAAGACTATCTTTCTCTATTGTATTGCCTTTGCTCCTTTGTCAAAGATCAGCTGACTATATTTATGTGAGTCAATTTGTGAGCTCTCTATTCTACTCCAGTGGTCTATTTGTCTGTTCTTTCACTAACGCTCATTGTCTTGATTACCGTAGCTTTATAGTAAGTCTTAAAGTTGAATAGGGTCAGTCCTCCAATTTTGTTCTTTTCCTTTAATACTGGGTTGGCTATTTTGTGTCTTTTGTCTTTAGAATCAGTTTGTTGATATCCACAAAATACTTTGCTGGAATTTTGATTGTCATTGCATTAAATCTATAAATCAAATTGGGAAGAACTGATATCTTGACAATATTGAGTCATTCTATTCATAAACATGAAATATCTCTCCATTTATTTAGTTATTGTTTTACTTCTTTAATCAGAGTTTTGTAGTTTTTCTCATTTTGTTAGTTTATACCTAAGTATTTCATATTTGGGGGCACTAATGTAAATGGTATTGTGTTTTCAATTTCAAATTTTACTTGTTCATTGTTTACATAGGAAAGTGACTGACTTTTATATATTAACTTTGTATCCTTAAACCTTTCTATAATCCCTTACTAGTTCTAGGAGGGTTTTATTTGTCAGTTCTTTTGAATTTTCTACACAGGCAATCATGTTATCTGTCACAGTTTTATTTCCTCCTTCCTAATCTGTATACATTTTATATCATATTCTTATCTTATTGCATTAGCTAGGACTTCCAGTATGATGTTAAGTGCAGACATGAGAGGGGATATTCTTGCCTACTTCCTGAACTTAGTAGGAATGTATCAAGTTCCTCACAATTAAGTATGATGTTAGCTGTGTGTTTTTTGTAGACAATCTTTATTAAGTTGAGGAAATTCCCTTTCTAGTCCTAGTTTGCTGAAGCTTTTACCAAAAGTGGGTGTTAGATTTTGTTAAATGCTTTTATGCATCAATTTATATGATTTTGTAATTTTTAAATTTGGCCTGTTGATTTGATGGATTAAAATCCCATTTATGCCTAGTGTTCCATTATTGGAACACTAAGCATGTGGGAGTTATTTTTATCTTACTGCTCAAGGTCATCTCCAAGGTCTGATTGCAAAATTTAAAAAATTGTAACCTCAGGTATAAATGGGTTAATTGGTTTTCAAATGTTGAACCAGCCTTGCCTACCTGGATAAATTCCACTTGTTTGTGGTGTGTAAGTCTTTTTATACGTCGTTGGATTCAATTGGCGAATATTTTGTTGAGGAATTTGCAACTATGTTTATGAGAGATATTGGTTTACAGTTTTCATTTCTTTTTTTTTTTTTTTTGAGATGGAGTCTTGCTCTGTTGCCCAGGCTGGAGTGCAGTGGCACGATCTTGGCTCACTGCAACCTCTGCCTCCCGGGTTCAAGTGATTCTCCTGTCTCAGCCTCCCGAATAGCTGGGATTACAGGCGCACGCTACCATGCCCAGCTAATTTTTGTATTTTTAGTAGAGATGGGGTTTCTCCATGTTGGCCAGGCTGGTCTTGAACTCCTGACCTCAGGTGATCCGACAGCCTCAGCCTCCCAAAGTGCTGGAATTACAGGCGTGAGCCACTGTGCCCGGCCTATAGTTTTCATTTCTTATGATATCTTTGTCTGGTTTTGGTATTAGGATAATGTTGGCCTCATAGAATAAGTTCCGAAGTATTCCATCTGCTCTGTCTCTTGAAAGAATTTTAAAAGAATTAGTGTGATTTGTTCCTTAAGTGTTTGATAGAATTCACCAGTAAACCCATCTAGGCCTGATGGTTTCTATTTTGGAAGTTTACTAATTTTTGCTTTAATTTCTTAATAGGTATAGTTCTATTCAGATTGTCTGTTTCTTCTTGTGTGATTTTTGGCATATTGTGTCTTTCAAGAAATTGGTTCATCTCATCTAGGTTATCAAATTTATAAACATAGAGTTGTTCATAGTATTTTTTTAATTCTTCTAATGTCCATGGAAGCTGTAGTGATGCCCTCTTTTAATTCCTGATATTAGTAATTTGTGTCCTCTTTCTCTTTCTCTTAGCCTGGCTAGAGACTTATCAATTTTATTGATCTTTGCATAGAACTGGCTTTTGGTTTCATTGGTTTTCTCTACTGATTTCCTACTTTCAATTTCATTGATTTCTTCTCTAATTTTTTTTTTTTTTTTTTTGAGATGGAGTCTCGCCCCGTTGCAAAGGCTGGAGTGCAGTGGCACAATCTCGGCTCACTGCGAGCTCTGCCTCCCTGGTTCATGCCGTTCTCCTGCCTCAGCCTCCTGAGTAGCTGGGACTACAGGCACCCGCCACCACGCCTGGCAATTTTTTTGTATTTTTAGTAGAGATGGGGTTTCACCATGTTAGCCAGGATGGTCTCAATCTCCTGACATGGTGATCTGCCCCCCTCAGCCTCCCAAAGTGCTGGGATTACAGGATGAGCCACTGAGCCCTGCTCTTCTCTAATTTTTATTATTTTTTTCTTCTGCTTATTTTGGATTTTATTTATTCCCCCTTTTTAGTTTCCTAAGGTTGAAGCTAAGATGATTGCTTTCAAGTCTTTCTTCTTTTCTAATACAAGCATCCAATGCAATAAATTTCTCTTAGGCACTGCCTTTGCAACTTTTCACAAATTTTGATTTGATAAGTTGTATTTTTCATTTTCATTTAATTCAAAATATCTTAAAATGTCTCATAAGATTTCCTTTTCTTTTTTTTTGAGACAGAGTTTCACTCTTGTGACCCAGGCTGGGGTGCAATGGCACAATGGCCTCCTGGGTTCAAGTGGTTCTCCTGCCTCAGCCTCCCCAGTAGCTGGGATTACAGGCATGCACTACCAAGCCTGGCTAATTTTTGTATTTTTAGTAGAGATGGAGTTTTGCCATGTTGGCCATGCTGGTCTCGAACTCCTGACTTCAGTTGATTCATCTACCTTGGCCTCCCAAAGTGCTGGTATTACAGGCATGTACCACGGAGCCCAGCCCAAGATTTCTTTTTTTGATCCATGTGTTATTTACAAATACGTTGTTTAATCTCTCAAGTATTTTGGGACTTTACAGCTATCTTTCTGTTTTCCAGGTTAATTCTGTTGTGATACTGAGAACAGACATTGTATGATTTCTATTCTTTTTTTTTTTTTTTTTTTGAGACAGAGTCTCACTCTGTTGCCCAGGCTGGAGTACAGTGGCACGATCTCGGTTCACCACAACCTCCACCTCCCAGGTTGAAGCGATTCTCCCGCCTCAGCCACCCAAGTAACTGGGACTATAGGCGCCCGCCACCATGCCCAGCTCCTTTTGTATTTTTAATAGAGATGGGGTTTCACCATGTTGGCCAGGCTGGTCTCGAACTCCTGACCTCAAGTGATCTGCTTGCCTCGGCCTCCCAAACTGTTGCGATTATAGGTGTGAGCCACCGTGCCCAGCCTTATGATTTCTATTCTTTTAAATTTGTTGTGGTATGTTTTATGGCCCAGAATGTGGTCTATCCATGTGAATGTTCCATGGGAGCTTAAAAAGATTGTGTGTTCTGCTATTGCTGGATGAAGTAGTCTCTAAATGTTCATTATATCTAGTTGATTGATAGTGTTGTTGAGTTCAATTATGTCTGTACTGATTTGCTGCCTCCTGGATCTGCCCATTTCTTATAAAAGGGTGTTAAAGTCTCCAATTATAATAGTGGATTCACCTATTACTCCTTGCAGTTCTATCAGTTTTTGCCTCATGGATTTTAATGCTCTGTTGTTAGGTGCATACACATTAAAGATTATTGTATCTTCTTGGAGAATTGACCCCTTTATTGTTATGTAATGTCTCTCTCCTTTTTTTTTTTTTTTTTTTTTTTGAGACAGGGTCTTGCTCTGTCACCCAGGCTGGAGTGCAGTGGCACGATCACGGCTCACTGCAACCTCTGCCCCCTCAGGCTCAAGTGATCCTCCCACCCCAGCCTCCCGAGTGACTGTGACCACAGGCGCACACCACCATGCCCAGCTAAATTTTGTATTTTTTAGTAGAGATGGGGTTTCACCATGTTGCCCAGGCTGGTCTCTTACTCCTGAGCTCAAGTGATCCACTCACCTTAGCCTCCCAAAGTGCTGGGATTACAGGTGTGAGCCACCATGCCTGGTCTGTAATGCCTCTCTTTATCCCTGACAACTTTCCTTGCTCAGAAGTCTGCTTTGTCTAAAATTATTATAGCTGCTTCTGCTTTCTTTTGACTAGATGATATGTTATTCTCCATCTATTTACTTTTAACCTATATGTGTATTTTATTTAAAGTGGGTTGATTGTAGATAACATATAGTTTGGTCTTGTTTTTTTGGTTCATTCTGACAATGTCTGTTTTTAATTTTTTTTAATTTATGTAGTTATTTAAGAGATAGGGCCTCATTCTGTTGCCCAGTCTGGGTTGCAGTGGCACAATTACAACTCACTGCAGGCTCAAACTCCTGAGCTCAAGTTATCCTTCTGCCTCAGCCTTCTGAATAACTAGGAGTACAGGCATGTACCATGATGCTTGGCTAATTTTAAAAAAAATTTTGTACAGATGAGATCTCACCATGTTGTCTAGGCTGATCTCAAACTCTTGGCCTCAAGCAATCCTCCTGCTTCAGCCTCCCAAAGCTCTTGGATTCCAGGCATGAGCCATTAGGCCCTTCCTCTCTGTCTTTTAAATGGTGTGATTAGGCCATTAATCTTCAAAGTGATTATTGATGTGGTGAGATTAATATCTATGATGTTTGTTATTGTTTTTTATTTGTTGCCCTTGTTCTTTCTTCATATGTTTGTTTTCCACTCTTATTCTGACTCTTGTGGTTTAATTGAGAATTTTATGATTTCATTTTTTTCTCCTTAGCAAATTAGTTGTACTTTTTAAAAACCTCTTTTAGTGGTTGCTCTAAAATTTGCAATATCCATTTATAAATAATGCAAGTCTACTTACAAACAGTACTATCTTGCTACACAGATAGTATGATATCTTATAACAAAATAACCCCAATTCTTCCTTCGTATCCCTTGTATCATTGCTGTCATTAATTTCAGTTGTATACAAGCATATATAAAAAAATGAAAAAATATATGCATATGTAAGCAAACATAATCTAATACAGTGTGGCTATCATTATTTTGAGTAAACCATTATTTGTTAGATCAATTAAAAATAAGGAAAATAGGCCAGGTGCGGTGGCTCACGCTTGTAATCCCAGCACTTTGGGAGGCTGAGGCGGGCGGATCACGAGCTCAGGAGATCGAGACCACAGTGAAACCCCGTCTCTACTAAAAAATACAAAAAATTAGCCGGGCGTGGTGGCGGGCGCCTGTAGTCCCAGCTACTCGGAGAGGCTGAGGCAGGAGAATGGCGTGAACCCGGGAGGCGGAGCTTGCAGTGAGCCGAGATTGCGCCACTGCACTCCAGCCTGGGCGACAGAGCGAGACTCTGTCTCAAAAAATAAATAGAAAAAATAAATAAATAAAATAAAGATAAGGAAAATAAAAGTTTTAATTTTACCTTTACTAATTCCTCCTTTAATGTTCTTTCTTTCATTATGTAGGTTTGAGTTTCTGACTATACCATTTTCCTTCCCTCTAAATAACTTCTTTGGCAACAAATTTCCTCAATGTTTGTTTGTCTGAGAAAGTGTTTATTTCTCCTTATTTTTGGAGGATAATTTTGCATAGTACAGAAGGCTAGGTTGGTGCATTTTTTTTTTCTCTCAACAATTTTTATATTTAATTCCACTTTATTCTTACTTACATGATTTCTGAGGAGAAGTCAGATGTAATTCTTATCTTTGCTCTTCTATAGGAAGGGTGTTTTTTCTCTGGCTTCTTGTAGAATTTTCTCTTTATATTGATTTTCTGTACTTTGAAAGCAATATACCTAGGTGTAGTTTTTCTGGCATTTATCATGCTTGGTGGTCTCTAAGATGCCTAGATTTGTGGTTTGGTGTCTGACATTAATTTTGGGAAATTCTTAGTCCTTATCGTATCAAATATTTCCTCTGTTCCTTACTCTCTTTCTTTTCCTTCTGATAGTCCTATTACACGTATGTTATACCATCTGTAATTGTTTCAGAGTTCTTAGAGATTCTGGGGTCTCTTTTAAGTCTTTTTTTCTCTGTGCTTATCAGTTTGGGAGATTTTTACTGAGATATCCTTATGCTCAGAGATTCTTTTCTCAGCCATGTTCATTCTACTAATAAGCCCATCAAAGGCATTTGTCATTTCTTTATTATTATTATTATTTGAGACAGGTTCTCACTTTGTCACCCAGGCTACAGTGCAGTGGGGCAAACACGGCTCACTGCGACCTTGATCTCCCAGCTTCAAGGGATCCTCCTGCCTTAGCCTCTCAAGTAGCTCGGACAACAGGCGTGCCACCATTTCCTGCTAATGTTTGTATTTTTTGTAGAGATGGGATTTTGCCATGTTGCCCAAACTGGTCTTGAACTCCTGGACTCATGTGATCTGCCTGCTTTGGCTTCCTAAAGTGCTGGGATTACAGGCATGAGCCACCACGCCCAGCCTACATTTTTCAATTATATTGCAATGTTTTTGATCTGTAGCATTTCTTTTTGGTTCTTTCTTGGAATTTCCATTTCTCTGCTTACCTTGCCCATCTGTTCTTGCATGCCGTCCTCTTTACCCATTAAAGCTGAGCACATTAATCATAGTGCTTTTAAATTTCTGGTTTGATAATTTCAACATATTTGCCATATCTGAGTCTGGTTCTGATACTCGTTCTGTGTCTTCAAACTGTGGGGTTTTTTGCTTTTTTGTATGTCTTTTTTTTTCTTCTTCTTTGGATAGCAGAATATCATACATGTCCTGGGTAAAAGGAACTGCTGTCAATAGGCCTTTAGTTAGGTGGTGATAAGATCTGTGTGGAGGGGAAGTGTTCTCCTCAGTCTTTCAGTGAGCCCGTTACTCTGGATTGTGAACTTCATGTGCCTCTAGGTTCCTTCCCCCACCTCAACTTAGGTGGGACAGGATGGCTGGAATGGACTTGAGTTGGATATCTCCCTTCCCTTATGTCAGTTATGCTCTGATGAAACCCCAGCAGCTCAGGCTCTGGTTACATAGTTTCTCCTGAGGACAGACCTTGTTAAGAACATAATGCTCTAGCATATTTCAAAATGGCTCCTTTTCCCCTCCCACTGCTGGAAGCAGGAGGGGATTTTTTCCCTAGTATTCACTGTGAGACCTGGTAGTGCTCCTGGAGGTAAAACCCCCAAAAGTGTGGGGACCTCTCTAGGATTCAGTTCCCCTGGATTTTTATCTCTCAGACTTGTTCACACTTGTCTCAGAACTGGCTCCAGCAATTCACAATTACAAGTTCAGACTTTTCTATGCCAACACTGGTTCCCATGGAGGTTTCTGCTCTTGAAGTTGTGATTCTCTGTATTTGCCTGTTGGTCTTCCCAATTTTGGGGGAAGCAATTTGCCCTGTGCCATCACTTCTCTTATAGAGCTAAGAAGAGTTGTTGATTTTTCACTGCTTTTTTTTTTTTTTTTTGAGACAAGAATCTCGCTCTGTCACCCGGCTGGAGTGCAATGGTGCAATCTCGGCTCTCTACAACCTCCACCTCCCAGGCTCAAGTGATTCTCATGCCTCAGCCTCCCGAGTAGCTGAGACCACAGGTGTGCACCACCATGCCTGGCTAATTTGATTTTTCAGTTTGTTCAGCTTTTTACTCATTAGGACAGCGTGGCAACTTCCAAATTTCTTACATGCTGAACCAGAAACTATTTTGTTAGTTTTTTAGGATTCACTTTAAGTCTTTTCCTCCAGGGAGCCTTCCCCAACTTTCAGGTCTGCATTAGGGACCCCTAAGATGTGCTCCTGTAGATGCTTTTTGTTTCTCATAGCTTTTATACATATTGTGATTGTCAATTCACTTGTCAGATTCCCCCTTTAGACTGTTGGCTCTGTGTGGAAAGGAAGGTTTGCCTTACTCATTCCTGTATTCTCAGCACCATCCATCAATGCCTAATATATAATAGGTATTGAATAAATACGTGTTGGGTGAATAAATGAATGAATGGAGCAGCTTCTTCTCTGTAATTACAAATAAATTAGAAGCAGCTGTTAAATATAATCATTCATTCAATCAATCACTGTTTACTAAGGGCCTATCATGTGCCAGGCACTAGGTTAAGAAACTGATGATGAAAAAGCCACGGAAATATGGAAACATGTTTGTAACACAATCTAATGAAAAAAAAAACCAGAATACATGTATGTACACCATAATTTAAACTCTTTAAAATATATAGGAGGCAGGCTGGTATTGCACAGTGGTTTCAAGATTTTCTATTTTTAGTTAAAGTCTCTTTCTTCAAATGAAATCTTAGAAGGCCAATGTATAAAACATAAAAAGCAAGGTTTTCTGCTTGATGCAGGGGCAGAGGCCAGAGCCTGCCTGCCCTCTTCCTAGTCTGCTCTCCTGTCTGTCCTCTGTACTACTGCCACCTTCCCAAGCCAGAAGGAAGCCACTGTGGCACCTTCACAGAGGATTATTTGAAAATCCCCAAAATAGACTTCTGATTAAACATTGCAGTTTAAAAACCTGTGTTTTTCTTTTATCTCTTTCAAAATGCTACTAAAATGACAGCAAAGAAGCCAAAAAGGCCCAAGTCCACAAGACAGAAAGAATAGGTGAAAAGTCCATGTCATCTCATTTTTGGAGATGGACATGGACAGGGGCTGAAACTGCAGTATCAGCAGATGGGGAGCTTAAGAAGGAAGCTAGTTCACGGCACAGCACCCCGAAAGGCCCCAGAATTGGAGGCACTGGATTCTTCTGAAAGAAAAGGTAAGAGGCGGAGCTGAAAACAGGAGGTTTATGGAAAGTCTT
This sequence comes from Hylobates moloch, assembly GCF_009828535.3. Taxonomy (NCBI): domain Eukaryota; kingdom Metazoa; phylum Chordata; class Mammalia; order Primates; family Hylobatidae; genus Hylobates; species Hylobates moloch. The sequence continues at coordinate 7,640,950 of NW_026652297.1, read as the reverse complement.
TGGAGAAAGTAGTCAGACCTCTGGATTCCTTCCTCACCTCTCAGCAGCCTCTCTCCTGTCCTGGCAGAAACCAGGTTTACTCTCTTGGGAAACTCAACCACGAGAGGATCTGGGGACACAGACCAGCGAAGGATGGTAGACATGCCTCAGTGAACTAGGAGAATGAAATGATTGGCTTAGGGTTGGGAATGCGACCTCAACTGGATCAGTTGAGGCCATCCTTGGCATTTTTAAATTCTGAAGCTGGAAGTGTGGGGAGGATAGTGTGTGTATCCTGCAGGTGTTGAGGTCCTTGTTCTAGTCCTTGAGATTCCCGGCTCAGACTATTTCCTGTAACTCTTTAATTCTGTGAAATACCCAGTATTCTTCTATTTTATTCTGCTCGGGCTGCATTAACAAAGTATTACAGACTGGGTGGCTAAAAATGGGAATTTAATTCCTTGTGACTTTGGAGACTAGAAATCTGAGATCCAGGTGTCACGGGGGTTGGTCTCACTCTGGAAACTCTCTTCTTGCTTGCACATAGCCCTCCTCTCTGCGCCTTCACATGGCCTTCCCTCTGGGTGTGTCTTTGTCCTAATCTCACTTTCTTATAGGGACACCAGTTAGATTAGATTGGGATCCATCCGAATGACCTCAGTTTACCCTGATTAGCTCTTTAAAGGCCCTATGTCAAATGTGGTTATATTTGGAGGTTCTGGGAGTTAGGACTTCAACACATGAATTGTGGGGGGACAAAATTCAGCCCATAATGCCTTCTACTATTGCCAGCAAATAAATAGCTTTTGAGATAACTGAAGAGATTTTAAATTTAGTTTCTGGTGCTTGCACTCAAAGAGTTCTGACTGATACTATTCACTTGCTTCTTGGATATTGCCTTTTGTCCATTATAGTTGTCATTAACTGTTATTTAAATCTGCATTACCATTCACCTTTTCCTATGTTTCTGTTCCTTAAGATGGGAGGTAGATCATAGTTTGCATAGCCCATGGAGTCAGATGACCAAAGTAGTAAAGTTCTGTTTGCTGGCTGCCTGATCTTGGTGAAGTTCTCTGTGCCTCAATTTCCTTACCTGTAAACTGGGGATGGTGATAATAACAGACATTCACAGAGTTGTTGTGAAGATTAAATGTCTTAATGAACGTAAAGCACTTAGACCAACCTGGCTTGCGGTGAGTGTTATGTAAGTTCATGCTATCATTTATTCATTCAGTAGTCTCTACAGGGAATGCCATGGACGTGGTACATACTTAGTAAATATTCATTCTCTCTTGTTAATGTATGTGTCATAATAAGTGATTCTCAAGGTTATCTTCAAATTCTTACTACTCTGTATATTGTTATCTGCCAGTGTAATGATATCTAAAGCACGTATCTTAAATACTTTAAACAATTTGATACAACAAACAAAAATAGAATCATTTTCTTCTACATTGGAAGATGTGCTGTGTAGGATGAGAGACTGGGGTGGAAGTAGGGATTGCAGGCTTCTGGTCCTGGCTATACCCTCACACTGTGAGACTCTGAACAAGTCTGTACTCTCTGGGCTCTGCCTCCTTTATTTACACACCAAGGCTGGAGTATGTAAGCTTTAGGCTGTTTAATGTTTTATATCACTTATCTTTGAAAGGCCATCTTAGGTGAGCTGCTCAGAGTCTTTAAAAGCTACATTTCCCCCTCTTTTCTTACTTTAAATATAATGGTAATTAAAATGTTTTGGAATTATAATATGTATTAAATGCATTCCTGGGCATCAGTTACAAAAATGAGAAAGAAATTAGTAACAGTTGGCAAAGATTAGTATCAGTTGTAGTATCTTGTGATAAGTTGAGAATTTTATTTTCTAATGAGTAACTGCTCCTCCCCCATACAAAAAACTAGTGTGCTAATAAAAGAATTTAAAAATGGGATTTTATTTCATTGGATTTTAACTTCTTGGCCATTCTTAATATTTTTGGAATAGCATTTTGAGTCCTGACCTTCTAAGTCAATTTGTTAGTCTGCAACTGTAGTGTCTCTGGCATGGCTGGGAAGTGGTGGGGTGCGGGGGGTGGGTGGCTGCAAGAAAAGTAAAATATATGATGTTCACTCCTGACAAGCCTATTTTGTGCTGTGAACCCCCACACTTGCACACAATACTCAGACATATTAACACATGCGCATGCACTCTCCAATATGTGCAAAGTAACATCACATTCCTTCTTTCGTTCAACAAAAATGTGTTGATTGCTCACTCTGTTCCTGGGGATCTGTGTGAACCCAGACAAAGTTGACACTGTAGTTAGATATATCTCTCTGAATAAAAGAGTAAGTTTAAGGTAGAGTGAGGGCTAGTTCTGTTTATAAGCCTCATGCGTGAATTCACACCGAGCAGCAGGGGGCAGTGTTCTCAGGCAGGGCAGCTCTCCTGAGGATCTGCAAGGAAAGCAGGGTGTGCCTTGTGTGACTGGTGTTACCGAGCAGATCATTTTTGAACACCCCACTGCTCCATACAGCATTATTTTCAGTAATAATAATGAAATGAATAAAAAGAAAAATGGACTGAAAAGAAACATGGTGAGATTTTTATTTTATTGAACTTCGTATATGTAATCATTCCAATAAAAATGAAAAATAAAATAATAAAATACATTTTATAGTATCAAAAAAGGGGAAAGTAGTGGACTAATACTTTTAATTACATTAATGCTTTTCAAACAAAAGAGAAAATACATATACCTACATACTAGACTGCCATAAAAATGAATAACATTACAGTGCAATAGTAATTACATAAGAAAAAGAACAATAAAAAAGACATCAATTTCAATTTTTAAAGATATTATTCAAAGGTGTGAAATATTGCATGTGTGAAATAAACTTGCAGTTACCAAAAAAAATTACACCTTGTGGTTTACACTGCATTATTATTTTAAATTTTAATTATAAATAAAAACTCCAAGTGAGTTTTCATGAGAGCACTAAATTGAATGAGAGAGAACTGAGGTAGCCCAAGTTCTGTCACAATCGCTCTACTGCCATTGCTTATTCCAAATCTAGTGTTTTAAATGCAGAAGCAGATAGTCCCACATGGGTTGGAGCATGAAGTGTACCCAAAGTAAGCACAAATATGAATGATTCTGAACCATCTGGAACTTAACTCTCAAATAAGAGTGTGTAGGTAAGTCCATTTATGTCAAGTCTTCTCTGAGTTAACTCTCACATAGGAGTTATTACTAAAGGAGAAAATGTGTTTCTTAAGAGATAAGCAATAACATTGCTGATTTTATTTATTACAAAATTGAATAACAACCACAGAAATTTTTTAGACTGCAGACCAACAAAAGATTTAGCAGGGAGGGGGAGAGCATTTGACCATTGTGTAGAATTGCCAATGTGTGAATATAGTAAAAGCAAATCAACTTTTAGTCCATTTAATTATTGTTTTAAAATTCTCTATAGAAAATGTGTCTCCTTATTGCCTGAGACGACTACTATTACTACTGTTGGTTTACCAATGCCATCGGCAATTAGAAACAATGATATAGGGACTGGACTGTAAATTAAAGCCATATGTATTTAACACTAGTGGGCCCAGCTCTACATGGGAACCTCATGAAGCCCCAGTTGACATTCCGGATCTTGCAGCAGGGTGAAGAGTCTGTTCAAAGTTGCTTTGCATAGGTTCTGAAATGGCTGCACAAGCTGGTTAATAGATAATCAGTCATTTTATAAAATAAGAGGTAGGGTGTGCATGTTTACGTGAGGGTGTGTGCATGTGTACATGTGGGGTAAAGTGAAGAAAGGTGGTGAAAAGCACTAAGAATAACCATAAGATGAATTTGTGCCCTCTCCTGGGAACAATAGGAAATTTTAGGTTTAAAAGTAATGTGGATTCAAATAGCCTCTCCAGGTTTAAAATACCTCAAAGCATTTAATTCTTACTTCTAGTTTCCCTGTGAGTTTGCTGAGATGTCTATTACCAGTTCAACAAGGAGGCAATTGTGATAGGGATACTCAATGATACTTTCCCCCAGGATGAATGTATGGATCGATAGATGAGTTCTAGACATATTTATAAGAAAAGAACCAAACTTAGTGAGAAGCAACCATTTAAAGCTATTATTTAGAAGTGTTCGCTTATAGAGACTGTACTTACAGATATTCACCAAAGAAAAATCTCCTGCCTGTGCACCGGGAGACATGTTATGAAAATGTTCCGACAGTTTGAGGTTATTGATCCTCAGCTATGGTTTTCTGCTCAATGCTACTAATGACCCTCCAAAAAGATCACCTTCTTTTGAGTGCAGAGAGGTGGTTTTGGTCATTATCGTGGAGAAGCTCTTGGAACTCTCTCACTGCAGAAACCATGCTGTTGTTGTGTTCCTCCTGCTTAGCCAGCTGGGCCTATTGCCCGCTGCTCCAGGTGTCCCAGGTCTTCCATGGCACAGCTCAGGATCACACTACCTCATGCCTCACACCGCCGGCCTCTTCCCTCCTACCCTGGGCCCTCCTTGTCACCAGGTACAAGACACAAGAGGACCACTGGGGGCACACTGGCTTGATAGGGCCTTGAAATGCCAGGCTGCAGGCAGAAAGGAAGTGTCCCTGGCTTGTGCACGCTCACTGACTCACCTCGTGTTTTGAGACTCATACGAGGGGCCAGGTAACAATGCTAGAAGCTAATACCCAGTGAAAAAAAAAAAAAATTTATTTTTGTTTTTTGAGACAGAATCTCACTCTGTCACCTAGGCTGGAGTGCAGAGGCACGATCTCGGCTCACTGCAACCTCTGCCTCCCAGGTCCAGATTCTTGTGTCTCAGCATCCCAAGTAGCTGGGATTACAGTCGCCACCATCACGCCCAACTAATTTTTGCATTTTTAGTAGAGATGGGATTTCTCTATGTTGGCCAGGCTGGTCTCCACCTCCTGGCCTCAAGTGATCTGCCCACCTCGGCCTCCCAAAGTGCTGGGATTATAGGCGTCAGCCACCGCACCCAGCCCCAGTGAAGCAAATTTTAACTACTGAGAGGCAGATGATAGGCAATAACTCATGGATAAATTCTTGCTCTTCTTCTCTCCGAAAGGATTCTTCTGAGAAATGTTTCCATGTGGGCCTCTCTGGAAACTTTCAGGTGACAGAGCAACCAATAGTGCTTTCTATGAAGCAAGGCCAGCTCAATAATAAGACGTCTTCTCTTTACTTTCCTGCCTTCCTGTCTCATTGGCCTGCCCCTGTTCACTCCTGCTCCCTTGGGTTTGCATCCCTCTAGTGAAGCTTTAGAATGTCAATTTTGCCTCAGACTATAATTTCTAGGAAACCTAGACTCAGACAAAGAATGTTTACTGCAGTAAAATTGTCACAATGCTCATTGTTTTATGATCACAAAATAAGTAATTAAACTATCAGTACAAGGAAAAAGAAGAAAAAATAGACAAAAAAGTACTTTCAAAACCGGAAACTAGAATTAAAGCAAACACGGACTCAGTGCAAAGAATAGATTTCACTTCCATTCTTTCTCTGCTGCTCATTTGCAAGCTGTCTTGTACACATTATATTTTAAATGTACAATATTGTGAAAAAATTGAGCTCCTTCAGAAATACTTAAATATATGGATGCCAATGATTAGTCTACAAAAGAAAAAGTAATATTCAGAAGAGTAGTAGTTGTTTCAGATATAACTTTAATATATTTCATTATATAAAATTGGCTTGAGTTTCAGAAGGTCAGCTAAGAGTTCTGGAGTCAGGCTGACCTGGGATGAAAAGCCCAGCTCTAGTCATCACGTAGAAGTTACCAAGTCTCTTTAAGCTTCAGTTTTTCTCCTCTTTTAGATAAAGATGGGATAGTACATAAGTCATAGGCTTATTATAGGTTTTAAATGAGATAATTTAGTATCTGATCCCCAGTGCTCAATAAACATTATTATTATGACCCATAATAGTGCCAGTGAGGAAAACTAATTCTTTGTGAGCAATAATTGGTGCTGAGCAAAGCTATATAAATGCTAGTTATCTTGGGAAAGATGAATTCTAGTTGGAACTTTTGCAATAGAAAACAAGATGTGATTTTTTCATCATTTTAAGAATGTGGGGTGTGTGTGTGTCTGTGTGTGTGAACTCATTCAACCCATTTTATGGAGCACCTACCTTGGGCCCAACAATTTTTCTAGGCGCAAGGTTAGATGGAAGTCAAGGTAGAGTAGGTCCCTGTCCTCAAGGATTTTCTGTTCATGAAAAACAGCTTATTATTGTTCTTTTTTTTGTTTTCTTTTGCAAAAGGAGCAGTTCAGCACTTGTCAGGGAGATAAGAGGTCAACACCCCGGGACGGAGTGAAAACCTAAGGCTTGTATTTTTGATAAACAAAGTGCTGTTTTGGAGGAAACCAAAAAATGTTGAGTTTCTGGCAAGGTATGGAAACAGGACAGAAGGAGACCAGAGTCGAAGCACCAGAGGGCATAGATGTGGACAGTGGTCCTAGTTAGGAGCTGTTGCCCAGGAAATGTCGAGGGCACAAGCTGTAAGCAAGACCACTGTGGAGACAGCTAGTGTCAAAAGCCCTGCCGAGCCAGTACTTCACAAGGGCTGTCCAGCCTTCAGCATGGGGGACTCAGCATGGCAGGCCTGTACCTAGTAAAATTTCTGTCTTCCCAGTGGTGACAATCGGCTCCTTCCGCACCTGTAAGAGCAAATTTGGTTCTGCCACTGTCTGATTGCCTGGTGCTCACACTTCACTTCCCTGTCAAGCCAGGTCATCATAAGACCAGAGAGGACTTCACTTCTCCCTAGCAATTACCAATTCTGTGAAACTGATTACTCCAAACTGTATGTACACACTTAGCAATGAAGAAAGGCTTTGCCATATCATCCTTTAAAACTAAACCTCAACTTCGATGTGCTCACTCTGCTCCAACCACACCTGTCTTTTTCCTTGTTCCTCAATGGTGTCATGTTTCTGTTACAGGGTCTTAGCATATGTTATTCCTTCTGCCTGGAGTGCGCATCCCCCAACCATCACATGACTGGCCACATTGCTCAGACTTTAGCCTAGATGTCACCTCTTCAGAGAAGCCTTCTCTGACCACCCTATCTAATGTTGATCGCTCTACCTGCAGCCCAGACACCAGCTAATAAATTCCCTCCTACTCCTCCATCCTTTCTTTAATTTTTATGCCTCATGTGAAAAGTATCAAGTCAATCACATACTTCAGTTCATGGTATACTATTATTACATTTCCTTCATGGATATTTTCCCCATTCATCCCTGGTTTCCATTTCTATTACCTCTCCTTTCACATATGCATTCACTATAAGGCATCGCATATATATCCTTGTCTAAAAATGTAATATTGTCAAATGTAAGTTATTATTTGGTATATGTTTCACAAATAGTATTGTGCAATAGACCTTGCTCTAGTTATTATGTTTTGTATTCACCAGTGTGTTCTAAAGACCCATCTGTATCTGTTATATATGTGTGTACACTTGGTTCATTGCTTCTAACTGATCTTTGGTATCCCGTAGTGTGCATTCGTCCCTGCTGTGGATACAGTCAACTCCCAAATTCCGTAAACAACTCCTCTGTAAGTAGCCTCCTTTTGACAGAGGGTAGAACTGCTCAGGGTCCAGATACTCCCATTGTTATCTGTTCCTCACCCTGGCCAGGCTGTGGCACTGCCCTGATATTATCCCATCACCTCCGTGTAGCAGATATTTTGTCTCAAGGTGGTGCCAGGCCAGGCGATTATCTGCCAAGGACAGTGGTTGGAGAGAGGAAACAGCCTGCAACTCTGCCTGCAACATGTCCTAACAATGACTTTCTCTGCTCAGCCTATGGTTTACCCACAGCAGGTCACAGCCACCCTTTCTCTCTGCCCAGGGGTTTCTTATGGTTTTTACCTACATTTACGTCGACTTGCAGATCAGTACGCTCCTCTCTTGCCTCTGAGGCAACGTCAGGGTTGGAATTTGTGGAGGTCCTTACAGTCTTCATAATGCTAATCACTACCTGAAATTCTCATCTTCTTAATTGGTTTACTTGCTTATTGTCTGTCTCCCTCACTGTAAGACTGTAAATGCCACATGAGCAAGGACCTTATCTGAACACCTTCCTAGGTTTGGGGATATCCTACCACATGCATACCACTGAGGGGCAGAGATGCCTTCCAGTGTAGAAACAGCCAGGACCATATAGTCACAGCCCCAGGCAGCTTCACAGCTAAGGCACAGGCATTCCTTCTCTATTTGGCCATCAGACCGACCTGTGAATCCCAAGCTGGAGAAATGAAGTCACCAAGGCAGTGGAGAATTCACTGGTGGGGGCAGCTGTAGTGGCAGCAGTAGTGCCTATGGCAACAGTTTCAGGAGTAGCAGTTGGTATCCTGGCTCCAAAGACAGAATGTAGGACCACCAGCAGCACCGCCTTTACCAGACTGGTACTAGGACCTAATTTTGGAAGTGGTTTTTCCTATCGAGCCTTTGGGCTACCTAATATCCTTTCAACAAATTTGTCATTTCCTAAATCAGTCAGAATCGACTTTTGGTGCATAAACTGAGAACCCTCAGTAGAACTATTAGCCACAATGTCCCCTTTTATTGTCTAAGTCCATTTGAGCTGAACTTTCTGTAACTTGAAGACAGAAGCTCCCTAACTCAGGGGTCATCAACTCCCAAGCCACACAGCAGGAGGTGAGCCGTGGGCTGGCAAGCAGGGGAGGCTTCATCTGTATTTACAGCCACTCCCCATCACTCGCATCACCACCTGAGCTCTGCTACCTTCAGATCAGCAGTGGCGTTACATTCTCATAGGAGTAGGAACCCTATTGTGAACTGTGCATGTGAAGGATCTAGGTTGTGTGCTCCTTATGAGAATCAATGCCTGATGATCTGTCACTGTCTCCCGTCACTCACAGATGGGACCATCTAGTTGCAGGAAAATAAGTTCAGGGTTCCCACTGATTCTACATTATGGTGAGTTGTATAACTATTTCATTATATATTACGATGTAATAATAATAGGAATAAAGTGCACAATAAATGTGATGTGCTTGAATCATCCCCAAACCATCCCCCACCCTTATCCTGTCCGTGGAAAAATTGTCTTCCATGAAACCAGTCCCTGGTGCCAAAAAGGCTGGGACGACTGCCCTAACTCATGTAAGAGTATGGACAATAAGTGTTTTCAGTGCACTGAGTGATTAAAGATTGTTGGGGCACGGTGTGTGCGCAGTTGAACTTAGCTCAGTGCATCCACTGGCAAGGAGGTGGTAGCAGGAAATAGGCACGTGGTGACTTCAGTAACAGAGAGGACTGCAGGGCTGACCTAAGCTTAGTAGCCTGGCTTCTCCAGGAGCTGAGGGTGAGCATCATGCCCCCTCCGTCTCCCTCTTTGTTGTGGATAAGGCAGGTAGGAAGAATGACAGATTGCCTTACCCTTTCTAATTGTTGTGCGTTCTCCATACCCCACCCAATCCTACTTCAATATTGTCACCTAAGGCTTCACAAACCCACCCTTGTGCGAGTCCAGCCATCTGTGGTCTAGACTGTCAAGGACCATATCTGATTCTGAGATGCTCAGGAAGGTGCACTCCCAATTGGCCCTTGTCCAGACTAGTTCACTTGCTGAGTATCCCCAGGGCACAGGGACAATCATTTGGGGTTGCGGCTTTGTTCATAGGGTCATCAAGACAGGAGGATATGAGGCAGAACCACCACACAAGCTAAGAGTACATTTAGAAATTCTCTTGAATAAATAATACTGGCTTTATCACTATGTTTATTTCTGGTTTTCTACTTGCTCTCAGATTTTGGCTTGGTTATTTCTTACTATCTTGTTAGCTCTTTGATGCCTCTAGTTTTGTTTTTATTTTTGATATTGTTGTTTTCTTTTCTTTTTTTCTTTTTTTTTGAGATGGAGTCTCGCTCTGTCACCCAGGCTGGAGGGCATTGTCACAATCTCAGCTCACTGCAGCCTCCGCCTCCTGGGTTCAAGTGACTCTCCTGCCTCAGCCTCCCGAGTAGCTGGGATTACAGGTGCCCACAACCATGCCAGGCTAATTTTTGTATTTTTAGTAGAGACAGAGTTTCATCATGTTGGCCAGGCTGGTCTCAAACTCCTGACCTCAGGTAATCTGCCTGCCTCGGCCTCCCAAAGTGCTGGGATTATAGACATGAGCCACTGCATCCAGCCGTTATTTTTTTTTTTTTTTTTTTTTTTTCTGATTTAGCCACATTTTTCGTTATTTTCAGTGGGAGAATGGTCCAAAATATCTTGGTTGCCATATTATCAGAAATGGAAATCTTCTATTAATTTTTAAATTTCATCATTCTTATTTTTCATTCTTATTTAATTCTTCATTTAATTGGTTCTTTAAATCTTTTTGACATTTTAAGATAATTTCTCATTTCCTGCCTATATTTTCAAGGTTGTTTGATATTTCTCCAAAATTGTTAAACATAGTATTTTGTATTTTGTATATGACATGTCCAATATCGAAAACACCCGTCCTGCCACTACAAGAAGTTTTGCCCAAGAATGAACCAATGTAGAGAAAAACAGAGCTAAGACAAACCAAGGCTAACTGCTGATTTAAGTCCCTAGATCCAGCTATTCTTGAAGCCTTCTCGGTTACACAAACCAATAATACTTACTTTTTTTACTTAAACTATTTTCTGTTTCCATTACTTACAACCAAAATAGTTCTGATTAATACATAGAATAATGTGAATTTTTATTTTTATTCTGACTTTATAAAAAACTTTTACAATTATACATTATGCTTGGATAAATGCGTGTGTAAATATTTCGGGTGGAGGATGTACACTGAAATATTAACATTAGTTTTCTGCAGAGGATGAGTTGGAAGGGATGAAGGAGACATTAATATCTTTTTCTGGCAGAGCACGGTGGCTCACGCCTGTAATTCCAACATTTTGGAAGGCGGAGGTGGGTGGATCACCTGAGATCGGGAGTTCGAGACCAGCCTGACCAACATGGAGAAACTTCGTCTCTATTAAAACATACAAAAATTAGCTGGGTGCGGTGGCAGGTGCCTGTAATCCCAGCTACTTGGGAGGCTGAGGCAGGAGAATCACTTGAACCTGGGAGGCGGAGGTTGCAGTGAGCTGAGATGGTGCCATTGCACTCCAGCCTGGGCCGCAAGAGCAAAACTCCGTCTCAAAAAAAAGAAAAAAAATCTTTTTCTTTGTCACCTATGCAATGTTTGACCTGCAAGTGCTTGTATCTTTTGTAATTGTTTAAATCCCTCAAAATTTTAAATGAGTATTGCATATATTTTGTGTTTTTCCAAATATAAGATTTTATAAAGAAGAGAATGATGTAAGTGACCTGGGGGCAGTGGGGGGAGCTTAAATTTGAAACTAGAAAAAGTTTTGAACAAAATAATCATAATTGTTAGCTGACAAAAAACTAGAAAAGATTTTCTGAGTAAATTCTTGATTTCAGAAATTAACTATAATTTATATTGCTCTTAATATCTTACCCTTGCATATACATAATTAGTGCCCTTTAAAATGTCCTTTTTTCTAGCTAACCTGATGTACATATGACATTAATCCAATAGACTTAGGAATAAGATACAGGGGGTTTTCCTGAATGATTCAAGTATATCCCCATTCATATTAAGAAAACAAAGTATTGGCCGAGTGTGGTGGCTCACGCCTGTAATCCCAGCACTTTGGGAGGCCGAGGCCAGCGGATCACCTGAGGTCAGGATCACCAAGACCAGCCTGTCCAATATGGTGAAACCCCGTCTCTACTAAAAATACAAAACTAGCCGAGCATGGTGGTGGGCGCCTATAATGCCAGCTACTTGGGAGGCCTAGGCAGGAGAATCACTTGAACCCAGGAGGCAGAGTTTGCAGTGAGCCGAGACTGCGCCATTGCACTCCAGCCTGGGCAAAAAGAGCAAAACTCCAAGTGTCTGAACTGCCTAAATGATCTCATAATTTCATGAAAATATAATTTAGATACATAGGTGTACAATATTTACATTTGCATTATTTAGTAAGATGGGCTTTATCCCCTGCTGGAGGCTGGGGAATGAGATTAATGGGAACACTGGTGACAGAGTGCAGGGGAAAACACACACTGCCAACTCTTGCCGTGGAGTGGCATTTCTCAGTCTTAACCTCACAGTATATTCCAAACCCATACAAGGTCATTTGCCTTCTCTCACAAGCCTTTAATTCACTTGAGAGATGGGCTTAGACAAAGCTAAAGCCCCTGTGAATTGGTAGCCTGGCTTTGGGAAAAGACTTACACAGTAACTAAGGTGTTGGATAAACAGATGCTAACAATTTACTTACAGATCTCACAACTATGATTACTGTATTGATCATTTATTCATAGCACATAATAGCTGCCTTGAATTTCCTTTTAACAGAAAAAGGATCAGTTTCAACATAATTAAAAGTTGGAAATTATTTCCTTAAATTTGGGTATATCAGATTATTAGATTGTTTTGTTTTTGTAAATCCATGTTTATAGGTAGAAATGGTCATGTCTTTGTGTAATTTATAGAAAAAAGGTATTTTAGCAGAATAGCATTTTTAATGTACCGTGTATTAAATATTATGCATTAAATCCTTCAAAATGAAAATTTTGACAAATGATAATGAGTTAAAGAAGTAAACAACACACCCTGAAAAGGCACAGTAATATGTAAATAATTTTTATCTTATAACATCCATTCCATAAGAGAGCATAATTAATTTTATTGATTTACAGTACAGTCAACGTTCTTGTAATGTAAAATTTAGCAGGTAGCTTAGACATTAAATTTTAAACTCAGAATCATCATCAATCTTTTATTTAGATCTGATAAGCTTCTGGGGTTGCTCCAACAGTGGAATCTTAATATGGTTCTCTCACATAGAATAATTCACCTTCGGAATATTATGTCCTCTTTTCCAAATATGTAAACAAATGTATTACTTATTGTAGTGGAAATAACATACAACTACATTTTTTTCCACTTTGCATTGCAGTAAGGATTATGTTACTCTGACTAACAGCTTATACTTTTTTCTCGGCTTTATTAACTCCAGCCAAGTCCTTCATTTTCATGAATAGAACTGAAAATGCTGTTCTTTTAATCTTCTGAGTTGAATTCTGGGTCATGCAAAGATTAAGTGAAGTGATTCCAAACCTAAAATCCTATAATTACGGAATGTCTGTTTAGATTGGTGCTTGGTCTTCTTTTTCCCTCTTCTAGATTGGGAAGAGAGCTTTCTGAACTGCAAATTAGGAAGGCCTTGGCTTGTTTGTCTGTGGTAAAGCAAACAGATTTGAAGAGGCCATCTATTTAGCTACCATTTGTTTTGTTTAATCTGAGATTAGGCCTAGGTTTACAAAAGAAATCTACCAAATTTAGAGTAAACAGAATTCTTTAAGGCAGCATTGCTTGATGGTATTTTCTTCTTATAGCCTCTTCTGAGTGGTTTGTGATTAAGGGATAAAAAAGTGACTATTTTAAGCTCTGAAAAATGTGAGGACACAGTTTTGGAGGAAATAGAAGGTAAATTGATCAAATAATTTACTAGGGAACCTCAAAATGGTAGCATATGATCTTTAAATGATTTTTTTGTAATAATTCCTCTGAAGATCTACTGGCTATTTTTAACCACTGACCATCACCTAAGGGAAGACCATGTGACTCGTTACTATAATGGCCTGCATAACAAACAAAAACAAAACAAAAAAACCCTCAGGGAAGAGAAGACTTACAACTATGACCTCATTTCTAATTGGACTGTGGTGAAAAAGATACTAGTCATAGCTGAAACTAGGGGCCAGGAGGGCTGCTTGCCTGTCCTGGGCAACCTGTAGTTGGCAAAACTTTAACTGTACATATAAAGAGACCATTTTTTACAGCGAGTTTGGGGTAAATTGTGTAAAGTCTCAAAGGGACCTAATACAGGACATTTCCTAGATTCCGAATTTGACACTTTAAGGAAGACTGCGATAGGTAATGTGACCTTCCACGTTAGACATAGTATTATTCATTAATGAAGAGTATTTAGTTCTGTTTTTATAACTCCAATAAATTTAAGAAATGTCTTGGTGGTCCTCGAAAATGGAAAAACATTTATGATGCCGTATTTTTCTTCCTGCTGCTTCGTCTGCTTGGAGAGCCTGCCTGGAGCAACCAGGTAAGTTGAAAGGAGTAAGGACTTGGGGCCAGGCAGCCAGACAGACGTGCGTTCACATTTCAGCATTCACATTCATGAATTCAGTAGTTCACTAGTTCGCTAGTTCAGTCAGGGGCTGGATGAGTGTGAGTGTGAAACTTATGCTCCCTGTTTCCCCAGATGTTAAGTGGAATCAATAATAATTACACTGAGGAGATGTGAAGATAATGAAGAAACATATGCAGAGTGCCTAGTTCATAGTAGATGCTTCAAAATGTTGCTTTCCTTCCTCTTTCCCTTCTGTCTGCCATCCTTCAGATGGACTCAATGACTCTCTTACCGTCCAGCTCTCAAGTCCCTTCTCTTGTGAAAATGGAAAAGTTGAACTACAGTTGAGATATTATTCCCAGGTGTTCTTTGGAACACAGGGGATTTCTCCAAAAGACACAGAACAAATTGCCTCCAAACAGCCAAGATTCCAGCAGAAACCAGAGTAGCAGACTACTTGGATCTTCAAAGTACCTGGCCCTGAGTCAGTTAAGGAAGATAGTTTCTTCTCTTTTGTACAATCCTATGATGAGAGGTGCAAAGTGAACTGACTAAGAGCTTCTGCCTTCATCATTGACCTCCCAATCCTAATAATATGTTCACTGGCCAAACTTCCTAGTCGATTTGTCTTTTGGATATAATGTTCCTCCTACTGTTTGCCTGATTGAGAAATCTGCTACAGAACATGACCAGTTAGCATTCCCACCAACCCCAGTGCTACAGTGACTGTCTTTCGATGGACTTTGCTCCTTGCTGCCTCTCTGAGGTCCCAGACCTTCAGAGTGACCTTCACAGCTCTGCCTAACTTTCTGTCATACTTCTATCAAGAGAGACAGCTAAATCAATATTTTTAATGTGCTCTGCTGCCAGAATTCGATGATCTGTCACAGTTCTTGCCCAATACACCCCATCATTATTGTTAAAATGTTTTTAGCTTTGTTTGTAGAATTGCTTTAACTGGTTTCATCTCTGGGAGCTACACTTTGAAATATTAACTGTAGCAACATTTTACTATATTTTTCACAACCCAGAGCAGTACTATTTTATGCTTAGTGGTTAATCTAATTCCATAAATCTTTTGCAACTATCCTCTATTCTTTTTCTTGTAATTTCTACCTGGAAAGGTTTTTACTGATAATCATCCTATCCTGAGTCATCCCACAAACCAATCTGTCTCACTAATCATTGCTTCTAACCTACAGACTAAGCATAACTTCTGCTAAATGATCTTTGATAAGATGCTGTGACTCTATAAAGTCTTTGATATTCATGTCTAAATTTAATCACTTGTAGATTTTCATAGAATCAATCTTTCACTTCTACAATTGGGGGTATTTATAAGTTGTTTATCTTAAACAGTTCCTCTATCATGCTTTTCACTTTAAATAAAGCAACCCCTTCAAATCAATTTTCTGTCATGTCTACGATGTTATTATTTCATGGTATGGGTCAGGGGTCTACAAACTTTTTCTGTTAAGACGTAGATAGTAAATATTTTAAGCTTTTCAGGCCATACAATCTCTGTTGCAAATACTCAGTTCTGCCATTGTAGCACTAAAGCAGCTATACAGACATACATAAATGAGTGAGCATGGCTGTGAGCCAATATAACTTTATTTATGAATGCTGAAATTTGAATGTCAAGTAATTTTCATGTGTCATAAAATATTACTCTTCTTTTTTTTTAACCATTTAAAAATGTAAAAACTATTCTTAGCATGTGGGCTGTACAAAAGCTGGCAGAGGGCCAGATTTGCCTGGGAGTTATAGTTTTCTGACTACAGTACACTTTATGGCCAGGAGCAGATTCAGGTTTTGTGGGGACTGAGCTCTTCACAATTAGGGGGCCCCCTTTAAGAAAAGGAATGCAAGGCCGGGCGCGGTGGCTCACACCTGTAATCCCAGCACTTTGGGAGGCCAAGGTGGGCAGATCACAAGGTCAGGAGATCGAGACCATTCTGGCTAAACAGGGTGAAACCCCATCTCTACTAAAAATACAAAAAAATTAGCTGGGCGTGGTGGTGGGCGCCTGTAGTCCCAGCTCCTCGGGAGGCTGAGGCAGGAGAATGGCGTGAATCCAGGAGGCTGAACTTGCAGTGAGCCGAGATTGCACCACTGCACTCCAGCCTGGGTGACAGAGCAAGACTCCGTCTCAAAAAAAAAAAGAAAAGAAAAGGAATACAAAATTACAAATACAAAATTAGATATAGTACTTTGGAAGAGACCCATGCAAATGAAAGGCCCTGAAAATTGAGCCTCTTTGGCATCCTGGTGAATCTACTTCTACTAACACTTGGACAATTTTACTGCAAGGGTTCCCTGAACTGGCTGATCGTTGGAGTCACCAAGAGAGCTTTTCTAACTACAGGTTCCAAAGCCCCAACAGGTTGCCCGAATTAGAATCTCTGAGGATAGAGCCTGGCAATCAGCTGTCTTGTAAAACTCCCTAGGTAATTGTACCGTGAACCCAGGCTTGGTAACCACTATTTTAGTAACCATTTTATAACATCAAACAAATTCATTTGAACTGGTATCACAAACACACTTATTGCCTTAGTTGTGTTGCTTACCCAGAAATAGGTTTTAACTATTGTTATTGACCCATAGCCCAAATGTTTACTTATCAAGAATACCCTATTGTTCAATGACCTCAACACAGAATATATAGATAGCTTATGCTAGGCCATCTATCCCCTTTCTTTTTAGTAAGAGTCAACACATATATAATAAGTTGGCTCTTCACCATTTGGGCTCAATTTAATATTTTTATGTATTAAATTTTATTTTTAAAACTATTGGTAATTTTTTAAAATCTTAAATCTTCGAGTCGGC
This sequence comes from Hylobates moloch, assembly GCF_009828535.3. Classification (NCBI taxonomy): domain Eukaryota; kingdom Metazoa; phylum Chordata; class Mammalia; order Primates; family Hylobatidae; genus Hylobates; species Hylobates moloch. The sequence goes on along the minus strand of NW_026652297.1, from coordinate 7,623,938 downwards.
ATACAATTCAGACAATCTATAAAGTAAATAAATGGCTGTTGAAGAACATCTGACACTTATGATACCACAGTTGGGAGAGTCAAGTTTATAAACCTAGACATAAAGGTAGCAGTTGAGTCACTTGTTATTGCCTGATTAATCGTCAAATGTATAGGAGACTCTTTTCATATCCCCATGAGTATTATGCAACCTTTGTACTGTTCAAATTTAATATTATTCCCACAATAATGAGATATCTTCTTGGTCAAAATTGAGTATTTCCGTCTATTGAGTAGGTAGCATCTATTTTTGGCAAGATAAATATGAAACAATGTTACTTTTAGTAGACAAATGCCTTGTCATTGCCAGCAATAAAGCTCTAGTGTCAACCGAAAGTTTCATTCTAAGGGTTGAGGAAAACCTGTCCCAACTTTTTCAAATTACCTTTTCTAATAAGGACTTGAGAAATTCATATCCCAGAAAACATGCAAATATCAATTCTTCTAATTTTGTTCACTTATCGGAAGGCAAAACTACTTACTTTCCTGCTCAGAAGCACAAACAGAAAGTAAAGCATGCTTCCTGATGCATTGATTTTAACTGTTACTGGGGCAGTATTGACATAAATAGAAAATGAAGCTGCTTTTTCCGTTGTTTGGAGGTTTCATTTTTAGAAACTAGGACAATATTATATCAAACTTGTTTCCTCCAACAGGGACTCCCACATCTAGTAATTTATTCACTTGTTCATTCATTAATTCACGCAAATATTAAATAAGTGCCTATAATGTGCCACATACTGTGCTGGGTGCGGAGGATCTAACTCTGCAGCCTGAGAACTTGGGTTCTAATGAGGACAGGGAAACAATAAGCAATGGAATTTCACATGGTGATATGTGGTGTGTAGAAAGTAAAGCAGGGTGAAGCCAAGTGAATGTATGTGTACGTGGGCATGAAGGGGGCAGGGGCAACTGCAGCTATTTTTTTCTTCTTTCTGTTTTGGAGATAGGGGTCTCACTATATCCCCAGCCTGGTCTCAAATTCTTGGGCTCAAGGCCTCTAGTAGCTGGGACTACAGGAAGGAGCCACAGCTCCTGGAGAAGGGGAACCTACTTTAGATAAGTGGTCAAAGGTGGTGGTGACATTTGAGTTGAGATCCAAATGGTGGAAAGGAGCTGGACATTCATATGAAATGGGAGAGTTCTCTGATCCACCTGCAGGATGTGCAGCAGGGTTGTGGCTGCCTGTTTGGTTACTGCCACTGCTCAAACCCCTGACAGGAATGGCAGCATGCAGACAGGTAGGTGCAGGAGCCAGGGGAAGTGCTTTGGGCTCTGGCCCTGTGGTAGTGTCTGGGGTGGGTGCCTGTGCTCCCAGTGTTACAATGCTCTTTCAGCCTTGCTGTCCATGGACAGCTTAAGTGTTAACCAGCTCAATGGACCCTCTGCCTTTTTGCAAGGGCAAAGGGCCAGGGTGACAGCTTTCTATATCCCGAGCTCTTGCCCAGCATCCCGGAAGAATCTGGTCACACACAGGCTTGAAGGATGAATGTAGGGTTTTATTGAGTGGTGGAGGTGGCTCTCAGTAGGATGGATGGGGAGGTGTAAGGGGGATGGAGTGGGAGGATGATCGTCCTCTGGAGTTTCGCCATTCAGCGGTCGAACTCCTCTCTGACCACTCCTAGCTGAACTCTTGGCATTCAGATGTTCCTCCACTTCTTTTTCTCTGCCACGCCATTCGTCTGCTTGTCTCCCTGTCTCCTTGTTGGCTGGTCTGCTTCTGGAGCCTGGGGTTTGGGGTTTCTATGGGTACAGGACTGGGGAGCATCGTGGGCCAAAAGGTAACTTTTGGGGCACAAAAACAGAAATGCCTGTTCCTACTTAGGGCTGAGAGTCTCCAGGCTTAAGGGTGGGGCCTTTGCTGGGGAACCATTCTCTTCTACCCCATATTTCCCTGTCTCTTGTCCGTCTCTTATGACAGAGATCTTAGGGAAGAGATATCTAGAGCTGTGCTGTCTAGCACAGGGGAGATTGAAGCTGTGGCTAATGTCACATGTTGAAGTGATATTTTGGATATAGTTGCTTAAAGAAAACATATTACTAAAATCAATTAAACACCTAACAATAGGCAGTATCTTCGCTGGATTCCTCATTACCAACATTTCTAGCACTCAATCTAAGTATAAGCACTACAACCCTGTCACTGTCTCACGATTGAAACAAATTAACATGGTTAACACCTATAATTCGACTAATTCAATTCATCCAATTGTTTTTACACTTTTAATGTGGCTTTAGAAAATTAAAGAAATACATACATGGTTTACATTATATTTCTATTGGACATCACTGGTCTAGAGAGAAAATCTTAATCCAGTTCTTGCACACAGGTCCCTCGGATCCTCATGGATTGGGTGTGTTATGAGTTTGACCTAGGCCGGGCACAATGGTTCTTGTCTGTAATCCTAGCACTTTGGGAGGCTGAGGTGGGAGAATTCTTTGAGACCAGGAGTTCGAGACCAGCCTGGGTAACAAAGTGAGATCCCCGTTTCTACAAAAATTAAAGAGTTTGAGCTAATAAAAACACTAGCTACAAGGTACTGAACAATTATGGTGTGCCAGGTGCGGGGCAAAATTGCTTTACATCCATTCATTGTATCCTCATACTGTTACTGGAAAGGGGTCCCGATCCAGACCCCAAGAGAGGGTTCTTGAATCTCATACAAGAAAGAATTCAGGGCAAGTCCATACAGTAAAGTGAAAGCAAGTTTATTAAGAAAGTAGAGGAATAAAAGAATGGCTAATCCATAGGCAGAGTAGCCCTAAGGGCTGCTGGTTGCCCATTTTTATGGTTATTTATTGATTGTATGCTAAACGTGGGGGGGGGCCGTTATTCATGCCCCCCTTTTTTAGACCATATAGGGTAACTTCCTGACTTTGCCATGGCATTTGTAAACTGTCATGGCACTGGTGGGAGTGTAGCAGTGAGGACGACCAGAGGTCACTCCCATTGCCACCTTGGTTTTGGTGGGTTTTAGCTGGCTTGTTTACTACAACCTGTTTTATCAGCAAAGTCTTTATGACCTGTATCCTGTGCTGACCTCCTGTCTCATCCGGTGACTTAGAATGGCTAACCACCCGGGAATGCAGCCCGGTAGGTCTCCGCCTTATTTCGCCCAGCCTCCTCTATTCAAGATGAAGTCGCTCTGGTTCAAAAGCCTCTGATAATACCACTATGAAGTAAGAAATACTTCCCGCTCTATTTTACAGATGAGGAAATGGAGGATGAGAGGCAGAGTAGGTTGCCTAAGGTGATAAGAGGATGAAATAACGGCGCGAGAAGTCGAACCCAGTCCAGATCCGCCCATGCAAGACACAAGAAGCCACAGGAGGAGGAAGGGGCAGGCGCCCAGCCCGGCGCCTACTCCCTCTCCTCTGCGCCGCTGGAGGCCTCGAGTTCGCGTCCTCTCGGCGCCTGCCTGGCTGCCCCTCCGAGGCCGCAGCGCCCTGCCGTGCCGGCCTCCCCGCGCTCTCCCTGAGACCCAAGCAGACTCCCAGGCCGACCCTGCCGCCCGCGCCCAGCTGTGTCCGATCTACCTGCACGCGACCGAGGAGCTCAGGGACTGCCCCAGGAGTCAGGCTTTCCAGGCGCCCCAGCCCCTGCCACGCCTCCCGCCCCTGGAAAGCAGGACATCCCGCGGGCTGCATATCTGAGCCTGCATCGGCCTGCGGGAGTCCAGCCTGAGCCATTTTCCTGCTTGTCCCCACTCCTGACAGCCCGTGCTCAGTTCCCTTCAGCTCTCTCATGGTTCTCAAAGAGTCCTTTCTGGGAACCCTTACAGCTTGGAGATCATCTCACGGTGACCAGGGTGTTTCTGAGTTTTGTGTGTGTGTGTGCGTGTGTGTGTGTGTGTGTGTGTGTGTGTGTGTGTATGACCACTGGAATGTCAGAATCCCCCATCCCCACCTTGGAGGTCCCACTTTTTCCTCCCTGCTATAAGGAACTTCAGACTGCCCCTCCACAAGGTTGCCTGCCTGGGCAGTCATCCAACTCCGTGTCCACTGCAAGGACAGTGGGGACAGTGCACCAAGACACAAGGACCAGGCTGGACCCTAAGATGCTCCGAACACCTGGGCAGCTGTTCCAGATACACCGTCCCATTTTTCAGGATGGCACTTGTTTCCTGTTAGAGATGACTTATGGGAGATTGTGAATAATCACCAGCGCTTTTAGTGGCAGCCAAGTGACACTGAAGCTTGGCAGATGTCTGTCAAAACCAGTTACGAGACTGGACAGCGAGGACCAGGAGAAAAAGGTTTATTTTTTTAAAAAGTACTCTGGTATTCGTATGATAAGCCCAATTTTGTTATGCCCAAGAACAAGGGGAGAACCTCATCTTCGCCATACTTGAGTCTGACTCAGTGTGGCTGTGACTCATCCTTCTAGGACAGCTCCCCTGCCACAATAGCGCAAATGATGGCCTGGGGACTAAAATGACTTCGTCCAACAGTTGAATGGAGAGAAGGTGGTAGAGTTGCCACCTGATGCCAAGAACCGCCCCCCCCCCCCCTCCGAGATTTTCCTTTTTTTTTTTTTGAGACTGAGTTTTGCTCTTGTTGCCCAGGCTAGAGTGCAATGGCGCGATCTCGGCTCACTGCAACCTCTGCCTCCCGGGTTCAAGCGATTCTCCTGCCTCAGCCTCCTCAGTAGCTGAGATTACAGGCATGCGCCACCATGCCTGGCTAATGTTTTTGTATTTTTAGTAGAGACGGGGTTTCTCCATGTTGATCAGGGTGGTCTTGAACTCCCGACATCAGGTGATCCACCTGCCTTGGCCTCCCAAAGTGCTGGGATTACAGGCATGAGCCACCGCGCCCGGCCAGCTTTTCCTTTTAAGCTGTTCTCTTTAAGTTCATTGTAGCCAGGTTTCATGGCAAGGCACCATGATTTATACCACTGGCCCTGGATCTCCTTACGTGTTTATGTGACAAATTGGCACCCATATATTAACAAGCTTTACATTTGGCAAGACAGGTAATGCCAGAAATCAAAGTGAGGGGCTTCTGGCAGGATTTCACATCTGCTAGCTTTTATATCTGATGCTTTCTCTAGGAGCTTGGCAAAAAGAAAACACCAAAATCAAAAGTAAAAAAATCAAATCAAAACAAAAAAATCAAACCAAAATAAAGATAACAACAGGCGAGAACTGGGACATGATCTTCTTATAGTTGGCTTATTACATGTATCTGTAGAATTATTTATTTCCTTAAACCTGTTTCCTTTTGTACTTTATGACATTTCTGTGTAACTAAAGTAAGAATCTGAGAGAACTCTAAACTGATATTTATAGATCCTACCCTCAAAACAGATAGATAGTGAGGTAGGGATGAACTAATGCTGTCAACCACTGAATTAATAAGAGCTGGAGTAAAAACTAGGCCATTAGCTTCACTCAGGTCATCCTGAAGTAGTAAAGTAGCTCTTAGAGAATTACATTTTGTACTAATAAATGTTCACTTCTGCCCACCTTTCAGTTTTCCACATATATTTTTACGACTGCAAAGGATCAAGATAGAGAGAATGGACATTATGGGAGCAGGCAGGATGTGAAACCTCTTATTAATCCTATGGCTTAAAATTTATTTATAAATTGCAAAGTTAATCAGTTTCCTTAAATCTTCCATTTCTTTTAGGAATTTTTTCAGCTCTTAAGAAAAAAGTTTTTGGAGGTCAGAAACTGATAGTGGACTTCTGAGAAAGAGAAGAGAGAAAGAAATTATAAGTAATTCAAAAGTCTTGTCTCTATGTGGAATATCATTTCCTTTCAAGCTGCAGAGTTTGAGTGGGTGTTTATTTGTTAATATCCTTCTGTTCCCCTCTCCCTTTCTTCTTTTGTATTCCCATTAAGTGTAGGTTACACCTTTTGTAATTGCCCCACGGTTCTTGAATATTCTCTTCTGATTTTTTTCTAGTCTTTTTTTCTTTGCTTTTCAGTTTTAGAAGTTTCTAGTGACATAGCCTCAAGCTCACCGATTCTTTACTCAGCAGGGTCTAGCCTAGTAATGAGCCCATCAAAGCATTCTTCAAGTCTGTCACAATGTTCTTGATTTCTAGCATTTATGCTTGATTCTTTCTCAGAACTTTAATCTCTTTGTACATTATCTGTTGGTTCTTGCATATTGTTTATTTTTCCATTAGAACCTTTAGCATAATTATTTTAAATTCCCAACCTGACAATTCCAACATCCCTGTCATATCTGAGCCTGTTCTCATGCTTGCTCTGTTTCTTCAAACTGTGTTTTTTGCCTTTTGGTAAGCCTTGTAATTTTTTGTTGGAAACTAGTCATGATGCATAGGGAACAAAAGAACTTGGTACTGGTTCTTGCAGAAATTTCTTCTTGTGGGTTCCTGCTCTGTTAAATTGTGATTCTCTGTGTCTACCTGTTTGTCTCTCCAATTTTTGGGAGCAGCAGTTTGCTCTGTGACTTCATGTCTCTGATGGACCCAAGAAGGGTTGTTGATTTTTCAGTTCAACTTTTCACTTGTTAAAATGGAGTGACAACTTCCAAGCTCCTTACATCCCATACTGGAAACTCTAAGTCCTCAGTCAATATTCTTTCATTACAGGAAATTGGAACCTTCCGATGAACTTAAGGTGGGAAAAAGGAACAAAAAATAAAGAAATAATGTATTGAAAAGCTATGGGGTAGCTCAGAGAATTTTATGAAGACCTGTGCAGGCAAGTCATGGAGAATAAAGAATTGAGAGAAACTCTGGGCTTGCAGGGCTACCTTGGATTGCAGTCCCACCAAGCTTCAGTAGGAGGGATTATTCCTCAAAGGAAATTCAGGGCACTGCTAGCAGAAGCAGAGGAATGCGTTACAGGGATAAACACCTTTGTCCGGGGAAAGAGGAAACCAAGCAGCGCTGAGATCCTGACTCACTCTGGCCATTCCCCGCTGGAATGGAGGACCACAGTTAATTTTTTAGATCAAACACTTACAGGATTCTCACCCAATGTTAGAATTCTGAATATTCTTTTTTTTTTTTTTTTTTTTTTTTTGAGACGGAGTCTGGCTCTGTCACCCCGGCTGGAGTGCAGTGGCGCAATCTCAGCTCACTGCAAGCTCCGCCTCCTGGGTTCATGCCATTCTCCTGCCTCAGCCTCCCAAGTAGCTGGGACTACAGGCACCCGCCACAACGCCTGGCTAGTTTTTTGTATTTTTAGTAGAGACGGGGTTTCACCGTGTTAGCCAGGATGATCTCGATCTCCTGAACTTGTGATCCACCCGCCTCGGCCTCCCAAAGTGCTGGGATTACAGGAGTGAGCCACCATGCCCGGCCAGAATTCTGAATATTCTTTGGTGAATTTTTGGTTATTAGGGGTTGAATTTTTATATGAACATTATATAGATGACATTGATACATGAGAATACCACTTATTGTTCATAGGATTTATTTTATTTATTTTTATTTTTTAATTTTTTATAAAGATGGGGTCTTGCTATGTTGCCCAGGCTGGTGTCAAACTCCTAGCCTCAAGTGACCCCCCGGCTTGGCCTCCCAAAGTGCTGGGATTACAGGCATGAACCACTGAACCCAGCCTGGATTTATTTCAGACTTTTTCACTTGACATGTATTCTAAGTATCCATACTGTGTCTCCCTTTACCCATTTTAAGTAAACATTATGGAAAAAAAATTCCTAGGTAATGATTTTCCTAGTGTTTCTTTTTTTGCTTTGAAATAGAACCAAACTCTCTGAAGTAGCTGTCTGATTCAGAACCTGCTTTGTTTTGCCAAGGAAAATTAAAGATAAAAAATTCAAGGCCCAGTAGACTACTTGCCAATGATTGATTTGGGGAATAAAGAGCATTCCTGATCACCATCCTTTTCTGCTTACCTGATATATCAGTTTAGGGTCAATTGCAGACAACAAAATCTATTCAAGCTAGTTGGTGCTAATGGGGATTTATTAGTAGGCATTGGTTGGCTTACAAACTCACTAGAAGAATTACAGGAGTAGACTCAAGGTTTTCTGAACAAGAATTAGAATGTCTCTAAATTGAGCAGGAAAGCTGACAGAAAGTGGCAGAACCAGGAAGCCACTGACCAAAGTCCTTCAACTATACCGGTATAGATGCTTTGTGCTCACTCTTTGAGAAAATTGGTGTTAGGCATGAAAATCAGTAGAGGAGATTGTAAAAGAGTAGTACAAAAGTCACAGAGGCAAAAGGAAGAGTGTTTCGAAGAGAACAGAATGGGAAAGAGGATCTCAGAAATGTCTATCCATCAACAAGGAGGCCGATGGAAATCTTAGAAGAATCATTCTAGTGAGCTTAATGAAGCCAGAATGCAGTGGGTAAAGGAGTGAGTGGGAGGTACAAAAACAAAGGCGGTGTGCACCACTCTTTCAAAAAAGCCTGGCTGTGAAAAAGAAGGGGGGGGGGGTGTTGTTAGAGTGTGACATAGTGGGGAGAGGGTGACTTTCTCATTTTAGAAGGTGGGAGAGACTCGTAGTACATTTTTAAATTCTTGTAGGAGGAATCCTATTGAGTAGAAGTAGTTGACGAACATACAGGAGAACAATGTGTAATGGATAGAGTGTGGTTCTTGAAAAGGTGGGAAGTGGTAAGATCAGAGAGTTGAGGAGAGGGTGGGAGTGGTAGGGTCAGATATCTGAAATACCTGCAATAAAGAATGGGAGAGAGCAGTTCAGGCATCACATCGGGGTCACTGGGTAGCTTTGAGTCCTAATACAGCATATCTGTACTTAAAAAATGAAGTATCACAAATGTCTAATAGGTAGATTCTAAAATGTGGGACTGGCTCAGTCATGGTGGGATGGGAGCTGTGCAACTCCTGTTATATATGGCTGAGAAGTTAGCAAATTTTATGGATCTGTTAAGATACTTCTGATACAAGGCATAAATATAACTTAAATTCAATTGTGAAATGAAGGAAATGTATTGGCTCACATGGAAAAGTCCAAAGGTGTGTGGGCCTCAAGCACAGTTTGATCAAGGCTTCCTTTGTGAAATACTTTCTTTGGTCCCACTCTATGTTCTGGCTTTCTTCTTATCTTGTCTTCCCTCAGGATTACACTGTGACTGCTAGTAGTAGCCAGGGCTGAGGATTCCAGGAAAAAACAAGAAGAGTCGGGAGGGACAGGAAAAAATACCTGCCTTCTGCTGCTTTTTGTTCCAATCCAATCTTCCACCATTTGTCCCCTTGGCAGGACCTAACAAAAAGCCAGAGGGCAAGAGAGCTGAGAATCAGCTCCAATACAGAGCAGATGAAGGGAAGTATGGGAATGTGAATCTAAAAGCAAACAAGCAGATATTTGGCACAGGTTCAAGAGATACTAGACAGCCCAGATGGAGTGGCCCTCTTAGGAGTGGCCCTGGAGCAAGGTAGACAGAGATCCTCCCAGCACACAGAACCTGAAGAACTCATTCCACTACCAGCTTGTGGAGGCCTTGTCCATCCTAGGCCACAGGAGGTGATGGCTGCCATATACTGGTGGCACAGTACGCCATTAGAAATGGTATGCTATTCGGGGTGGGAGTTTGTCTCTCAGCTAGCCAATTCTCCACCTTTCTACAGTGAATTGGGGGTGGCTGAATGTCTTATTTAGCCACATCCTGACCTGAATAAAGGGAATTCCCTTCATTCACATGGAGAACCTGAGTGCTGGAAGTTTGCCGCTGTTCTAAGTGAAGGCAGCTTTGGGTTGTCTTTGGGAAAGGGGACAAGAGTGCTTCGATGGTACAAATAAGTTGTATTACATTAAGAAAAGCATATATAAAAAAAGGAGAGTGTGTGCTAGCCAGCTAGGGGCTGGGCTGTGCTTGCTATTGTTTTGGGCTGTTAGCATGGTTTTCTTCCCTCCTTCTCCACATGCTCCGGAGCTTTAACAGGGACCCCACACTGGTAAGACACTTGGCGTGGAAAGCACTTTACATAGTGCACATGGCTCAAACCGCCAGTCTCCCGTGATCTTTGTCCACACACTCCTCAGGAGTGGGGATTATAGTGGAATGCCTGTGGACCAGACAGCCAATGGGTTGGATGGAGTAGACAGCTGTTGTTTTTGTCTGCCCATCATCCCTTCCTGTGGGAATTAACCTCCACCCTCCATGTGGTTCTGGAAAGGGTTCAAATCACAGGCACCCCCATGCCTTGTCGCTAGAGGAGTCCATGTGACCTCAGGTAGGCCAACCTGATACTCTTTTCCAGGAATTCGAATTGGGGACAGACACAACAAGGCCAGGAAAAAGCTGACCATGGCTCATCTGGTGGCAGTGCCCTGAAGCTAGTTAATCTGGTGGCAGAGCCCTGGAGAGGCAGGAGTTTCTCACCAGAATCTCTAGCACGTCCTGCTCCCTTCCTTCCTGAGGCCTGGGTGGTCAGCTATGTGCACTCCCCAGTGTTCCTCCTATAAACCTTTTCTTCCTTCCTGAGAGTTTTCTGTTCCTGATAACCAAAAACCTCTGAAACAATAATCAACATGATTTAAAGACGTAGCCATCACCACAGAGTTTAAGAGTTGAAGTTGGATCTCCGTTGCTGGGGTTTTTTTGGGACAGAGATACTGTAAGTTCACACACATCACCAAGGTTCTCAGACAAGATGTGTTGCACAGAAGCCCATGGACCCTACATGCTTTTGAAAAACAGAAAGGTGGAAGAAAACATTTCATAACCTGGGTTATACAAGTATTTTCTTAGAAGATATGGCTTCAAAGTAACACATGAATTTTCTTTTTAATTTATCTAATATTATAAAAAAGTAATATACTAAGGGTGCTTCTTCAGGATAAACTTATACTCTTGCCTTCTGCCTGCTGAATTTTATGAAAAGGGTAATGTTTTTTCTTATCGTGTTTATTAGTGTTATGAATATTTTACTGCTAATTTAGGAATACCCTGTTGCTGAAAGATAACTGTTGGACATGCACAGATGGTTACGATCCTAAACACTGTGCTTACAAATAATTTATTATTTCATACATTTGTTTTTCAGCAAAAATGCATAGTTACATTATTTACACAGAATTTCATATTCAAGACTGTAGGGAACAAATGTCTCAGGAAACCAAAATCATAGCAAATCATACAATAGAAATGTGTCACATTTTTTTTTCAGCTACATGCACAGAACTGGCCAAAGTGATACCTATTTCTATAGATTATTTTATCACATAATGGAGAATTAAGATAAAGTAATGCTTTCTGTTAGAATACACTGTTGATTTGAAACCACATGTTAGTCCGTGCCTGGAAGCTCACATATCCTGAGAATGCCTCTCTTGCTAGCTAAATACAGTTCTCTAGGATGTGGGTAAGGACTGGAGTAAGGGTAGCCTAAAAAGAATGAATCTGGCAAGTAATGGGAAACATTTATTTATGCGCGCATCATTTTTACTCTCTTCTTTCTCCGTCATCACCCTTAAATGAACTTAAAAACAAAAACAAAAAACAGACACATGAAGGTCTCTATTTGATCACTGTTAACGCTTCCCTCTGCCTCTGACCTGAGGAAAAAATGAGTATGGCCCTTCAAGTATAATGCCCTTTACTGCAAAAGGGGACCTGCTGGTTGTACCTTCTTGCAAATCCATGAACAGTCACCGTATTTAAAACCTTAGTTTGGAAATGGGTGAACCTCATAAGGCAGATGGTTGGAGAAGGCCTAAATACACATGGAATCCTTTTAGAAATCTTTTCTCTTCAAGCTGGGTATGTGGAAAGTGAAGTTTCAAGGGTAGTGAAAATGGCCTGGGAGACGGCTGCAATGAAGAGAGCTCAGAGCGGCCACACGGTCCATACAAATTAAAAAAAAAAAAAAAAAAAAAGCAGCCACAGAATCCTCCCCCAGCCCTGAAACACAGAAAGCCTTTTCCTAGTCCATATAGTGATGGCACGGGGCTTATTCTTCTTTCTATTCTGAAGAAACAAGGGACAGAGTTCCAGGGCTATACATTTTATTGGTTATGTTATTCACCATGCTTATAAACTCATCAAAGTGAAAGGTGCCTCACCTCTTTATTGCCTTGGTACTCAGCTGATTGGCTAGAATAATTTTGTTCATAGCCTCCAGAAAAGAAAACCAGCCTGTTCGAAAAGTAGACCTTCTGTGCTAGGTTTTGCTGGAAGAGGGAATTTAATAAAGTTTCTAACCAGAATTTTTAAAAATACTTTTAAATTTAGCCATGAGACACACCTAAAACCTATCTCATGTGTTTTCTTCTTTTTTAAAAAATGATTTGTGGCCGGGCGCGGTGGCTCACGCTTGTAATCCCAGCACTTTGGGAGGCCGAGGCGGGCGGATCCCGAGGTCAGGAGATCGAGACCACGGTGAAACCCCGTCTCTACTAAAAATACAAAAAATTAGCCGGGCGTGGTGGCAGGCGCCTGTAGTCCCAGCTACTCGGAGAGGCTGAGGCAGGAGAATGGCGTGAACCCGGGAGGCGGAGCTTGCAGTGAGCCGAGATCGCGCCACTGCACTCCAGCCTGGGTGACAGAGCAAGACTCCGTCTCAAAAAAAAAAAAAAAAAATGATTTGTATCCTTCTTTAAACTATACATTATTTACATTTGTAAAGACCTACTAGGTCTTTATCATTTGGGTAAGAGCTCAAGGTGATTAAACTCCCCGGATAAAGATGAGTCTTTCCAAAAAGCTCTGGTTCTCACCTATGTGCTAAGGCCTGTTTTTACAAACAAATGTCTACTAGAAACTTTACAAATATAAAATTAAAATACTTTTTAAAAAAATTTCCCCATGAATTTTATTTTTTGCATCCAGCATATTAAAAACATTATGCTTTCCAACTAGAGATGCAACTAAGAAGAAGTGAAATTGTGTCCCCATGCTTTATCTAGAAACAAGAGTTTATTTACACAGTGTCCTTCCAATATCATGGCGAACTGGGAGAAGCAGGGCCATCTTTACAGCATGGCCAAATGGCCACCTGAAGACCCCCCATTCTGCCTTGAGTGCTTATTGCGTATTTTGGGTGGAGGTATAAGGCATGAGGGAAAGGTGGCCTGTCACTTTTACACATTGGAGAATAATTTTGCACATTCAAGAAATTTTCCTTGAGAAATGCCATGTTTGGAATAGCTTCCAGAGACTGATTGAGAACAAAAGCATTAAAGCGAGTGCATTACATTTAGAAGCACAATACATTGGGAAACATTCTCAAAAGCTCAAAGAACAGGCTGTTTTTCCATTGAGCTAAATAGTAAATAAGTGTGCATACTGTTGCATATAGGTATATGTTCAGAGCTTTCAAAAGTCACATCCTGCCACAATTAACAGCTAAATGAGCATTCTTGGCCCCTGACCTATAAATAAACACTCTAATTCTGCAGCTTGCTCACAGATTCTTAAGAAGCCATTCTAGAACAAAAATGCCTACAAACTGGTTAGAAATCTGCAAACCAGAAATGCAATACAGTTATCCTTTTTTAAATGACAACAACAGAAATTTGTATTAGCTTTTGGAAGGGTGACTATGAAGAACTGACATCCATTTTCACAATTAAGAAATAATTATCCACAATATTGAAGAAGCCAAATCTTCAATAAGAAAACGTGTGGCCTCTCACAAAAGAATACAGTAGTGCTCAGCTTCAACCACTGAATGCTTCCTTTTTCAGTTTGTCCAGGCTTGTTCGCTTTTTGTCAGGTGATATATGTCAGAGAATATTGGCAATCCTTCAAGAAAATGATTCAAAAGGTGATGTACAATTGGCTGATGCTATCCCGTAATGCCTTTTTGCCTCTGTCGTAATTTTACGGAAACAAATTAAGGACTTTAAGCCAGGAGATAAATGTACCACTCAAAATATACCTGGACACTCGTGCTTAGGTCAAATGCTGCAAGATGTGGTTAAGCTGACAAACAGAATTCCTTGCCTGTCTACTCGAACGCTAACACCCTGGGAGTTCACATGCTTTTCTAAGGACAAAATTTAACTCAGGCTAACTGCACAGTTGAACTTGCTGCCCCATTCTGACTGTTTGACTCTAATCCTCTTTGTTCTCCCCTTCCCGTGCGTTCTTCCTATCTTTTTTACATCTGACACTTTTTAATGATTTCCTGCAGATTAATGTTTTCTAAGACATGTTTCATAAGTTACAACACAAAGATGCTAAAAGGCTAGAGAGCATTAGTTAATCTCAGATAATTTTGGAGATCTAACCATTTACCTTCTTATGTATGTGGTTGGTTGGTTTTATTACACTATAAAATTCAGACACTTAAAGACATCACAATTTAGGCACTTTGGATGATCCACTCTTCATAATAGTATGAATACTATCAATCTTCCAGTAGTTATCATTATTACTGTTTTCATAATATAAGTGGTAAGTTTTTCAATTCTGTACATATGCTGACTGTTCCCTCATCTGGATTGTACAATACATTTTCAAGTTATTTTTAACAATAGGCCTAGGAGCATACAGCAAAAGAAAAAAGAAAGAGATTGATTGCTGAGGAAGTCAGCATGTGAACAGAAATAAGATTCTATGGATTGCACTTATGCTAGCAAAAGAAGAGACCCAAACTCAGGGACTTACAGCATTCTACCTACAGCCAAGGTCAGAGTTTGGTTCCTGGCCAGAGAGACTTTCTGGGGCTTCTCTCTTCCACCAGAAGACAAAAGGGTAGTGGCTGTAATAATACGGACGGGTCCTTGCCCAATGTCTTACACACAGTAGGTGCTCAAAGATCATGAAACGTATGATACGAGTGCATGAATGAACAGCTCAAAGAATGCTGACAGAGTGAAGTCAGCAGAGGTAAACTTCAACAGTTGGAAGAACAAGATGGTAACAACCATTTTAAATGGCTGATAACATTTTATTTGAGATATTTTGATCTAATTTCAAAGACAGCCATATCTTACTTTGCTCAATTGTAAAGTTAGTCAATTACGGGACTGTATCTATACCTGTTTTTCCAATTAGTGTCTGTGTGCTTGGCCAGGCATCATAGCCATGCAAACTAGTAAACACAGTTGAGCACACAATGGTCTCCGCATCCTAACGCCAGTTTGAAAACTTAATCCTGTCACCTTGGACCAACTATAAAGCCTTGAAATGGAGATAACTCCCACCATACCTGTCTCCTATTATAGCTTTGTGCAGATTAATTAAAGTTATGAAGAGATTTAAAGATAAAAATTCCTGTTTATTATTGCTGTTAGTCCTCAGAGTTGGCACCAAATCAGCAAAAAATGATATAAATCACCTCTGTCCCAAAATTTTGCATTTTTAGAAATGATTCCTATGAAGTATCACTATAAATTAGGCTAAATTGTTTTTTGACTGCAAGCACTTCCAAGCTGGATTTATGAATGGAAACATATGAAGGCCACTCTGTCCAGCTCTGTAGCCCCATACTTTCTCCCTGGGCTATTTATAGAAAGTGTATGGCTAGTGGAAAAGTTCACATTTATTTTTACAAGCCAGTCATGCCATGACCGAGGAACTCATTTCCTCTCTCTGGGAAGGTCATCTTCTTCACCTGAGCTACAAGAACGGCAGGGAAGAAAGGAACCCCATTAGCCAACGAAGTCAGTCTGAGTCAGCCCCAGAGACCAACCCACGGGGTGACAGGCACTGAAGTCAAACACCTTCATTTTCCAGGCATGACTCTATGGCGCTGCTCCTTGAGATGTCATCCAGGTCATGACTAACAAGTAAAGATGAAACATATTACATAATATGCTTCAAAATTCTACTGCCAGAATAGGTTGTACATAGATAATGGAGTGAATCCTTATTTATGATTTGTCCTACATTTCAAACAGCTGAACACAATAAAGTAAAACTGAATTTTAACATGGCAAAATGGAAAGTGTGAAAAATATTTCAAAATATATATTGTTCTAATTGCCACATGACCTTGAAATATGTAATAAATCTGGATAGTTCCATGCAAATGGGGAGATTCAAAGTAAACATTTTGCTTCTAAAACATCAAGAAATTTAGCAAATTTAGCAAATAAACTGTATAGTTTAACAAATCATCCCCGGCTTTGACTAGTGTATATGGTACCTATTTGCAAACATGAAGTGAAGCCAAACCAGTTTTCAACTAGAATACCCTCTTGTCATTATTATATGTGGTCTACAAAATCAAAGATGGAATGGGAAAGAACAGTGGACGAAGGAAAAGGCAAAGGGAAGAGGAAAGGGAATCCTCATTCTCTCTGGGACATACTGTGTGCTGAAACCTGCATGGCAAAAAGTGTGTCATCTCACTGTATTCATGCAGCATAATCACCTGAAAAATGATATGAGTATAATTTTATCCTTAAGTGGCCTCTCCTTAAGGTCAAAGACACAGGACAAGAAGAGAATTCTGTCTGTGGACCTGGAAGAACAACAAAAAAATTAAAATGACAAATTTGGTGTTTTAGTTATTGTTCTCAAACTCATTAATCCTTGCTAGAAGTCTTCCTCCTGAAAGTTCCTTCTGAAATTGAGGTCCCATTTTACAAAGAAACTACATAATACGCTTCATCCTGTTTCTCTAGCTTCCAAACCAATGTTCTTTGGGGCTCTAGAAAAAACAACGACATGCAAATAAATTTGCATGTGGAAATATCCTGATTTCCACAGTTGTCCTTGAATGCATGTACTGAATTAAGTTACAGCTGAGGAATAATATCTGTGGTAAGTACAAATTAGCCTCTGTAACCTAACAGGAATCTCCTTGCACTTCACAAAGGATGAGACACTGACACTCATCAACAACTGTGCGAAGTGTATTTACAATCTCAAGAGATTCTACATTAAATATAGACATATATAAATTTAACTTCTATGTGCAAAGTAACACACACAAGGATACCGGTTCCTCCAGGGAATTGTGCTGAGCTTCTCTGTTTACAGAGAAGTGATTAAAAGCATAAACAAAACCAGCAATTGTTTTAGAAGCACCAGCCTACCAGTGCTGAGTAAGTGTTCATCTACCTCATACGCATGATCTAAGTTAGATCATAAAATCAAGACGCACCTGTGGGACATGATCATCCTGCCCAAGACCTTCAGCCAGGCGGTGGAGGTCAAGCCCAAGATGATCCACCACTACCTGGGCAATCTCTCCATCACCTACAAGCCAGTGAAGTACAGCTGGCTGGGTATCAGGACCACCCACTCCTCCTGCTGAGCCAATAAAGGCACACGCCTCCAAAGAAAACAAAACAAAACAAAACAAAACTCCCATTCAATGACTTACTTGGCTTCTAACAAAATGACCTACCGGGAAGTGTGATAAGTATTTAAACAAGTCATCTCAGTGGTTTGTGTTAATCTAGAGTGGCCATCTCAATTACAGGTTAGCATTTGTAAGAAATGTCTAAATAACACTGGCTAATCTGTTTGTTAGAAAGGATCTCAGCGACATGTTAACGAATGTTTCAAGGATTTAGGGTGACTGCCAATCATTTCCATAGTCTGGACCCAAATCAAACTTCAGCAGTTAACTAGGCAAGTGTAATCTTATTTAACTCAAAATTTTCAGTGACAATAATGTGCTCCTGCCTTTCGTAATAAAACTGCTTCGTTTATTCTTGGATATTATATTTTTCATTTTAAGCAAGGATGGATGGCATCAGTCTAGAACTTCTCCCATGGCTGCATTAGGAACACATCTACATTAGCGGGTTGGCTCTTTGTCCTTGTTGGGAACCCAAATGCTCTGCATGCTCCTATAAGCTACTTCCAATCCTACCAAACACTTGAAACCAACACCATCTTCTGCCCTCCTGGATGGACCATGAAACCCTGATTTGCAGTCAGGTAAGAAAAGCTTATTCTTACTACTCTCCCCATGTAAGAAACTGTGTTTGAGGACCAGTCATTTGGACTTTGCTTCAAAAGGCACATTTATTCCAGTGGCAATTTAAATAAGTAGAGAAGGAAAGAAAAAGATTAAAAACAAAACAAAACAAAAACCAGGATGGGTTTTGTGGAATACATTAAACAAAAATCTGGGGTCTATACAAACCACTCGAGCTCCTCACCAATAGTTTAACCAGAGTCCCTAAGGTAGAATTCACAGTTGTATCATGACACAGGCCTTCAGAAAACACAGTTTAAGAAAGTAGTTGAGAACTCTCAAGCAGCTTCCCCTGATGTCCAGTTCAAGTGTATGCAATGCAGAAGGCTGTGAAATTCAAAACTATGTGACAACGAAAATTCAGTGCATATCACAGGCTTTGATAAATTATGAAAAATCAATGTATATATTACTATTTAAATAACATCTGAAAAACATTTTGAAATAATTAACTTGTGTTCACATTCCATGCATT
This sequence comes from Hylobates moloch, assembly GCF_009828535.3. Taxonomy (NCBI): domain Eukaryota; kingdom Metazoa; phylum Chordata; class Mammalia; order Primates; family Hylobatidae; genus Hylobates; species Hylobates moloch. Next base: position 7,605,624 of record NW_026652297.1, on the reverse strand, counting down.
TTCTAGCAGGTTAAGCCCTGGGTTTGCGTCTTTGTGCCTGTTTCCTAGAAAGCTCCATTCTTTTGACAAATCCAGGCATTCCTCAGACTGAAACAGAAGTTCCCAAGGATTCTATTTACCCTCTTTACTGTGTACCTGACCTCATAGGGGCTACTCCTTATTACCAATGGCACGGATGATTAGAAAAGCAAACTCTTTAGGGCTTCATTTGGGATTTTACTCACTGCCTTTGAGAAATCCCTGGATGTCAAAGACATCACCTGAATTTTTTCCACGGGCAAGAACAAGTGACTATCTCCCTCCCGCTTGACCACCCCCGCCAACCTCCCTCCTTCAAAGCCTCCAGTGGGTTGGGATCCCTTTGTAGCAGTGAACTTTTTCCCTAAAGTTTTGCAGCACCTTCCTTGAGCAAAGAAGAAAACACAACGAAACTTGAAAACAAACCAACAATAGCAACAACAGAAACTCCAAACAGATGGGCGAACCAGTAGTCTCCTCCACGGCGGAGGCTCACTTTTTACTGCAGAATTCGGAGCTGTTTAGGAACTTCCTGATGACCAGCCCCAGGCAGACCACCAGCAGCAGCATGTAGCCCACAGTGCCCGAGAAAGTGGGTGCGGCAGGCGGCGCCTGGAGGAACTGGCGCAGGCCCTCTTCTACGTAGTACACCTGGTCGTAGATGCTGAGGAAGGTGAAGATGTGGAAGAGCTGGTGGCTGTGGCCGATGATGTCGAAGAGACCCGGCTGGATGCGCTCGGGGATCTTGCTCACGTTGAAGAAGGCGGCCACCACTAGCCAGAAGTAGCGGCGGTAGAAGTGCACGAAGAGTGTGGGGTTCTCCCCACGCAGGTCGAAGAGCCAGCTCTCGAGCATAATGGGGCAGGCCATGCTGAGCGGCATGACGAAGACGAAGGTGCGCAGCGCGAACGGGTAGGTACACCAGTCGGTACGGCTCTTGCAGCAGGCCACAGTGCAAGCCACCGCCAGCACGAAGGCCACGGGCAGCACCAGGGCGCGGTAGGCGGCGATAAGGCGCGTACAGTCCACGTGCCAGCCCAGGCGCTGCTGCAAGTATGGAGTCATGACTCTGGCATCCAGCAAGCTGAGGCCTGGCAACAGGTAGTAGTAGTAGGCCACCGTGCTGCCGAAGCCGTAGTAGCTGATGGACGCGTAGTCCAGGTAGAAGAAGGCGGCGCGCAGGCGCAGCGACAGGCAGCTGAACACGTGCGCCGTGCAGCTCATGGCGAAGGTCAGCAGCACTCCCGACGCGTAGCACCACAGCGGTAGCAGCCACGGGTGGTGGAAGGGCACGTCGCCGCCGCTCAGGAAGAACAGACGGCAGAACTTGCTCAGGAACAGCAGCAGCGGGATGAAGTGCGTCCAGAAGTTGAGCGTCTCGTTGGTAGGCTTCAGCACCGAGGCTAGGCACTCCTGGGCCGTGCACGGCAGACGCCGGTAGCCCGACAGGATGAAGCACTCCACGAAGTCGTCGGGCACCTCGTCCCAGCGCAGCAGCGGCTTGGCAGACGCTGGGGGGTCCCGGGAGGCTGCAGAGAGGGAGTTCCGGGCGGCCCCCGAAGCTGCCGGGGCCGGGGCCGGAGGGCCTCTTGTGCCCGCGCCCCGGGGCTGCAGGCGCCGCGGCATGGTGCCCGGGGCTCGGCTAGGGCGCGCGCAGGCGACCTCTGGCGCCGGCTCCCGGGCGCTGGGCAGCCCCCGCCGGCCGCCGTCGGAGCCTTTGTGCCCACGCCGGGGGCGTCGCTGCAGGTTTAGGAGAAGACCCGTGCCTCCGAGCAGCCGCTCCTAAAAATTAAATCAATAAGAGAATCAATTAATAGGCAGCGCTGCGACCGCCAGGAGCGCGGAGCGCGCAAGGCTCAGCGGCTTCCTCGCCAAGCCCCTGCTACCGGCGCGCGGCCGCCCGCGCTGCGGCAGCGGCGGCGGCGGCGGCGGCGCGGCTGACTGCGGCGGCAGCGCGGCGGCGGTGACTGGGCATCGCGCGGTGCGGGTGCCTCCGCCGCCGCCCCCGGGGCGGGAGGCGGGGATGTGCGAGCCGAGGCGAGGAGGGAGGGACAGGCGCACCGAGGAAGGGCGGGGGCCTCCCAGGCTAGGGTTTCGCGACCGCTTCGGGGGATAGAGTTGTCCCCTGTCTCGAGTTCCGTACCATCCCCCTCCTCGGGCCGCCGCAACCCGGGCCGCCCCGTTAATGATTGATGCGGGGGCCGCAGGCTGGTCGGCGACGCGGCGGCGCGCGCGCTGAGGACCAGAGTCGGCCCTGCGGTTCGAAACCCGACAGCCACGCGGGCGTTCTGGAGGACACTGGGGAGCCGTGTTCGCGGGGGGCGGGGGGCGGGGAGCTGCGGCTGCGGCTGCGGGGGGAGGGGAGGGCGCCCGAGCCGGGCAGGGCGGAGAGATGCGCCAGCGGTAATCTCCGGAGGTGGCCGGGGAGGGGGGCACTCCGGAAGTCGGGGGGCTTTAAGCCCGCGTCCGGATCGGGGCCGTGTCATTGTCAGCTACCTGGGGATGCGCCTCTCGCTCCCTCTCTGTCTTTGCGTGTGTGTTAGTGTGTGTGTGTGTTGGCTTCTCTACGCACTACACGAAGCCTTAGGTGGTCTTCTTTCGTCTAGTGGAGGCGCTCAGGTGCGTCACCATCCTCCCGTTTCCCTCGCCCTTGTCCTGTCCGAAAGAACCGTCCGCAAGCTCCCCTGTGGTCGCACTCACCAGCCCTTCCAGCCGCAGCTGAACCATCTTCTTGTTCTTGTGTCTTTAACTAGGACTTCTCTTTGGCACTGAGTCCGACAGCTCAGGACTGGCTGCTCAAACTCCACAATTTAATGAAAAATCTCAGATGATGACTCAGAAAACCTCTAATGATCTGAGGAATATATTAAGAGATTCCAAAGTCAAAGGCTGATCAGGGAGGGCATTGATGAGGGGAGATTTCAGGTAGGAGGTGCTTTCTAGCAGGAACTAACGAGAATGAAGTCCAGTTGGTAGAAACGGAGGGGGTGGCTTGGATAAATCTTACGTGTAATTAATCAGAAGTACCTGGCAGGCTAGGTTGGGTGGCTGGAGACCAGAAGAAAGGAACACTGGAAGAATGAAAACAGTTGTGATGCACTGCAGTGTGAAAATACGCCCTTGAGCCTTAAAGAAAGGGGCTTAAGGCCGGGCGCGGTGGCTCACGCCTGTACTCCCAGCACACAGATCACGAGGTCAAGAGATTGAGACCATCCTGGCCAACACGGTGAAACCCCGTCTCTACTAAAAATACAAAAGATTATCTGGGCGTGGTGGCACACGCCTGTAGTCCCAGCTACTCGGGAGGCTGAGGCAGGAGAATCGCTTGAACCCAGGAGGCGGAGGTTGCAGTGAGCCGAGATCGCGCCACTGTACTCCAGTCTGGGCGACAGAGCGAGACTCCGTCTCAAAAAAAAAAAAAAAAAAGAATGAAAGAAAAGAAAGGGCACTTCCTCTAGGTTAAGGAAGATTTACTTAGTAGAGCCTCAAGATGGATTTAAGTTATGGATAAGGATTATTTATACCTAGGATATCATTCAGTATTATAAGTGTCTGCAATTACTTAAGGATGCTACTTAAGGAAGATTTACTTAGTAGAGCCTCAAGATGGATTTAAGTTATGGATAAGGATTATTTATGCCTAGGATATCATTCAGTATTATAAGTGCCTGCAATTACTTAAGGATGCTAGAAACAGTCTCTAGAAGTTTCAGCCATCTCTCTGAAGTATATTTTCCAGTAGTAACTGATTTAGCAAGCTCTTACACAATTAGATCAAAGGTGTGCTTCAGTCTTCTGCCTTTCTGCACTGCCACACATTCCTGTCTAGTGGATTTTTAAGAAGTGAGATTTTGTTGTAGTTATTTAGCCAGTGTCTTATTTTAGTGTTTTCTGGTTTTCCACTGTTTGTAGCTTGTTTTAAATTGAAATCTAATTTCCTTTCATATCTGGACTAAGGACCCATGCCTATTTGTAAAATGGATTAAATTTAGGCGTTTAAATCAAGTGTAGGGATGATAAACTTGAATCCAGGGCAGGCCCAAACATTTTTTTTTTCATATTCCCTTTGTTACTCCACAAACAACCAGAGCTGTCACATGTAAAAAATGTTGGTCCTATAATAATTCTTATATTTACCACACTCTTAGTTGCATAATCAGCTCGCTTACATAATCTGGAAAAATATAATAGAAAGTTCACTTCAAGCAAAGCAATGGAATTGACTGTAAATGGGTATGCAAAAACTTGAGTTAGATATTTATCTTTATGACAAAGAATGGTGAGATTGACTCTAATAAAATATGTTCTTTTAAAAAATCAGTATTTTATAAAGTAAAAAAAAAAAATGTATCATGGTAAGTCTTTCAAAAAGTCTTTGTGATATCTGCCTTTGTCCTTTTTCATACATCCCCTACCCTGCTTGAGGCACAAAACCAGTTGATGCCATGGAGTGAGTGGTGTTCATGAAAGTTCACTGGTGCAGAGCCCAGACAGCTGTCCTTGCTATACCTTGACAAAGTTCAGTAAAAAGGAACTAAGGAAACAGCAAAACTGACCTAACTTATAAAGTAAAACGGCAATATGGCTTTTCCTTAATTGCTACCAATCTATAAAATTAATTTCTCTTCCTTTTTAAATTGAGATATAAAAATGTGGCCCCCAAATCCTGCACAGGCTGAGTTTTGTAGTTTGTTTTAACTCCAGCAAACTGTCTCTTGTCGGTGGGAACCATGCTCACATCCTCTGGACTTGGCTAAACAGAAGCAATGAGCAGGGTGCCATTCCCTGAAGGTGCACTGGGAGATAAGGCATCTCTAAGGTAACGAGGACTGACTGCAAAGTTTTTGACAGACAAGAATCACCAAGTTACACTGGAAAGCCACTGCTGGCATTTAGAGGCAAATGCCAGCTAGTTCTATCAATTGAAATTAAATCAAGACCACAAATGTGGTGTTGGTAGTTCGGTGGAGGCTCTGTACATCCAGGTGTTGAGGGGTCCTGGCTGCAAAATGCAGTCATGTGTTGGAACTGTAGCAAAAGGGATGAATGCTCTTTTCAATCTGGTTTGCTTTGGTAATGTTCTTATAGACCAACTACACGTTTTTGTTTCTTTCTACAGGAATAACATGAAGTATATGTAAAAATTCCACTGCAAATTTGATGTTGTTTAGTAAGGGCAATTAGCTATCTGTAAAACCAGAAGAAAAATATGCTGTGTTATTGGCTAATAATATACCTGTTTTTAGAGGAAATTTTTTCTAGTCTAATTTTTAGCCAAAAAACAACCAACTGAAGAAAGAGAAAGAAAAAAGGAAAGAAAGGAGAGAAAGAAAAAGAAGGAAGGAAAGAGAGAGAGAGAAAGAAAGGAAAAAAGGAAGGAAAGGAAGGAAGGAAGAGAGAGAGAGAGAGAAAGAAAAAAAGAAAAGAAAAGCACTATGGACCTAGTGCTTAACTGTACCCAAGACTCTCTATTAAGAGAACTCTGTAGGGGTCAGTCCCTCTCCTCGGAATATATAGTGTAGGCTGGGCACAATGGCTCACGGCCTGTAATCCCAGCACTTTGGGAGGCCAAGGCAGGTGGATTGCTTAAGGTCAGCAGTACGGGACCAGCCTGACCAACATAGTGAAACCCTGTCTCTACTAAAAATACAAAAATTAGCCGGGCATGGTGGTGCATACCTGTAGTCCCAGCTATTGGGAGGCTGAGGCAGGAGAATCACTTGAACATTGGAGGCAGAGGCTGCAGTGAGCCGTGACTGTGCCACTGCACTTCAGCCTGGGCAACAGAGCAAGACTCTGTCTCAAAAAAAAAAAAAAAAAAATATATATATATATATATAGTTTACACAAAGTGCCTCCCTTTTCCCCAAATGGAAAACAGCCATGATCTGACAGGTCAGATACAGTCACTACCAAGTCATAGAGTCTGAGCTTCCTAATTGTGGAAAATCTTACGGCATCAGGTGTAACTGCAGCAACCTCTAGTGACAAGTGCAATCAGAAAGCCAGGTAGAGGGCTGGGAGAGAGCAGTGGGAGACTGAGTTATCTGGCACTGTTCCTGCCTGCTACTGACTGGGTGACAGGCATGTCTCTCGTTTTTTTTTGTTTTTTGAGGTGGAGTCTTGCCCTGTCACTCAGGCTGGAGTGCAGTGGTATGATCTCAGCTCACTGCAACCTCCGCCTCCTGGGTTCAAGCAATTCTCCTGCCTCAGCCTCCCTAGTAGGTGTGATTACAGCCGCGTGCCACCATGCCCGGCTAATTTTTTTATTTTTAGTAGAGACTGGGTTTTACCATGTTGGCCAGGATGGTGTCGAACTCCTGACCTCAAGTGATCCGCCCACCTTGGCCTCCCAAAGTGCTGGGATTACAGGCATGAGCCACTGTGCCCAGCTGACAGGCATCTCTTTTAAAGAAAAGCTAAGGGAAACTTGAGGATGCTTTTTGTTTGGGGGTGGGGGGGTTGGTTTTTTTGGTCTTCTAAGGCTTTATGGAGGGAGTGACAATGCTACACTCCCCTCCCTCAGCAAATTCACCTATTTTCTTCCTGGAGTGGCTGCACAAGACTAATGAAGGGGAAGAATAAAATATTCCAACTTCTGCTTAAATAGATGTCATCCTTTTCCATGCACATGCTCTGTGAAGGTTTGATGATGCACTAATATGTAGTCTATGAAGATAATGTATAAATAATATGTTGGGACACGAGGGTGAACCAAAACACTTCGCCTGATTAGCATGTGCGACCCAAACTGCTGACCTACTCTCGATAGTCCATTGCTCTTGTTTGTCCAGCCTGCTTCCATCCCCTCTCCCACATCCAAGATGGATGCCCCTTCCTGCCACTCGGGTGGCCGGAAAGGGTGTTTGGGGTCACCATCTGTAAGCCAACAGTCCCCTATCTCTGACCAGGCCTGCCCAAGTGCCCAGGCCTTCAGCCCTTTCCACAGCTACCTTGACCTAGGATGGTGGTCTCTGCTCTGGAGCTGTTTTTCCCAGGTCTGCCCTTCCTGTTTCCTGATGGGAGCCTATATTGTCTTCCTGCAAAGGCCTTGTATTAACTTACTATATTGAACGTAATTCAGAGTTACCTTTTGGGGAGGAGACTTGTTTTATCATAGGCTGTTGCTTGCTTTTGATAGAGCCTTTTGGATAGCTTCCATTTAACTTGAGAAACACTTATACAAGTGTGTGAGCTAGATTACTGAGTTCCTTCTCCCCATTATTTATCAACAGTTCTCCTTGAAACAAAGATCTTTGCACATAGTAAGCACTTAACACATTGTGGCTGGGAAATCTTTTCAGTACTGTAAGCTTTTAAAAGGTTAGAACTTAGAGTCCTAGAATCTTAGAGTAGGACTGCCACTTAATCCTCAAAGTCATCTAGTCCAACTCTCTTCCTATTCATGATAATTGTTTTGGTTTATTGATAATGTATTATATTCAGGTATTGTGATAGGTGTTTTACATATACTTAATTCGTAGAACATTCTTTGAAAGGTGAATGCACTAATCCCATTTTCAGACAAAAAACACAGAGACTCCGAGAAGTTAAGCAGCTTGGGTGGCAGAACTGAAGTCAAACTTTATTCATTCCAAACCCCTTACTCTTTTCTTTATAGGATGCTGCCTCCTGAGAAGCTGTTGTGTAGCCAGTCTTGACCATCTCAAGTAAAGAGACTTAGTGTCTTACACAGCCTCCCCTTCTATCTTAAGATGTTTTCATTGTTGTTAGAAAACTTTGTAAATAATTAAATGAACATAACTGATAAGAAAAACACCCTGTTGCATCTTGGCCCAAAGCTCAGCCATAAGTGTTATTGAGTTGAACCAATAATATCTGGTTAGAAAGTCCCCAGAAATAATGACGCCAAATTAGGCATGTGTACAGTATATGTGGAATGTGATGGCTGGACATTGATTAGGCACATTTATTAAAAGGACATCTTCCTCCAAACAAGTAACAGCTGTGAATCCCCAGGGGGTTGCCATACCCTAGGTCACTGCAAAGAGGCATATAGAAGATTCTGTGATTTCCTAGATGATCTTTGCACTTAGCACAATGATATTGATTATAGTAATTGATTAATACACAAAAGAAAACATTCTGCTATGATATCATTGCCTGCTTAACATTAAGGAGAAGGCATCTCAGTCACTGGGCTCTGTTTGGCTCTTAGTTAAACTCACTTGCTGCTTGTTCCCTTTAGTTTTTTAATATAATGATTTTCCTTTTCATTGAGATTCAATATCTGTCTGTTGAAAATATTTATGAACTTGATTATCTAGGTGCCAATCACTAAACTAATTGAAGGGTATCATATCCTATATATATGGATTTTTAAAGAGTATGTTTCAGTAACCTCACATCATATGCCCCTTTCATGTGAAAACCACTAGACTTTGGGGTTGCCGATGTGTCTCCTCAGTGCACTTGTCATTTCTACCCAGTTAACAAGGAGCACTTTTTTCTAGGAACATATTTACTCTCATGGGCACCCATTGGCATGGCATGAGTCCTTTGTACCTTGTGTTCTGAGAATTCCATGGTCTAAATGCATTAATATTGTTTCATTCTTGGTCCCTGGCTTGCTCCTCCAGCCTCCCTCCCTCTCCCCACCAATCTCAACTCTAGATGCCCCATTCTCATAGACACTTAACTCCCTGTCTGGAGGTAGTACTGGGTAGGAATTGGTGAGTAAATCTATAGTGAGCATTCAGGAGACAGTCTCCAGCTTTTTTTTTTTTTTTTTTTTTTTTAGACGGAGTCTCACTTTGTCACCCAGGCTGGAATGCAGTGGCTCACTGCAACCTCCGCCTCCCATGCTCAAGCAATTCTCCTGCCTCAGCCTTCCCAGTAGCTGGGGATCACAGGCGCCCACCATAAGCAACCCAGCTTTTTATTTAACAAGCAATGGTGAACACCAATTATGTCCAAAGCTGATACTAGAAGCTCAGGGCATGGAAGAGCAGAGAAGTGAATTGGAGCATAACAAAGTTAAGTCAGACTGGCCCCTGTTCTCAGTTGCAGGGAAATGGATCCACAATGTTTAAATGCAACCATTTTGTGATTTTTTTTTATTTGGTGCAGCCATTTTGAAACTAGGAACATTTTAATGCTGCACTAAACACCATTAAGCTTATGATGTTTTTATTTTTAGGTAATGTACTAGACAGACACTTGCACCCCATCTCTGACCTTAGCCCCACAGGGGTCAGGGCTGGGGTGAGGGTAAAGCACCCTCTGGCAAGCAAACCATGTAGAACTAAGAGTCACGAGTCAACCACACTTGTTCATCTCTGGGAGAAGCATCAGTCCTGGATACTTTGTTTGTCTGTCACTTGGCTCGCCTCTCACATTCTCTGATTTCTCCTTTACGGTAACAATGCCTATGCTCACTTACTTGTAATTAACACATAGGTTTGGCTGCTGGAGAATGGAATGGCCACTCTTGCATTTTGGAGGCTTCCTGATTATACCAACCTTGTTTAATGGGGTGTATGTGGGGAGGGAAGAAAAATGGGAATGAAACAACTCTGTGGGCTACAATTCCATTCCATGTTCCCAGCTCCAGAGTGCAATGGAAATCTTCATTTAACATTTCTAACAGGTGCCTCAGCAATGTACATACCTTATATCTATTGTCTTCAAACTCTTTTGTAATAACCACTTAGAGGGACACAAGCTAACCCAGGTCTGATAGATGTAAACACAACACCACACAATGCTTTGTTTCCTCAAATTATCGAAACAATTTTCGGGCTGGATGTGGTGGCCCATGCCTGTAATCCCAACATTTTGGGAGGCTGAAGTGGGAACATAGCAAGCCTGGGCAACACAGTTGTAGATGACCCCATCTCCAGAAAAAAATGTAAAAGCCAGGTGTGGTGGCACACATCTGTAGTCCCAGCTGTACAGGAGGCTGAGGTGGGAGGATCAGTGGAGCCTGGAGGTCAAGGCCGCAGCAAGTCATGATTGCTCCAGAGGCTGCAGTGAGCCACGATTGCACCACTGCACTCCAGCCTGAGTGATGGAGTGAGACCCTGTCTCACAAAAAGAAAAAAAATTCAAATATCAAGCAATTGAACAATTACTTTCAGAGTAATTGTCAGCAATAGATTTATAAAGCATTTTAAACAATTCATAAATAAAGTAGAAAATGAAAGTCTCTTATAAAGAAAGGGATTAGGAATGGAGAAGGGGTGAGGAGAATCTGTTTTACTTGCGATGTTTTGGTCATTTAAAAAATATCTGTGTTTTTACACACATGCTGGGTTCTTTTGACTTGGCTGCACAGAATGCCTGCCTCAGGAGAGACTAGTATGGGTACAAATACTATAAAGGAAGGGATACAAAGGGGAAGGAGGAGAACATTTATGTGTGAGACAGGCATGGAAATAGCCAGTTGTAAGTTTCCAAATTGGAATGTTGTCGTCATTAGGGCTGATGTGGTTTTAAAATTCTACTTCAGCCTCATAGTTGATGGCAGAGAACTGTCCTCCTAATGGGGATGGAGGGAGAGAGCCCAGCGAAGGAGCTGCCTTTGAATTCTGTCCCGCATGACTGGAAGTGGTTAGTTCAGATAAGAAAAGGCTTTTTAAAGACTGAGATTGCTAATTACCACTCTCCTTCATTCTATCCTCTCTCCTCTCCACCAGCCTTCCTGCTGCTGCTCTTACTCCCAAGCATGTGCCACTAGGAGAGGCTTCCTGGGGCTGTGCACAGGCTGTCCCCTGTACAGCGGCCCAGCTGAGGGGGCAGAGTGAGGCTGATAGGCAAACCATGCTCTGCCGGCCACACTCTAAGCCCAGGCCTGGGCTGTCTGCTCAGAAGAAGGGGCGCCTTTTCTTGATTCACTGGTGGGCTGACAGCTGCCCCAGGGCCCTTGCACTTGCTGTTTCTCTCTGCCTGCTTCTGCCTTGGAGGCTTTCCTCCCAGACCTTCCCCTTCATTCAGTCCTCTGCTCAGTCTCTCCACCTCTCAGAAAGCTTTGCTGCCCACTGTGTCCTAAGCTGACAGCCCCCTCACCTTGCCTCACTCTCTGCCTCCACACCCTGCTCTATTTTCTTCATATTTTCATGATCTGAGTTTGTGTAATATGTGCTGTAATATACAGCTACTCATTTCTTTCTTTCCGTTGGAAATATGTGTTCTATGAGGGCAAGGCCTTTGCTTGCTGCTCCATCTTCAGCACCTAGCAGAGTGCCTGGCACATAGTAGGCACTTAGTAAACATCTGTGAAATTATTAAAAGATCCCCCTCACTGCAAGCTTTCTAAGCCCAGAGTTAGGCTCAGCTCACACTATGTGTATTGACCCTGCTGGCAGAATCTTCTCTAATTAACTGACCTCCACAACCCAGAAATGCTAAACCAAAAATAGAAAACACAAAAGCTGTTGGCTGTGAACCTCCGTGACTAGGGCAGTGGTTTCTGCACTTCAGAATCAATCACTTGGGTGGGGACCTTAAAAACAAAACAAAAATGATGGGTGCTGCATCCCCCATCCCCACTCCTCTGAGTCTCTGGAAGGAGGCATGTTGATTTGCTGGACTAGTAATTTATCCAGAAAGAAACAACATGTAACATGGGCTATTAGGATAGAAAAGAGTTTCAGTGCTTTGATTTGAATTTTAAAGGTCAATTCTAACAAAGTAGTTTGTATCAAAAAGAATTCCTCAAATCTCTTCTATTAATAGCATCAGTTAGCACCCCTGCAGCTCAGCAGAGTCTGTTTAGGATTCTGTCTCACCATGTTTTCACCTTAACTGAAATAGAAGCAAATGTCAGTGCAGATATAGGGCCATACAGGTATCAAACATTTACACTCTTTGCCTGTGGCCTGAACTTTTGGAATTTAACAGATCCTTCTCCTGAAAGCCTTCTTTTAAAATGCTTAGAGTTTTGGAAAAAAAAAAAAAGCCATGAGAGCTTTTAAGACCACTGCACACTAATTTTCGACCCACTGGTGAGAGTGCAGCTGCAGAGAGAAAACTCTAGTTTACACAGGCCCATGCCTACTCCTGGCACTAATGCTTGGGATGGCCCGTCTCACCGGCACACACATAGTCCCATGGCTGGCCCTGTTTGGGAAGAAGAACAGAGAGAGCAGCCAAGCCTCGGGGCTGCGCCAGGTTTGTTGCAGGCCTTCTCCACATGCCCTCCCTTGAACCTGGCAGCTCCTGTAGGTGCCAAGTGACCTGACAGTCTCCCAGGGAGTGTGGAGTCTAGCCCAGTGCTGGCTGCAGACGCTCAGGAAGGAAAAGAGCTCTGGGAAATGTGGGTACATGAGAGGTGGAGGAAGACTGGAGTTCATCATCAATAACCAATGGGTGGAAGTTGAACTTCAAATGGCATCCCGCTTGATTGAGGTTGGATTTCATTTTACCTAATGTGTTCAATAAGACACTTAGGAAAGTATAGTCTTGTATTTTTAAGAGAGGTGGTTAGATATCTGTGTATGATGACACAGGAAGGTTACACCTAGTGGTCGTTCCGGGGAAAGAACAATTTATGCCTTATTGCCTCACCTTTTCAGGGGGCTTTTATTGCAAATGTAATGCTTCCTCTCATTTGCATTCAGTGTATTTTCTTTTGGTGCAAAAACTACGTCTGGATGTATTTCATGCTTCCATCCCTTTCCACAAATTCAGAGCTCCCCTAACCCTGTCTCAGGAGGACCTCCTTACTGCTAATCCTGTGCCTATGGTGACAGCCAGTAACATTCCCACACGTTCCTCACATCATGTGGAAAAGTATTTATATTACAGAGCTTGAAATTGCTACCTGAGAGCTGTATACATCAGAAAGGATTTTCTTTCCATGTGTGTCAGGAGTCCTGTGCTTGTTTCTTCATGTGACAGCTGGGGAAGAATTGACTGTGGTGGCCACCCTGGATACTTTCTCCTCTTCTCCCCTTGAATGGATAATTGCCTAGAATTGTGCCATACAGGGATCTGTGATAGCCTAGCAGTGGTCCCTGGAGTGAAACGGCAAAGGAGGGCCTTTGGGGGCCCTTTTGCCGATTTCCTCAGCCTAGAGAATTGAAGAGTCTTGCTCAAGGTCACACAGCTAGGCTTCTGACTCCCAGCCCAGTGCTTTCCCTGAGGCTTCGCAAGGGTGCACAGTGAGAGATGGTTGAAAGAGCCCCAGCTTTGAGTCAGATGGGCCTGGGCTTGAAGTCTAACTTTGTCATATACCAGCTGTGTGACCTTGGACAAGTTGTTTAACCTCTCTGATCTGTAAAGAGAAACTGTAATGCTTTCCTGCAAGGTTGTTGTGAAGATTGATGTATAGAAAGTGCCGGACAGGCTGGGCGTGGTGGCTCATGCCTGTAATCCCGGCACTTTGGGAGGCCAAGGTGGGCGGATGACTTGACACCAGGAGTTTGGGACCAGCTTGTCCAACATGGTGAAACCCAGTCTCTGCTAAAAATACAAAAATTAACCAGGTGGTGGCACTTGCCTGTAGTCCCAGCTATTTGGGAGTCTGAGGCACGAGAACCGCTTGAACCTGGGAAGTGGAAGTTGTAGTGAGTGGAGATGATGTCACTGCACTCCAGCCTGGGCAACAGGGCGACACTGTCTCAAAAGGTCTCAAAAAGAAAGAAAAAAGTGCCAAAGAATAGGTGTCAATAAAAGCCATTTCTATGCTGCCTTTACTCAATGATATCTAGCCAGGATATCATAAAACACTGGCTTTAACAGGGTACAACTTTCAATGGTGTTTATTTTTTAATAGGGATCCTTGAAAACAAAAAGCCATTGAGATGTAAAAGGATGAATTTTAGTAATGGGGTGGATACCTGGGTATAATCCAGTTACAGCTCCACCTGAAGGTGCTGGGAGGAACTCCTGTGGCAGAACACAAAAGAGACACGTTGGTAGTGTTGCAGGCGAGGAGTCAGCCTCAGGCGTGGAGGGTGGCCATATGTAATGGGAAACACGGAGTGCATAGCAACCAGAAACCCAAAGTTGAGATGCATGCTTGGTCTCAATAAATGACATCAGGGTGGTCTATGAGGAGGTGCTGGGGCCTCAGAACCTGATCTCATATTCAGGACCTGGAGAAGCTGGAGCAGAGGACAGATGGACAAATTCCATCATGCAGTCAACTGCTTCCGCGCTGCCCTTTTAAGTCTAGCAAGAATACCTTTTATATGTTGAAATGTCAGTTGCCATTTCTTATTTTCATAAGAGGGTTTTTTTTTTTTTTAAATAAAGAATTTTTTACCAGGCGCAGTGGCTCTTGCCTGTAATCCCAGTACTTTGGGAGGCCGAGGCAGGCGGATCACTTGAGGTCAGGAGTTCCAGACCAACCTGGCCAACTTGGTGAAATCTCATCTCTACTAAAAATAGAAAAATTAGCCAGGTATGGTGGCGTCCACCTGTAATCCTAGCTATTTAGGAGGCTGAGGCACGAGACTCACTTGAACGCAGGAGGTGGAGGTTGCAGTGAGCCGAGATCGTGCCACTGCACTCCAGACTGGGTGACAGAGGGAGACTCTGTCTCAAAAAAAAAAAAAAAAAAAGAATTTTTAGGGGAAAAAAGCTAATAAACTCAAAGCCCATTGACAATATTCTAAATTCTCTTCCAATTATTCTTAATATGCCTACAGATGTTTCATATAATTGTAATCCATGTGTGAATTCCATCTTATGTTCTGTTTTAAATATAGGTATTTCCATGAAATACCATTGTATACATCCTTTACGTTTTTAATAACTTTAGGATGTTTAATACAGATCACGTTATAGTTCTCCATTGGAAGTATTTGGGATGCTAAGAATTTATCATGATGACCAATTACATTATTATGAAAATATCTTTGGATTTTTTTTCTTTTTTTTTTTTTTTTTTTGAGACGGAGTCTTGCTCTGTCGCCCAGGCTGGAGTGCAGTGGCGCAATCTCGGCTCACCGCAAGCTCCGCCTCCCAGGTTCATGCCATTCTCCTGCCTCAGCCTCTCCGAGCAGCTGGGACTACAGGCGCCCGCCACCACGCCCGGCTAATTTTTTGTATTTTTAGTAGAGACGGGGTTTCACCGTGGTCTCGATCTCCTGACCTCGTGATCCGCCCGCCTCGGCCTCCCAAAGTGCTGGGATTACAAGCGTGAGCCACCGCGCCCGGCTGGATTTTTTTTTCTTTCGGGTTGTTTCCTTGACATAAATTCTCCCAAATAGAATTATGAGATCAAATACGTGGACAGTTCGGTGGCTCCTGTTACAATTAACAAATTTCTTTTTGGAAAAAAAAAAAAAGACTGAGATGTTTCTCCTTACTGCACTGTCAACTCAAAGTCAGAGTAGGTCTTATACTCCCTATTCCAGAGAGATTCATCAGATATGCATGGGCCTCTGCCCCGGACCCTGAATACACACACTATCTGTGTGCATCAAGGTTATAGCAAGGCCTGCCTTGAGGCAGAGGCAAGCATCCGTGCTGGGCAAGCTGACTCATGCTGGCCTCAGCCCAAGGCTGACCTCAGCCCCAGAGAGGAAATGCTCCTTCTCTTTCTGCTTGGAAAACGTGTGCCCTGTATAGTAGTAGAGGGGAGCGGATGTAGAATTGGACTGGAAAAGGAATTTTCTTTGTGTAGTGTTAGCAATTACTGAATATACTGTTAGTTTTTTTATGATAAAAGACTCTATTTGTTCAGACGTACATATAATCAGATTTGGAGATAACCAATTGTGCTCTATTTTGTCATTCCAAAGGAAATCAAATGAGTCAGTCACAATTTTTGTGCAGCACTAACCTCATCTCGCTAGTTTATAAGTTCCATGAGGGCAGGGACCTGCCCTGGTTGTGCTACCATTCTGTCCCCAGCACCTGGTACAGTGCCTGGTGTATGTGCGATACATATTTGTTAAATTAATAAATGAATGCATTCCTGGAAACAGGAAACTTCAATAAATGAAACAACCTGGTTCTTTCTCTCCAGGGGACTTTCAATCCAAGCTATACATACAGCTGTTTAAAACATAGTTAACAGTGACAACCCAACTTTTAACAGACTATAAAGTGAACATCAGCCACCTGAATACAATTAAGCCCATGAATGCTCTTTTGAAATTAAACTTAATCAATATTTTCTGGGAAATTACAGGATTGTTTTTTGAATTCAGCTGGTGCACTTGTCCCAGCTGAAGGAATGGAGACCTGATGAGTCAGTGATGAATCCAGGGCTCTATCTCCAAATGGTCATCCATGAATTAATCATTAGACAGCAGGCGGTGCTCCACCCATGTTAACTTTCCGTTTTCAAGATTATGTTTCACATAACAATGAAAATAATTTTTCTTCTAAAAATTCTCTTAAAATAGGAAACTGTTGTATGAATAGGATATATTTCTATTTCTAACGGGTTGTTGTTAGTGTGTAGAAAAGCTGTTAACTTTTGATATGTATCATATATCTAGCCATTTTTTCAAATTTTTTCATTTTTTTTTGGTTGACTCTCTTGGGTTTTCTAATTATACTCTCATATCTTTTTTTAACACACTGCTGGATTTAATTTGCTAATGTTTTATTTAAAATTGTTTACTTCTGTCTTTTTAAAATTTAATTTATTTTAATTATAGAAAGTAGAGATGGAGTTTTGCTATGTTGCCCAGGCTGGTGAACTCCTGGGCTCAAGCAATCCTCTCACTTCAGCCTCCCAAAGTGCTGGGATTAAAGGCATGATCCACGGCACCCGGCCTACTTTGATCTTTATAAGTAAGATTGTTTTATAATTTTTGTGTTATATATTTTGTAGTAGGTTTTGGTATTAAGGACATGGCAAAATCATACAGTGAACTAAAGAGCATTCTGTCTTTTTCCATGGTCTGGAATGGTTTGAGAAGCATAGGAATGATCATATAGTGCTTATCAAGAATTGTAGTGTTTTATAACATTAGGAAATATATCAACACAATCTAGAATATTACCAAGTGATAATGTGATTATGGCAATAGATGAAAAATAAAACCAAATAAGTAGATTTTCAAATAAAAATTCCAAATATAAGAACAGAAGAAAACTACTGAAACCTATTAAAGACTATGAATTACAGTCAGCAACATCATATGATGGAATGAAAAATTAAAATCAAGGATTAAAATCTCCCATTAAAATCAAGGACAAAGCCGGAATATCCAAATTCACCACTATTATTCAATATTTTCTGAAGGCTTTAATGTAATAAGACTTCCTTTCCATAAATTTAACAACTGGTGTAATTATTGGAAAAAAGGATAAACTTTTTGCATTATACCTGGAAAATGTAAAAGACTTCACTAAAAGCAATGAGAACAATTAGAGATTTTAGCCCAATTGCTGAATACAAGATAAATAAGCCCAAATTGTTAGTTTTCTTTTATATTAGCAATTGTCTAAATAGGTATGGTGGGAAATAACCCATTCACAATAGTGACAAAATTATAAAATAACTTAGAACAAATTTAATGATAAAGGTACAAGAATGTATTAAAAGAAACATTAATATTTTATTGAAGAACCTAAATAAATAGAACATTACACCATATTCACGGAAAGAGAGATTTAATACATACATATCAATTCTTAACAAATTAACAAACACATTTAATGAAATCCAAGTCAAGACATGCAGATATATTTTCTTTGGACCTGGGCAAATGATTTAAGTGTTTGTGTGGAATAAAAATATGCAAAGGTTTATCGGATAAATTTAGAAGAGTAGTGAGGGAGCCCCTGCCTTACTGGAGAGAGAATACTTAGTATAAAGCTACTAAAATCAGAACAATATAATTGCAACTCAACTGCAATAGAATCCAGAGACAGACTGATTATATTTGAGAACTTGTATCATTGATGTAGTTTGGATATTCATTCCCATATTTGATCCCAATATTGGAGATGAGGCCTACTGGGAGATGTTTTGGGTCACAGGGGCGGATCCCTCACGAATGGTTTGGTGCTGTCTTCGCAGTAATGAGTGAGTTCTTGCTCTGTTAGTTCCTGTAAGAAATGATTGTCAGAAAGAAGCTGGCACCTACCCCCTTCTCTCTTGCTTTCTGTCTTGCCATGTGATATCTGCACATATTGGCTCCCCTTCACTTGCCACCATGAGCGAAAGGTTCCTGAAGCCCTTGCCAGAAGTAGATGCTGGCGCCATGCTTCTTGTACAGCCTGCAGAACTGTGAGCCAAATAAATCTCTTTTCTTTATAGATTACCAAGCCTCAGGTATTCCTTTATAGCAACACAAATGGACTAAGACAATCGTGAAGTTTGTGTTTCAATGAAGTGGAAAAGGATGTTTATTAAATGCTGTCGACATAATTAGCTGTTTGTATGAATATTTAGAAGATTAAGGTCCAGAGTGAGATTGCTTGGGCTCCCATCTCAGTTTTTATCTTAGTAGCTTGAGAGTAGATGTATAATCTCAGTTTGGTGGAGACTTAGTCCACAGCAAGTGGACTAACAAACAGGCTTTCCTCAGCATTGCTGGTGAGAGTGTGACCTGCCACAATCCTTGGGAAAGTTAAATCAGTGGGTAAATCAATAAAATTAAACTTGTACCTTCCTTTTGACCCAGCAGTTCCACTTTTGAAAATCCAGAAATAAAAAATACCAACAATTAAAGGGTAGATGCATACAGAAATTTGTTGCAATATTTTTTGTTGTTGTTGCACCGTTTTTTTTTTTTTTTGTAGACCACATACTCAGGAAAAAAACCCACAAAATAATCTGAAGGGTTTTTTGTTTTGTTTTTTTTTTTTTGAGACATAATTTCATTCTTGTTGCCCAGGCTGGAGTGCAATGGCATGATCTCAGCTCACTGCAACTTCTGCCTCCCGGGTTCAAGTGATTCTCCTGCCTCAGCCTCCTGAGTAGCTGGGATTACAGGCACCCGCCACCACACCCAGCTAATTTTTGTATTGAAAGGTTCTTAAATAAGGAAATGGATGAACAAGTTATGGAATATTATACAACTCTACTAAAGAATAAATTACACGTGTATATGTTGACCTCAAGTGACAAAAACCGGTTCCAGAATAATGACATAACGGTTAACATTTATTGAGCAATTACACCATGCTAAGCCATTTAGATGTGATGTCCTTGTACAACACTGTTGCAAGGGTTCTCTGTCAACCTTCTCTGCATCCTCCTCCTGGGTGTATCCTGGGCTTTGGCTTTTTCTGCTTTGTTTTATCTGTCTTGAGAAATGTACTGTCCATTGGTTGCTTTCTCTTCTGTTCTCTTTGACGTTTTAAATTTATCCACCCCTACCACTTTAAAAAATATCAGAAATATCTACACAGTGATGGTGTCTGGAACAGCAGGGGGCAAATGTGTATGTTTGGTTCACTCTCTTGAGCCAGAAGGCTTTAATTTCATGTTGTTAAATAAGAAACAGGGAAAAAAACAGCCCTACATATGCATGCATTGATTTATATAGATTTGTATGAGGGAAGAGGAAGATATCAGAGGTAAACATGAGAGTTAACATTTGATTTGACACGTAGGAAACCTATTGTCCTAGAGTAGAAAGCCCTGATGATTTTGTAAATGACATTGTTTCACTTACAATTGTAGATAAAACCTGAATCAACAGGCACTCTGTCTTTTGTCATCATACTACTTTGTCAGTTTTGAATTATATACTCACAAAGAAGGCAGGGTCCCATAACTGCTAAAAACAAGTTATCTTAATTAAGGCATTCAAGCCAGATGAAGTCTTTTAACATCCCAGTAGCTCAGACTAAATCAGATTGTTTTAGGACTTGTCGCTGCCATAACAAAGTACCATAGACTGGGTGGCTTAAACAACTGGTATTTATTTTCTCACAGTTCTAGGGCGGAGAAGTCCCAGGTCAAGGTCTGGTAGGGTTGGTTTCCAAGGACGGTTCTCTCCCTGGCTTGCAGACAGCTACCTTTTCACATGGCAGAGAGAAGGAGCTCTGGGGTCTTTTCCTCATCTTATAAGGGCACCAGCTCTACTGCATCAGAGCCCTACTCATATGACCTCATTTAACCTTTATCACTTCTTCTCAAGCTCTGTTTTCAAATACAGCCACATGGGGATTAGAGCTTCATCACAGGAATTTTGTGGGGGACATCATTCAGTCCATAGCAACTATTCCTCAGATTTTTATTTTAAATTTAAAGAAGATCTGTCGAAAAAAGCCTGTAAGAAAAGGAAAAAGAAGTTACATTTACGTACACCTTGGTGAAATATACTGAGAGCATAAGGAGATTTTAAAACTCCCTTAGTCCTCTCAACATGTATATGTTTGTAAAATTATTTTTGTTGCTTTTCTGCTAGCCAGTGGAATAAGCTCATTAAAAGTCAGTGGAGCAGCATGTCCCATTATCAGCATACTAAACCACAGGATTAACGAATATTCTAGCAAAAGCAATCACATTTATTAATGTCCCCATGGAGCTGTGGTCTGAAACAAAAAATTTAACCATAATAATTTGGTATCCATTAATCAAATAAATTAATTCTTCCATCTACTGTTCCTAGTCTATTTCAAATTTCCTGATAATCAAAGGGGGGAAAAGGGAAAAGAAATAATTTTATTTTTAAAAAGAATAACATTGGGAAAAGAATAAACCCAAAGGAGTGTAAACAATTAATTTGCATTAGTTGGCAACTCATGATTCTGGCAAAATCACATGCAAAGAGCTAATGAACCCGTTGACTCCATTGGTAACCACATTCTGTAGTTGGAGGAGGTAGTAGGAATTTAGAATCAAAATGATTGCCTGGAATGGCCGACAGGGGTACATGAAGACAGATGGTAAATAAAGGGGAAGGTTTTTTCCATTCATTCACCCAGTATAATTATCTCCTTTTTACCAGTGCTAGGTGCTTTTCAAAAATGATCTCATTTAATCCTCTCGCTAACCCTTACAGATGAAGAAATCGGATGAGAGGGAGTGGAGAGGAGGGAGGGCTGGGTTGAGGGGAAGGGAGAAAAAGAGAGAGGGAGACACACACACACACACACACACACACACACACACACACACACACAGACACACACACAGTGGGGGGAGAGAGAAAGAGAGAGGAAGAGAGAGACTGACCTGACCAAAGGAACACAGCTTGCAAGTCAGGGAGCAGAGTTAGAAATGCAGAGCAATCTGACTTCAAAGCCTGTATTCTCTATTCCCTGTCACACTGTAGGTGGACTGTTGTTTATACTCGCAATTATTTGCTTCATCTCTGTATCCCTTCTCAGAGAGTGAGAGGGCAGAGGCTGTGTCTGTCTTGTTGATTCTTGTGTCCATCACTGCACTCTGCAGACTCCTCTCAGTGGTCTCTGTTGGGAGCAGGACACTTCCTGTTACATTTACTTCCCATTTGGTGCAACCTGCTAAGGATTTATTCATTTCACCTCAGCCAGGCCGTTGGTGCCTGTTCTCAGATTGCCTGATCTCCTGCCTTCACCCCTTCCCTTTAAACCATCTTCCATGCAGCAGCCAGTGGTCTTCTAAAATGTAAATCAGATAATTTTGACCTTTGAATAAACCGCAAAACCTTACCATGGCCTCCATGCCCTATTCCAACCCCTGCCCCCACATCTGTCCCGAAGACTCTGACCTCCCCATCACTACTCCCTGGCTCCAGCCACAAAGGCTCCCTCACGCTTCTCTCTCTGAGCTCTGTTCCACCTGAGAGCCTTCCCACCAGCTGCTTCCTTTGCCCTCTTCATTTTCTTTAATTATTCAAAAGAAATACATGCACAAGGAAGCACATATAAGAGTATTTATTGTAGCATTGCTTGTAATAAAACAGTTGAAAACAACCTTATGTCTTGCATCAGTAGGAGGGGCCTATACCCTTTGGGGTGTATTCTCTGTACTTGAGAATATTATGCAGCAGTTAAAAAGACCAAGATAGGCCAGGCACTGTGGCTCACGTCTGTAATCCCAGCACTTTGGGAAGCTGAGGCAGGAGGATCACTTGAGGCCAGAAGTGTGAGACCAGCCTGGGCAATGTAGCAAGACGCATCCCTACAAAATAACTTAAAAATTAGCTGAGTGTGGTGGCATGTGCCTGTAGTCCTAGCTACTGTGGATGCTGAGATGCGGATTGCTTGAGCTCAGGACTTTCAGGCTGCAGTGAGCTGTGATTACACTACTGCACTCCAGCCTGGGTGACAGAGCGAGATTCCATCTCTAAAACAAGCAAAAAAGACCAAGATATGCACGGATGGAGTATAAATTGGCACAGCTCCTGTGGAAGGCAGTTTGGCAAAATCTATCAAAATTAGCTATTCAAATACCCTTTGACTGTGCAGTTTCCCTTTGGGGACCTTATGCTGCAGACATATTTACACACATGGAAAGTAACATACGTACAAGGTTCTTTATTATAGCACTGATTGTAATAGTAAACATTGAAAATAAACCAATACTACATTGACAGGGCTCTGGTTAAATTATAGTATAGCCATCCAGGGGAATACCATGCCTCTGTAAAAAGGACAAAGATGCTCTAATAGATGTTCTGAAAGATGTGGAAAGGCACTTCAAGCTTCAGAACAGTGCCATAAAATATCCATGAATTGTGTGCCAAATGGGGAAAAATAACCTATATTCATATTTGATGGAAATGCATGAAGAGTAATTATTTGTCATAAGAAACAAACAACGGTGGTTACCTAGGAAACTAGTATGAGAACTGTGTAGACAAGGGACAGGAATAGGGAGGGAAACTTTTCTTTTTTTTTTTTTTGAGACGGAGTCTGTCTCTGTCGCCCAGGCTGGAGTGCAGTGGCGCAATCTCGGCTCACTGCAAGCTCCGCCTCCCGGGTTCACGCCATTCTCCTGCCTCAGCCTCTCCGAGTAGCTGGGACTACAGGCGCCCGCCACCACGCCCGGCTAATTTTTTGTATTTTTAGTAGAGACGGGGTTTCACCGTGGTCTCGATCTCCTGACCTCGTGATCCGCCCGCCTCGGCCTCCCAAAGTGCTGGGATTACAAGCGTGAGCCACCGCACCCGGCCAAGGGAGGGAAACTTTTCATTGCACATCTTTTTATTCTTTTTTGGGTTTTAACCACATAAATGTGTTACCCGTTCCCCCCATATGCCTATAACGAGGAAGAGGTGGGTCTGCATATACTGACATGAAAAGGTCTGCAAAAGATATTGCTCAGAAAAACAAGCAAGTAGCAGAACAGTGTGCACATGCTTGTCCATGTCTAGAAAAACAAGGGGGATGGCCTCAGGAGAAGGGCTTGAGAGGGGGGCCTGAAATGGTCGGGGGTGGGATGGCCAAGAGGGACTTTCCCTTTAGCGGCATGGTTCATTTTTTTTTTCCCAAGAAGAATGTAGTATGCCCTACTTGTTAATTACTTATAAATAAAGGAATAAAAAAGCTTTCTGGGATTGGTATTGTCTGGCGATGACCAGATCAAGGGTCAGGTTCTGGGAGTTGGTGACCGAAATGGAATGAAAGTGAGGTTGGAGTTAAGGAGGTACAAGAAATGTTGAGCCAGGCTGTTACCTAGATGTACACAGATGTTCAAAAGCTGGGATGTGGGGTGCTGGGAGCTGGGGTAAGACACTGAGGGGTAGCTCTGAAGGCTACAAGGAATGGGGGAGGAGCCTCTAGAATTCTTTTTTTTTTTTTTGAGACGGAGTCTGTCTCTGTCGCCCAGGCTGGAGTGCAGTGGCGCAATCTCGGCTCACTGCAAGCTCCGCCTCCCGGGTTCATGCCATTCTCCTGCCTCAGCCTCTCCGAGTAGCTGGGACTACAGGCGCCCGCCACCACGCCCGGCTAATTTTTTTTTGTATTTTTAGTAGAGACGGGGTTTCACCGTGGTCTCGATCTCTTGACCTCGTGATCCGCCCGCCTCGGCCTCCCAAAGTGCTGGGATTACAAGCGTGAGCCACCGCGCCCGGCCGAGCCTCTAGAATTCTTTATCAACGGAGGCAGCTCCATGACTTCTAGAAGGGATGGCTGGGGGTTCTAGAGCTGATCTGCATGGCAGGAGAGAGGACTTTTATCTGATAGTGCAAGAGAAATAGTTCAGACCTGGACTGTCCAATGTAGTGGCCACTGGCCACATGTGGCTGTTGAGCATCTGAAATGTGGCTAGTGCAACTGAGGAACTTAATTTTTAATTAAATTTAATGTAAATAGCTACATGTTTAGTTATGTTTCTCATAGTCTCAGATCTAGACTGAAGTGCCTGAGGAACTTGGGACTGGTAATATGGGGTATGGAAGAATAAGTGGTCTCCACTAGAAATGCCAAAAGGTTGTAGAGTGACTTAGGAGAGTGCCAGGATCCTATTCACGAGGAAAAGTGCTCCCGGGACAGATTGAATGTATGAGGGCAGAAGATATTTATGTGGAGACAAGGATCTGACACTTCCATCATTGCAGAAAGTTCAGTTAGACGGTGCAGGTCTAGCCACATGCTGCTGCTGAGCCCTTGAAATGTGGCCAGTCTGAACTGAGATGCGCTGTGAGTGTAAATAAATACACACTGGATTACAAAGACTTGGTATAAAAAGAGTGTAAAGTATCTCAATAATTTTTAATACCGATTACAAGTTGAAATGTTTTAGATATAGTGTATACATTTTATTTATATTACAACTGTTTCTACTTTTTAAAATATAGCTACTAGAAAACTTAAAATTACATATGTGGCTCATGTTATATTCCTTTTGGACAGAGCTGATCTAAAAAAGTGCAGGGAAAAGGTTGAGAGGGGCACCAGGTCAAAGCAGGGCTGAGGATTATGAGGATAAAAGGCATTTTGGAAATGATGGCCTCACATTGGTACATTTTGGTCCCAGGTGGTATTTGGCCTTATCTCAGCTTGATGGGGAGAACTGTCATGGGCTCTGCCAAGGGACTGGGGTTCCAGCCCAGAAAGCGGTAGTACGGGCCTGGTCAGATAGAGGGGTGGAGGAGTGATGCAGAGGGCCTTGTTATGAGGATAGTTCAGGACTTTCCCAGGTTCTCTTTTCCCTCATTAAAATGTACTTCTCCCTCTGGTCTTAACTTGGCTAATAACACCTTAAAGTTTTACCCCTTTTTATAGAAAAGTTTGGCCTGATTAAGACAAACCCTTCTCTTAAACACATGAAAAGGTGCTCAACTCACTTATAATAAGAGAAACACAAAGCAAAATATAAGGACATACCATTCTTTACCTAGCAGATTGGCCAAGATAAAAAAAAAAAATCAGGTTCAAACGATGTGGGGCAAGGTATGGGAAGACAAGGGGTTGGGAATTTGATTGGCACAACCTTTATGGAAGACAAATTGGCAGTGTCTGTGACAACTTTAATTGTGTATATCCTCTGACTAAATCCCAGTATTTATCCTACAGAAATACACATTGCAAAATGATATATGTAAAAGGGTGTCCATTGCAGTACTGTTTACAAAAGTAAGAGACTGGAGTCAACTTAAATGTTAATTTATAGAGACTGATTAAATAAATTATGGGTATCATTTCAATCAAATTATAAAATAATGTAATTTTAATAGCAGACAACTGCTAAAAATAATAAGACAGGTCTCTAGGTCAGATGTAGAAGGATCTCTAAATTATTGGTAAGTTTAGAAAAAGAAAAAGAAAGTAACAACCATGTATGTAGCATACTGCCATTTCTGTGGGGGCAAAAAACCCAATATATTTGTGGACTTATATATTTACAAATGTATCGATTATTTTTTTGAAGGATATATAAGAAATCAGCAAAGTGGTAACTTCCAAGGAGGGCAAATGCATTGTAGGGAGAAGGCCGACTCTATCTCTCACTGTGTACTATTTTGTATCTTTTTAATTTTATGATATAAATATATTACGCACCAAATAAAATGAAATAAGACATTTTAAAACTTCTCTTTATGTATGAATTTCCTCTTATCACAACTCCATAAAGTGTCTGGGCGCGGTGGCTCCCGCTTGTAATCCCAGCACTTTGGGAGGCCGAGGCGGGCGGATCACGAGGTCAGGAGATCGAGACCACGACAAAAAATTACCGGCGGTGGCGGGCTTGTATCCCCACTACTCGGAATGCCGAGGGAGGAAAAGGCTGAACGAGACCGACTTCGTGTCTTTGCCCACACTTCACGATACAGCTCTTCCTGCTGCTGCAACTGTTTTTGCTTTCTAGAGACTCGGAATTACTCTCTTTCCACTTAGTAACTGAAAAAAAATTGCATTCATGTATGTGATTGTCAAGTACAGTATCTGGATTTACCAGTTTTTAGTTTTCAAGAACTATTTTTTTCTCTCTACTTTGTCTTTTTCTTCATACTTAAATGTCTATCATTAAGTTCATGAAAGTTTTTTTCTAGAATATTTACATTTAAAAAGCACATTTCAGCTGGGCATGGTGGCTCACGCCTGTAATTTCCAGCACTTTGGGAGGCCTAGACGGGTGGATCACCTGAGGTCTGGAGTTCAAGACCAGCCTGGCCAACATGGTGAAACCCCATCTCTACTAAAAACACAAAAAAGTAGCCGTGTGTGGTGGTGGGTGCCTGTAATCCCAGCTACTAGGGAGGCTGAGGCAGGCAGGAGAATCACTTGAACCCAGGGCAGGGGGAGCCGGGGGGAGGCGGAGGTTGCAGTGAGCTGACATCGCGCCATTGCACTCCAGCCTGAGCAATAAGAGCAAAACTCTGTCTCAAAAGAAAAAAAAAAAAGCACATTTCTCTTATTCTTTTACATTCTCTTGTAATATACATTTCAGTTACACGAAATTGAAAGACAACCAAATGCAGTGTGCCCTCTAGTGGTTAAAGAAAATGATTTACAATCCACCTCTCCTGAGCCAAATACACAGATCAAATGTAATTTTTCAAAGCCTACATTCAGTTATGTGGATAACTTAATTGGTTATTTCAATGTGGCTTTTGTCCTCATATGAAAACATGGCATATCAAAAAAATTGTTCATCTTATAAAATAATCATTTTTCTCTATTTGCAAAAACAAAAAAAGTATTGACCTATTTGCCTGTTTGTGGAATAAACAATATATTAAAATAGACCAAAGAATGGGGAGTGAAAAGTAAATTTCCTCCCACCCCTGACCCTCAGAAGCTAAAGATGGGTTCCCTAGTGGCAAGCACAGTTGCCAGTTTTTAAATAAATATATTGTGTATATGCATAAACAAATACATGTTATATTAGTTATCTACTGCTACATAGTAGATTACCCAGAACTTAGTGGCTCAAAACAACAAACATTTATTATCTCACATTTTCTGTGGGTGAGGAAAGCAGCAGCTTAGCTAGGCCCCCAGCCCTGGGGCTTTCCCAAGGATGTAGTCAAGCTGTCAGCTTGTGCTGCAGGCACCCACCACCACGCCCGGCTACTTTTTTGTGTTTTTAGTAGAGATGGGGTTTCACCATGTTGGCCAGGCTGGTCTCATGTCTCATGTATCAGCTCGGGAGGATCTGCTGTCAGGCTCTCTCAAGGGGTTCTTGGCAGGATTTAGTTCCTCACACATTGTTGGGCCGAGGGCCTTATTTCTTCACTGGCTTTTAGCCTGAGGCTTCCCTCAGTTTCTTGTTACACGGTCCTCTCCATAGGACACCTCACAGCATGACAGTTGGCTTCATGGAGTGAATAAGAGAGAAGAGCCGGAAAAGGCAAGCAAGACTAGAAGCCAAAGTTTCTTGGTAACCTAATTTCGGAAGTGATATCCTATCACATTTGCTATGTTCTGTTTGTTAGAAGCAAATTCCTGGGTTGAACCATATTTAAGGGGAGAGGATTAAATAAGGGCATGGGCACCAGGAGTAGGAGATCACTGGGGGCCATCTTAGAAGCTGCCTGCCACACAGTTGTATATGATATATCTATAGATGCCTTAAAAAAAAACTTAAGAGGCCGGGCGCGGTGGCTCACGCTTGTAATCCCAGCACTTTGGGAGGCCGAGGCGGGCGGATCACGAGGTCAGGAGATCGAGACCACGGTGAAACCCCGTCTCTACTAAAAATACAAAAAAAAAAAAAATTAGCCGGGCGTGGTGGCGGGCGCCTGTAGTCCCAGCTACTCGGAGAGGCTGAGGCAGGAGAATGGCGTGAACCCGGGAGGCGGAGGTTGCAGTGAGCCGAGATCGCGCCACTGCACTCCAGCCTGGGAGACAAGACAAGACGCCGGCACAAGAAACCTTCCAAAAAAAAAAAAAAAAAAACTTAAGGTTCTGTACCTTGCTTTTGTCATGTGATAGTGTATCTTGGAGCAATTTCTAAGTCAGTACAGAAAGATCTCCCTCATTCTTCTAACAGTGACATAGCATTTCAGCCCCCACCTCTACAGAGAGCATTCTTCGGGCATGCCATACCAATCCTTCTTAAAAGTCCCATATTGAGAAAATTTTTGCAATCTACTCATCTGACAAAGGGCTAATATCCAGAATCTACAATGAACTCAAACAAATTTACAAGAAAAAAACAAAGAACCCCATCAAAAAGTGGGCAAAGGATATGAACAGACACTTCTCAAAAGAAGACATTTATGCAGCCAAAAGACACATGAAAAAATGCTCGTCATCACTGGCCATCAGAGAAATGCAAATCAAAACCACAATGAGATACCATCTCACACCAGTTAGAATGGTGATCATTACAAAGTCAGGAAACAACAGGTGCTGGAGAGGATGTGGAGAAATAGGAACACTTTTACACTGTTGGTGGGACTGTCAACTACTTCAAGCATTGTGGAAGTCAGTGTGGCGATTCCTCAGGGATCTAGAACTAGAAATACCATTTGACCCAGCCATCCCATTACTGGGTATATGCCCAAAGGATTATAAAACATGCTGCTATAAAGACACATGCATAGGTATGTTTATTGCCGCACTATTCACAATAGCAAAGACTTGGAACCAAGCCAAATGTCCAACAATGATAGACTGGATTAAGAAAGTGTGGCACATATACATCATGGAATACTATGCAGCCATGAAAAATGATGAGTTCATGTCCTTTGTAGAGACATGGATGAAGCTGGAAACCATCATTCTCAGCAAACTGTCGCAAGGACAAAAAACCAAACACCACGTGTTCTCACTCATAGGTGGGAATTGAACAATGAGAACACATGGACATAGGAAGGGGAACATCACACACTGGGGCCTGTTGTGGGGTTGGGGGAGGGGAGAGGGATTAGCATTAGGAGATATACCTAATGTTAAATGAAGAGTTAATAGGTGCAGCACACCAACATGGCACATGTATACATATGTAACAAACCTGCACGTTGTGCACATGTACCCTAAAAACTTAAAGTATACTAAAAAAAAAAATAAAATAAAAAGAAAGAAAAAAGTGATTGCCATTTTGCCATTACTTTCAATGGGAAAATCGCAATCACTTCTGCACCAGTGTAATATCACTTTATCACGACAGTTTTGACATAAGATGAGAATAATTCTGATTTTATTTTTACAAAAAGACAAGTAGAGCCTTGTGGATGCTTGATGACAATAATCTTTGAATATTAGTAATGTCAATATTAGTTGACATTAATAACGTGTTCAATGCCACATTTTTTAGTACATTTTCATTGGTTTCTAAGAAGAAATAGGTTATAGATTTAATGATCTTTGTACATGAAAGGGAAAAATTTTACTGCTTGTTAGAATTATAATTTTAATTTTAAAAAAGTCCCATATTGGGCCGGGCGCGGTGGCTCACGCTTGTAATCCCAGCACTTTGGGAGGCCGAGGCGGGCGGATCACGAGGTCAGGAGATCGAGACCATGGTGAAACCCCGTCTCTACTAAAAATACAAAAAAAAAATTAGCCGGGCATGGTGGCGGGTGCCTGTAGTCCCAGCTACTTGGAGAGGCTGAGGCAGGAGAATGGCGTGAACCCGGGAGGCGGAGCTTGCAGTGAGCCGAGATTGCGCCACTGCACTCCAGCCTGGGGGACAGAGCGAGACTCCGTCTCAAAAAAAAAAAAAAAAAAAAAAGTCCCATATTGATGGATATGAAGGGCATTTTTTGTCTTTTGCTGCACACCTTCTTTACCTATGTGAGAATAGAATTGCTGGGTTAAAGGGTATGAGCACTTCACATTTTGATAGCTATGGCCAAATAGACATTCAAGGGAGGTTGTACCAATTTATTTTCCAACTATGAAGTATAAGAATTGTCTGCTTACCCACAGTTTCTTTTCTTTTTTCTTTTTTTTTTTTTAGACCGAGTTTTGCTCTTGTCACCCAAAATGGAGTGCAATGGCACGATCTCGGCTCACCGCAACCTCTGCCTCCTGGGTTCAAGCAATTCTCCTGCCTCAGCCTCCCAAGTAGCTGGGACTATAGGCGTGTGCCACCACGCCCAGCTAATTTTTGTATTTTTAGTAGAGACAGGGTTTCACCATCTTGGCCAGGCTGGTCTCGAACTCCTGACCTCATGATCCACCCGCCTCGGCCTCCCAAAGTGCTGGGGTTACAGGCATGAGCCACCGCGCCCGGCCCACCCACAGCTTCTTTAAGCATTTTTCCACAAGTTTTAATGAAAAAGGAAAAGAGAAATCACCAGAGAAAAACTAAAATTCAAAGTCCAGTAAACTGGACAAATTGGAGTAATTAATTCTTATTAACCAGAAATGGAACAAGGCTCTGATATCTGCATAATTTTGAGCTGGATTTATCAGGGTATTTTCCCAGTTTAATATACAAATGAGAGGAGGGACCCTTTAGTTTAGGCTCAAGTTTGCCTGGTGATCTTTTGTGGCTCCTGTCCCTACAATCTTAGATGTTTCCCCCTCTGAGAGTTGTGTGGCTTTCTTAACAGCATTCAATAGCTGGCATATCAGATTCCAACTTCATCTGGAGGATATGGCACTAATAGATAGTGATATGGTTTGGCTTTGTGCCCCACCCAAATCTCATCTCGAATTGTAATCCCGGAGGGACCTGGTGGGAGGTGACTGGATTATGGGCAAGCTTTTCCCCATGCTATTCTCATGATGGTGTGGGAGTTCTCACAAGAGCTGATGGCTTTAAAAGTGTTTGGAAATACCCCCTTTGCAGCATTAATCTCTAGCCTGGTGCCATGTAAGTTGTGCCTGCTTCCCCTTCTGCCATGATTGCAAGTTTCTTGAGGCCTCCCCAGCCATGTGGAACTATGATTCAATTAAACCTCTTTGCTTTATAAATTACCCAGTTATTTATAGCAGTGTGAAAACGGACTAAAACAGATAGCAAAGCAAGTTTACACTGATTAATTACTTTTGAAACTTTACAACTGTGGCCACTTTTGACTTTTTTTTAAACTGATGTTTCAGTCATTAGAAAAACAGAGAATGTTGGGGGTAAAAAGAAGTCTTATAAGTCACACATAGCTTAAATGCTGCAGCTTTTCCCCAAATTCTGGAATCCTTTCTAAATCAGTCAGCATCTGTCTATGTGTCTTCACACACAAATACTCATTTCATTAAGGCAGATTGTTCTGTTAAACAAGGAAAAAGCTTTAGAGTTTAAAAAATTATTTTGTACATGGGGTTGAAATAAAAATCTGTTGCTTTGTGCCTCTTTCCAAAGCTTTCTTCTCTGCTTAAGTGGTCACAAGGAAAAAGTCTTTGTTCCTTGTCAACAGCTCCCACAGCTTCCTCAGGTCTGCTCTTCTCCAGGAGGATTATTTTTTCTTTTTTTCGAGACAGGGTCTTGCTCTGTTGCCCAGGCTGGAGTGCAGTGCTGTGATCATAGCTCACTGCAGCCTCAGACTCCTGGGCTTAAGTAATCCAGGAGGACGATTTTAATTGGCATCATTCCCTTTTCCCAAAAAATAATTTTAAGATGCACCACGGCTGGGCGCGGTGGCTCACGCGTGTAATCCCAGCACTTTGGGAGGCCGAGGCGGGCGGATCACGAGGTCAGGAGATCGAGACCATCCTGGCTAACACGGTGAAACCCCATCTCTACTGAAAACACAAAAAATTACCCGGGCGTAGTGGTGAGCTCCGGTAGTCCCAGCTACTCGGGAGGCTGAGGCAGGAAAATGGCGTGAACCCAGGAGGCGGAGCTTGCAGTGAGCCGAGATCGCGCCACTGCACTCCAGCCTGGGTGACAGAGCAAGACTGTACAAAACAAAACAAGACAAAACAAGACAAAACAAAACACAAAACAAAACAAAACAAAACACAAAACAGATGCACCACAACACTAATTCCTCTCCTCCGAAGATATTGAAATGGGAAAAGTTCCCTTGTCCCCGTTGCAAGGCGTGTGACAGGGGAGTGGCTCGCTTCTTCAGTGCCCCGCTGCTCAGATCTCTAGGGGAGCATACAGACGGGCAGGGAGGGTGTGGGGCTCTGACCCCATGGCAGTGTCTAGGGGTGGATGTTTACAGCTCCTGAAGCCCCAATGTGCTACCGTGTGCTTTTTTAGTTTTGCCGCCTATAGGCGGCTTGTGTTAACCAGTTCAATTAGCCCCCTCTACCTTGTTGCAAGGACAGAGGGCTTTCTGTATCCTGGGTTCTTGTCTTGGTGTACCAGAATAATCGGATCACACCTGGGCTTGGAGAATGAGTGCAAGGTTTTGTTGAGTGGAGGTAACTCTCAGCAGAAGGGGTAAGTTATAAGGAGGATGGAGTGGGAAGGTTTTCCCCTGGAGTCAGGCTGCTCTGTGGCCTGGGCTCTCCTCCAACTGCCCCAGCCAAACTCCAAGCCGTTCTGCTTCTGCCAGTCAGTGGCATGCCAGTTCCTATGGATGTGTTCCTCTCAAAGTCCAGCCACCTGAGCGTTCCTCCACTGATGTGCTTCTCTCGATGTCCAGCCGCCTATGTGTCTTCCTGCTAGGGTCTTGGGGGTTTTTATAAGCACAGGATGGGGGCATGGTGGGGCCACGGTGGTCTTGGGAAATGGAATATTTGGACAGGAAAACTAAAATGCCTGTCCTCACCTAGGTCCATGGGCACAGGTCCGGGGGTGGAGCCCTCACCAGGGACCTGCCCTTCCCTTCCCAGCACTTCCTTGCCCCCCTTCCATATCAATATTCCTGCTCTAAGATTTAAAAAGATGTCAAGCATGAAGACTCGTTTAATGGCAGTCTTTCTGCTCATCCCCACATGATAGTAGGTGTATTTTTAGGACAATTGATTCAGAGCATGCATAATGACAAGAGCTGCTTTAAGTTCAAGAATGTTTTGACAACATTCATAGGACTATGTATTCACAATAGCCAAAGCTAGAAGCAACTCAAGTGCCCATGGACAGATGAATGGATAAACACTGTGGTATGGACATATAATGGAATATTACTCAGACTTAAAAAGGAAAGAAATTCTGACACATGCTACAACATGGATGAACTTTGAAGATGTTATGCTGAGTGAAATAAGCTAATCACAAAGGGACAGATACTGTATGAATCCATTTATATAAGGTACCTAGACTAGTCAAGTTTATAGAGACAGAAAGTAGAATGGAGGTTGCCAGGGACCAAGGGGAGAGAGGAAAGGGAAGTTGCTGTACAGTTTCGATTTGGGAAGGAGAAAAAGTTCTGGAGATCGATGGTAGCAATGGTTGCACAACAATGTGAATGTACTTAAAGCCACTGAACTGTACACTTAAAACTGCTAAAATGGTAAATTTTTAGTTATGTGTATTTATCACAATGAGAAATTATAATAGCCTATCAATCACAGCAGCATCTCCAAACATTTGAAAAGTAGTTGTATATGTATCTGAAATCTATTATTCATACAATCGACAGTTTTGCCCCTCCTTTGAAATCTTCACTCATTCCACAGCAAGCCTCTGAGGGCCATTTGGACTTTCTTTGGGCACAATTGATTAGACCAAGAATGAGCGGTTAGCCCCAGTTGGACTATTGAGAACCTTGTCCTAAGAATTTGGAATTTGATTTTAGAAACTTGTTGTTAGTCTCTGTGTAGGGGTAAAGGTGAGGTAATATGGTTGGGAGCTATCGGGCAGTCATCTTTTTCCATGTTCACTTTTTATTCAACAAATATTTATTTTTTGTCTACTCTGTGCTAGGCATTGTGCAGGATGCTGGGATTCAGTGGCATCCCTGCCCTCCTGAAACAGAGCAAGCCTGACTATAGGGAGATGATCTCTAAAGTTATTTCTCATATTTTTGTTAGACCTGATATTTTGCATTACTGTTTTCTAGTAAATGAACAACACAGTATGCCATGATTTTTAAAAATTACATTTAACTTCCTATTTTTTAGCACGTTTTTCAGCACCAGGACAAGCATCATTGCTCAAGGAGAGCTTGGTTGACAACAACAGGAAATTAGAAGGAGTCTGAATTGTAACAAATGTGGCAAGAGCACCAAGATCACTCTGTGTGTGTTCACAGAAAATGTACCAAAGGTGGGTGTTTTGTTTACCAGTGGCAGCAGCGCCACCACGTGGCAAGATAGTAAATGATGTTTGTAATTTCTATGCCTGCCTGCATAGAAATTACTCAATTCTTGAAGGAAAAAAAAAAGCAAAAATTGGGCCTGAAAGGGGATCTGTATTATTTCACAATTGGTACTTGAAGGGAGACTTTTAAGTCTGTTTCAAATTAGCATAATTGGAATCTTCTTAAAGTGAGGCAACACTGTGCTAAGGTCTTCATCCTGCCCTCTCAGAAGTTAACCCCAGAGGTGAAATCTTGAGAGCTGGACAGACACTCCCAGTGGTTCTAGAGTATCCTTCATTAGGTCTTTCCTGACTTCTCCCAAACCAATCTTCTCCTGCGTTTCCATAAAACTGTTTCTGGTGCTGATTTCATTCCTTAACAAATATTCATTGACTACCTGCATAGTGGTTACTCTGTTCTAGGTATTGCAGATGCAGCAGTGAACAAATCAAACTAAAATTTCAGCCTGTACTTCTTAGCATCTTGTTGTGATACATCTGGGAGTCTTTTACTCCCTGCAAGCCCTTTGACAACAGGGACCTGTCTTATCCCATCCTCACTGGAACCACGCCTTCTACCCATTGAATTCCCAAGTTAACAATTTCAGAACTCAATTGATTAAAGATGACTATATTTATTAGGACCATTCCCAAGTCAGTTCTCTGGTGGGATGAAAGCTGTATCCTTTCAGCCAGGGACAAAATACAGAAACAGAAAGTTCATTATAGATCCTATGGTAAACTGAATAATGGCCTTCCAAAGATGTCCACACCCTAATCCCCAGAACCTGCAAATATATTGCCTAACATGGCAAAGGGACTTTGCAGCTGTGATTAAGGCTCTTGAGATGGGAGATTATCCTGGACTGTCATAGCAGAGCCAATGTAATCACAAGGGTCCTTATAAGAGGGAGGGAGCAGAGTTGGAGAAGAGATAAGGGTGGAGGCAAGTGTCAGAGAGAAGATGCTGATGGAGGAGAGGACCACAGACCAAGGAATGCAGGTGAATTCTAGAAGCTGGGAAGGGGAAAGAAAAGGATTATTCTTTAGAGACTCCAAAATGAGCACAGGCCTGGTGGTACATTTTATATTTCTGACCCCCAGAGCTATAAGATAATACGTCTGTGTTGCTATAACCCACTAACTTTGTGGTAATTTGCTACAGCAGCAATAGGAAACTATACAGATTTCTACCTGTCCTCCTCCTAATCTGCGTTCCACACTGCTCATTTTCACTGGTGTGCAGAGTGGGACATTTCTACTTTGTTCCCTTGTTTTCCCAAGTCATGGAGATGTCCTGGTTTGTCTTGACACAAGCCTCTAACAATGTTTCTCTAACAGGGCTGTGTGACCGTTGGCATTCTTTGGTGTATCCTCACAGTCCCTGAGTTTTCTTATGAGAGTTTTAAATTCTATTCAGTTCCACAGTTAGCTAAAAAAAATTAATGTATAATTCAATGTACAACCCAAAAAGTTATCCTCATCCTCATAAGGATACTAAAAGCATCTCATTAGAGTCAGGAACGAGACAAGAATGTTTGGTCGAGCGCGGTGGCTCACACCTGTAATCCCAGCACTTTGGGAGGCTGAGGCGGGCGGATCACGAGGTCAGAAGACCGAGACCATCCTGGCTAACATGGTGAAACCCCGTCTCTACTAAAAATACAAAAAAATTAGCCGGGCGTGGTGGCGGGAGCCTGTAGTCCCAGCTACTCAGAAGGCTGAGGCAGGAGAATGGCGTGAACCTGGGAGGTGGAGCTGCCAGTGAGCTGAGATCGCGCCACTGCACTCTAGCCTGGGCAACAGAGAGAGACTCCATCTCAGTAATAAAAAAAAAAGACAAGCATGTTCATTAGCACCACTCTTAACATTATTCTGGGGGTACTGGCTAATGTAATTATACAAGAACAAAGTATAAAAATGGGAAAAGAGGAGGTAAACTGGTAATTATTTGCAAATATGATTGTATACCTGAAAGTTCAAGGGAATAAACTGAAAACCTATGTAAATAATAAAAGAATTCAGTAAACACATTACACAACATTAATATATCAATGAACAGCTTATTTAGGACATACATAAATACAAAAACTTACTATATTCACAGTAACAACAGAAAAGACAAAATACCTAACAAAGTAACTGGAAATAATGCAAAGTTAATGTGAAGGAAACGGAACAAAACTTGAAAAAGAAGAAAGGTATGCCATGTTGTTTTGATAGAATCTTACCACTATAGCAATGTCAAAATAAAGCCTTATGTGTTTTAAGACCACTGTTACTAACAACTTTTGTTATTAACAGATAAGGGAAAGTCTTCTTTCATTTTCTTTTCATAACTTCATTCTCCACCCAGCCTTTAATATTACCTGGTGTTGTCTCATGAGTTTCAGTAAATATGGGGATATGTAGGCTTCGCACTGGCCAAAGCCAGGTCACAAGTTAAGTGAGGCCTTATCTTTGGTGGTCCAAGTCAAGCCCACCTTTGGGTTGCCTGGCCATGGCAGGAGAGAGCTCCCCAGATTTGCTGTGTGCTGGTTCTCATGACCTGCCACAGGCACCTTGAGTCCTCCTTTATCACACACACGCGCGCACACACACACACACACACACACTCAGGAACGCTCATTTCCATTTCCACAGTACGCCATCTGGACCCTCCTAGACTTTATTAACCTTGTTGATAAAATAATTCCTACACAGTAAAGGTTTCCTTCTCACTAGGATCATAGTTAAAATGGCAATTTCTATTATCTTCAACATGGCGCCAGTGTATTCTTGGGCTATATACTTTTTGACATCATTTTTTAAAAAATGCCACTGCTAATTATTATTATTTTTTTTTTGTAGAGACGGAGTCTCACTTTGTTGCCCAGGCTGGAGTGCAGTGGCACGATCTCGGCTCACTGCAACCTCTGCCTCCTGGGTTCAAGCAATTCTCCTGATTCAGCCTCCTGAGTAGCTGGGACTACAGGTGCACGCCGCCACGCCAGCTAATTTCTTTTGTATTTTAGTAGAGAAGGGTTTCACCATGTTGCCCACGCTGGTCTCGAATTCCTGAGCTCAGGCAATCCGCCTGCCTTGGCTTCCCAAAGTGCTAAGATTACAGGTGTGAGCCACTGCACCTGGCTGCCACTGGTAATTATTATTGTCAAAGGAATCTGTATATAATCAATAAGTGAGTCAGGTAATTTGTGTGTGTGTGTGTGTGTGTGTGTGTGAAAGGGGGAGCAGCTGCTGTTGCTACTAAAACCTTATTCATTAACACTTACGTTGTGGGGTGGGTGTGGGGCAGGCAGTCAAGTTCATCAGAAGGAATTTTCCATTCCACACTGACCACACCTCCGTGAAGGCTGTTTCCTAATTATTCCTAGAAGCAGCTAGGATCTGTCTTAGCAGAAGACACTAAGTCTGAT
This sequence comes from Hylobates moloch, assembly GCF_009828535.3. Classification (NCBI taxonomy): domain Eukaryota; kingdom Metazoa; phylum Chordata; class Mammalia; order Primates; family Hylobatidae; genus Hylobates; species Hylobates moloch. Next base: position 7,567,848 of record NW_026652297.1, on the reverse strand, counting down.
TTTTAGTTGTCTCTCCTTTTATCTTCTTTCTTCAGAGCCTAGCACATGCTAGAAACTCAATAAATGCCAAAGAAGCAAATGGAGTGTTCCTTTTACCAACCTGTATCTGAAATCCAGAGAGCAGGGAAAAGCTGTTTAAAAACCGTCTAGAATGAAAATGCCACCAAGTAGGAGCAGTCCATTGGCACAACACAGGAGGCTGTAGCTTTGGGGCAATCATTTTTTAAGGTCTCTATCTTTCAGCATGCTCAGGTTCCACAGCTGTTTGTATTGTTAAATATTCTCTCCACTCCACTTTTTTCCTCCCTGAAGAAATCAGAACATTTTTGGTGGGGAGGTCTAAAAATTATTGTGAGCCCTAGGCACTGAGCCTCCTGTACCTTACTAACAAGTCAGTTCTGGTTGGTGTCTGGGGGAACTGGTTGGTAATGTTTTGATCATCACCCCAGGTAAGAATTACACTGTACATCAGAAGTAGAAAACTGAAATGCCTACAAGCAGGCTGGGTATGGGGAATTTGTCCAACATGTATGATGAGTGGGTGGCTAAACTGGTATGCATAGCCCGCTTCCCTAGACGTCGCTGCAGGCCACCTCACCTAGATTGTCCCCCAGTGTTGCCAGACTTCCCCATTTTTCAAGAAAGGCTAGAAACCCTGAGTTTTATGTAAAATCTCTCTGTTTTAAAATGCTAGCTCAAATTTCAAAGAAAAAATCTCCCTGAATGAAGCAAACAAAACATCTCAGTATTGTATATGGCACTACTTTGTAATTTCTCTTGAACATATCTGCTGCAGGGAGAAGCCTTAAAAACAAATGGCAGGTGTGGGCACCAGAGAATCAACACATCAGGAAGAGAAAAAGGGCACAGTTTTAGTGTAATTGTAAAAAGGTAATACTAGTTGCAGTAAATTGCATGATTCTTACTGTTTATGGGTAGTCCCTTAGCACTAATCTAATTATTCAGATTCCATAAAATTCCATTTGGATTATTTTCATGCTATTTCACTTTCCTGAATCTGTAATTTGGGTAATAGGGCCAGAATTTCATGTATCAAGAACTCTTACTCATAATTGTGATGTTCAATTTTTTTTTTTTTCCTGAGATAGGGTCACTCTGTTACCCAGACTGGAGTGCAATGGCAAGATTCCCAGTGCTCTGGTGGTCCTCCCACCTCAGCCTCCTATCTGGGACTACAGATGCATGCCACCACATCTGGCTGATTTTTAGATATTTTTTTGTAGAAATAAGGTTTTGCCATGTTGCCCAGGCTGGTCTCGAACTCATGGGCTCAAGCCATCTGCCTGCCTTGATCTGCCCGCCTTGGCCTCCCAAAGTGCTAGGATTACAGGCCTGAGCCACTGTACCTGGCAATGATTTTGAATTTTTAAAAGCGTACTTAACCCTTAATAAAGGCCCGTATTATTTCTAGTCACATCACATTTGTCTGACTTGCTTTGGGGCTTACAATATAAAAGAGAGGAAAGAAGTCTGCATTCTTTTGTTTTTGACTCTTTTTTTTTTTTTTTTTTTTTTTTTTTTTTTTTTTTTTTTTTTTGAGACAGAGTCTCGCTCTGTGGCCCAGGCTGGAGTGCAGTGGCGCAATCTCGGCTCACTGCAAGCTCCGCCTCCCGGGTTCAAGCAATTCTCCTGCCTCAGCCTCTCCGAGTAGCTGGGACTACAGGCGCCCGCCACCACGCCCGGCTAAGTTTTTTGTATTTTTAGTAGAGACGGGGTTTCACCTTGGTCTCGATCTCCTGACCTCGTGATCCGCCCGCCTCGGCCTCCCAAAGTGCTGGGATTACAAGCGTGAGCCACCGCGCCCGGCCTGTTTTTGACTCTTTAGGAGTATTTAGTAAAAATTATTTTTAAAATAAGTAGGACTTTGGGGATTTGACTGAAAAGCTGCACATACTCACTTTCTAGTGACAAAATCTAGTGGCATTGTCAGAACACCACATGGCATACCTAGTCCCACTTCTCCTCTTCATCTCAGCTGATGATTTCACTTTCTAATCCTATACTGTAAACAGTTAAGATCTAGGCCGGGCGTGGTGGCTCACGCCTGTAATCCCAGCACTTTGGGAGGCCGAGGTGGGTGGATCACGAGGTCAGGAGATTGAGACCACCCTGCTTAACATGGTGAAACCCTGTCTCTACTGAAAATACAAAAAATTACCTGGGCGTGGTGGCAGGCGCCTATAGTCCCAGCTACTTGGGAGGCTGTGGCAGGAGAATGGCGTGAACCCAGGAGGTGGAGCTTGCAGTGAGCCGAGATCGCGCCACTGCTCTCCAGCCTAGGCGACAGAGCGAGACGTCTCAAAACAAACAAACAAACAAACAAACAAAACAAAACAAAACTCTGTTAAGATCTAGTGTGCTGAGCTCTTCAAAGTGGTAAAGTATAGGTTCCTTGGAAACAGAAGGGTCTCTGATTTAGGATTGGTGGGGAGGGAGGACTGTAAGCCTTCCTAGAGGAAGGGACATCTTCACCCAGAGTAGAATTGGATTAGACTTCAATGAGAGGGCAGGGCAAGGTTGAGAGAAGAGGCCCAGAACTGAAAAAGTATGACAGAATCCAGCAGTAGAAGTAAATTCAATTGGGTTGGAGGGTACAAGTCATTCTAATTTCACGTGTAGCACTTGTCACTTTCAGATCACTTCTTGTTTACTGTCTGTTCTTCTACCCTCATACCCTCACACAGAATAGGAGGCCTGGCCTGCTGATTCCTTAGTGGCTGGCATATATGTCTGTTAATCTTTCCTGAGGGCCAGCCTTGTGTCAGATCCTGTTCTAAGTGCTTCCCTCGCTCCCCATCCCTGCCATTCAACAAAATTCTACTTCTTCAGAGCTGGTTCAAATGCTTTCTTCTCTATGACCACCCCCTCTGCCCCGCCCCGTCTCTTTTCCTCGCTCCTACTCTCAGAATTAATGACTTCTTTCAGAGGTCCCTCACCTATTGATCCCTCCTCGCAGCATCAATTTAATTATGCATAGTGTTAGTTTGCGGTTTCCTTGTCTCCTCCATTTCTCATTAAGTTTTAAATCATATGAAGACAGTGCATGTTTATCTGTCTCTGTAAGCCCTACAACACTTTGGGCAGGCTTTTACACACAAAACGGGGCTCAAATTTTGAATAAATGAATTAGGGAGAGGTCCACAAACGCCCTCCACTCCCACCCTAGTCTTTAGAGCAATACTTTAAAATAAAAATCTGACCATTTCAACCTTGTTAAAGGCCGATCTTCATTCTGAGAACAGAATTCTAACTCCTACGCACGATGGTGACCTCAGGGCGCTGTGTGAACCTGCACCCGCACCCCTGTCCAACCACGTCCCTCCCCACACCTGGTCTAATAAAACGACTGCTTTAGGTGACCTGCACGATCGGCTGTACTGATTCATGCCACAGGCTTTTACCTCAACGACTCCCTCTGTCTGGAATGTCCTTTCTTTCCTTGCCTGGCCTGATTCAGGCATGGCCTTCTCAAGCAAGCTTTCCGTCTTTGAATCTAGGCCCTGATTAAGAACTTTTTAATCCGGGCGCGGTGGCTCACGCTTGTAATCCCAGCACTTTGGGAGGCCGAGGCGGGCGGATCACGAGGTCAGGAGATCGAGACCACGGTGAAACCCCGTCTCTACTAAAAATACAAAAAATTAGCCGGGCGTGGTGGCGGGCGCCTGTAGTCCCAGCTACTCGGAGAGGCTGAGGCAGGAGAATGGCGTGAACCCGGGAGGCGGAGCTTGCAGTGAGCCGAGATCGCGCCACTGCACTCCAGCCTGGGCGGCAGAGCGAGACTCCGTCTCAAAAAAAAAAAAAAAAAAAAAAAAAGTACTAAGTACAGAAAAGTTTAATATGGTGCTCCCCCATTTAGTGATTAAAAATGAAAACAATACTAAAGTGTAAAATGTAATCTTTAAAATGTCACACAACTTTACATGCATGCTAGATTTAGAATACCGTCTGTATTTACGATTTTCTCTTATTGACTGTCTCCACGCGCACCCACTCTGCAGACGCCCTGAAGAGTGTCTATCGGATCACCCTCAGGTTGGGGCAAACGCTCCTCTTCTCGGCTTTTCAGGCGCAACCTTATCTCAACATTCACCATCTTCAGATGAGCAGACTGCAAGTTTGCCTCTCCCACCAGCATGGGAGCTGCCGAAGCGGCGAGAACAGCGTTTCCGTCCATCGAGCGCCAGGTCACCCGTCAGCTCCAGTCCTATTTTGAGTTGAAGTAAAAGCTCCTCCCTAGATGGCCAGTGCACGTCTTTAAAAAGCGGCTCCTTTCCCACAAAGGAAATACGACTGGTTCGCATCTATCAAGTGTTGGCGTTGGGATAAGAAAGTGAAATATCACCTGGCCCTGGACAAGGAGATTCTCTGAATTCCCGGACCCAATAACACGATCAAGCACCGTGACTCCCAGGAAAACTAGCGGAGTGAGCACGGCTGAGGAAATTGCTGACACCGGAAGTCACGTGAGCGGCTGCCCCTAAGGTCGCTATCTCGACAGTCGACTATTCAGCCTTGCAGGCGCCTCTGGCGGGCTTCACTGAGATCCGCTGTTTCGGTGCTCGACTCGCCCGTGCTGCTGCCGCCGCCGAAGGAGGGGCAAAGCTCAAGATGGCGGACAAAACGCCAGGCGGATCTCAGAAGCCCAGTTCAAAGGTAATTTCTGACAAAATTTCGTAAGTCAGCGGATCTACCACTGTCGTCTGGGGCCCACAGACGCTTCTAGCCTGTGAGAGGCGATTGGAATTGGGGTCTGCGTTCTAGTCGCGACGGTAGGCCCGGGCGCCGCCGCACCGTGGTGCGCAGGTTGAGAGGCCTGGTATCTCCCCTTAGTCCCAGCCAGGATTCACCTCGAGACTGGCGTGCCCAGGGGGTGGAGGCGTGAGTGCTTCGGCCCGCGCTTGGCATTGGAGTGAAATCAGGAATTCAGATTGAGGTCCGAAGCCGTGAAAACGCTCTCCTGTATCAGCTTCCTGCGCCCTGAGGCCGCCCGACAGCGCCTGGGAGAGACGCGGGAATCGCTTCCCGGTGCTTTAAGTGTCTGCTGCTTTTTTCTCGGTTTTGGATCTCACTCACTTCCGGCCTCCCTCAGTTTCCCTCCAAGGAATGAATAACCTCTAGGGTCGCCAGCTGTGAGGGGAGGACCACTAGGGCAAAGACGCGGAGTGGGAAACGCAGAGGCGGGAGCAGCTCTCCTTTGCAGTGCTGCATAGCCAAGGTTAATGTACACTCTACACGTGGTCTTTACCTTAAGGGGAAGTAAAAAGCACTTTTGAGGGTAGAGGACTCGTGGTCTCTTTCTTCATGTTGGAGAAACAGTGAAAAGAGAAGCTCCGTAGACTTCTAAGCTACATACGATTAGAGAATTGCATTTGTGTTTACAGGGAACTCTGGGCACGTATTGTGAAACCAGTGAGCTGTGGTAGTAGTTAAGCATTAGTAAGGTTGGGTTCTTAGTTGCCATCTTGGGCGGGACATTTAATCGTTTTTTTCTTTGGGTTTCTGGTGTCGAATATATTAAAAGTAATTGGTACTGCCACGAGGTAGTTAAACTTTCCGATGCTGATGCACGAAGGTGTATAACACTTTCAGGTGCTAGGGACTGTCACATCTTAAAGAGTGTGTGACTATAAATCAGCTATTAGAAAGTTAAATTTACGGTAGGAGAGAAGCTTGCGTTTACTGTTCTGAGAAGCATCATAACTCGTTTTCTACTTGCTTTCTCTAATCCGACTGTTTATGCCATTTGGTGAATGGAGTTCATAATTAGTAATGATCTTAACAGACATCCTTTAGTTACATGGAAACTTTGATAAGGGGCCAGTTTCGGCTGCTTTACAAGGTATTGTGTCAGGTTTTTTTTCCCTCCTCAGTACATTTCCTCGTCTCCCTCTCTTTGGGGGCGAGCTCTACCAACTCTTCTCAACAGACTCATGACACAAGAACATACCGTTAGGAGCTATTATAAAGCTAGCTACATTCATAACAAGTCATGCATAAGCCTCACAATTTTTGTTTCTTCTCAAAGTAATATTTTAAGTATTACCTACTTGAGGTCTTGGATACATTGAAAACATTTCAATGCCTGTGTTCAGACTTCCTTCTAAAACAGTGCTTCTCAGGATTGTTAATGTATGGCTGTTCTCTATAAATAAATTATTGGATTATCCAGTAATCTTTTCTGTTTATATTGCCTTAGATTGTAATCTCTTGATGCTATTAACAGATTTCTTACCGATGTCTGTAAAAGAAATCAGAATATCTTAACTAATTTGGAGGCTGCATAATGCAGTGGGAAGATTATGAGTTTTGTTAACAAGAGATTTGGGTTCAAATCCTGACTTGGTAATTAATTATATTTGCGGTAATATTAAGGCAGATTGCTTAAACTCTGGAGCCTCAATTCCCTCATTTGTAATGTAGATATAATTCTTCTTTTTACAAGGTTGATATAAGGATCAAATGAGATAATGTCTATAAAGTACATAATAAATCTTAGTTTCTTTCCCCTCTCCTTTTTTGTTTTTAGAGGAAATAAAAAGTTCTTAGCTTTCAAAATGTCAGGATAAATTTTAATCCTGTGATTTGGAATCTAAGTCATCAGCTGTTGAAATGACTGCCCAGATAGCTACTTTTTATTTCTTTTTTTTGTGAAAGAGTCTCACTCTGTCGCCCAGGCTGGAGTGCTGGAGTGCAGTGGCACAATCTCGGCTCCTTGCAACCTCTGCCTCCTGGGTTCAAGTGATTCTCCTGCCTCAGCCTCCCGAGTAGCTGGGACTACAGGCGCCCACCAGTACTCCCGGCTAATTTTTTGTGTTTTAGTAGAGACGGGGTTTCACCATGTTGGCCAGGATGGTCTCGATCTCTTGACCTCGTGATCCACCCCCCTCAGCCTCCCAAAGTGCTGGGATTACAGGCGTGAGCAACCGTGCCCGGCCCTGCTTCCCTGCTTTTTATTTCTAACACATAATTTATTAGAGAAAGTGTAAGATCATTTTGGCTAATACTACAGTATTTGGAATTTCTAGCCTTTGATAACTGGTTTGATTTCCTTTCCTCTGGAAAGAACAGATGAGTGGCTTATATTTTACAATACAGATGGAGTGAACAGATACTTCTGTTTCATGATTCGTCGTTTTCTTTGGCAGTTACATTCCCATTAATATGGATAGGGATGCTTATTTCTAGACATTGGGAAAATGTTAATTTTAAAATGTACAATATGGCAAAATTATTAACATTTCTTAATTATAAAAAGATTAAATTAGATAACCTCTACAGGTCTTCTAGTTGGTTTTTTTTTGTTTTGTTTTGTTTTGTTTTTGAGTGGGAGTCTTGCCTTGTTACCCAGGCTGGAGTGCAGTGGTGCAATCTCAGCTCACGGCAACCTCTGCCTCCTGGATTCAAGCAATTCTTCTGCCTCAGCCTCCCGAGTAGCTGGGACTACAGGCGCCTGGCCAATTTTTGTATTTTTAGTAGAGATGGGGTTTCATCTGTTGGCCAGGCTGGTCTGGAACTCTTGACCTTGTGATCCCCCCGCCTCAGCCTCCCAAAGTGTGGGGATTACAGGCATGAGCCACCGTGCCTGGCTTCTAGTTTTAAAATAATACTTTATGTATGTGTACTTGAATGACTTACCTTTATTCATAATTGTCCCTAATGAAGAGACCCCTATGCACTTTACTTTTCTGTGTAATTTTGTTGTGCTTTGCATTTTAGATCCTGGCAGATGTAGACATTTAACAAATGTTCTAGAAATGAGCTAAAATTTTCCTGTGCATTTGTTTGTTTATCACTAGTCTAAAATATTGCGTGATTGGGGAGGGGTGTTGATGTTATGTTGTAGCTTTGATTTTGAGAGGAGAGAGAGCAAGCCTGTAATTGTTTACTTATAAAATTTTTAAACGTATTTCCTTAGAATTTAATTTATAAAAAATTACTATTTTTGACTCTCATTTGTTTGCTTACTCAGCAAAATTAGGATATGAAGAAAATGTAGTATTTTCTTTCCTTCTGCAATCTCCTGTGCTGGTAATATTGCTAATGTAATGGAATTGTGTGCCCTGCTATTTCACTCTGTGACTATGGCTTTTTTTTTTTTTTTCTTTTTTGCCATATCGCCAAAAATTGAGTTAGGTGAATGGATAAAACAGAAAATACTACAGGCTTCCTTGTACATCCAGTGCTGAATTGCTTTGGGAACTGTTTTGACTGACTGCCTTTGCTGATTAACAAAAAGTATCACTTTTAAGAAATAAGTGAAATGAGGACCTGTTCAAGGCTTGTGAACCTTAGGCATTTATTACTGCCAGTTTTTTTGTGGTATCTGAAAGTTTATGAAGAAGTCCAAACAAAATACAAACCTTGAGAATTAGGCTTTTAAACCGTTTGCCAATTTTAAACTGAATCTTTATTATGGTTTATGGTTGTAACCTTATCTTAAAATGTAAGGTAGTTTTTTTGGTAGAAGGTTTTGTTTTGGTCTGGAAGGTAGAACTGGACTTCCTTCCATTTTCTCGATTGATACTTTTTCAAAACTTTAACCTGCAGCACTGGTGCTAGAATATGCCTATTGGTATGGTTTTAAAAATAATTCCTATCTTTCTGGATTGAATTGTTTTCTGAAAGTCCAGTTTTTATTTTCACTTTTTGTTTTTTATTTCTGAAGCTTTGTTTTCCTTGGAAAGTAAACCCGAGAAAGATACCCATTTGCCTTACTGGGTATCATTGAGAGAAGAGCTTATTTAGTATGCAAGTTGAAGGTATCTACCCCTCTACCCTCCACCCTTTTTTACAAGGAGCCATCATTTTTGGAATAAAAAGAAAAACTTGCTACAAGATATTAAAATCAAAAATAGTAATATTACAAACTATTTGCCTCATTCTAGTATAGATAGTTTTAACATTTTATTGCACATCAGCTGTAGGCTGGATATTTTGCTGAAATAACATTTTTGAAAGGAAGATACATTTGTCAGTAGCACTTGAGGCTAACCCTAGTATTAGACATCTATTCCCCGAGTTAAGTTTTTTCACAAGGCCCTTCCTCAGTTTAGATAAGCTATAGGTTATTCAGAGTGTACTTACAACTTTTCATGTAGTATTGGTAATGTTTTGAATAATTTAAAAAATCATCTTAGGTTTGTTATTTAACCTTATTTATATAGTGCTTGTATTAATGATTTTGTGAATTTTTTTTTTAAAGATGGATACCTTGATTTCGCTTGGATAGTGGTTATTAAGCTAGGTAGCTGTTGTTAATGAGTGGACAGCATAATATGTTGATAGTGTGGAGTGTAATTTTGTTTGGTGGTAGGTACTTGTTCTGACAAGTCAAGTATATTGAGACTCTGTCGCTTGCCAGATCTTGTGCTTGATGTTGAGTTAGAAAATGTTAAATAAGAATGTACCCATTTTTAGCGGCCAGGCACAGTGGCTCCCGCCTGCAATCCCAGCACTTTGGGAGGCCAAGGCGGGTGGATCACCTGAGGTCAGGAGTTCAAGACCAGCCTGACCAACATGGAGAAACCCCATCTCCGCTGAAAATACAAAATTAGCTTGGCTTGGTGGCACATGCCTGTAATCCCAGCTACTCAGGAGGCTGAGGCAGGAGAATCGCTTGAACCTGGGAGGCGGAGGTTGCAGAGAGCTGAGATCACGCCATTGCACTCCAGCCTGGGCAAAAAGAGCGAAACTCCGTCTCAAAAAAAAGAATGTATCCATTTTTGAGGAGCATGCTGTCTAGTAGAAGAGAGTCAGCACAGTACAATTAAGGTATTGTTATGCTTCCTATAGGAGAGATTGTTAAACTTGTGGAGATGAAAGTTGCTGCTCTTAGAGGGTGAGAGGAGAAACTTGGGAGATTAGGAGACAGATACAAGAATGGAGAGCTCACTAGGCAGAATGGTGGTGTTGGAGGAATGTTGCTGTGGATAGCTTGCTAATTTGGAAACTCAGATGTGGGGCTTTCACTTGAAGTAAAATTGGAGCAGCCAGAAGAAAATTAGTTTTGTTCTCAGCCAGCAAACTATAGGGCAATAGGTAATGTAGTTGGCTTCACTTTTATGCCCTTAGCAGCCATCAGAATGATCTTTTTTCCTTTTGGATTTTCTTGCTGTCCCTCCCTACATTTGTACTGTCTGCTTTCTCTGCCCTAAGATAAATTTCTCTTGTGTATGCTACTTTATTGTATCAAACTTCCCTTAGTCTACCTTTTCATTTCTTGCTTCTGTGTCTTTTTTGTTTTCTTTTCTTTTTTTTTTTTTCCAGAGACAGGGGTTCTTGCTATGTTGCCCAGGCTGGTCTTGAACGCCTGGCCTCGAGCAGTCGTCCCACCTCAGCCTCCCTAGTAGCTGAGATTACAGGCATGAGCCACTCCCTCCAGCAGCTTTTGGGTCCTTTCAAGAGATTTTTTTTTTTTTTTTTTTTTTGAGACGGAGTCTCGCTCTGTCGCCCAGACCGGACTGCAGTAGTGCTATCTTGGCTCACTGCAAGCTCCACCTCCCGGGTTCACACCATTCTCCTGCCTCAGCCTCCCCAGTAGCAGGGACTACAGGCGCCCGCCACTGCGCCCGGCCAATTTTTTGTATTTTTAGTAGAGACGGGGTTTCACTGTGTTAGCCAGGACGGTCTCGATCTCCTGACCTCGGGATCCACCCGCCTTGGCCTCCCAAAGTGCTGGGATTACAGGCGTGAGCGACCGTGCCTGGCTGACTTCAAGAGATCTTTAGGCATCATTGGTTTGTGTTCTTCAGTTAAAAATAAAAAGCCAAACTCAAGACAAATAATACAGTTCAGTTCCAGGTTAGGAAGAGGGAGAAGCTCAGCTTCTGGAGTAGTGCTATATTTACTGTTTACCTTGACTGTTATCTTTAGAAGTTGATTATTCTTTTAAAAATTGTGTTAACTACTGTTTGAACTGTTCGTAAGCCTCAAAAAGTTCCGTGCTGAATGCTATGTAGCTGTAGGTATGTATCAGCGGAAAATGTCTGGTTCGCAGTAAATGTGATTAGTGACATCTTAAGCTAACTGAAATCAGCTGGTGCATTGTGCTACACCATGCTGTTACTGCTCTATTTGCAAATTTATCTGTTTGAAAGCTGACAAAATTGTTACTTTTGAACTGATTATTTTTGTATTAGAGATTATTTAATTTGGTGAATGGTTATGCAAGTGAGATCCTTGAAGGTTATAGAGCTTCATCTTTTGATGACTTGGAGTCAGGGAAGAGTTAACTATACGGAAATAGGCAGAATGTCTAGGTTCTTGTATCTTTTGTTTTTAAATCCTAGAAATGATCATTTGGATGTGGTGGCATCAAAGACTAAAGAAAGGGTAGTGCTTTCTTAGTTATTCTTTTGGATGCTTATTCTTTCTGGGTGAACTTTGGAATTGTTTTGGCAATTCTCTTGCCCCCTTGCAAATATTTCCCTTTGGAATTTAGAGCTGTTGAATGAAATTGTATTAAATATGTAAAGAAATTTAGGTGTCATTGACATTATCTTAATATTGAATTTTCCCATCCAGTAATATGAATCTTTTGAAATGGTGGCTTGAGTAACTGGATTTTTCCTGAAGTTTTTGTTTTCTTCACAAGGGTTATATACATTTCTTAAATTGGTTTCTAGATGTTTTTATATTTTTTGTTGCTTTTATGATTAGGATGTTTTTGTTGCTTAGCAGGTTAATACTGGTGTATTGGAAAGCAGTTGACTTTTTTTTTGTTATTGTTGTTTGTTTTTGAGACAGAGTCTCTGTCGCCCAGGCTGTAGTGCAATGGCGCGATCTCAGCTCACTGCAAGCTCTGCCTCCCGGGTTCACACCATTCTCCTGCCTCAGCGAGTAGCTGGGACTACAGGTGCCTGGCTAATTTTTGCATTTTTAGTAGAGACGAGGTTTCACCAGGTTTGGCCAGGATGGTCTCCATCTCTTGATCCACCCGCCTCGGCCTCCCAAAGTGCTCGGATTACAGGCGTGAGCCACTGCGCCTGGCCCAGGCAGTTGATTTTTTTCAGTCCCTTCAGCCTCTTACCTGAACTTGTTTTTCTTTTGTAAGAGTAGTTATTTATTCTTTTGGATTTTTAAATTTCTAGATATTTGTAAATTGATGCATTTCAAGGTATGTTTCAGAGTGTGTTTCATAGTTAATAAATACTAAAAATTTTCTTCTTTTATACCATCTTGATGTTTAAGAAAGATTAGCTGCTAGAAGAAAATGAGGGTGGACACAAAAGTTGGGGACAGAAAAACCATGGACAGAAAGAGTGAGATGGGGCTGGGTGCGGTCGCTCATGTCTGTAATCCTAGCACTTTTCAGAGGCTGAGGTGGGCAGATCACCTGAGGTCAGGAGTTCGAGACCAGCCTGGCCAACGTGGTAAAACCCCGTCTCTACTAAAAATACAAAAATTAGCCAGGCATGGTGGCGCGTGCCCGTACTCCCAGCTACCCAGGAGGCTGAGGGAGGAGAATTACTGGAACCCGGGAGGCGGAGGCCTGCAGTGAGCCGAGGTCGCGCCACTGTACTCCAGCCTGGGAGACAGCGTGAGACTCTTTCTCAAGGAAAAAAAAAAAGAAGAATGAAAGAAAGAATGAGATGGGAGGGGTCCCAGTGCTTGGTTGTCCTGTTGTCCTGGGCTGATTTTTGCCTATGCTAATGCGCAATACAGTGGAATTCAGAGGAGTAAATTGATTCAGTGTAAAAATCTTGCCATCTGTTTTTAGCCTTATGTTTGGACAATGTAAATAAAACAATATGGATCTTTGCTCTTTTTTAAATAACATATGAATCTTCAGTTTTCTCTCAAACTAATATTTTATCTTGTACTTTATGACATCTGGACTGGGAGTTGGGGTCAGGTGAGATATTTGTGATCTCAATATTTTTTATTTCATTTGAACACAACACTTAAATATATAAATAAAAACAAGTAAAATTTCACTACCATATACCCTCAAAAATAAAAACAGCTCAGTGACAGTTATATTTTGGATCCCCAAGTAAAAATTCTTGGAGAATCTTTGTTTCAGAAAGATAGCATACATTATTTAGTTAATAGTCCTACAGCTTGTCATCTTTGTCTTTACATGTGTAGTGACAACAAATTATTGCATACCATGTATAATCTGACAGGTAGATCACTTAAGAAAAGTTGAAGTTTTAACAGTTGACGTCACTGGAAGATATTATATGAACTCTTTCTCATGCCACCAAGCAGCCTGTGACATGCTATAGAATCATCTCCCTTAAAACGAGTTGTAAATGGTGCCTTATTGGGGATTTGATAATATTTTCTTGAACTTTCTGCAGAATTTGTACCTTTTAATAGACAGCAAGGATTTATATGTGGATTTCTTTATGTGGCTTTGGGTGGTTAGAGAAAGGAAGAGAGTTCTTATGCTGTGGACCAAGAAGTTGCTGGGCAGTGTTTTGGCAGTAAACGGTGCATCTATGATTAGGAAGAGGTTTTGCATAAAACTTCTGTGTAAAAATGGTGGTTAGGTTTCCAGTGTATACTATAAAGAGGTAATTCTGCCTCATATATATCCCACTAGTGTTTATTATATTTTTGGAAATATGCAGGCTGAATTTTAAAGAAATGACTTACACATTTACTTTGTATCACAATCTTTTCATAAGTCAGAGACTGCCTTTGCTCAGTTTTATTAGCTGAGGAGAAATTGCTAGAAGTTAGGAGACTCTAAGTTTGTATAACACGAAAGACATGTTTTGTTAGTATAAGACATTTTTAAATTATTGACTTCTATTTTTAATACTTGTAGACGAGATCATCAGATGTTCATTCATCTGGATCTTCTGATGCACATGTGAGTATAGAAGGCAATCTTTGTCTTTTTTCCTTTAAAATTTAATTTATCCTCATATGTATCCCTACATCAATGATTTTACTTGACAAGTAAATACAATTATATTGTATGTGCTTTTTTCTTTTACTCTTTTTTTCTAGGTGCCTTTCTTTTTTTTTTTTATGTTCTACTTGCATAACTTAGCCCTCTCAAGCCGTGTTAGAAACCTAGTATGTGTATTTCCTTATGATTTTTATTGTGTAAAAATCTGTACATACATACGTATCTATACTTATACTTTGACTATGGATTGCATTATACACATACCTTTCTCACTGCGCAAAACATATGTTGGAAATCCCTGCAGGTAAACTGTTACAGCTCTAATCTGTTCTTTCTTAAGGCATCATAATGTTCTGTGGTGGGGAGGTGCAGTTGTTTGTTATTTCTTTGTTGATAGGCATGTATTTTTTGTTTAAAGCTTTCAAGTAACATTTTGGATAGATAATACTGCAATAAGTATTTTTTTTATATATGTTATTACAGCAGTGTTCAAAGTGTAGTCTGAAGACCCCTGGGAGTCACTGAGGATCTCTGAGAAGGGTCTGTGAATTCAAAACTATTTTGTAATAATACTAAGGCATTATTTATGCCTTTTTCACCATTTTGGCATTCGCACTAATGCATATGTAGCTGGAGGTGCAAAAGCATTCAGTGGGTAAACTGTTGGCACTTCAGCACAGATCAAGGCAGTGACACCAGAATATACTTGCAGTCATTATATTCTTCCCCACCAGGCACAATAATTTCACTTAAGAAACTAGCATAATTAGAAATAATTTTTACTGCTTGATGAAGCAGTAAAAGTTACTATTTTACTACTTCATCAAGCAGTAAAAATTACTATTGTCTTCATCTTTTGTATAGTTTGTCTTAATATTCTGCATGATAAGATAAGAAGTATGTATAACACTTATGCTTACCAAAATGTGATGTTTGTTTGAGTTGAGAAATGAAACTAGCTGCTTTTTTCATGAAACACCAGTTTTACTTGGGAGTGACTGACAGGCAAACTATGGTGAATCAGACTTGGGGATTTTGGCAGACATTTTCTTGACAATGAAGATAATGAACCTGTTACTTCAAGGAAAACAACTGTTACCGATATAAAATTCAAGCTTGTGAGTTAGAGTTATTGAAAACTTTCCCTGTTCTTAAGAACTTTTTTGATGAAATCAATGGGGATATTAAGGGATGTGATATTTTGATAATGTACAATGAAATTTGTCAATATCTGGCATGGCTTATTCCTAGTTTTCAGTGCTGTATATGTATGTATGTGTGGTTTGTTTTTTTCTCTTGTTTTACTTTTCCTGAAGATGGATGCATCTGGACCCTCAGATGGTGATATGCCAAGTCGGACACGACCTAAGAGCCCAAGAAAACATAATTATAGGAATGAAAGTGCCCGTGAAAGCCTTTGTGATTCTCCTCATCAGAATCTCTCAAGAGTGAGTATAGATAAGATAAGGTAAAGATAAGAAAGGATAGTTAATGATTTTAATCTTTGATTGAATTTAGTGGTCGAATATTTGGTTTTGTATGTGTTTCATCTTATTCTATTTGAAAATAGCATTCTTTTTGTATTTGGGATAACAGTAAACTCGTTTATGTAAGGACATCTTGTTAGCTCAAATGTGAGATATTTCATTTTAGAGTTTTAAATTTTATTCAAAAAACAAAGTAGTATTTGGATTTAAAATGGTTGATTTGTCAAGTTTATCTTTTCCCCACTTAAACATTTATTGAATCAAGTGCGAAATACCAGTTACTGGAAATGTACAGATCATTGAAACACTATTCTTGTTCCCAGAGAGCTTATAGTCTCACTCTGGAAGCAAACAGGAGCAGGTGCTATTCACTCTAATGATGCAGTGCCCAGGGTAATACAGGAACACAGAGAAGAAGCTTCTTCACTTTTAGATCTGTAAAGTGCTCTCAGGTTCTTTTAGACTTTTATTCTATGTCAAGTAATATTTTCTTGTGGTTAAATTTGTAACACAACACAGTCATCACCAGCCAGTATTAACCACTGATAACAAATTATTTTTCTTGTTTAATATTTCTAGGCATAAATATATTTTTACTTTGCCTAGATTTATTTTATAAGAACCTGTTTTAAAATATCCTGTTTTTAGTTATAAATTTTTTTCATTTCTGCAAGAATTCTGTGAACAAACTTTTAAATGATTGCTTATATTGCTTATTTGAATAAATACTCCATAGTTTCCTTAGCCGCATCCCTCTTGGGTATCTGAATTTAGCTCTTAGGGTATAAATAAAATTTGAGCATGGTAATTTTTCCTTGGGTTTCATTTAATTCATATATAATTTTGCCACTTGTTTAAACTTTTGAAGTTGAAACCAAAGAGACTGAATGATGGCAAAACAATTTCTATTTTGAGAAAATTTATTTTGAATCCTCTCCTGAAACCCAATATTGACTTTTAGGTTATAAACTGCTTTATTTTTCTCAAAGGGATTTTAATATAACTTTAAAATAGCAGCAGTGTTACTCTTCTATTCTGCATCTCCCAAAGGCAAGCCTATTTAATGACTAGGGAATTTAAAGTCTTAATTTTGTAATTGGTTAGCTTCTCATTTTAGTAGGAGAGAGAGAAATCTTCAGATTTCAGTATTTTAGGTTGTATTTAATAAACATTTCCTACCTTTTAAGTTTATAAATCAAATGAGTTACTGATTGAACAAAAAGGTCTACAGTCAATATATTCAGACTATATTTCAGAAGGAAGTTGCTTCTAAGTTACATAAATGAAGACTTCATTAAAATAGTGTTTTCTTATATTTAAAATTGACATAGTTTTACTTGAGCTGAAACTTTAAATATTGTAGGTGATATTTTAATCCCAGCAAAGAATGAAATTATGTTCATAAATATCAGTATTATTGATGAATGAGGTAATTTACCAAATTATAAAAAAGAAGTGATTTATAATATGTAAAATGAGGGTTGTAGATGGTAAATTCCTGCCCTGGGACCATGGAAATGTTTGCCTCCCTTTGCCTACTTGAGGATCTGTTTTTTGTCATTGCAACTTTTCCCCAGAAACATCTGTACTTTCCCTCCTCAGATGCTTTTATTCTTGTTCTAAGCATTAGTGTCTGTCTCTTCTATTTTTACCTTTTTTTTTTTTTTTAACATGACTTCTGCATGTTTTTGACCTTGAGCTATTGAATGAAGACATTCTTTGGTGAATACTTAACATCAGAGTCAAGTAAGATAGGCACCTGATGGGTAGAGTAGCCCCAGCTTTTCTTTACAATGAAATTTAAAAAAACGGCGATCTGTTCTGAAGACTTAGTTATCAGTTGATGTGTATTAAAGTTTTAGATAGCATTAAGAATGTATATGTAAAGGTATGCTTTTTATTTCTTAGCCTCTTCTGGAAAACAAACTTAAAGCATTCAGTATTGGAAAAATGAGTACAGCTAAGCGAACTTTAAGTAAAAAGGAACAGGAAGAATTAAAGAAAAAGGTAATGTCGAAAATGTATTTTGAATTATCCTTGGAAATGAATGTGTCTAAGGGGTTAGTAAATGTATTAGAGGAATGTTTCCCGAAGATTCTTAACCTCTAGGATATTCTAAGCTCCGCCTCTGAGTCAAATCTGTAATACAACAAATATTCCTAGGAGCTGAGCTTCTATCCTTGTTCCCTCACCCTGTTTCTTTTTCCTTTGTTATAGTTTTGGCTATTTTCTGATGTATTCTTTTTGTATAAATAAAGTGTGTGTGTGTGTATACACGTCGTACCCATTCCCCTTAGATTAGTGATAGCATGCTTTATACAGTACACTTTTTTCCAACTTGCTTTTTTAACTTAACATTGTATCTCAGAAATTACCTCAAGTACATAGAAGTACTCCTTATTCTTTTGCTATGGCTGTGTAGATATGCAATCATTTATTCAACTAAAATTCTATTTATGTTTTGGGCATTTATGTTTCGTTCTTTTGCCATTGCAAGTAATGCTGTTACGGATAATGTTATGCATATGTTTGGTTTTTTTTGCTAGTGTTATCTTTGGGATATATTCTTACAGGTGAGATTTGGGATATATTCTTGTAAGTGAGATTACTGGGTTGAATGATAAATGCATAAATGTAGTTTTTCTATATTTGTCATTGTCAAATTGCTCTCTGTAGGGGCAGTGACATGTTACACCCCTGTCAGTAGTATATGAATGAATGTTTCCCCATAGCACTGCCAGTAGAGGACTTTTGCCAATCTCCTACATGAAAAATGGTATCTCAGTGTAGTTTTACATTTGAATTTCTCAATTCAACTTATAGAAAAAAATTGTTTAGATATGAGCAGACAGTTCATATTGAGTTATATTGAGATACAACACACAAGTAAAGTTTAACAGTTTTTCTTGTGTTTGTTTCTGTGAACTGTCCGCTCATATCTAAACAATCTTTTTCTATAAGTTATATTAACACTTTGTTATACAAGGTACAACTTTTTTTCTCACTTTGTTGATTGTCTTTTTATTTTGCTGCTGGTGTTTTTCTCCATGCAGAAACTATTGTTGTACAATCAGATTTATCAGTCTTTCCCTGTGATTTCTGGTTTTTCAGTTTTTTCCATTACCAGCTTATAAAGGAATTTCCTCATGTTTTCCTCTACTACTGTATGGTTTCGTTTTTAGGAATATTAAATCAGATTATTTTGTAGTTTATTCTGGTATGTGGTGTCAAGAATAGATTCATTTTTGTCTTTTTTCAAATAATTATTCAGTTATCCTAGTGTCATTTATTGAAAAGTATATCTATTTCCCATTGATTTGAGATGCTCTTTTTATTGAACACTAAATTTCCGCATGTTGTTCGATTTTATTCTGTATTTTCTGTTATGTTCCATTGGCCTTTCTTCAGTTCATACATGTTTGGGGACATTTAGAATAATTGAAAATATCAAGATTCTTCTGAGCTTTCCTTATATCACGATTCTTCTGAGCTTTCCTTAATGCTACTTGTCAGTAGATATTGCTGCTTCAACTTCTAATACTCATGTTTTTGGTGATTTGAAAAATATTCACTGAATTAAATCATCATGCCTTGGAAACTTGGTAAACATTACTAGCAAAATATGTTTTCATATAGTCAGTTGTCATACAATTTGATGCTTGAGTTGTCTCCAGACAAATTTACTAATTAATCTATACTTAGGGGTTCTTTTCTAGTTCTGCAAATTGCCGGTAGAGGAGCAAAGCCTCTCTTGGTTTCATTAATTAATATTTGATATCTACTAAAGATTAGATGTTATTACTTGTTAGGACTGCTTAACCTGGGAAGGGAGGGTTTTCGTCCATATTATTCCTTAATGAATTTAGCCCTGTGTACATTAACAATTTTTGTATTGTGTAATATTAATATTTTCATGTATATTTAGGAGGATGAAAAGGCAGCTGCTGAGATTTATGAGGAGTTTCTTGCTGCTTTTGAAGGAAGTGATGGTAATAAAGTGAAAACATTTGTGCGAGGTGGTGTTGTTAATGCAGCTAAAGGTAAGTTTATAAAGTATAACTGCTAATAAAGCATAAGTGTATTACAGTTTTTGAGCAAACCCTGTCTTGGTTAAATGACTGCAGGTAGATAATTATGGAAGGAAGTTTGGTTGCTTTTGAATTTTACATTTTCTATCAGCACCCTCTAGTGGTTATATTAATTAGCAAAAGAAATGGCCAAGTGTCAGTTAATGAGATGCTGAAGACAGATAGCTTTTAAACATATTTAGTCCCTTTCAAGACAGCAGAGCACTTGTCACAAATTTTAATATGTGTCATAGTTTTGCTATGAAATGATTAAATTAGCATTATTGGGTGATATTTGAATTTAATTTCATATTTGTTAATAGTGATACATCTTACTACAAAAGCATCTTACTAATTTTTACTTGTTTTTAAATAAAAAAGTAAAGAAAAATGTTGCGAAATTAGTTTTGAAACTTAGTATTTTAAATTTCAGAAGAACATGAAACAGATGAAAAAAGAGGTAAAATCTATAAGCCATCTTCAAGATTTGCAGATCAAAAAAATCCTCCAAATCAGTCTTCCAATGAAAGACCACCATCTCTTCTTGTGATAGAAACCAAAAAACCTGTAAGTCATACTTAAGTAATTGACCATTTATGTTCAGAGATGACACTGCCAGTGATACTTCCACTGTAAGCAAGACTTTGGCTTTTTTTTCATTTTTGGTGGGGGCAGGGGTGGTAGATGTTAAGTTTTGATGCTTTCTAACCCAGTAATTTACTTAGATGAGAGATAATGAATTGGGACACATAGATGATATTCTTTTTATGCTTTTTGAGCAGTGAACATTTGCTATTTATGCTCATAATACATTGCAAGTCAAAATTGACTATATTTGACTTGCAATGGGGTTGTCTTTTTAAGCATTTCTGAACTGAGGTATTTAAATTATTAGTATGTGTAGTGTATATTTCCCAGAACATTTTTGGAACATTTTGGGAATTACTGTCAGAATTAGTGACACTTAAAATATTCTCAGTGTTAGAAAAAATTTTTTTTTCTTTGAGGGTTTAGTTTTTATGGGAGATGGTAGACAGATGTGGATCATGTCATTTGGAACCAAATGTGGTGAATAAATATGATTGCATTGAATAGTAAGCCTGTTTTTTTTTTTGTGTGTGGCTTAAAAAATATCTCTAAAAGCAATGCAAAAAAAAAAAAAAACCCAGCTTTATTGAGATATAATTCACATACAATACAATAAAATTTACCTTTTTTTTTTTTTTTGGAGACAGTCTCACTGTTGCCCAGGCGGCTAGAGTGCAGTAGTGTGATTACGGCTCCTGCAGCCTCAACCTCCTAGGCTCAGGTGGTCCTCCTACCTCAGCCTCCTGAGTAGCTGGGACTACAGGCAATGTAGTCCCATGCCCAGCTAATTTTTTGGTATTTTTTTGTGAAAATGGGGTTTTGTCATTTTGCCTAGGCTGGTCTCGAACTCCTGGACTCAAGCAATTTGCCCGCTTTGGCCTCCCAAAGTGCTGGGATTACAGACGTCTGGCTAAAATTTATCCTTTTAAAGTATACAGTTGACTAGGTGCAGTGGCTTATGCCTGTAATCCTAGCACTTTGGGAAGCTGAGGCTGGAGGATTGCTTGAGCCCAGGAGTTTGAGACCAGCCTGGGCGACATAGCAAGACTCCATCTTCACCAAAAAAAAAAAAAATTATTTAAATAAAGTGTACAGTTGAGTGGTTTTAAGTATATTGAAAGTTGTGCAACAATCACCACTCTAATTTCAGAATATTTTTATCACCCTAGAAAGAAATCCCTACCCATTATCAGTCACTCCCATTTTTTTTTTTTTCTATTAACTTCAGTCCCTGACAACCTACTAATCTACTTTCTGTCTCTTGATTGTCTATTCTGGACATTTTTTATGGATGGTATTATATAACATGTGGTCTTTTGTATCTGGCTTCATTACTTAGCATAATGCTTCAAGGTTCATCTTTGTTGTGGCATGAATCAGTACTTCATTCCTTTTTGTGGTTGAATAATACTCCATTTTATGGACATACCGTATGTTGTTTATCCATGCATTACTTAGTAGATGGACATTTGGATTGTTTCCACTTTTCTGCTGTTAAAAATAATGCTGCTGTAAACATTCACGTGTGGGCTTTTTTTGTGTGAACTTACGTTTTCAGTTCTCTTGGATACATGTATATACACACACCAAGAAGTGGAATTGCTGGGTCACATGGTAACTATGTTTAGCCTTTTGAGAAACTGCCAGTTTTTCCAAAGTGGTTGTATCACTTTACAGTCCTACCAGTAATGTATGAGGGTTCCAGTTTTCTCACGTCGTACACTAACACTTTGAGACCAGCCTGACCAACATGGAGAAACCCCGTCTCTACTAAAAATACAAAATTAGCCAGGCATGGTGGTGCATGCCTGTAATCCCAGCTACTTGGGAGGCTGAGGCGGGAGAATCGTTTGAACTCGGGAGGCAGAGGTTGTGGTGAGCCAAGATCACGGCATCGCACTCCAGCCTGGGCAACAAGAGCGAAACTCCATCTCAAAAACAAACAAACAAACAAAACTGTTTTGTTTGAAAAGTTTATTTTAGTCATTTTAGTGTGTGTGAAGTTGTACTTCATTGTGGTTTTGATTTGCATGTACTTCATGATATTGAGCATCTTTTCATGTGTTTATTACTGTCCATTTATAAGTTTCTTTTGGAGAAATGTCTATTCAAATACTTGGCCTGCTTTTTAATTGGGTTATTTGTATTTTTGTTGTTGAATTGTAAGAGTATTTTACATCTTCTTGAGTCAAGGTTCTTATCGGCTATATGATTTGGAAATGTTTTCTGTTCTCTGGGTTGTCTTTGCACTTTCTTGATGGAAGCATGGAGGTTTTAAACTTTAATGGAGTCCAATTTATCAGTTTTTTTCTTTTGTTTATGCTTTTGGTGTCATATCTAAGAAACCATCACTTAATTCAAGATTATGAAGATTCATTCCTGTGGTTTTCTCCCAAAAGTTTTATAGTTTTAGCTCTTAGATTTATGTCCATGAACCATTTTGAGCTAATTTTTGTACATTTAGTATATGGTGTAAAGTAGAAGTCCAACTTCATTTTTCTGCATGTAGATATTCAGTTGTCCAAGCACCATTTGTTGAAAAGATTATTCTTCCCTATTAAATTATGTTGGCACTTCTAAAAGAAGGATTCCAAAAGTAGATTAAGAAGCAGTTTTAAAAGAGGATTCCAAGGATGTTACTTATTGTTCCAGTAACTCATGTCCTCCAAAGGTGATTTTTGAAGAGTGCGTATTTTTGGCAG
The DNA here is from genome assembly GCF_009828535.3 of Hylobates moloch. Classification (NCBI taxonomy): domain Eukaryota; kingdom Metazoa; phylum Chordata; class Mammalia; order Primates; family Hylobatidae; genus Hylobates; species Hylobates moloch. Next base: position 7,545,119 of record NW_026652297.1, on the reverse strand, counting down.
TTACTTTCCATGGCAGTTCAGTTTTCATGTTCATTAATTTCCCTGACTACTGGTTGTCATTTTAATTGTTTAATTGTATTAATAATTTAATTGTTTGTTATTTTGAAGGAAGGGGAAGGGAGGTTCAATGATAAGAAAAGCATTCTTTCTAATTTAAATAATTAGAACATATAATTTGTACTGAAATGATGTAAAAAGGCTCTTATTATTGAATCATTAGTTTTGCTTATCCTTTTGTTTGAAGTATAACTTGTCATATCCTTTATAGCCACTTAAAAAAGGAGAGAAAGAAAAGAAAAAAAGCAATTTGGAGCTCTTCAAAGAAGAATTAAAGCAGTAAGTTTTATAGTGTGGAGAATAACTATCATAGGTGTATTGAGCTGATACATAAACAGATGCAAGTATAAAGAATATACTGTACCAGTTAGTTATTACTAACCAGTTTGCTATGAGATTTAGATATTATAATATTTGGTGGGCTATCTTTGAAAATAAATTAGCATTTAGTCCAGCACCTGGGTTGCTTGCATTATGAAGATTCAGTTCAATTGATTTATTTAATGTCCAGAGTCCTGTTTGCAGTGGAAACAGTATACTCACTGGGATGGGAGTGAGGGGCAGTCAGACTTAGCAAGAAACAAATTCAGTGGTTTTAGTGTTTAATTTCCTCTTCACCTTTAAAGTAGGCTTTGTGTTCCTTTGGTAGTATATCAGAAATTTGCTCATGGTTGTATTATAGCTGAGGAACCCTCTAATCTTGGTTATCAGTACCAGTATTTAATTACAGATATTTCTAGTTATTTGATGATAGTAATTTGATAAGCGCTATTCTGAAATGTGAATGAACGAATTTTGGCTCATTATAAGTGATTGTAAATATTTTCAACAGAATTCAAGAGGAACGTGATGAGAGACATAAAACGAAAGGCAGATTAAGTCGATTTGAACCTCCTCAGTCAGATTCTGATGGTCAGCGTCGTTCTAGTAAGTGGCATTTATTTTAATGTGTATGCTGGTGATTAATTACAGTAGTTCCCACCTTATCCATGGGTTACATTCCAAGGCTCACCAGTGGATGTCTGAAACTGTGGATATATACTATCCTTTTCCTTATACATTCATAGCTGTGGTAAACATTAATTTGTAAATTAGGCACAGTAAGAGATTAACAACAATAAGTAATAGAACAATTATAACAGTATACTGAAATAAAAGTTATGTGCAATCCCAATACTTTGGGAGGCTGAGGCAAGTGGATTACCTAAGGTCAGGAGTTCGAGACCAGCCTGGCCAACATGGTGAAACCCTGTCTGTACTAAAAATACAAAATTAGCCGGGCGTGGTGGTGCGTGCCTGTAATCCCAGCTACTCAGGAGGCTGAGGCAGAAGGATTGCTTGAACCTGGGAGGTGGAGGTTGCAGTGAGCCGAGATCGTGCCATTGCACTCCAGCCTGGGTGACAGAGCAAGAGTCTGTCTCAAAAAAAAAAAAAAAAGAGTTATGTGAATGTGGTCTCTTTTTGTCTCTCAGAAATACCTTACTGTAACAAACTGGGGGAAACAAAGGTGAGGGTAAGGGGAGACTACTATATTATAAAAACAGAATAATTGTTTTCTTTTCTCCCCTTTAAGTGGACGCGCCTTCAAGAAGAAATAGATCGTCTGGTGGTAATACAGTTTTTTGCTCTTTTAATCGATAAATTTTCCAAACTTTATATTTTGCAGGTTATAATTCTTTTTTTCTTTCTGCCCTAGTTCTTGATGATTACGCACCTGGCTCACATGATGTAGGAGATCCAAGCACTACTAATTTATACCTTGGAAACATTAATCCACAGGTAATATTAAGTAAGATGAATGTTGATTGATATGCTTTATGCTTTTGGAAGAAAGCCACTTTGTTAGTCAAAAAAAAAAAAAATCAAGATTCTGAAGCTGACAAATCTGATGGAATTGGATAGTCTTTAGAGTTGTCTTACTGGTATGGCCCAGGTTGTCTTGCCACATATTCTTGTTTCCTCTTTCAGTAACCAGATTGAACTCTGAATTTGAAGTGTTTTACTAGGTGCTGATTTTATTATTAAATCAGGGTGTGACCATTGATGAATAATATTATTTTGAGACTATCCACTTCTGATACATACTTGATTCCTTGTGGAGTCCCTTTTTCTTCTCATAGTAGTAAACTACTCTTTGTGGTTTGTCTTTTATATTTTAATTCTTTTCCTGCGTTGGTGCTGTTAATTATGTTATGGGGAATGTAGTAACGGTAGTATATAATATGCTATATTAAAAATTGTATTTTCCATATTTACTGTTACCTGTTTTCTCTGCATTTGATCACATGGGTAGTTGATTGTTAGAACAGATGATTAGATACTTTTTTCTTCATTGTCAATACATATTTCCTCTTTAATTTAAATGTACTAACCATGCCTGCTTGAAAAATATTACTAAATGCCTAAACAAACCATCACTATAAAATATCTTACTTAGATCCAGGACCTTAAAACAAAGGAAGATAAGGGAGTAAAAATGATTTTGATTTCTCCATCTACTGAACTTCCCCACCCTGGCATCTTAAATAAACCAGAATATTTTGAAATATTATAGTATGAAATGATTTATGAACGCCCCACATGGGATTTTAGTTGTATAGAGTTCCTGGTACTTAAATGTAAAATTGAAGCACGTTGCTATGTTGCTTTTTATTTTGTAAAAACTACTTTGTTTTCTGAAAATAATTTTTTCTTTTACCTTTTTTGCATAATAAAAATCTTTTACCCTTTTTAATAGATGAATGAAGAAATGCTGTGCCAAGAATTTGGAAGATTTGGACCGTTAGCCAGTGTGAAAATCATGTGGCCTAGAACTGATGAAGAAAGAGCCAGAGAAAGAAATTGTGGCTTTGTGGCCTTTATGAATAGAAGAGATGCTGAAAGAGCTTTAAAAAATTTGAATGGTAAGAACATTTTTATTATCCATTTATACAATTCAAATATTTCTTTGGTTTGGAAAAGTATTTATAAAAGCTAGGAAGGATTGGACCTGAAATGGAGAGGTTAAAATGAAAATTATTTCAACTCACCAGAAAGATTTTATTTGGAAACTTTTGAGAGTTAACAAAATGACCTTTCATTTCTTTCTTGTAGGAAAAATGATTATGTCTTTTGAAATGAAGTTAGGTTGGGGTAAAGCTGTACCTATTCCTCCACATCCAATATACATTCCGCCTTCTATGATGGAACATACGCTTCCCCCACCTCCATCCGGACTGCCTTTTAATGCGCAGCCTAGAGAGCGGTTAAAAAACCCTAATGCTCCTATGTTACCGCCACCTAAAAACAAAGAGGATTTTGAGAAGGTAATTTAAAAAATGGACATAAGGCCGCATCTAATTTGTAAATACTAAAGCTGTGGTAGTATTTCTTTTCAACAATTTTATAGAAAATGTGTGTGCAATTCTGTTTGGCAACTTTTAAAGAAATAAGTAGATGTGTTCCCTGCCTTAGCCCATGGAAACCCTATATTTGAAATACTAGGTCATATTTTTATTTGTGGCTACCATTCCTTTTTTGACCACTTGTTAAGTTTTTTTCCTTTGTCCAGTGTTGTATCCAGATTTGCTTAAGTGTAGTAACTAAATTTACTTTGTTTTGAGAAAGTGATACTTTGTATTTGGTTAAGTGACATTTCAATTAGAAAGACCTCCTAAGTAGTTATTGTTTGGATGGCAGCTAGGTCTGAGGTATTAGAATATTTGAGAAGATTTATGTGGTTTTTTAAAAATAATTAATCTAGTAAAAGCAAAGGGTGAGTATTTTCTTTTTAGTAAACAAAACCAACTTAATTTCAAGTTATAAGAATTTGTTGGTTCTATTATGAATTAATTACACTTAAAACGACAGGGCTGGTTTTAAAGGCTTGGGAACAAAATAGCGAACTGTATGGTCAGAGGCAAACAGTTAATTATTTCACAAATTAAAATCTTTATCTGATAATTCTCAGTGTAGTACCTATTTCAGTGCATTGATGTGCATTCTGGCAGGAATGTTCTGATTCTTTGCATTTGGTGAACATTTATTGTTCACTGAACACATCCATTTGCATTTATGTAATTGCTTAGTGTATAATGACTTCAAATGCAGTGATTGCCTGCAAAACTTGTGATTAGATATGTAGTATTTTCAATGCATATGTATATTTTTGCTTGTTACTTGTTAACAATACTCACATATTCTATGTTTATTATCTGATGTGACTTCATATACAGACTCTGTCGCAAGCCATAGTCAAAGTGGTTATCCCAACAGAAAGGTACATGTTTTTCTTTATTATTACTGATCTAAATATAGACAATATCCCCTTCTGAATTTAAAAAGAAATGGTGTTGAGGAAAAGGTAGTATCTTGACTGAGCAATGGTTCCTTCCCAGTACTTTTTGGGGGGGATGTGTGAAATTTAACTAACTTTTGTGTACTTTGCAATTTTATGTCAATATCTTCTTTTGTTTTTATTGTTATCACTGTAGGGAATGTTTATAGTTTGACTAGTTAGAATGTATTTATTAGCTCTGATTTGGAGTCAGACAACAGACTCGTCATGGGAAAATAGATGTTTTAAATGTATCATAAATTTCAGATAACATTACAGTTTGACCCAATCTGTTGTTATTTTTTTCTTGTTTTCTGAATTATCTGCATTTAATATATAACCTTGGTTTGAGTTCTCCTTACTGAAGGCATAGCTTTGTTTTTTGTTTTTTCAATTGATTTTAAGAAGAAATTCCTATTATTGTCATGAACACTGGACATACTAGAAACTTTCTTTTCATGATAACAAAGGTATTTGGAATTCTTTTATTTTCCTTTCTTCCTTTTTTTCTCTTTCAACACACTATTAAAGCAGAAGAATTCATGCTGTAGGTATGCTCTTGCTCAGTCAAGCTAAGCCTTTTCCCAAACACAGGAACACAACACTGGTTGAATAATAAATGAACACAAAAGAATACCAAATTCTCTTTGACATTGGCCTTGGTGAGCAACACCAGCTGAACTGTCTGCGGCAGCGGGGGACCAGGAAAACATCATGGGATGGATTGGGAAAGTATACAGTTTTTGACCAGACATTGGTACGATCGACTCCAATAAATGTGGTTTTATTATAACTGAGAGACAATTTTTTGTTTTTGTTTTTTTTTTTTTGGTTATTGTTGCCCAGAATAAGATAATTACCATTTTAAAATTAAATAATGCACTTTAAATATATCATCTTTTTGTACTACACTGTTTTATTCTAATAGAAAAGTCACCATTTTTAAAATAAACACAATCCTCAAGGAAGAAGAATGTGATTACAGTTCTTTAGTAATCTTGACATCGTTAATAACAATTAATTGTCAGATTTTGATTTTAAATAATCATGAAACATTTAAAAAATACTTATAAACTTTTAATTTTCTAAAAATAGATTTATCAGTTACAAGCCTATTTAAAACTATAGTGGGTTTTTCACCACTGATAAAAGCATTCACAGGATAGTATTTTTGTAGCATTCAAAAAAAGCACATATCTAGTGGTAGCTTTACATGTATGTGGCTCAACTTATTTCTAAACAAAATTTTGAGTGTGCGTTTTACCGAAAGTCTTCACTCACCATTAGGATGAGTCCTTTGTTTTTAAACTTGCTAAACAATTTTCCTCTATCTTAAATGCTAAAGTCAAGTTGCTTTTGACTTAATTCACACAAGTTTCTGGATGTATAACATTTGTCCACCTAGTAATTAGTCTTATACATACAATTTCCCTTAGCTTTATCAGTTTTTTTTTTTGGCTCCTATCAGTGGGGGAGTTTTGGAATTGAATCATAACTTTACATTATCTCCCTTCCTTCAAAATAATGTCATTAACCATATGAATGCTGAAGAATTGCATATTTGCAGAGCAATTACTCCTGTGAAAGAGAAATAATTTTTAAATCGAAAATTAAGCAATGTTTTTAGTTTTTTGTTTTGACAATTTGAAGTTGAATTAGTAGTTTTAAATGCATGATTTCCCCTTTGTAAAGATTTAAACTGTGATACAATTTTTTTACTTCCTTTAGGCTTAAATTTTTTTCACTATGTAGAGATTTCATTTTAAGTAGGTTTGTTCGAAAGCTATGAGAAAATAATTATAGTCACCATGAGATAGATTATTTTATTGTTCATGTACTCTGAAATAGGGCATTATAGAGCCACAAAAGTCTGTCTTGTTCTATAACTATATATTTATTTACATTCTAGCAGTTATATGAATGTAATTTGAGCTGGGAATGCTAAAGGTGTAATTTAGTGTGTGCCTTGTACCAAGAGCCAATATCCTTTTGCTGTTCCCGATTGTTATTTGCCAACTGTGTATGCTGGGGGACTGGTGAAATGAGAAATCAAAAGCAGCTTATAAATAAGCTGAGTCATTTTTGCCCGACACCATAATCAGTGTCCAAAATTGTGTTTGGAGTCTAATAAAATACCACATGATTTTAGGACCCAGCTTCAGATAAAGACTTCCTGTGAGTTCAGTCAATAAAATGACTGTACTAAAAAATTACTCACATATGTTTATTTTTGGTAAAATATTGGAAAATAATTGTTACAGAAAATGAGAAGGGCATCTCACTGTGTACCCCATTTTGCAATATTTTGGAAACAGTAGTACTCCATTCATTTAAGGCTTTGGCAACATAATTTCTTCATTGATTGATAGTGTACAGGTATATCAATCTCTTGTTTTGGAGGGAAAAAAGATAATATACAGGCAGAATTATCTATTTCATGAATTGTGAACTAGTTTGAAGTGTGGTCCAAAGGGATGTTGCCTCACTAAAGGTCAGATTTAATAAAAACTCCATCTGGTATGTGTACCAGAAAAACACAGGAGTTGGATGGATTTTTTATTAAATCAGGCCTTAAACTTGTTAAATAGTTTTGCATTTTTGTAAATTATAGTCATGGTTATAACATTTCAGTAGCACCACAAAAGTGCTTGGTTTAGGAATTTTTTTTTTAAACTGAGATAGCGTGTAAATTTCTAGATGGCTGTAATGACATGCAGGCTCTAAGTTACTGATTTTATATATCAATATTTGCAGCTTTCCAATTAGTTGTGATTTATAATTTAATGTTTTGCTTTTGGAAAATAAGTGACATTTAGAAAATTAAATATTACTATGAGGCTGTATTGTGGTTTCCTACCCTCCCTCACCTTTCCATCCCCTCCCACTTCCCTACTCCCACTGCCCCACACCCTCTTAATGCACAAGGCGTTAACATATGCTCCAGGTTACTTTTTTGGTATTAAATTCGGTGTTAGTCAGCAGAATAATCATTTTCTGCACAATTATAGTAACTTAGGTCAAGTGTAGTTTTATATAGTGGTAGGTCTGAATCCATTTTCTTTAACTGTGTTGTTGTTGTAGGAATTTGCTCGCCCTGATACATCGAATGATAGAGTTTGTTGTACGTGAAGGGCCAATGTTTGAAGCTATGATTATGAACAGAGAAATCAACAATCCTATGTTCAGGTGTGCATTTTTTAAAAATTGTGGTGAAATATATATAACATAAAATTTCCCGTTTTAACTCTTTTTAAGTATACAGGTTAGTGTCATTAAGTACATTCACATTGTTGCACAACCATCACCACCATCCATCTCCAGAACTTTTTTCATCTTCCAAAATGGAAATTCTTTACCTGTGTAACAGTAACTCCTCAGTCTTCTAGCCCCTTAGCCCTGGCAACTGCCATTCTACTTTCTGTCTCTTAGTAATTTCATTACTCAAGGTAAACTCACATGGGTATAATCATACAATATTTGTCCTTTTGTGACTGGCTTATTTCATTTAGCATAATGTCCTCAGGATTCATCCGTATTATAGCATGTATCAGGATTTCCTTTTTTAAGGCCAAATAATATTCCATTATATATATTTACCATATTTTATCTTTAGGCATGCAGTTTAAAACTACTTTTAATTTATTAGGATTAAAAATATTTCCAAGAATAAAGTTGTAGAAGTATGGGATTAGTTCTGCAATGGGATGGGAAGGGAGTTTTAGTAATCAGAGTAGAATGTATTGAGCCCAATTTTCCATCAGATTTTGATTTGGTTAATTAAATAGTATTGTTTTTAGCATTCTCTAGGAGGAAAATACATTTCATTATGCTTTTCAATGAAGGAATCATAAGTGAGATACAGTTGAACAAATGAGTTTTAAAATAAATTGCTTATCCTCTGAATTGTTATGGTATTCTTAGACACTAGTTTAACACTTAAGTAGTGTAAAATCAGTGCTTTTGTAATTATATATTAGGAAAATCTCTCCATTGCCAGACACAGTATCTGCCATGTAAGTGTTCAATAAAAATGATCATAAGACTCATGATGCATGCCTTCTGAGTATTAATGTCAGTCACTAAGGCAGTCTAGGGCTACAGTAAGGGAATGGGGATAGGTAGCGGATGGTAGTGGGTGAGATTCTATTTAGGGATCTTTGTTTTTGTTTTATTTAGAACTAAATAGGCAAATAGTATTTCTCATTTATTTTTATTTAATTGAAGATAGCTCTTTGTTAAAGAATATGATGTTTAATGTTTGTTTGTTTTGTTTAGGTTCTTATTTGAAAACCAGACACCAGCCCATGTTTACTATAGGTGGAAGCTTTATTCTATTCTGCAGGCAAGTAGAATCAATTACTTTGTTAATTTTGACTCTGAGTAATTAGACCTTTATAATAACTCTAAATGTTTGTTAGGGAGATTCTCCAACTAAATGGCGGACAGAAGATTTTCGTATGTTCAAAAATGGATCTTTTTGGAGGCCACCACCATTAAATCCGTACTTGCATGGAATGTCAGAAGAGCAAGAAACAGAAGCTTTTGTAGAGGAACCTAGTAAAAAGGGAGCACTTAAGGAAGAGTAAGATATTTTTCCTTTCTATTATATATTCAGAAAAGTAACTGTAATGTTTGCTTTACTTAATGGTCTTATTAAGATGTTAACCCTAAAATAAATTTTTTTCACTTGTGAATGTTTAAAATAGTAACATCTTTCATCATGTGCTTTATAATTTTAAACATCTTAACAAGTATAGGTGTGTGTCCTATTGTCCTTGACTTTTCTCCTGGTAAAATTAGTGGTGATCTCTTAAACATGATTGACTTCTTTCTTTAGCAATGGAGTACATCAGATTCTTACAGAAATTATTGAGGGATCCCTAGAATTCTTGCTTCTCTGAATGCAACATAAAGAAGAAAAACTATTGTGTGGCTAATGGGATCAGATTGTGGCTACGCAAAGCCTCTTCATGATAACTTTGACACTTGATTTGCAGTGTGTGGTGAGCTGTGAGATGGCCACCATGGAAGTATGTGTTGTTATTAGTCTCACTTAACAATTGTACAGTGCAGCTAGCCGGTTTAAGAAGCAAAAACATATTTATTAAATGTTCAGAGGACATCCTGTATACCTCATGGGAAAACATTGGCTAAAAGCATTTTTAGAATATACAAGTAAATACAGACATACCTAGTTTTATTGTGCTTTGACTTAAGACTGTGCTCTGCAGATACAGTGTGTTTTATAAATTGAAGGTTTGTGGCAACCCTAAGTCAAACAAATCTGTTGTCATTATTTTTCGAACAGCACGTGCTTCATGTCTCTGTCACATTTTCATAATTCTCACAATAGCTCAAACTTTTTCATTATTATTATATCTGTTATGGTGATCAGTGATCTTTGTTTTGGGGCACCACAAACTATGGTCATATAAGAAGATGAACTTAATCAAAAAAGGGTGTTCTGACTGTTCCAGTGATTAGCTGTTTTCCCATCTTTCCCTCCCCTTAGGCCTCCCTATTTCCTGAGACACAACACTATTGAAATTAGGCCAATTAATAATCCCACAATGACCTCTTGAGTATTCAAGTGAGAGGAAGAGTCTCACTTCTCTCACATTAAATCAAAAGCTAGAATGATTAAGCTTAGTTAGGAAGGCAGGTCAAATGATGAGGTCGGCTGAAAGCTAGGCCTCTTGCACCAAACAGTGAGCCAAGTTATCAATGCAAAGGAAGAGTTTTTAAAGGAAATTAAAAGTCCCACTCCAATGAACACATGAATGATGAGGAAGCAAAACAGCCTTATTACTGATAGAAAATTTTGGTGGTGTGGATAGCAGATCAGACCAGCCATAGCATTCCCTTATGCCAAACCCTAATCCTGAGCAAGGCCCACTCTCTTCAGTTCTGTGGAAACAGAGGTGAGGATGCTCCAGATGAAAAATCTGAAGCTACCAGTGATTGGTTCATGAGGTTTAAGGAAAGAAGCCATCTTCATAATATAAAAGTTCAAGGTGAAGCATCAAGTGCTGATGTAGATGCTGTAGCAAATTATCCAGAAGATCTAAGGTCATTGATGAAAGTGGCTACACTAAATCACATTTTCAGTGTAGACAAAACAGCCTTTTATTGTAGGAAAATGTAATTTAGGACTTTTATAGCTAGAGATGGGAAGTCACTGCCTGGGTTAAAAGCTTCAAAGGACAGGCCGACTCTCTTATTAGGGGCTAATGCAGCTGGTGACTTAAACTTGAAGCCAGTGCTCATTTACCATTCCAAAAATCCTAGGACCATTAAGAATTATGCTAAATCAAGTCTGCCTGTGCTCTATAAATGGAACAACAAAGCCTGGATGACAGCATATCTGTTTGCAGCATGGTTTACTGAATATTTTAAGCCCACTATTGAGACCTGCTCAATAAAATGATTTTTTTCAAAATATTACTGCTCATTAACAATGTACCTGATCACTGAAGATCTCTCATGGAGATGTGCAAAGAGATTAAGTTGTTTTCATGCCTGTTAACACATTATTCATTCTGTATCCCATTGATCAAGGAGTAATTTTGACCCTTTAGTCTTATTATTTAAGAAATATATTTCGTAAGGCTGTAGCTGCCATAGATAGTGATTCCTCCAGTGAGTCTGGGAAAAAGAAACCTTGTGGAAAGCATTTATCATTCCAAATCCCATTAAGAACATTTTTGGGCCAGGTGTGGTGGCTCACACCTGTAATCCCAGCACTATGGGAGGCCGAGGCAGGAGGATAGCATGAGGCCAGGAGTTCAAGACCAGCCTGAGCAATATAGTGAGACCCAGTCTCTAATAAAAAGAAATTTAAAAAGTCTTAAAAATCCATTTCAGTTTTTTTGCCTATAAAAAATAAAATCAACATTAACAGGAGCTTAGAAGAAGTTAGTCCCTCATAGATGACTTTGAGGGATTTAAGACTTCAGTAGAGGAAGTAACTCCAGATATGGTAGAAAAGCAAGGAACTAGAATTAGAAGTAGAGCTCAAAGATGGGACTGAATTGCTGTGATCTCATGATAAAACTTTAATAAATGAGGAGTTGCTTCTTAGGGATGAGCAAATTAAGTGGTTTCTTGAGCTGGAATCTATTTCTGATGAAGAAGCTGTGAACATTGTTGAAGTGAAAGGATCTGGAATATATATAAACTTAGTTGATAAAGTAGTGCAAGGTTTGAGAGGATTGACTACAGTTTGGAAAGACATTCTCCTCTGGGTAAAATGTTAACAAACAACATCTCATGCTGCAGAGAAATCCCATGTGATGAGAAATGTCAGTTGATGCGGTAAACTTCATTGTTGTTTAAGAAATTGCTGCAGCCACCCCAACCTTCAGCTACCACCACCCTAACCTTCAGCTACCATCACCCTGATCAGTTAGCAGCCATCAACATTGAGGCAAAACCTTCCACGAGCAAAAATACTGTGACTTACTGAGAGTTCAGATGATTGTTAGCATTTTTAACAAGAAAGTATTTTTAAAGTAATGTATACATTTTTTTAAGACATACTGCTATTGCATACTTAATAGACTACAATATGGTATAAACATAACTTTTACATGTGCTGGGAAATCAAAAAACTTACGTGATTGGCTATATTGCGATATTTGCTTTATTGCAGTAGTCTGTAACCGAATCCACAGTCTCTTTGAGATATGCCTGTATGTACTTCACTGCAGTCTATAAATCTTAATACTTATTGAATTGATTCATTGTCTATGAGAGCATTTGGCAATGGCGTGCGATACTGTTTGAATGTATTTACTTCTGAAGATGTATGTTCATAATCACTGTAATCCTAGGATCTGCAAACTCAGCTCATAGGCTAAATATGGCTGTCTCCTGTTTTGGAAAATAAAGTTTTATTGGAATACAGTCAATTCCCTTCCCTACGTGTTGTCTGGCTGCTTTGGTGCTATGCCAGCAGGGGGATAGAGATCATATGGCCTGCAAAGCCTAAAATATTTATAATCTTTTTTTTTTTTTTTTCTTCCCTGAGATGGAGTGTTGCTCTGTCAACCAGGCTGGCATGCAGTGGCACAATCTTGGCTCACTGCAACCTCTGCCTCCCAGGTTCAAGCAGTTCTCCTGCCTCAGCCTCCCGAGTAGCTGGGATTACAGGTGCCTGCCACCATGCTCGGCTAATTTTTATATTTTTAGTACAGACAGGGTTTCACCATGTTGGCCAGAATGGTCTCGATCTCTTGACCTCGTGATCCGCCCACCTTGGCCTCCCAGAGTGCTGGGATTACAGGCATGAGCCACCGCACCCAGCCAGTCTTTTCCTTTACAGAAAAAATTAGCCTGTCGTAATCCCAGGCAGAAGTGTTAAAGTAATAGACTTCCTTCAAAGAAGGGGAGTAAAGAACATGAAAGTTCTTCAGTATCATGGGATGGTAAGACTGGGGTGCTCTTAAAGAGTCTTGAAGAAATGCCCATGATTTAAAATTTACTTAATTTGTAAGCTGAAAACATAATTGGAATCTTTTATTAGTTCTACAGAGTATTCTTACATAAATTCTTCAAAAAATTGTAACAATTTTGGGGGACACAACACAAATCAGACAATATGTTACAGTCTTCAGAATTATTTTATGTCAGTAGGTTTTAAAGAAATTAGTTTGTGAGCAAAAGCTGCAATGGCATTTGAAATTGTATCTAAATATTTATAAGTTAAAACAATTTATGTTCAGACAGAGGGATAAATTGGAAGAAATCTTACGCGGATTAACTCCAAGGAAAAATGATATTGGAGATGCAATGGTTTTCTGTCTTAATAATGCTGAAGCTGCTGAAGAAATAGTGGATTGCATTACGGAGTCGTTGTCCATCTTAAAGACACCTCTTCCTAAAAAGGTATGGGAATTAATTTTAAGAAAAGGGGAGATAGTTGACGTCTTTTGGGATTAGAATTGGTTTCCTTTTTGCACAAAGCACTTGACTGATGAAATTTTTCCCATGCAGTCTTACGTTATTTCTGCTTGGAAATTTAGGTTCGTTAACATACAAGTTAACAAACAAGTTGAAATGTAAATGTGTTAACAAATTTCATCTCTGCCAAAGTCATAGTTGTGGTGATACTGAGCTTCATATAACTCTTCTAATTAGTAGCCATAATTAAATTATAGCTAAACATTAGCCTTATATTAACCTATTTTGTGTTATCTTTTGATATTATAGATTGCCAGATTATATTTGGTTTCTGATGTTTTGTACAACTCTTCAGCCAAAGTTGCTAATGCTTCATATTATAGAAAATTGTAAGTATAATGATATAACTGATATTCCTGAAATAAAGTATTTAAGGGTAAGGAGTTCAGAAAAGAGGATTGTTTTGTTAACTTCCTCCAAGATTAAGAAATACAGTCAGCCCTCCATGTCTGTGGGTTCCTTATCCATGAATTCAACCAACCACGAATTGAAAATATTTGAGAAGAAAAATTGTATCTGTACCGAACCTGTACAGACTTTTTTCCTTGTCATTTTCTGAACAACATAGTATGAAAACTCTACATAGCATTTACATTGTATTAGGTATTGTAAGTAACCTAGAGATGATTTAACAGATGGGAGGATGAGGATAGGTTACAGGTGAATATTACGCCATTTTCAATCAGGAACTTGAGCATCTGTGGATTTTGGTGTCCATGGGAGGTCTTGGAACCAGTCCTCCCATGGATACTGAGGGAAGACTAATTTGAATTTCTTAATGGTTTCTAGAATTTTTTAAAAAATTGGCTTACACTTAAGCTAAGTTACCAATTTTTTACAAAGATTTTATATCATATCACTTTCTTAGTTATTGACAGTAGAACAAATAGGTGTTAAAGAGAACTTTATTTTTATTGCATATCTAGCTATTCATATAATAAATAGAAACAGTGTATACTGGCAAACATAAGAGACCAAAGACATACTATTAACTATAGAATCTGCGTTCTCTTCTGATCCTCAGCATATTGATTTTAGTTCATTGTTAATGTTTCCTAAGGCAAAAGGAAGTTATGTTGCTGTATTATAATTAATGTATAACTCAGCCGGCCACAGTGGCTCACGTCTGTAATCTTAGCACTTTGGGAGGCCGAGAAGGGCTGATTACCTGAGGTCAGAAGTTTGAGACCACCCTGGCCAATGTGGTGAAACCCCATCTCTAGTAAAAATACAAAGACTAGCTGGGCGTGGTGTTGTGCCCCTGTAATCCTAGCTACTCGGGAAGCTGAGGCAGGAGAATCACTTGAACCCGGGAGGCGGAGGTTGCAGTGAGCTGAGATGACACCATTGTCCTCTAGCCTGAGTGACGAGCAAAACTGCGTCTCAAAAAAAAAAAAAAAAAAGTATAACTTTTCCTCAGTTCCCCAGAGCTCTCTTTCTGTGTTTATTTTATGAATTAGGCAAAGGGAAGCTTTTCCCTAAGAAGTTGCCCTGAAAAGAAATTTAGAGAGCTGGATCCTACTCTTAGGTCTGCTATTTAGTTTTTTTTTGCCTTGGACGAGTCACTTTTCTAAGTTTTCTGTTTTATAAAATAAAGAAATTGGACGAGATGGTTCAACATATCCTAGATACAACGTTTCTTGCTCATAAAGGGAACTAGTAGGGACTGTTGGGGAGTTTGTAGGTGAAAAATTCAGAGTAATAAGAGTTAAAGCAATTCAGTTGCGGTTTTAGAGTTTAAATACCTAGTTTTTGATTTTTAATAATTTCTTGATTTGTAAGTATTTTAAGTTCAGGAGGGGTTTTCATTGGCTGGCATGCTGAAGGGGAAAGGAATTTTAAACAGATTTTATTTTAAAGAATGTGTTATTTGAATTTCAGTTTTGAAACAAAGTTATGTCAGATATTTTCAGACCTCAATGCCACCTATCGTACAATTCAAGGCCATTTACAATCTGAAAACTTTAAGGTACGTTTATTGTTTTACTATTTTTGCCCTAGTGTTTTAAATGGGTGGGGGGAGGGCATTGAAGAGCTGGAAAAGTACATAAGACAAATATGAGACATAAATTTAAAACTTAGATGTTACAGAAGTTACTGTTTTAAAATTGTCATTTTTGTTTTTATCAAATCAAAAATTTAAAAGATACTATTTTGTCAGGTGTTTAAAGTATTGTTTAAATATTATAAATGTTAGTCTTTTTTCATAAAACATCCAGAAGAATCACTTGTTTTGTAATGGTATATACTGTTTGGCTGGATTAAGGACATACATTTTAATCATGTTTAGAAAGTCTTTTCTGTTACCAATTTTTTTATAACCTCTTAAGCTCTAGACCAGTGTTAAGCCAATGAAGTACTTTACTTATAATTGAATAAGTAAATATGCTTTCATGGGAAGAAGACTTTTTTAAGAAAAGTTTTTAGTTTGGGAAGATGCCCAGTGACCCCACCGTTTAGGGCATTCAGACAACTCCCATTTTGAAAGTTTTTGACCTTAAATTTTGACCATAAGTTAGAATTTAAAGAAAAGTTTCAGGAAGATACAGAGTAAAGTATTAGCCAGAATTAGGAAGTACTTTATTGGACCATAAGGGATTCAGGTCAAAACTTGGCTACTTTGGTTTCCAGTTTTCAAAAGTTTCTATGTAAGTGTTTCTGGAATGTGGCTCATGGGTAGTACTGATGGTGTGGGAGCTGACCTTAGGTGGTAAAGAGCAAATAGTTACTGTTTATTTTTCATTATATTTATTTTTAGGAGTTTTTTTCCTTTTAATTAGAAGGTGACATTGATTTTTAAAAAAAAATATGGTAATGATACATAGTTATTTTCTTTAAAGTTTAAAAAATGTCAGTTTAAAGGCAAATTTAGCTAATCTTGATGATCATTCTCATGAACTGAAATTTGAGACATATAGCCCAAAATAAAAGTTTGTTGTCTGTTTCCTATTTCTTTAGCAACGGGTAATGACTTGCTTCAGAGCATGGGAAGATTGGGCAATTTATCCAGAACCATTTTTGATCAAACTACAAAATATTTTCTTAGGACTTGTAAATATTATTGAAGAAAAGGAAACAGAGGTAGGTACTCTGTATTTGGTTGTTTTTAAAATTCGTTTCTGGGGTGGAGGTTTCTTGGAGTTGTGCTATGTTACATATGTGAGGTACATTTCTTTGTGAAAAATATCTATTGCTTACCATTAAGTAGTGGATTTTTATTGCTGGAACCCAGGAGTCAAAATTACATATAACAGGAATTCTCTATCTAGTGTCCTTATGTGAAAATTGGTGAGTGGTTTTTTTATTTAATGATATAAGAGTTATGATATATTGTTAATAGTAGAAAAAAAGCAAGTAATAGAGCAATATGTATAGCATGACTTTATTTTGTTAAAGATAGCTATATAAGTAAAATATGTGCATGAAAAGATGCATCACATGATAGCAGATATACATCACCATTCTGCTGTTGTTGTTGTTGTTGTTGTTTTTTTACCTCCGAAATAATTACAGAATCCTTAATGTTTAATTCTGCCATGCTAGTCAAGCTATTATGTTTTCACTTTCACTCCTGCAAGATCTTCCTAATTGGCCTTACTGTTGCAACCCACATGGTCCTTGTTTCAGTTTCTTAAATGTGTGTTTCCACTTACCATTGGCCTTTATACATGTCTTTCCCTCTTTCTGGGACTTAACCTGAGATTCTTCAGATCTCAGCTCAAACATAACCTTAGAGAGCCTTCTCTGACCTCTTTAAGTGAAACTTAGTATGCTAATAGTATGATATGCGCTTTTGCTGTAGCAGTTACCATAGTTACAGATAAGTATATATTGTTGTGATGATCTGATTTCCTGGTTCCCCCACTCCCCCAAAACAACAACAAAAACCTTTACCAGGCTCTATAACAGGGAACCAAACTTGTTTTTGCTCATCATTGCCTCACATGGTACCCGGCACCAGTGAGCACTTGGTAAATATTAGATAAATGCACAACTGACTGCTTCTTTAGCAAACTGGATGATAGAATATGTTCTTACTATGTTCTTATGTTGTACCTCGGATTGTGGGTATCCAGGTATGTTGGCTTGCATTGGATTACAAGTTAATCTTACAAGCAATGTGACTTCAAGCAAAAGGAAATGTTATAATAGTACACGTTTCCATAGGATGTTCCAGATGACCTTGATGGTGCCCCCATCGAGGAAGAGCTTGATGGCGCACCTCTGGAAGATGTAGATGGAATTCCTATTGATGCTACTCCCATCGATGATCTTGATGGAGTCCCTATAAAAAGTCTTGATGATGATCTTGATGGAGTGCCTTGTAAGTTCAAATTTCAAACTGATTAAATCTGGCTAATACGTTTGGTGACCAAAACTCTAATTTCCATACATGCTGATATGGAAAAAGGTTATAGTTTCTCATGAACATATCAAGTTATTAACTTTTCTATTTCTGATTTTTTCAAAATTCATATACCCAGTAATACATGTATTTGTATGCTATTTATATAAAAGGCCAAGAAGAAGCATTTTTTTCTGGTCACATTTCTTTGCTGGGACAATTAGCCTCCTATAATAGTAGCAAGTTTCTCTTTTTGTCTTGTCAAGAAATTATAGGCAAAATCTTGTGCTCAATTATGCATAATCCTAGGTACCTGGTTTTATCAGTTTTTATTAGTTTTTCTAACTTACAACTTCAGTTTTCCTAGCTGCCTAAAATCATTTTGAAAATAGGAACTGTAGACAGCTCTTTGGTACATTTGAATTATATGTTTAAATATTGAATAATTTTGCAGTTTTATATTTTAGAGATTAGATAAAGGTATTAAAGATTTGTTTTACTTCTCAACTTCTTCACTTGTTTAATATATTACTAACCTGTATTTTCTGAATTGATATATATACTGTTAAAAATATTGCCCTCGGATGCAGAGAATTGGTTTAGTCATAGTCCTTGTTCTTAGTATTACTATTTGTCCATCTGTGTCCTTATTTTACTTTGCTTTTTAATAATATGGTGAATACCCATGAACGTAATACTTCGGGTCATCCCCTAGTCGTCAGGGTTAATGGCTTATCTTTCCCTAATAGTGGATGCAACTGAAGACTCAAAGAAGAATGAGCCTATATTTAAAGTTGCCCCATCAAAATGGGAAGCTGTGGATGAATCTGAATTGGAAGCACAGGGTGAGTAAAAGTAAAATAAATATTTTTTAAATTAAGTACTTATAAGTTAATTATTGATGTGCTTGTATATATATATATGTTTTCCTTTTATGTTTTATAACACGTTTTAACCTTAATAATATTATCATATTTTGTGTCTAATGTACACTTTTATTGTGGTTGGTGTTGCTGTTACAATTTTCTTAGGTCTTTCAGTTTGGAAGCTTTGAGAGTAATGAGGTATCACTGAAAACCTTTCAGGTTAAGGCATTTTAGTAGCAAATGTAGGTGGGAAGCTGTACCTATGTAGAAATCTACATAGAGATCAGTTTCATAGAAACCAAGCTTTGACCCTCCCATAATGCTAGACTGATTAGATGCCATTTAGACCTGTCTTTCACACTTACTTAGTTAGACCTGTATCCTAGTGCTAATAATCTGTAATTGTTGCTATTTGTGGGTTCTAATGAAATAAATCTTAATATTCAACACAGAAATAAGGATGACATTATTCACTTCATGATATTGTGAGGAAAGAGATTTGGCATATAGAAATAGCTATTTAGAGAATTGATAAACATAGATTAAAAAAACTTCTGTAATAATAAACTTTTCAATTCTAAAGCTTGAGCTTCCACTGTACTACTGAAAAAATGCTAGTTTACCTCATGGAATTACATCCTTCTTTTCCTTCCATTCAGCTGTTACAACTTCTAAATGGGAATTATTTGACCAGCATGAAGAATCAGAAGAAGAAGAAAATCAAAAGTAAGAATCTAAGTTTCGAATATACTGTTTCTTGTTCATATACACTCCCCTTTTCATTAAGAGGTATAGTTGAAATAATAGTGAAGTGGAAAACTTCACTCTTAAAAAAATTTGTGAGGATCATTTTTAGTTCTCCATTGGTTTTCCAGTGAATAAAGAGCTTTTGTTTTCTGGTCTTGATGGATCTGGTTTCATTTTGCTTTTGAGTTTTTTACGCTAGGTTATATTCTCACTTTGTAGTTACTAATTGGTCAGCTACATTTTTTTCAAACCTTTGCCATCAAATATTGTTTTGGGCTCCACAAAAAGTGGTTTTTAAAATATGAATAGGAAAGGTTATACTCCTTTCTTTTGGATTGTACATTCTAAGAAAAAGATTGCATTATGGCCATTGTGTTATTTAAATGTAAACCTTTCAGAACTAAGAATGAATACAAAGGAAAAAAAATATTTTCTTTTGAAATATAGAGAAATAATAATTTTGATTTTGCTGTTTGGTAATCACCCCGAAATTGTTTTTGTATTTGACACTGTGTGACTGTAGGAATCTCTGCTCTCAGATTCTCCTGCAAGTCTGTATTGGTAGTTTTTAGGAAGTGCTTGACACTTTTTAAAATCATTGCAAAGGGAGTTGATTTTTTTTTTTTTTTAATGAATAGGAAGAGATGGTATCACAAACACAAAGCACAGGTTACTGTCTTTAAAAATTTTGCGTTCTTCTATTGTTCTCCAACGGAAGTGGGAACAAAGAGAAAACCCCCGTGTGTCGTAGCACAATATGGGCATTTGTGTGGATTTAATAAATGGACATTTGGATTGTTGGGAAAATGTGATCAATCAGCAGGCTGTAGAAACACAGTTTGATACGATGGTGAAAACTTGTCTACAATGATGTTTTTCCAGAAATGTTGGTGTGATTAGAACAAGTCAGCAGTGATGATGACAAAATATTTACATAATGTAGATGTGGCTTGCTAATGGAAATACCTATCTGAGGCTGTTTAGGAATACATGAATTGAGAACAGTTTAGTTCAGTTTGCTTTAAAACAGTGGTTTTCTGAACCCTTTTTATGTTCATGATCCTATGATTAGTAACATCTTACCATTTTAGAATCACTGCTTTAAAAGTAGTATATGTACTCATAAAATAATTATTTAGGGGGAAGGAAGGGTAGAAAAGCCATTGAACTGAAAAAAGTATTTTTCTATTAGTTTTATTTCTAAAGGTATTAGTTTTTTTGGCATAAAACTAATACTTGTGTTAATGTTTGGAATATGAGTACATTTTAGCATTGATGCTGGAATACTCATACATTGATGGAAGCCTGGATCACTAGAAGTATAATTTTAGATTTTTCATTTTTCTTAGGAATTCCGGGTAAATCATGATAATGTAAAAATAACAAAGTACAAAGCAAGGAAAAAAAGCTTTTGCGCAGCTTGTGATCCTTGAAATTTTCTCATGCCTCACTACTACTCTCTAGTGGCTGAATCCTAAGATGCCTTTTTACTTAAGGCTGATTTTGTAACTAATAATTATTATATTTTATGGCAATATTGTGATTCGTGGCAGAAATGTGATTTTTAAAGCATGTTTTGGAGAAAAGTTACAAAAAGCAATTTCATTTGTATTGAATACTGTATGGATTTAGAATCTTGAATTTGCATGTCTTTTTAAAAAAAGAACAAGAGGAAGAAGCTGTGATAAGATTTGAACCTCGAATTGTGGCTAAAAGCTAAGGCCAAAACCAGTTTAGAAAAACTGCTTAAGCCTTGAAAAAATTATAATAGCAATTTAAAATATTTACATATTTTAAATCATGAATAGAGCTCATTTAAAAAGTCTTAAGTAATATGGTTAAATGTTTAATGTTCAGCCATCTAGACCCTTTCTATGTGTATAAAAACATGCGTAACTATTGAACATAAATGATGTAATATTACTGTACATACTATTCTGTGACACGTTTTTCATTCAATGTCATTGGTATTATTCCATTTTAATCTATTTACCTGTTCTGTATTCATCTATGATTGAAAGCAAACATTTGGGTAAACAAGGATGTTTACCAAAGAATATTAGAAATTG
The DNA here is from genome assembly GCF_009828535.3 of Hylobates moloch. Lineage (NCBI taxonomy): Eukaryota > Metazoa > Chordata > Mammalia > Primates > Hylobatidae > Hylobates > Hylobates moloch. The sequence continues at coordinate 7,523,759 of NW_026652297.1, read as the reverse complement.
CAAAAAAAATTAGAAAAAATTTTACAGGCTAGAATTGGTTAAGTAATCAATATCTGCTGTATTATTGTTTCATAGTAACTGTGACTCAGTTTAACAAAGTCACATCCTTATTGAGTCTTCTAGAATAATTCTTCAGTAAACATCCCTGTTTACATAAACACACATACACTTCAATCTAAAAGCATCTGAAACACTTGTATAATTTTATGTACCATAAAACAGGAAATTCTTGTGTTTTAAAAAATTTAACTAAAAACTGTATTTAGGACATTTCTGACAAATTAATGAGAAATATTAAGTAAAACTTTTTTTCCAAGGAGAATATTTTTAAACCGTCGGTTTGGACTTTTTTCTTCCTTAGCTAATATTGTATTGAGTTGTACCTGTATGGTGATATTAATGATTTGTGTGGTTCTGAAGATGAAGTTAGTAAAATATTTTAGTAATGTCTAGAAAGGACCTTTGGTTGAGAAATTTAAAAGCTGGTATCAGAGTTTTCTCAGTACCATATCTTTTCTGATTCTGAATTGACAGCCTTTCTTTTTATCTGCCTGGTGTAAATTTTTCTCTCATACAATGAAGGTGTTATTACATAAGACTTTAATTAAATTTTATTTGGAAAGAATTTGATTATAATTGTTTTTACATTATTAAGAATAATTCTACATGTATATTAAAAGGAATCTTTCTACTCATTGTAGAATGTCCTTAGTACCCAAATACCAACATAGAAGGGCTTGCGAGGTTCAAGTATTAAAGGCAAAACAGCGTTTGTTCTAGGTTATGCCAGTAATGTTGTTATCACAGTCAACATTGTTTGTAAGGAATTTTGTTTGTATATATATAAACATTCTGAGTTTGTTTGTATATGGGTATCTTGTTTTGCCCAGATTTATTTGCCAATAATATACACACACACACAACCCAGTCCCAGAATGTAAAGTATTTTTTTAAAAAAACCATTCATTCTTTGTGCTTCAAGAACACTTTGTTAATCCTGTACTAGCATTGATGACCAACTTTACACAGTTGCCTGTTTGTGTTTCCACTAGACTGCTTCTGGAAGGACAGGAGAATTTTTCTTCTTTGTATCCTAAGTGACTTACTCACGATAGTCTCTCAGGTTTTTATTTTCTTGTCTGACCCAGAACCAGTGCAACTTCCAGAATCAACTAAAATGTGAATACCGGTATTTGCTAATATATAAAATGCATACATTGCTTTATTATTAAGGTTATGTGCTAATCAGATAAGGTCTTTACCAGCTGTATTGATTATTTCATAGTAACTCTGTGACTCAAGCTCATGTGTTTTCTTTTTTTTTTTTTTTTTTGAGACGGAGTCTCGCCTTTTCACCCAGACTGGAGTGCAGTGGCTCAATCTCGGCTCACTGCAAGCTCCGCCTCCCGGGTTCACGCCATTCTCCTGCCTCAGCCTCTCCGAGTAGCTGGGACTACAGGCGCCCGCCACCACGCCCGGCTAATTTTTTGTATTTTTAGTAGAGACGGGGTTTCACCGTGGTCTCGATCTCCTGACCTCGTGATCCGCCCGCCTCGGCCTCCCAAAGTGCTGGGATTACAAGCGTGAGCCACCGCGCCCGGCCAAGCTCATGTATTTTCTAGATTGATTATAGGCTCTGCTGAAGTTACTAAAGGCACACATACAGCTTTTTTTATTTTTTATTTTTTTTTTAATTTTCATTTTAAAAGTTTTTGGGGTACAAGTGGTTTTGGGTTACATGGATATATTATTTAGTGGTGATTACTGAGATTTTGGTGCACCTGTCACCTGAACAATGTACACTGTACCCAATATATAGTCTTTTATCCCTCACCCCCCTCCCATCCTTCCATGTCCCAGAAGTCCATTGTATTATTCTTATGCCCTTGCATCCTTATAGGTTAACTTTCACTTACAAATGAGAGCATAGAATATTTGTGAATATTGTTGCTCACAATATGAGTGAAATAACTCAGGAATGGAAAACATAAAGCTTCTTGAAATCACTCTGAACTGTGAAGTATGCAGAAACTTGATTATTCGTTTCATTTAACTGCTGCAAGGAAAGTTTGTTGCAAATGAAGGCACACAGATAACAACATAAGCAGAATTTATTGAAGTATGCTTACGTTGAAGCTCACACATTTTCTGTGGAGGAAAGAAGTGTTTTATAAAATTGTCTATAAAATATTGATCAAATATTTTGCAAAAAATGCTTGAGGTATGAATTGTCCTATTATGTTTTGGCTATGTTATTTAAGCTCTAAGACAACGAAAAATAAAATAGGTGGACTGTAAAATATGGTACTCTCTTGCTGCCTTGACATACAATGTATTCTGCTTATTTCTAAAGTCAAGAAGAAGAAAGTGAAGATGAAGAAGATACTCAAAGTTCCAAATCTGAAGAACATCATTTGTACTCTAATCCAATCAAAGAAGAAATGACTGAGTCTAAGTTCTCTAAGTACTCTGAAATGAGTGAGGAAAAACGAGCCAAACTTCGTGAAATTGAGGTTGGTGTTGCAGTGAAACTTAAATTACACTTTACTGGCTTTTCACTTTCTCCACCAAACTAAGTTGCCTCTTTGCATTGTACCTTAGTACATACTGTTCCCTCTCTCTGCTTAGAACTCTTCATACCAGGTGACTTTTCTTCAGGCCTCTTAGTTCAACCGTCTTTTCACTCACAGTAGCCTTTTCTTACCCTTTTGGACTTGCTTGCTTCTTCCTGTTTATTTCTGTGTGATTTTATATGTATTGTGGGGTATGTATGTGAATGTGTATTTTGTTTGCTTGCTTGCTTGCTTGCTTATTTAACATCTGTCTTCCCCATTAGGCTGCACTTTCCATGAAGGGAAAAGACCATGTCTGTTTTCTCTTCATTATTGTATCTCTAATACATGGCACATAAGAGCTCCTCTGAAGAAATGGATTCTAATGTACAGATTATATGTATATACATATGTAATACATTATGTGTTATGTACTGTGAGAAATCCTTTTTTTTTTTTTTTGGGGGGGGGATGGAGTCTCGCACTGTCACCCAGGCTGGAGTGCAGTGGCGCGATCTCGGCTCACTGCAAGCTCTGCCCCCAGGGTTCGCGCCATTCTCATGCCTCAGCCTCCGGAGTAGCCACCATGCCCGGCTCATTTTTTTGTATTTTTTTTAGTAGAGACAGGGATTCACCGTGTTAGCCAGGATGGTCTCGATCTCCTGACCTCGTGATCTGCCCACCTCGGCCTCCCAAAGTGCTGAGATTACAGGCGTGAGCCACCACACCCGGCAAGAAATCCATTTCATTTTGAGTGTTCATAGTATGTAACTAGGAAAAAGTAAAATATTTTCTGGCATATTCTGTTACGTTTACATTTTATTGGGCTCATTTTTAATGTCTGTACCATATGAAGGAGAATAGACATTGAGTGGGTCTTAATACTAAAAGATGGGAATATGTATAGAAGAGCCCAGACTATCTCAGGTAGACATTTCCCTCCCTTTCCCTTTCCCCCCTCTCCCCTCTCCTTTTTTTTTTTTTTTTTTTAAGACAGGGTTTCTCTCTGTTGACCAGGCTGGAATGCAATGGTATGACCATAGCTCACTGCAACATCAAACTACCAGGCTCAAGAGATTCTCCCATGTCAGCCTCTGGAGTAGCTGGGACTACAGATGTGCACCACAAAGCCCGACTAATTTTTTTTTTTTTTTTTGAGTAGAGATGAGGTCTCACTATGTTGTCCAGGCTGATCTCACCCTCTCCTTTTTAAATGCCTTTTGTTTTGTCCAAGGCTATTCAGACATCTCAGAGAAGGGCTTTGTAATGCCCTCAAGGGGATGAAATATTCCCAGTAAATGCTAGCAGTAGTTTAGCAGTCAGTCTCAAACCTCTAAAGAATGTATGAGAGTGAATTTTCATACCGTGTACATTCATTGAGCAGTATTTTTGAATGCCTACTGTATGTCAGTACTGTCTCCCTTACTAACTTACGATACCTATCACATTAGTTACCTCATTGCCACCTCTCCACATAGTCACTGTTGGGCTAATACAAGTTCTTGCCCACCTCTTTGTCAGACATCACCAAACTGAAAAGTAAACAGACAGCATTTTGTTTTAACCTTATGTAGAGTCAGTGTGGTGTCATTTTTAAGTAGAGATGAAGGATTTTCAGAGTTGATTAGTTGATTTATTTTTTCCTGGGATGTATTCATATACATTTTAAATACGATTTTTAGGGGGATAAGATGTGTGTCAGTGAACACACTCACCTGTGCACCTTTTCAACCTACACATGCTCCTCTTTTACTCCTCTCACCTTACAAGAACCTCTGCCTTGGCCAGGCGCGGTGGCTCATGCCTGTAATCCCAGCACTTTGGGAGGCCGAGGCGGGTGGATCACGAGGTCAGGAGATCGAGACTATCCTGGCTAACACGGTGAAACCCCATCTCTACTAAAAATACAAAAAAAAAAATTAGCCAGGCGTGGTGGCGGGCACCTGTAGTCCCAGCTACTCGGGAGGCTGAGGCAGGAGAATGGTATGGACCCGGGGGGGCAGAGCTTGCAGTGAGCCAAGATCATGCCACTGCACTCCAGCCTGGGCGACAGAGTGAGACTCTGGCAAAAAAAAAAAAAAAAAAAAAAAGCTCTGCCTTTCTGACCCGATGAAAACTGTTGGAGTAGAAACAGACTTGAGTTAAATAAAAATATATTTTCTTGATAATACAAGCTATTCCCTCGTATAAATGCCCCAACTGTTTAGAATGTTCTATTTCCTTATTAACTTAAAGAGAGGAAAGCATATAATTTAGCTTTTTTGTTAGGTGGTTTTTACAAACCTTATTCTTTCCACCTTGTATATGTATATATGCGATACACGTGCATGCATATTGCACACATATACCTTATATGCATACGTTTCCATACTTCATGTGCTCTTTTGTAATCTGGCCTGTCCTTTGTGTATTCAGTGATTATTTCTCCTGCTTTCATAGTGACTGCCTCTCACAACTTAGTTGTCTTTCTGGGATTTGGACCATGAACTAAGTCCTGATTTTAAAATGTGTATCTTGGCTTCGTCTTAGAATTATCTAATCTTCTCCTGTATTTCCTCTGAGAGATTTAGTCATATGGAATAAAGTTCCATAACAGGTGGCAAATTTGGACTAGAACTCGAAGCTCATGAGCTTTATCCCAGGGCTTTTCACAACTAGCTCTGTTCTCTGCCCCTAAATTTCGATACCCATTTCGAGATTTAGAATCCAGTGAGTACTAACCCTTTTATTGGAGAACCATTAAATAAAGAATGAAGTTCTAAATTAGTTTCTCCAGTTAGTTCTGTTATATTCTGTAGTATACTGTAATTTTGCATCCCCATGTGTGTCCTAATAAAGATACCTATAGCTAAACATTTTTTAGCATGGAATAAATAAAAACCAAATGATTCGTGTTATAAAATACTAACATCCTTTGTAAAAACACAAAAATCTTGTAGCTATATGATGATGTGGTGGCCAGAAGCCAGTTCTTAATCTTTCGGATACCACTTAGAGCAGTGCCTGGGCTGGAGTTACCTTTTCTTACTCTACTGTTGTCCCCATTTCTACCAGCAAGGTTGGAAGAGTAGAAGAGTGGGTGGGGAACCAAGTGGAGGGTCTTCTGTCTTGTTGGAAGAGAGAGATCACTTTCTGTCCTGGTCCCTGAGGAAAGAGTGAACAATTGAGTCGGAAGGTGTTAACCTGTCTGTTGCCTGAAGGCAATAAGGGATGGATGGTTAACAAGCCATTGCATGGGCCACTTCCTTTTGTGTTGAGACCCTTGATCATCTGTTTTCTGTGTGTCTTGGACTTGTGCTTGAGCCTCAGTTAGACTATCAGCAGGAACTGTAAGTAGGGATTGTATAGTGATTTTTAAAATGATTGTCTTAGGAATCCCTTCTCTCCCCTAAGTAACATTCGGGTCTCTTGTTTGACTCTTTTTAACCCAAACTGATTTACTACAAATACATTCTGTGGAAGAGTCATCTTGATCACGAGAGGCTTCACACAGTGATGAACTTAGCTATTTATGTTGCCCACCCCACCCCCTTGCTTTCTCAGCCTTACATCTTATCTTTTTAAATGCAGTCATGATTAAAACACACAAAAAATGCAGACTTTTAGAGAGCTTTGAAAGAAGAGGAGAGAACATCAAAGCTCTGATTATAAAAGACCCTGATTATAGAAGTGAAAATATGTCTGAAATCCCACCACTTTGGGGGGCCGAGGTGGGCGGATTACTTGAAGTCAGGAGTTTGAGACCAGCCTGGCCAACATGGTGAAACCCTGTCTGTACTAAAAATACAAAAATTAGTCAGGCATGGAGGCTGAGGCACGAGAATCGCTTAATCTGGGAGACTGGGAGGTGGAGGTTGCAGTGCGCCAAGGTTGCAGTACGCCTGGGTGACACCGTCTCAAATAATAATTAATTAAAAAAAAAAGTGAAAATAGATGGAAAAAGGACAAAATTGGAGAACGTATAAGAAACATTCATGAAGTCAAAAATGGTGAAAATGCCACTTGGAGACGGGCATGGTGGCTGACGCCTGTAATCCCAGCACTTTGGGAGGCCAAGCTGGGTGCATCACCTGAGGTCAGGAGTTCGAGACCAACCTGGCCAACATGGCGAAACCCCGTCTCTGCTAAAAAAAAAAAAAAAAAGTTCAAAAATTAGGCTTGGTGGCGTGCACCTGTAATCCCAGCTACTTGGGAAGCTGAGGCAGGAGAATTGCTTGAACCTGGGAGGTGGAGGTTGCAGTGAGCCAAGATTGTGCCACTGCACTCCAGTCTGGGCGAGAGTAAGACTCCATCTCAAAAAAAAAAAAAAAAAAAAAAGAAGAAAAAGAAAGAAAATACCACTTGGAATGGGGAGAAATGGTAAAGACTAATTTGTAATAAAGGGGGGTAAAAAGCAAATGAAGTCTTGTTTTTGAAGTATAAATAAAATGCTGTAGCAGCATGTAGTCCATTTAAAGGATATATCAATGTCTGAATAAAATAGGATAAAATGTTAGCATCTACAGTAATTTCATGGGACAAGAATGCTTCCTCTTTCTCTTTGAGTGGAACAATATTGAGCAGATTGGCAGCCCAGTGGTATCATCCAAGATCCATGTGCTTTCTACCACTTGGAGGATCTTCCAGGTCCTCATACTTTTCACCTTATTTGTCCTCCTGTAGAATTCAAGAAGAAGGTATTTTCACCCTTGTAAATTTTTTGGGTAATTTAAGCTGCTTTAAGCCTTAGGGTAGTTTTTATTTTAACCACTTCATGAAGTTTTTATTTTTAAATTCAAAATAAGTCATGAATTTATTGTTTTTACTATTTTTATATAGTACAAAATTTTAAGATAGTTTTATCTCCAGAATAAAAAGTAAAATTAAGCTCACTTATTGCAGGTTTTTCCTCTCCCTGTAACTGATTTTACTGGTTTTTTCAGATCTTTATCCATTGCCAATATATAAGTATATTATATGTATTTGTTTGTGTGGAGGTGTATTAGCCAGAAATCTCTGGCTAAACATGTAGGTGGTCTGTTTTTACAAACAATGCTGCAGTGAATATCTTGTAAAATACCTTTGTGCACTTATATAAGTAATAAGAGATGGAAGTTTTTCTGGTCTGGTTTTTTTTTTTTTTTTAAATTTTAGATGGAGTTTTGCTCTTGTTGCCCAGGCATGGAGTGCAATGGCGCATCTCGGCTCACCGCAACCTCCACCCACCAGGTTCAAGCAATTCTCCTGCCTCAGCCTCCCGAGTAGTTGGGATTATAGGCATGTGCCACCATGCCTGGCTAATTTTGTATTTTTAGTAGAGATGGGGTTTCTCCATGTTGGTCAGGCTGGTCTCGAACTCCTGACCTCAGGTGATCCGCCCACCTCGGCCTCCCAAAGTGCTGGGATTACAGGTGTGAGCCACTGCGCCCGGCCTGGTCTGTTTTAATCAGTATTTGCTCTTACTGTCTTATAAAGTACCCTCCAAATATGATTTAACCTTTTCTTTGTGTTTTGATGTCTGGTGATTGCACTGTGAGTGAAACCTTCAGACTGTGTGCAGCTTTGTGTGTTTGGTCTTACGTGAGCTGAACCAGAATGCCACAGCCTTCCCACCTCCCATCCCCGCCTTTTTTTTAAAGATGTTTATCTGCATGCTGACTGTCATATCGTGCTGGCAGTGTGCGTGCCTTTAGCAACCTTGCTTTTCTAATTTGGGGAACCAGATACCAAATTTGTTATAATTGTGTTGAGAGAATAAGTGAGTTCTTAAAGCCATGAAGCACGGTTCATGGTTTTTGAGTCCTCTCATGACCAGAGAGGGCTCCCATCTGGTCAGCTGATTTTTGCCTAGTTGGACTTGTCTGACAAGTGGCCTTCAGGTGAGATTATATTTTGACTGAGTACTAATTAGTTACTACTTTGCTATAGAAAAGAAGCAAAACAGTGCTTGAGAATCTAGAATGATGAAAATGCTTATTTTTAAAATGTTTTATTTCACAGCTCAAAGTTATGAAGTTTCAGGATGAATTGGAATCTGGCAAAAGACCTAAAAAACCAGGCCAGAGTTTTCAGGAGCAAGTAGAACACTACAGAGATAAACTTCTTCAACGAGTAAGGAATAAGTATACCCAATAATACACATGTTTTGAAGTTATTTATTTGACTTCCTAGAATACTGGTATACCTAAAGATGATTTCAAATTATATCCTTTGTATAAATTTCGAATACTAGTAGGCAATTAGAAACATTTGAAATTTGATTTTTAAAAGTATTTTGATTGGAAAGGAGTTTAAAGGCAGCAGCACACTATTTTATTCTGGGTATTACCTGTGGACAAGAAGATTAATTCTGCTAAGAGCATACTTTCAAAATTGGAAAACCCTTCAGGACAAGTCACATTTTGTGACAGTGAGACATCAACAACCCCGAGAGAGGTGGTACAGAAAGAAAAAGATGGAGGCAGGGTTTGGGAAGTTCTGGTGTTGACAAGTTTGTTTCATTTCTCATGGTTTCCAAGGAGGGACAGCAAGTGGTAGAATACCTCATTGGTGAGCTCTGAGTGTTTGAGGGACTTTATATTCTCGTGCATCATAAAATTTATAGGAATATGCAGAGAATTTTAGAAACAGGCACCCCAGAAATTTTGTTGAGACTGTCATTGCAAAAAAACAAGAAAGAAAAACCAATAATAATGAGATTATATAGAAAGTGAAATAGGAAAGAGCCATGAAAAGGGAACTTACAATCACCATAAAGCTGTTAATGTACAAAACTGGTGATGGGGAGCAGTCTGGTAAAGCAACTGTGGTGCTGCTCAGACCTGTGGAATGCTAGTACTGCTCTCTGCTGTGTACTCCTAGGCAAGTCACTGCAGCCTGCTTTTTCTCTGAAACTGGGTTGATATTCCCAATTTTGTAAGATTATGAGTCAGATAATAGCTAATATTATTACTGTTACTCTTCATTATAAGTATTTTAGCTATACGGTTGCTATAAAATAGGCATCTCAGTCAGGAAATCATTTTCATTTTCATTATCAATCAGGAAAATGCATCCTACAGATCACCGGAGGGAGTCAGTCTGCTCAGCACCACTGTTTAAAAGTTGCACTCTATATATTTGGAAAAAAGATATGTGAGATTTTGTAAAAGATGCTACTTATGGCTGAGCACAGTTGCTCACACCTGTAATCCCAGCACTTTGGGAGGCCGAGGTGGGCAGATCACCTGAGGTCAGGAGTTCGAGACCAGCCCGACCAACATGAAGAAACCCAGTCTCTACCAAAAATACAAAATTAGCTGGATGTGGTGGCACATGCCTGTAATCCTAGCTACTCAGGAGGCTGAGGCAGGAGAATCACTTGAACCGGGGAGGCGGAGGTTGCAGTGAGCCGAGATCGTGCTATTACACTCTAGCCTGGGCAACAAGAGTGAAAAACTCTGTCTAAAAAAATAATAAGATGCTACTTACCTATACCCCATAGGAGATTACACCATGAGATGCTCACTGTTCTGATGGTAGCAAGCGCAAAATGAAAATTTGTGTTACCGCTTTAGTCTCCTTTGCACTCTATGATTATAATTGGAGAGAAGGAATGTGGTCCTTGCCTGATTCTGTAAATAGTTGTATTAGAACACAGCCATGCACATTGACTTAGGTATTTTGTAGGGTGGCTTTCACTCTGCTGTGGCAGAGTTGAGTAGTTGTGACAGAGACTGTATGTGGTCCACAAAGCAGAGAGCATTTACTGTCTGGCTCTGTACAAAAAGTGTTTGCCAACATCTGGTACAGGTTCTTTTCACCTTTTAAAAATCAGAAGAGTCAGCTATCACATAGCTTGCTTGATGCATATAAATCATAGAAAAATTAAATTCCTTTTAGTGAAGAACTAAGTTAGTTGTGTGGATTTATTGTCTGTAGCCACTCCTTTAATTATATACCAAAATCAGAATTTCAAATGAGAAGTGGCAGTTGTAGCATCTGGGGATAAGCAAATATGTTGGGTTTTTTTTGTTGTTGTTGATTGTAGAGTCATGTAGTCAGTTTGTATTTAGGATTTAAAATTTGCAGTGTAATTGGTACTTGTTTCCCACTAATAAAATTTCGATGGAAGATTATTGTGAATAACCATTTTCCTTTTCCAGCCTTTTCTTTGGTAAGAGCTCTTTTGGATTAAATCAACTTGTTTATAGTTACAGGGATCACTTTTACTGACTATTTTATTGTAACTTATGATGGAAAGGGGAGTACATTGTTAGCTTTTTCTGATTTGAATTTTTTGGCAGGTGGGACAGTGGGGGAAGAGCTCTGACTCTGGAGCTTGGTCTCAAATTCTGACCTGACTCTCCTGTGTGACCATGCACATGGTACTTAATCTTTCTGAGTCTCAATTTTCATCTCTAGAATGAGGATAATAGTAATTTTCTTAGGGATGCTTTAAATGATTACATGAAATGGTCTGTGGAAAGTTGTTTAGTATATTGTTTGGCCTGTGGTAAGCACTCAGTAAATGTTTAGCTGCTGTTGCTAGGATTAGTTTTATTCAGTATAAGCAAAAGAAATAACTAGTTTTCCTGAAGGGGTAGATTTTTATTTTTTAAATAGTATTGTACCTTAAGTAGTAATTTAAAAAATTATTTCCTATAAGAGAAAATATTGTTCTATAAATGAGATTAACCCACATTGATAGTTTTAAACAACTTAATATTTTCTATAAAAAATAACAGGAGAAAGAGAAGGAGTTAGAAAGAGAACGAGAAAGAGACAAGAAAGATAAAGAAAAATTGGAATCTCGCTCCAAAGACAAGAAGGAAAAAGATGAGTGTACTCCGACAAGGAAGGAAAGGTAAAACATTTCTCATATTTAATGCATATGCTGGTTTCAAGATTTGCAGTGGTGTTTTATAATATTTTCATCATTGATGCCAGCAAACTGGAAGTGTTTGTTCATGATGAACTTGTTTGGGTAAACGTGTTTGGGTCCTGCTTGCAGAAGGCAGAAATAGTGGAGAAATGGGGCATTTAGTTGGCACTTGACTTACTTAACTGGGGCATCATCCCTCCACATGGTTTATATGGTATCCTTAGCCTTAGTTCAGTGCAAGAATTCAATTACAGTATTAGATATCAAACCTGAGGTTTGAGTAACAAAACAACTTGCTAGATCTTCCTTGTTGCATCCAATTTAAGCATTTTTTCCAGTATCTGTGCTGAGGCTGCTACTTGTAAACTTGAGTCTTAGTCTTATCTTGAAAGGAGATTGTATACATAGGCCATAGCTCACTTTAAGTCTTCATTCTAATTAAAAGCATTTCTCTTTCAGTTTTTATTTCTTACTCTCACGGTTCCTAAATCTCTGAGTGAAGAAAATTGTTTCTCTTAAGTGAACTGAGGTTTTCCTAAAAAAAAAAAAACACCAAGCCATTGCAAATAAAAGTCCAGCTTAGTTACTCTACAGATAGTTACAAATAACAAGTTATGCCAATTGGTTAAAAGTCTGTCACTTTTTGTCTTTTATTACTATTTTGACATAATTTTAGATTTATAGGAAAGTTGCAAGAATAGTATAATTGATAGTTACCCTTCACTCACCTTACCCAAATGTTAAAAGTATTTCTACTTTTGCTTTATTCTTCCTCTTCGGTCCCACCTCCAACCATTTAAGAATAATTTGCCAACATGATGCCTCATTCTCTTAACCACATTCATTTAACCACAATAAAAATATCAGTTTAGGAAATTAACATTTGTAAAAACTGATATTTAATCCAGAGACCTTAATTAGATTTTGCCAGTTGTTTCAATAACCTCTTATTGCAAAGAGAAAATCCAGTTTAGTTGAATTCAGTTGTTGTCTCTTGACAACCTATCTTTAACACTTATTTGTTCTTGTTACAAAGGACTTTGAGTATTGTTAAAAGTAACATTACATGGTTAGAATAAAAGAGTAAGCTGGTAGGAATTAATAGCTAATTTAGTAAAGGAAAATGAATACCTGATCCTTTGCTCATTTATGGAATGTTTTGGGGGCTTTGTTCCGTAGGAAGAGGCGACACAGTACATCCCCCAGCCCATCTCGCAGTAGCAGTGGTAGACGAGTGAAATCCCCATCACCAAAATCGGAGCGATCAGAGCGTTCAGAAAGATCTCATAAAGAGAGCTCACGGTCCAGGTCATCTCACAAAGATTCTCCTAGAGATGTTAGCAAAAAAGCCAAAAGGTAAATGCAAGTCATTTTTGCTAATATTTCAGATACCAGTTTCCTTGTCATTTCATCAGCTTTTGAAAATAATTTGGTTGGCATACATTTTTTTTTTTAAGGATTTTAGAAAACCAAAGAGATACACTTTCATTTTTGGTTATTCCTCCCCACCTCCTTATCCCAATCTCTTTAATGACTGAAGTGAAGGCTTCCAACAAGTGAGGACCAGCCAAGAATTTTAAACATCATATCCAATGTTTTCTGTGGAATAGGGTTAGCTGCTTTACTTTTCGTTCTGTTCTTTAGTTTCTATAGAATATTATTTGATTTTTGTCAAAGCTGAAAGAAACACACATTTTTCCCCCATAGCAATATTATTAGCAAGTTCTTGGGTAGATATTTTTGGAAATACATATCATAAATACCATTTTTTCAGTATGTATTTTAGTATTTTGTATACTTTTTTTTCCTTTAGTTCCAGAAAAATGGTTCAGAAATGTCTTATTTATCTGGTGTTACATAGAGGAATTTTCCTGAGAGCTAAAACTGCTTTGTATGCTAATACTTTATTATTTTAAGTATTTTTAGTAAAATCTTTACAGAATAGATACCTTTCTCCTTTTCTAAATGGCACCTGTATATATATGTACGTATGTGTTATATATGTATGTATGTGTACATGTATATTTATTGGTTTGAGTAATCCTTCATGAACAGCACTTACAAAATTATGTCTTAAATGATGCCCTTGAATGATACTGCAGTAGTTGTTTGCTTCAGGATGATAAACTTCAAAGCTGCTGTGTTTTTTAAATTTTGTGAATGATCTTAGGTGCAACTTTGAACTTTATCTTGTAGATTAAAGTTCAAATTTGGGGGTTATCAGTCAGTTGGGGAGCTTGTTAAAAATGCAAATTCTTAGTTCCAACCTCCAGAGATTTTGATTCAGTAGAGCAGTGATAAGGCACAGAAATCTGTCTTTATAAACAAGCGCTCTACTGATGATCACTGATGCAGTGCATACTAAGTACAAAATAATCCGTGTGTGTGTATGTACAATAGAGTTTAAATTTTAGAAGTTCGTAGTCTTATTGCAGTGATTTTTCACTGTGCTCTGTTAAAGATCATTTTCGATAGTTTAACGATAAACAGTTTTGATCACATGAGTACTTTATCAATTGGGATTTTTTTGTTTGTTTCCTTAGATCACCATCTGGTTCAAGGACACCTAAAAGGTCTAGGCGATCACGGTCTAGATCCCCTAAAAAATCAGGAAAGAAGTCCAGATCCCAGTCCAGATCTCCACACAGGTCTCATAAAAAGTCAAAGAAAAACAAACACTGACGTAAATTTTTAAGATGCTGTCACTTATTGGAAATGCGATTTGTTTTGTGCCTGAACGGTCTGTTTTTTAAAAAAAACAAAAAATCAAATGAAAGAGCATTCCTGGGGTTTTTTGTTTGTTTGTTTGTGTATGCATGTGTAAACTCATGAGCAACTGCATCTGTAGATCTGTCATTGTTTTATATTGTGTAAATTACTTTCATTGTGGCTATTTCTCAAGATGAAATTTTTATTGTTCTAATGGATTTCATCAGAAATGTGTATAATGGATCTGCTGACAGTAGTAGTATTTTGTTTTAGGATGTTGTGACTTAGAAAAAATAATACAGATGTCTTTCCCCCTTTTGTAGCTTTGACAATTTGAATTAGATTTCAAATAAAATCTGAACAGAAAACTATAATGTTGTTTTTTTGCCCCACCGGTGATACTAAGTCCCTTAAAGTCTTACTGAGTTTCACACTACTGTTGTGTTTCTTATACCTGATGCACTTTATAAGCCCCAGTGTTCAAGTAGCTTAAGTTTTGTATTTACTAAGATGACTATCCAAATTAAGGGACCTGAGACTCCTATTTGGTGGTTTGCTAACCATTTTCTTTGATAAGTTTCTCTTGGGTAATACTAATACCCAGATATCAAAGACTAGGTAGATATGGCATGGCATTTTATTAGTGGAATGCCTGGATAAAACATTTTTTCACAGAAGCAATATGATTTCCATACATCCAACCCATGTTCTGAGCAACTACTTACTTTAAGGGGGAAATTAAATATCTTTTCATTTCCTCTTCTATTATGAAAGAAGTTTATTTGTAAAACATTTTCTAACAAGGTTTGGCCATAGAATTCTCTTGTATGATTGTTGACCTTTTATAATCTTCTGTAGGCTATCTTTCAAACACTGGCATCAGAATATTTTTTATAAGTTTGTGTTTAAACAGCTTAGTTGGTCCCCTCCCCACCCCAAGAGACTTGGATTTAGTTATAGCTTTAAGTAAAATTTAAAAATAAAATGATTTTCAGGAAACTTCGTATCTAATGGTTTGTGAATTCAAGGTGCAAAAAGTTGATTTAAACCATTTGCAGAGTTGAACTCTATTATGAAAATAAATTTGCTACGGTCTGAGGAAGAAATAAAACTTGTGTAATGTTGGTGGTCATAATACTGCTATAAATATAATAAACGGTTATGTAGAATTGAACTGACACTATTATTTGTGAACCTTGATTTCAGTTTTTTATGTAGGCACTTCATACAGTGGTTTGATGGTTTTTTTTTTCCTCCCTAAAAGAGAAAGTAGAAAACTATTCTAACAATGGATTGTTTTGATTTAGCTTGCTTTTTAAAAAAATCTTTTCAACTTGTTTTACTTAATCTTGCCTAGTCACAAAATAAGATGTGCTCTACCCATGATTTGGAGAGTAGCTATGTTAGCTGAGCAGTGAGATATACTATTTCCAAACGGTGCACACCTACAGTAGCTTTGGAAATGAGCCAGTCACTGTTTTACTTAATGGTTCTTATCAGCATGCAAATATTGCTTGAAAGTTATTTCCTTATTCACTGTTTTGTTAGTCCATTTTGTTAGGAAATATTAATTTCTAAAAATTTGTTCAGAATAATTAAAAGTGAACATTTGGTGCTGATACTCAAAAACCTACAAATGTAGCCATTTAAAAAGTAATGTGTTTTTCTCCCCTGCTCATTGCCTGGGAGAATGGAATTTTATATAACTACCTTTCTTTGCAAAAATAATGGTAGTGTCGAGTTGGTGGTGATTTTGGCATTCCATCTTACACTGGTTTCTAGTATAGGCTTAGAAATAATTGGTCAGGTAATAATCTTTCCAGTCAAGTTGCAAGGGATGCTTATTTCTCTTTAAAAAAAGACGTCCTGCAGGATGGAGTAGAAAATTTTAGGTCAGTTTTGGGTGCTTATTTGTAATATTTTTCTTACTGCATTGGAGTTTAGCAGTTCTTTTTTTCTGGATCCAGATACAAGTGTCATGGTTTATCTTACAGTGGGTGAAACTGACTTTCTTTTGGTTGGATGAGGATTTCTTAGGCCTGATAGAATATATATTCTGTGAAGTTTGTTAATGTACATATTAGATTGTATTGGATTTTTTTTTCTTGAATTGCAAGTGGTATTATTAGATAGGTTACTTCCAGTTTTACTTCATGACAGATTACCTAGAGTAAACCTACTTAATACTCCCATGGATTCTATGAAAGTTTAATGGGATCAGAAGTTGGTGACTTATAAGGGGGAAGATATTCTACCATATTTTTGTAATAGCTTATTATTCATGTTTCTTGTCTGAAGGACACTCAAGTTACAGAGCAAAATTTCTATAGGTTGACTAGAATGTTCATAAGCATGGTCTTCCAGTTGCAGGAAAGATCATGTTCTATCTATGGACTCTTACTGTCCTCTACCACAGCTACATGCCAGAGTTGTTTTCCACAATTCTTATAAAGGGCGTGACTTAGGCTCTTTACCCTCCAACTTAATGTTTATACACAGGGATTGTTTACTAGGTTAATGACATTTAACTCCCCTCTCTTCTGTAGGTGAGAGAAAATAAGTAAGTCTTGATCTGTTTCTTACCAAAGAGAGACAGACCTATGATGGAAAATGATCATGTCTCTGAATTGTTTCTTTAACGTTATAGTTCCTTATTACAGATAGTAAGCATATGGGAATTTCTGAGCTATAACATGTTGAGAAGTTAGAAATTAAAACTAACGCAAGAAAAGGCGCTGAATCAAAAGATGCTTTTATTTGGCTCAGAATGTTTTTGGCTTTTCTGCTAAAGGTGGCAGAAATTACTCTACACAGACCTGATTTTTCTTTATTGCAGACCATTCTTGTGGGCTTACCCTGAGACTTTTATCCCAATTAGTGAATCTTGGAGGGAATACTTGCTTATTTATGACTTATGTATTTCCCCCCAAACTTTAATATTCTTGAGCACTTGAAAATACTTTTGAGAAATTTTAACCGTGATTAAATTTAGGTTTATTAGAAATATTCTGTACACATTTGCCTCCATGGTGGCATAAGTTCTGGAAAAATTATGTGACCGTGACAGTAGTTTATCATCATCATTATTGTTATTCAAAATAAGGGTAAATAAATCTCTGTATTGCCAAAGTGACTTAAACTGCTCTGATGACCACATAGTGTGATCTCTTTAGCAGAGAAAGTTGGTTTTAAAAATAAATAGTACCACTTTTCTAAGACTGTACAGTTTAAAAATAAGGTTTTTTTTTGTTGTTTTCCTCTTCTATTAAGTTTTAGTGAAAAGCCTAATTACAGAAAATTGTGCAGATACTAGTGAAGATACTAGTATAAGTTTAAAGGAACATGTGACTGTAAAATCTCACATTTACAAAGTGCTTGATCTCTTCATATTTCACACGCATGTTTTAGAATAGATTTTAGGGAGTGTTTAATTCATTATCCTTTTGACTTTAAAAATTTTTGTTACCAACTTCCTAGGACTTAGATAATAATATAAATAAGTACAAATCCCAGGGGAAGTGTTGTGATGATAGACTAAAAGGTGGGAATGTGCTGCTGTTCCGTGAGCCTTGTTCCATTGTTGAAAATTTGATGCCTCAGTGTTTATTCAGTACCACCTCATGGAGCTTCAATGTAAATGGATTATATGTATAATTGGTAATTTGTATAGTTTTGTAGATTGTAGATTAAATGCACTCATCATGTCACATGTAATTGTGCTTGGAGTATTTGTGTTTTATTCTTTTACTTCAACGGGTTCTTGTCTGTTACATCTCTGGTGATTTGAAATATCAGGACAGACAGTTTGTCAGAAATGAGAATAATATAGTTGAAATCAGTTGGACTAAAATATTCTACAGCAAGACAATTTCTTTTGGGTGAACTGATTCTATAATTTACTTACTTTTAATGTAAGGATTAGGTTTATTGTTGAGCTGCTTTCCAGATCAGACTGTCACTTTATAGTTTTTCTACATAAAGATTATATAGTTGCAAACAAAGGTTGTGAAATTTCCCTTTTGTTGTTTTTGACTTTTAATTAATAAAAGTACATTGTTTTCATAGCAAACTTAGACTGTCCATGTAATTTTCTCCATATTGTTTTTCCGATGCAAGCCCAGTTAATAATTAGTTTTTCAGCAGCTTTCTCTCAAGTGAAATAAGTGATGTGACATGTTTATCGGTTATGGCTAAAATGTTACGTTTTACATGTTTAAACTATAATCATATGTTTTCATGCTAGATGGTTCTCTTGGTTGGTAAAGTTCATTTCCTTATTGGTTCCCTTTTTTAAAAGTTATTTTATTCTGTTTAATTGAGGAAAATTTTAAACATACTACAAAAGTAAAATAGTACAGTGAACCTTACATACCATCAACATGCAGATAACAACTTACATGTATCTCTAAATACTTTGTTTTTAAAACATACCTGCAGTGTCACTGTCACATTAACAAATCATTGGGTCCTTTTAAAAAATGACATTTAGTTATTTTAATTGTGAGAAGACGCTCATAACAAAATTTACCTCTTAACAAAGTGGTGTTAGGTATACTCATATGATTACGCAGCCAATTTCCAGAACTTTTTTTGTCTTGCAAAATTGAAACTCTGTACCCATTAAACAACTCATTTCCCTCTTCCTCCCGTCTCTCAGTATCATCATTCTACTTTGTTTCTGAATTTGACTACTCTAGATACAACATATAAGTGAAATCATACAGTATTTGTCTTTTTTTGCGACTGTTTTATTTCACTTAGCATAATATCCTCGAGGTTCATCCATATTATAGCATGTATATTGTTTCCTTTACAAAGCCCACTTTTTCTTTAAGTTTCCATATTACGGAATTTGAAAATGATTTAGCCCAAATGGTTCATTAGTATTTTCTATTTTGAGTAAAAACTTCAAAAGAGAACATGTAATACCAAGTGTATATGCCAGCTACTCCACTTTCTTTATTTTTTAACCATTTTCACTACTTTTTTGCTCTCTGTTCTCTTTAATGGTTACATATGATGTACCTTGGTATCAACGCTTCATAGCATGGGGTAAAAAATATACTTTTGAAGCAAACTGATTTTGAAATTTTAGCGGATTAGTACTATTGATGACCATACTTGAATGCTTTTTTAGTTTTATTTATTGCCTGATGAAAAGAAAACTTAAAATTTTGACATGTAGTAAACTCGCTGAATAGATACTCATTTTGTCACAGAGAAAGGAAAAATAGCTTTTTTGATTTTTTTCAAGTTGTTTTCTCCCATCCTTAGGAAACATAGTGTGTCGAACTGTTTTAGAATAAATAACTTACTTTTTGATTTTCAAACGAGATGTGGCATGGCACAATGGTGAAGGAAGAGGAAAGGCCTGGGCCGTGGAGTCATATTTGGATTTGTATATCAGCCATTCCCTTTTATCACCTAGAAGGAGGGGATATTAGCCTTGAATGGTTATTGAAAGGATGAAATCACATGTACATCACTGGCACAGGGTTGTCATACAGTGGCACTTAAATAAATATTCATTATTCCTGAGAACTAATGGTGGGAACATCTTATAACTAAAACAAGATAGAGAATAACACTATAATACCATAGCACTGATGCCTTTACAGGATTTCCTTATACTTGATTTGTATTCAGTTAACGGATTTTATAAATAAAGTTGGTGATATGTTGGCATATTTATTGCATATGGAATACCACTTCATAATCTGCTTTCCCAGTGTTTTAGATGACATTTAATTCTTGATATCCTATGAGAAAAACTATTAAATAGATTTTAAAATATACTTTTTATTAGTTGTCATTTATTATTGTGAATTCCCCTAACCAGAGTTCCTGGAAGGAGGAATCCCATAAAGGAAAATCTAAATGTAAACAGCTGAAATAGGGGATATGTGGAAAAAGCCTGGAGAATAGTATAAAGTGTGATGAAGCACTGGATTCTTTGTCCAAGTTCAAAGTAAAAGAAAAACCCGTACAATTATCAGAGCAGAGCAGCAGTATGCAGTTTTCACAAAATGGGTGGACAGAAAACAGAATCCTGTAAGAGAATTAAGAAGAGGGCTAATATTGGGAGTACAATTGAACTCCTGTGTTTTGTGTATATTTGCAAGTTACAGTTTGTATTTTCAGATTATTTAAGAATAAGAAATGTACCCTAAAATTACTTTCAGAATAGTTCAAACCATATGGAATTTGGAAAGGAAATTACAGTTTAAATTCAATTCAGAAATTAACCGCTTTGTAGTAATGTCCCCAGGACATGTCAAGTTCTTTGGAGTTCTCACAACTGCACAAATGTAAATCTGGAAGAGCACAACTTTGATTAGAAATACTATTTCCTCCTCCAAATAGCTGAAACATTGTCTTTGGAAAGAATAAGCACCTTGCTATATAGTTTGGCTACCTAGGCCACTAAATATTCTTACTACATGAGGGTGGTATTAGATGATTGATACGGTTTCGATGTTTATTCCCTCCAAATCTCATGTTGAAATGTAATATTCCCAGTGTTGGAGGTGGGGCCTGGTGGGAGGTGTTTGGATCATTGAGGCAGATCCCTCATGATTGGCTTGGTGTGGTAGTTCACATGAGGTCTGGGGGAAGCATGGCAGCTCCCCCGTCTCTCTTGCTCCTGCTCTTCCCATACAATATGCCTATTCTCCCTTTACCTTCCACCATGACTGTAAGCTTCCTGAGGCCCTCACCAGAAGCAGATGCCAGCACCATGCTTCCCGTACAGCATGCAAAACCGTGAACCAGAATAAACCTCTTTCTTTATAATTTGCTCAGCCTTGGGTATTTCTTTAGAGCAATGCAAAATAACCTAATAAAATTGTTTTTGTTTCAGCATATTTTGTTTTATTGCACTATGCAATAGCTACTGTACACATTTGCCTCCATGGTGGCATAAGTTCTGGAAAAATTATATCCTTAACTTCTAGAAACATAAGCAGTCTCTCTCACAGGATGTAGAAAGGTATCAAAAGCCAAAAAGCATTCTAAGTAGCTATTTTATATTTTCTAATCACAATAACATTTAGCTAACATGAACTTAAACTGTAAATTTCAAAGTTACATATTATGTATCGCTTGCATATTTCATAGGATGCTTATCCTCAACTTTGGATACATCCTATCTGAAGAATGTGTTCTCCCCAGAAAAATATGTAGCATGTCTAATTCTGTGCCAAATACTATATATGTGTAAATTCCACAAAGCAAAAATATCAAGTATTTCTCAAGAGACATTTACATCTAAAAATACTGTTTTAATTCTGAATTGATTGCCCTGAAAGCATGTGTAATTTGACTTAAATATTAGGTATGTTAGAGAAAGTCTTTAAGCAGGGAATGATCTTTGTACTTGTTTGTTCTCATGACTGACATGACCTGGAACTTGTAAAAACTCAGAATATTCTTTATTTGCATGTATTTTGTAATAAAAGTATTATTTATCTTGTCTATATTATATAATAAAACCACAACTAATAATGTATGAAGGATGAGAGAACAGTTTGGTGTTAAGGTAAAGAATTACTGTCCACTGTATATTTCAGAGCCTATAATGCCATTCATAAGTTGCAGAACTCAACTGTCTAGATCAGTTTAGTGTATTTCTAGAATAGTTTAGTTTTAAAATATTCTTCATGACTAACAATCAGCGTATATACTGATATTGTCCTCCCAGTCAGTGATTCTCTTCAAGTGCCATAGTGAAATTCAAAATATTAGCTACACAGATCACCACTTTGTAGCTTTCCTTGTATCTCATATGTCCGTATATAACTTACAGGGAAAAAGCCTTCAAGCTATTTTAGTGCCCAAGTGTACTCATACCTACCCTTCTTTATTCCACACTTGGGCCCTTTGTCAAGTGTCCTTGCATAGCACCCACTTGATGTGTCTTTGCATAGCACCCACTGGGCATCCAAGGACCCTTGAGGGCCTTTCAAAGCTTATGACTTATGACTGTATGGAAGACGGTTTACCTCTGGTGAAACAGAGCCTTTTGATGAAAATAGAGGAGGATGTAATAAACTTTTGAAGAAAATAGAGGAGTGGCCCTGGCCTACTTGCCTCTTCTGATTGCCTTGTCAATGCATTTATTCTCCACTTTCTCTGCAACCTTTAGTTCTTTCCTTGCAGAGTGTTGGAGACAAGGGAAACGTGATCAGCTGCCTGGTCTTGGGTAAGATGGTATTTTTCTGTTAAATTTGTACATACAGATTCTTAAGTTTGACTGAAACACTGCCCAATGCAAAAAGACTGGGGCAAAGAGATGAAATATTAATTACTTTCATAATCTTATATGTAAATTAGTTGCCAAACCTCAGGATCTTTGAGTTCTTCGGTTATTTTTTGTGGAATGTGATTTCCGTAGATTAATTTTGGACCTTGATCATCTTTAATGAATACAGAGCTTGAAAAGACAAAGTTCACAAAAGCAGAGTGCCTCTTTGAAAACCTGGCTTTTTGTGTTGTGTGGCCCAGCGGGACTTGCCCAGCCATAGAACAAAATACCTGGACTCCAGAGATCCAAAGACTCCCTTCAGCCTTCAACCATTGGAAGGCAATCACTTCCCAGCTGTGTGGTCTCGGTCAAGATGTTTAACCAAGGCCTTTTGAGCCAGTTTCCTCATTTGCAGCATGAGTGTGCCATCTACTTTACAGGATTCTTCAACAAGTTGAGCATCTACTATGCACCAGGCACTGGGGAAATACAGTGATGAATAGAACAGACAAGGTCCTTACTGTCTTGGGACTTACATACAAATGGGAGGAATCAGACGAAAATTTGAACAAGATAATTTCAGATAGTAAAATGTACTGAAAAACAGGGTGGTAGGATAGAAAGTGAGGGAGGGGTACCTTTCTTAGATAGGATGGTCAAGGAGAAACACTGGTGGTGAGGTTAAGTAAGAAGGTAGAGCTGGCTGTGTGAAGATAGGGCACCAAGTGTTCCAGGCCGAAGATGCTGGAAGTTAGCATGTTTAGAGGGAGACCATGTTGGCGTGTTGCGAAATGGAAAGCAGTCAGTGGAGTTCAAGTGCAGTGAGGAAAGAACGGTGTGGTATGAGATGAGGTTAGGCAGGGCTTGACAGGTTTAGGCAAGGGAGTGAGTGACCTGATGTAGTTTCAAAAGACACTTCAGCTGCTGTGCAGAGACAGAATGGGAGAAGGACAAGAGAAACAGGGAAATGAGTTAGGAGGTTCTTGGCTGTGAAGATTAAATGGGATTATATAAATACAGTATCTAGCATGCCCCAAGCACATAGCAGCTCTCTAATAAATAATTTAACTCCTAATTTCCTTGGATCTTGTGATTCCTTTCCCTGCAACAGAGGTTGTATTCACCCTAAGATTAGCTTCACTTCAGGAATCAAACCAGTAGATGATCAGGACATGGCACTCCTGTTGTTCTTAGGCTGGTGTAGGAGGAAATTATAAATTGTGTTGACTACAGAAGCATTAAAGCATTAAAGAATGCTTCCATAGTCACTGGCATAACTACCTACTGCACTGTAGTGTTAATAGATGTTACTTGGAAAAAGGAGTTGTGTGATAAATTAAATTGGGAAATCCTGGGCTAAATTGGCTTTTTTATAGCAGTACTTCTCAGAACCTTGAGTATGTACTGTCTATCCCCAGGCGGGAGACATTACGTATTTTCCAAACGTAACTGAACTCAGAGGTCTAAGGTTCCGCAAACATACTTTCGAAAACACTTTAGAACTGGGATTGGGCAACTTTGTTTTTCAGAGTCTGATGATGTAATTAATGGCTTGGTTAGGTGTGTCAGGGTCTTTTGGTACAAACAACAGAGACCATCTGTAGCTAAATCAGGAAAAAAGGAGTTCAGTGGAAGCCTATGGAGGCTCAGAGAATTGACAGTGCATCTGGAAAGCCAGATGTAGGAATCAGCAGGACAGGAGACAGTGGCAGGACAAGGAAGCCAGAATCACAGGTGGGGGCAGTCTGGCCAGGCTTCAACCTTCAGCCTCTCTATCCATCTGCTGGAGGTTCCAGTTCTAGGAAGGGGGCACTTGATGGACCTAGCCTTTCGTGTTATAAACTTTTACAAAATGTAACTTTAATGACTACAAATGATCATTTACTGTAGGTTACTTTGCCAAGACCCTGTTGTTAGAAATTGGGTTGTTTCCGTTTTTTTCTTTTCTAAGTAATGCTGTGATGAACATCATTATGCATAACATTTTTGTTTTCATTCATTTAAAAATTATTGGAATTGTTGGGTCAAAGAATATAAACATTTCAAAGCTCATGTGATGCATGTTGCCAACTTGCCTTCCAAACATGTACTATTTTTGACTTCTAATGTTGGGGAATGGGGGTGCTTTGCTGCACCTTTGCCAGCACTGGGAATTTATGACATGGCATTTTAAAAAGTAATTCAAATTGGATGCAATTACTTGATCCCAGCTGGGAAGATTTCTGGGATCTATAAAACAGGGAAATTTTGGCAGGCTATAAAGATGACTGAAGTAACTGGTCTAGTCATCTGAAGAAATTCGTGGGTCTAAAGCAATCCCACCTGCCTCTTACTGTGTGGCATACTGTGTGGCAGCCTTGTCTCTAGATCATAGATTGCCTTTGACAACCAAGATAGAAGGCCAAAGACTCCCAGTATGAATCTATTGTAACTGAGTTTTTTAAAATACTCTCTGTGCTATTTTTAGAAAAGAAATTGTATAATATAAACTTAAATTGTAAGTCTTTGGGTATCTTCAGCTGTTTTCAGTTTTTATGTGTAATTTTGCCAGGTTAGTGTTTGTTTGCTGGCATATGGTCATGGGGAAACTTCTCCTCCCTGTGACTCTTGAGCTGGAATGCTGTGGGATCCTCCTGCACTGGAAGTTAATCCGAAACTGGACCTTAATGTTCTTGTCCTCTAAATCTTATCTTGTGAATCATACTTCTCCTAAGCTTCCCACTCCCATCATCATGGGTGATGAGACACCTCCTACCTTCTGGGCCAAGGAGGAGCCAGGGCTTTTGATGTGGGTTTGCTCCTTTCCCAACAAGGGTCAGGTTAGGAGTGAACCTCCCTTAAGCTTCTACTCCGTCACCAAAGGTCAAGAAGAGAGACCTTCACTAATTAAAAACTGGTCATGAGAAAACCACAGACACCTAGCCCTCTCTCCTCTCCTTTCCCTTCTCACAGCTTCTCAGAACCTCTCCTACGTCATTTTCCTACATTCGACCCAAGAATGACCCAGTCCTTCATCCCAGGTCATGTCAGTTATCACGAGAAGCCCAGACTCACAGGTTACCCGTCACCTCCGACATTCTCATGTCCTGTTCTTAGCAAAGTTTTTCATATCTTCATCCTCCTTTCTGAATGTTCCTATTACCTTCTGGTGTGATATCTGGACTCTGAAGTTTGGAGGACAACTGGGGAAGGTTTGTGACCTCCATGTATAATCTCATTTGGAAGTTTTGAGTTCCCACGTGCAGGTGCAGCTAAAAGGCTCCCTCCCTTTCCGTAGTAGACATTGAGGTCTTCATGGATCAGGTAGCCCCATGCGCCTATGATTTCAAGGGTGACGAAAGATCCTAGACAACTTCCAGGGCATTTTCTGGACACATGCGTTTAAACTGGGTCAAAGCATCATGTTACCCAACAGGAATACATTCAGGAACTAATGCATTTGCATTCAAAAGGCAGCCTATTATCTCGAGAACGACCCTGGATCAGAGTCAGGCAACTTGGCTTCTTGCATGAACTGGCTGTATGAGTTTGGGCAATTTACTGTCCTTGTACCTCAGTTTCCTTGAGTCAAATCAGTATTTCCCAGACGCCAGTCCACCGACCAGCTACATCAGAATCTTATGGGGTGCTCTCAGAACTCAGACTGCCAGTCCCTACCTCTGAGATTCTTGTTCAGCAGGTCAGGGCCTAGGACCTGATGTATATATATTTTCTTTTAATTATGGAAAATTCAAACATATACAAAAGTAGAAAGACTAGTATAACAAGACATTCACAGCCACTTTAATTTGTACTAAAATTCCATACATAATTTTAATTGTATGTATTTTTGTATGTTTCTGTATAAGACATGGACTTTAGTGGCTACTTAATATCATGAAAAATCCTGGATGTTCTGAAATCCACAGTTGTCTTACAAGGTTTTTTTTGTTTGTTTTTGTTTTTGTTTCAGTTTGCTTGAAGTCTTTCAAATGAAATTCATGCATTATGATTGGTTAATATATCTCTTAAGTGACTTTTAAGCTGTTGATGTCCCTTAGTTTCATTTTTTCCCCTTTAAACTTGTTACAGAGACTCGGTGGTTTGTCCATGAGACTTTCCCACAGTCTGGATTCTGCTGAACACCACACCCACCGCCTGCCTCCCCAAGTTTATTTTCTGTAGATCAGTAATTTAATCTAGAGGTCTGATCAGATATAGTTCAAAAATTTTGGCACGTCTACTTCATAGATGATACGCACTTCTTTCAGGGCCACATAATGTCTGCTTGTGTCTCTTTGTGACATTTGCAGCCATTGATCATCATTGCCTGAGTTCTCCAATTCATTAGGGTCACAAACGGTGATTCCTAAATTTATCATTTCTTTTTCACTTATAACTTGAGATAATATAGAAAAACTTCCTCACCTACTATTGACTTACTCCACAGTACAGCTCATATAAGAAAGGCAGCCTCAATGCTTGATTTTTTCCTTTATTTTCCAGTTTTCAATGTCACTTTCATGCTGGGATATTATCACCATTCTCTAAAGTGACCACTACAGTTTTATTATTATTTTTAGTATTATTATAACCTCATGGATTTTAATGTATTTGATGTGCTTTATCCATCACAATTCTTTTTTTTTTTTTTTTTGAGACGGAGTTTCTCTTGTTGCCCAGGCTGGAAGGCAGTGGTGCAATCTTGGCTCACTGCAACCTCCGCCTCCCGGGTTCAAGCGGTTCTGCTGCCTCAGGCTCTCGAATAGTTGGGATTA
Organism: Hylobates moloch; assembly: GCF_009828535.3. Taxonomy (NCBI): domain Eukaryota; kingdom Metazoa; phylum Chordata; class Mammalia; order Primates; family Hylobatidae; genus Hylobates; species Hylobates moloch. Next base: position 7,496,657 of record NW_026652297.1, on the reverse strand, counting down.
CAGGCATGTGCCACCATGCCCGGTTAATTTTGTATTTTTAATAGAGATGGGATTTCTCCATGTCAGTCAGCCTGGTCTTGAACTCCCAACCTCAGGTGATCCACCCACCTTGGCCTCCCAAAGTACTGGGATTACAGGTGTGAGCCACCGCGTCCGGCAATCTATCACAATTTTTATCCTTAGAATTCCCCTCTTTGGCCAATGAGAGCCTCTTCAAGTTGGCTTCTTAAGTCCCTTTGATACATGACATTACTCTTTCATAGCTTGTTTTCTGAAAGGACACATTCTCCAGCCTCATCTTGTACATTTTTTACTCCACACCTAAAACAACCATTTCTCCAAAGAGCTTTCGGGAACTCACATTATTTAAAGACTCTTCAGGTAATTCTGATGTGCAGCCATGTTTGGGAACTGCTAGGCATCTCAGGTTCCTTCCAACTCCAAAACACTGTTTTGTTTTTTCCTCTTGCTAATTAAAGTAGCAAACATATATTTGAAATGATTGTTAAACACTAATATGAAATAAAAAAAATACTTCAGTGACGTATTCTTTTCCTTTGTGCATTGTGCTTTAAATTTGTACAATGTTTTAAATGCAGTTTGACCAAATGTATTATGCTTTAAATATTTTCATACACTTTGACCCAGAAATTCTACTTTTAGAAATCTAGTCTAAGAAAATTTTTTTTTTTTTTTTTTGAGACAGGGTCTCACACTCTTGCCCAGGCTGGAGTGCAGTGGCACACACAGTTCACTGCAGCCTCGACCTCCCCTGGCTGAGATGATTCTCCCACCTCAGCATTCTGAGTAACTGGAACTACAGACACGTACCATCACACCCGGCTAATTTTTGTATTTGTTTTGTTTGTTTGTTTGTTTGTAGAGACAGGGTCTCCCTATGTTGCCCAGGCTGGTCTTGAACTACTGGGCTCAAGCAATCCTCCCACCTCAGCCTCCCAAAGTGCTAGGATTATAGGCATGAGCCACCACACCTGGCAGAAAACAATTTTTAAAATATAGAAAAAGAGGCATGCATCAGAGCTTATTTGCAAATTGTAAAACATTAGACATAGCTCTAACATCCAAAAATCGGGAGCAGTTTGTAAGACTGCTAAGAATTTACTGGAAGGAATATTATGAGGCCATTAAATGATGCCTGGGAGGACTATGCAGCCGTCACAAAACTGTATTTATGATATGTTAGAATATGCATACGAATAAAGTTTAAGATGGAATATATCAAAATGATAACAGGTTAGTAGACTTTACAGATAATTACTCCCTACACTCTGTCCTTTTCCACAATTTTTGCAAAAATTACTTAAAACCTGCATTTTAAGATTCTGTAAGTCTAATATTACATGATTAACTGACTTGCAGTCCTTTGTCATTTAGAAAGAACAGGGCTTAGGAAAGGAGGGGGCACAGAGTATAAGTCACAGCCCAAAGTTTGGGGCAATACCTGGGGAGTATTGGGACTGGAGGAGGAAGTGCTGGGCTGAGAAAGGCCGGTGGGCGTGACAGCGGACACGACTCTGCCTTCCCTGCAGTTTTGCCTGAGCGCGTGTCTTTGTTATGCTCATCAACTCATCAGCTACGAGCAGGGCTTGGAATCTCTGAAAGTTCCTTAGTCTCTCTCTTGGACATCCCAGGCATTTCCCCGCTGGGGAGTACTGTGGATTCGTTTTCACACCAAGAAAATCAACAAATGCAGCTTGCTGGGGATGACTGTCCAGCCTGGCATGCTAAGGAATTTGGTAACCAAGAGAATCAATAACAATTTGCTTGGGCTTGTAGTTTTAATGATTTAGATTTTGAACAAGCTCCTTTGGATTGTATTTATTGGTATATGAGGCAACTTTTCTCAAATCTTTTCTCACATCTGGAAGCCTTTCCCTGGCTTTCTCTCTCTTGACAGGAGGTGGTGCCTGAGGCGAAGCTGAGTGGGAGGAAGGAGAGAAGCCCTGGCTGGGACTGCTAGCACCCACCCAAGCCCCTTTGACCCCCATCTGCTGGCGTCTACTCCGCTTATCACCCTAGCATTTCACCTTCACGGGAGAGGTGGTGCTTGAGGGGTAAGGACGGAGAGGCAGACAGGAGCCACATTACAGAGGACTTGGAATGCCAGGCTGAGAATTTTGGATTTTCTTCTGCAAGAGCCACAGGGGCTTTTAAGCAAAGGAGTGATGTGGTCTGGCATATAATTTAGGAGAACCACTCTGGTGCAGACTGGGGAAGACGTTGGCGTGTGGTGAAACCAGCGTGAGGGCCGCCAAAGCTAGGCCAGGTAAAAGGCCGCAGGTAGTGATATGGTAAAATGGTAGTAATATCCCAGCACGAAAGTGACAGAGCTGGCTGCAGCGGAAAGGATGGGATTGACTCATCCATGGAGGAAAAGGCTGCTGTTAGTTACCAAATTCTGTTGTCTTTTCCTCCTTGGCACGTGGCTGAACCACTTGTCCTATGGCTGCTGTAACAACCACAAACTCAATGGCTTGAAACAACATAAATTTGTTTTCTTACAGTTCTGGAGGTCAGAAGTCTGAAAGTGCTGGCAGCTGCTTTCTCATGGGGGCTTCGGGAGAGAATCCTTTTCTTTGCCGTTTCCACCTTCAAGAGGCCACTTGCATTCCTTGGAGTGTAGCTCCTTTTGCTTTCTTTTTTTTTTTTTTGAGATGGAGTCTCGCTCTGTCGGCCAGGCTGGAGTGCAGTGGCGCGATCTCGGCTCACTGCAAGCTCCGCCTCCCGGGTTCAAGCCATTCTCCTGCCTCAGCTTCCCGAGTACCTGGGACTACAGGCGCCCGCCACCACGCCCGGCTAATTTTTTGTATTTTTAGTAGAGACGGGGTTTCACTGTGTTGGCCAGGATGGTCTCGATCTCCTGACCTCGTGATCCGCCCGCCTCGGCCTCCCAAAGTGCTGGGATTACAGGCGTGAGCCACTCCTTTTGCTTTCAAGGACAGTCACTCCAACCTGTTTCTATCTTCATGTTTCCTTGCTTTTGATTTGTTTTGTTTTGTTTTGTTTGGCCCTCTTTGCCCACCTGTATAACCCAGTATCATCTCATATTAAGACTGTCACGAGCGTTCGTGTGAAGAGACCACCAAACAGGCTTTGTGTGAGCTATAAAGCTTTTTAATCACCTGGGTGCAGGCGGGCTGAGTCCAAAAAGAGTCAGCGAAGGGAGATAGGGGTGGGGCCGTTTTATAGGATTTGGGTGGGTAGTGGAAAATTACAGTCAAAGGGAGTTGTTCTCTTGAGGGCAGGGGCCGGGGTCACAAGGTGCTCAGTCGGGCAGCTTCTGAGCCAGGAGAAGGAATTTCACAAGGTTAATTGCTCAGTGAAGGTGGGGCAGAAACAAATCACAATGGTGGAATGTCATCAGTTAAGGCAGGAACTGGCCATTTTCACTTCTTTTGTGATTCTTCACTTGCTTCAGGCCATCTGGATGTATACGTGCAGGTCACAGGGCATATGATGGCTTAGCTTGGGCTCAGAGGTCTGACAAAGACTCTGACCTTAATCGCTCCTGCAAAGTCTCTTTGGTACTTAAGGCAACATGCTCACAGGTTCACATAGGGATGAGGACATGGACATTTTTTAGAGCCCTTATTTTGTCTACTACACCACTGTTCCCAGTCTGGCCAAAGGAATGGGACCTCTTTTTCAGGCCTGGCCCACAAAACCTCCCTTGTCCTCCATGGTCTTTCCTTTTCTCTGTGCTGAGGACCCAGAGGGGAAGCAGAGCCAAAAAATGGGGGCGGCTGGGGCCCTGGATGACCAAGCAGAAGGGCTAGTGATTCATAACTGGAAATTTTCACTTTACAGTTTGTACACTCTAAATTTTTAACATTCTTATTATCTCTTATATTATTAAGTATGTGTAGAATTTAAAAATACCGCTGAGGGACATACACCCTGGGCCTAGTTCAGTGGAGAATAAGCCTCTGTGTTAAGCTGCTGTTTAGTCAAGATAAAGATAGGCTTGGAGTTTCCGATGGAACCCTTTGCCTTTGAGGTGTGGGGTGGGCATCCCAGTCCATATCCAAAGTCCAAATGTGAAAGTAGGAATACATCTGTTACCTCAGAGTGAAAAAATTAATAAGGCAATAGATCTAAAAGAAATTTCATAAATGTTTCTCCTCCTTTCTATTTTTAAATTGGTTTTCATAGGAGCCGATTTCTGGGGAGAACAACATATTTTAGATGCAACAAATTCATCCGCAGTCAGGCTTAGATCAGGTACCCGAGAGGCTTCGCGGCAGTGGGGATGGAAAATGGCAGGGATGAGACCATGATGGTGTAAGAGGGGAAGGGCTGGAGGAACAGGGCAGGGGTTTAGAGCAGCCCTCACTGGTGGTCCATGTTTCTGGAGGAAAACAGCTTTGGTTAAGGTCTGAAGTATTTTTCAATTCTACACATACTCTGAAATAATATGAGGTAATAAGAATGTTTAAAATGTAGAGTGCATAAACTGTAAAGTGAAAATTCCCAGTGGCGATGGCTAACAATTTTTTGTTCAAGTTTCCTGAATTGTTTTTCTGTTCATGTACTCATACACACATGCCCACCCGTCTCAACGTTTTCAACTTGCCTTTGATACTTACGAGATCTTGGGTATACTTCCTGATCATTACCTATAAATCTACCTCATTCTTTAATGACTATTGAGAGACATTTAAGCTGTTGTTATTTTTATTTTTTCTTATTAAAAGCACCGTAAGAGTGAATAGGCTTTGAGCACTGGGAGAGCACCTCAGGGAATCTATCCACTGAAGAATAAATCTCTTGGAGTGAAATTGCTGCATCAAAGAGTAGGAACATTTTACAATTTTAACAGCTATTTAACATTTCCTCTAAAACTATCATACCAGTGCCCCTTTCTTGAGGGGCAGAAGTTTTAGAGTCAAGGAGGGGCTTGGAGCAGAGGGAGGATGGATTCTTGTTTGAAAACCTGAGGGAGACAGGAGACTGGGGCCCAGAAAGAATCAGAACTCACTGCTCTGAATTGCAGGGGCCCAGGTGCCAAGCCCTGGGGAGAAGGGCCATGCTTGATCTAATGCTCCACTGTCACTGTATTGAAATTCTTAATTTTTTAAAGAGAGGCCCCACGTTTTCATTTTACACTGGGTCTCACAAATTATGTCGCTGATCTCCGCTGGAGGAAAACCGGGGCAGGGCCAGTGAGTACCTGTCCTTGTGGTGAGGGAGGAGCTGCATGGACCGCAGTTGGCTTGAAGTCTTGGGAAAGTTGGACTCCTAAGGGGGAGGCGCTCAGTGCACCCAGCTGGGGTCTGAGGGCCATAGACGCGAGGAGCAGCTGGACTGGGGGCCAGTAGGAACCTTTGTACATTGGCTCCCTTAGAGTATCCTAAAACAGTGCTCCAGTGGTTCTAGAGTGTGGTCCTCAAACCAGCGGCATCAGCATCCCCAGAAACTGGTTAGAAATGCAGATTCTCTGCCGGGCGCGGTGGCTCATGCCTGTAATCCCAGCACTTTGGGCGGCCGAGGTGGGTGGATCACGAGGTCAGAAGATCGAGACCATCCTGGCTAACATGGTGAAAACCCGTCTCTACTAAAGGTACAAAAAATTAGCCGGGCGTGGTGGTGGGTGCTTGTAGTCCCAGCTACTAGGGAGGCTGAGGCAGGAGAATGGCGAGAACTGGGAGGTGGAGTTTGCAGTGAGCTGAGATTGCACCACTGCACTCCAGCCTGGGCGACAGAGTGAGACTCCATCTAAAAAAAAGAAAAAAAGAAATGCAGATTCTCAGGCCCATAGACCTACAGAACCAGAAATTCTGGCAGGGCCCGCAATCTGTGTTTCCACAAGCAAGCCCTCTGGACGATTCTGACAGGCGCTCAAGCTTCAGAGCCACTCTCTAAACCAACCCTGAATCCAAGAGGGACCTCTCAGGGTTGGTTTCTAGAAGGCACCAGTCTTCTGGCCTCTCAAGGCAGAAGTGAGCCCTGCGAGAAGACACTAAGGAGTCTGACTTTTCTCTTGCCCAGACCAAGGCTTCTGAAGGGAAAACTCTGGACCATTACAAGCCTCCTGAGAATGTTAACTTGCTTTTTCTCCCCCTCCATCATGAATGTAATCTACAGGGCTAATAAGATGTCACATAGGCCTCATTTCTGTGGGTCCCCTGGTGGATACAAGATATAGTCTATAATAAGTTCTCCCCACATAGGGGGATAAAGAAAAGCCATGGAAAGACGAATATTCTAAAAGACTTATTAATGGTGTGAATTCTGCTTTCAAGAAGCTAAAAGCCACCGTGTTAGCTAATAGCTTTATGATCATATTTTAGACTCCTGGAAGTTACATACATCTAAGGTAAATATCTTTGTCAGGAAAGGGGGCTCGTGGGATGCACAGAATACGAGAATATTAGAATTCTAAAGGGCAGCTAGAGATGGTAATAAAGTTGTGTCTCATCTAGGAATAATTTTGAAAAATGCTAACGCAAATTGTAGAAACTCTCTGAAGAGTTAGTTTTTCGTGCTTTGGCCCAGTAGAATGAGTTATGAATGCACTGTATAGAATAGAAATTACAGAGCCACACTGGGTGCGTGGGGTGAGCCAAGGTCAGCACCATCCCCCTCCACTTCCCCACTAGCTAGGCAGAGCAGATGCCATTTAAACTTGCAGTGGCTGAAGCTCAGGGGGTCGCACACATTTATTTACTTATTTTTGTTCATTTTTAATTTATTTTTTAATTTATTTTTTAATTGAGATGGAGTCTCACTCTGTCACCCAGGCTGGAGTGCAGTGGCGCAATCTTGGCTCACTGCAACCTCTGCTGCCTGGGTTCAAGTGATGCTTGTGCCTCAGCCTCCCAAATAAGTTGGACTACAGGCGCGTGCCACCATGCCCAGCTATTTTTTTTTTTTTTTTTGTATTTTTAGTAGAGACAAGGTTTTGCCATGTTGGCCAGTCTAGTCTCAAACTCCTGACCACCCGCTGGCCTCCCAAAGTGCTGGCATGAGCCACCGCGCCCAGCCACACACATTTAGAAACTGTGCAAAGGAAGTGTCCATCTCTGGTTGAGTGGAGGCCTTTTACTTTGCCCTGGGTTAAGGGCGTGGCAGGCTGAGGGCAAACCTGGGGTGCCCAACTTCCCTACCCTGGGAGCCGGGGCACCACAGGCCCCTTACAGTCCTGAAGGGGAGCCATTTCTGACTGGACATTTCTGCGCTGTGGGGATTGGTCGGAGCTGGACCTTCCTCGCTGCCTATCTTCTTTCCTTGGAATTCTACAAGCACTTTGTGAGCTCCTCTGAACCAAGGCCCTCCCTCCAGGTGTGTAGGAGGATGGACAAACTCAGCCCGCAGAGTTGGAGAACAGTCTTCCTTTCCCTGCTCTCTGTTCCTCGTAAGAGGTGCCTGGTTCGTGGAGACAGAGGTCTGCAGATCTCCCTTACGTGTGCCCAGATTTTTATATTCTCTCAGTGGCACTTTCCCCTAAAAGGAATCTCTGGGTTTGCTATAGGCTGGCTGGCCACAGCCACACCTGTGCCTGTTGGAAACATGTGCAGGCAGGTGGGTGACAGATTGATTCACAGAATTTTCTCTAAGCTGCAGGTGTGAAAAAGAAGATGAATTCAGAGCATCATAACTGATGAAAAGGCTGCATGGATAGAATTGACTTTCCAAGTCATTGACACCAGCAGGAAAACATTAACTGGTCAGAGCAGCTTGTTGGGTCAAATGCCCCAGAGCCCCTGGGGGCTCTTCTCCTTCTCCTTGGTGTCAGCCCATTGGCAATCTCTTGTTCATCTTCTCCAACACATTTGCAGTGAGAGGGGACATGATACTGTTGGACAGATTTGCAAATGAAAGTATGTGATATTCTCTAAAGTTCGTGGGCATCTTCTCGACCTTGTAAGATTAAAAAGAAAGTTTTTTTTTTTTTTTTTCAAGACAGAGACTCAATCTGCCACGCAGGCTGGAGTACAGTGGTGCAATCATGGCTCACTGCAGTCTTGTCCTGCTGGGCTCAAGCGATCTCCCTTCTCAGCCTCCCAAGTAACTGGGACTGCAGGTGTGTGTCACGATGCCTGGCTAATTGGAAAAGTTTTTTTTTTTTTTTTTTGATAGAAATAGAGTCTCAGTATATTGTCCAGCCTTAAAAAGAGAGTCATCATAAATTAGCCAGGTGTGGTGGTTGGTGCCTGTTGTCCCAGCTACTCGGGAGACTGAGGCAGGAGAATGGCGTGAACCCGGGAGGCGGAGCTTGCAGTGAGCCAAGATTGCGCCGCTGCACTCCAGCCTGGGCGACAGAGCGAGATTCAATCTCAAAAAAAAAGAGTCATAATAAAAGAATATTCTCCAGATACACTGCACTTACTTCTTTTTAAAATTTTCCCTCTTACGTGACCTTTTCTTTCAAGAACGGGCCTCTGATGTTGGGTTTCCTTGTGTCTGCTGTTTTCCTCCTTCTGAGATCATTCTTTGTGACATGATCACCATGTCCCTCACCTCTACCTCAGATGCTGTGATTGGAGGTTGCAGGTGGTGAGAAGAAAACAACTTGCACGGATGAATTCTTGAGACCTGGGCCCTGTATTTATCTCAGTGGCTTCAATACAGGGCAGGGAAGCTCACAGAAATTGTGACACACAGGTGAAATTATGGCTAAGTGGAATGCTTTTCAAAACTTTAGATGGCATTGTTGGGTTTGTGAATAAACTCTTTTCTGCTCCCAGGTGGCTCCCGGGAGCAGAGAAATTCAAGCAGGCTGTCGTGTAGGCTGAATTCCCACCTATTGCATGGAGAAACTGGAACATGGACATGGAACAGCATTTCTGCATGGAATCTGTTTTTTTTTTCTTCTCTGGCTTTGAAATTTGCATTTCTTTTATAAAATAAGCTGATTCAAAAACATGTACACACCCTTGTTTTGTCCATGTCACTTAACAAGTCCAAAGGATTTTGCATTTTTACAGGTTTTTTTTTTTTCCAAGAATTCAGTGAAATAGAGCTAGTGTTAGCAGCTCCATATTTTAGTCGGGAAACTGAGGCACATTCTAGGCCTGGCATCTTATCTAAGCACATTCTCTCTCCACTGTGTGAATCACAGTTTAGTGCTGTCCAAATCAGAGTTCTTCGTTGCATGCAATAGAAACTGACTCATGCTGACTGAGAGAAAGAGAATTGCTGGGCAGATCTGGGAATTGCTAGGAAGGCAGGCGAGCCAGGCTTGGAGAATGGTGGAAGCAGAGGCACTGCAGCACGGACACTCAGCTGCCACTGCTGCCACTCTCAGATCAGATTCTCGTCTGCTCCTGTCCCTGCATGGCTGACTAGCCAGACGGAGGGCACAGGCTGGGCCTGGGTGCAGAGGAGTCCAGGAATGCAGTGTTGGCTCCTCTTTGGCATCTCCAGTGGGATGTGGACTCTGCTCTCCTATTGGGGAAATTTCCAAATATGGGAAACTGATTTGGTTACTGATGTATGCTCAAATCTTTTGCCCATTTCTTTCTTGGGTTGATAACTTATTAACAAAAATTTCTTTCTAAAAAATCCTTCTGTAACATCTATCTTTAGGAATTTCTGGGAAACAAAAGCATAAGGAGTGGAGAGCCAGCTTATCCCCAAGCCATAAATTTAACATTATATACATTTCTCAGACTAAAATATTTCTGGTCAGCTGTATGTTACGCAGGGTTATTTGGAAAATTTTGGTGTGTAGAATTAATAAGGAGCCCTAGAATGCCTTGATCTCTCATTTTCTAGCTGTCAGGCACAATCCCAGAGGTGAAGGAAAAATAATTAAACAATGGAAGAAAAAAATCTCGTTTGCTGTGTTTTGATTTTCAGAAAAGATAATGTTCTAAAAGCCATAACCTCAGGAAACTAAGAAACGGTTTCTTATTTTGAATCAATTATTTTAATCTGTTAGTTTTTCTGTAATTATAATAAAAACATTTAACTTAGAGTGCATGGATCTGGTAGAGTTTCGTACCACTTGCTTTAAATTGCACAACCCCGTTCTTCCTACCACATCAGTTAAAATGTATTGAACATTCATTACAACCTATCATTAAGGAGATGTATAAAGACCCAATCTTGAAGTGTTTAGCAATTAGGTAAAGTGGGTTGGTTCCCCATGAGAGCGCTGCATTTAGCTACCACATTTCACAGACGAGCAGGGCTGTTTAACCTCCCTGCTTAGAAAGAAGACAGTCAAGGACCTCACCACTTGATTTCTGGCTTGATAATCTAGTCAAGAGATTTCACACTTTCCTAATGTTCACATGTTGGATTTCCCTGCTGCCTGGGCCCACCACCATTCTATATTCTATTTTCTTCCTTACCCATTCCCTGTTCAAACTCCACAGCTACCTGACAGCCACTGGGCAGTGGCCTCTGTCAGCACATTTTATGAGAAAGGGGAAGCAGCTGTCTAGTCCTTAGAGCCTCAAAAGACCAGTGTTAGCCAAATGCAAAACAAGGGAAAACTTGGAAAGCTTGCAGATCAAGACAACAAAATCCAAAGACGCCTAGGGGCAGTCCAGGCTTCTGGCTGGAGTAGAATTTGCTAAAGTTAGAACAATTCTATGGTCCACTCTCAGGTAAATGCTTCCATTAGCTCAGTGATAGGCTTTCTTGTGGAAATCATGTATTCTTGCATCTGCGAACCCAGTGACCAGTGTTGTGTGAAGAATTGGTTTCTGTGATCATTAAGATCTGTTTGTTAAGTTGTGAGTTTGTGGAACTGCTGTATTGAAAGAGTAGGAATCCTGAGGACTCATAAAAACAAATAAACAAACAAAAACTCCACATATTTTCACTTTGGGAGGCTGAGGCTGGAGGATCACTTGAGCTTAGGAGTTTGAGATCAGCCTGGGCAACCTAGTGCGACCCCTTGTCTACAAAAGAATTTAAAAAATTAGCTGGGCGTGGTGATATGTGCGTCTAGTTCCAGCTACTTGGGAGGCTGAGGAAGAAGGATCACTTGAGCCCAGGAGGTCAAGACTGCAGTGAGCCAAGATCGTGCCACTGCACTCCAATCTGGGTGACAGAGTAAGACCCTGTCTCAAAATAACAAAAAACCCCACATATTTTCTCCTCTTGCCCCTCAACCCCCTACAAGTGCTCTCTTCTCCCCATAGAAGGAGGGAGAGGAAAACATTCACGTCTCAACACTAGCAGTCCTCAACCTCAGCTCTTTAATACCCTCAAGGTGGTATTAGGCTGATTGAAATTCCTGATCTCTTAGTTTGCAAGTCTTGTGTGAGGGATCTATGCCAACCTGTGAAATGTGGAAGTACTTGACACCTATTGACTCCAAAGGAGCTTTGACCAAAACTGACCCATTTCATCCTACTGGGTCTGTGCATGCAAATTATCATCTTCGCCACCACCATCATCATCACTACGTTGCCCCAACTTGTTTTGTATCATATTTAATCAAAATTCCAAAAGCAGAAAACATTGCATAAGAGAAAGTGGGTAGATTTTCAGAAGTAGTGATGCAAAAAATAAAAAACAAGTATGGATATATAAAATTGGAATAAGGCTAAAAACCACACACCTAACATCAGTGGGCCAAAATTTGGTTCTGAGCTTTCGAGTTAAACCAGGAGGAGTCCAACTGGTCTTAGAATGTGAGCCAGAAAGAATATTTTTGGAGTTCAGGTAATCAGCAGATTGTGATGATGACAGCATTTCTCATGTATTTAAACTGAATTTGCTTTTAAAAGCTAGACAATTATAATGCTATTAATTTCCTCTATTGCTCACTCTTCCTTCTAAAAAGCTCCAACATTAAATAAATGAACATGAAAATCCCCCCAAAAAAAAACAAATCTGCTCAAGACACAAAATTATTTCCACCTTACATGTGAAGTTGTGAATTATTCTACCCACGAACATTGCTACAGAGGCCATTTTCAGTGAAGAGGAAACAAGAGTTCTCTCGTGGTGAACAGCAGTTTTTTGATGGTGCAGTATCCATTCCATAATCGCACCCAAGGGGTGGGCACGGGATCCAAGCAGGCTGATGGGAATTCCCTCGCTGGAATTTGAATCGCAGAGTGATGTACAGACAGAAAACGCCTAGCTGTCATTCATCCAGTTCCTGCACCTCGGTGGGCTGGAGTCCAGTCTCTGAGGCCCCCCAACCCCTGGCCAGACCTACCGACCCTGTCCTTTGTGAGCTTGGACCTTCTTCCTTCTTCCCTCTCCTGTGAGACTACCAGCCTTCCCCTGCCCCCCTCAGCCTCCTATAACATCTTTTTTTACTTACGATAATCAGAGACTCAGTTCCTGTTTCTTGCAACCCAAGTATTCTGACTGGTGTGCTTTCAATACGGTTTCAGAGTGAAATACAGTCAGTGCGATGGTTTTAGGTGGCACACAAGGAACATTTACATTTTTCAGTTATGTAATTATTTTAATGCACATTGCGAAAAACTATAAACAGCACATCAAACCCACAATGTCATGGGTATTATTGCTTAGAATGACTTCAATACATTTATTTAAGTCGAAAAGTGAGTCATTTAAAAGAAAAACGCTACGTGATAGTACAGGTGTCCCTGGCTATGGGGGAGAAACAGTCTCAACTGTGCTGTGCAAATAGCTTGCAGAGGCCATGAGGACGTCACGTTTTTGTAAGACAGCGAGCGCTAGATCTGAGTTTTGAGAAGTTCCCTCTGCCATCGTGGGACACGGTGAGAGATGAGTGGTTGGGGAGGTCAGAGCTGGGGGGAACCTCCTGCCATGGCCCAGAGAGAGGGACCAGGCACGGACTGGAGAGAAACGGATGGCTGCCCTGAGCCCCACAGATGACCCTTCATCCTCCTCCTCCTTGGCTGGCAGGCATAAAGCAGATCAACCAAGGTCCAGGGGAGGAGGGGCGCTTCCGGAGCCCTCCCAGGGTTTCTTTTCTTTCTCCCTTTTCCCTTCTTCCTTCCCTTACCATTGAGGGTCCCCTAACAACCCCCCTTCCCCCACCTCAGGCCTGTCTGGCTTTGCTGGCTGAGCGGCCCTTGTGGTGGTTACGGCAGGTGTGAGGCTTTAGAGGCCACCCTGTCCTCAACAAGGGGATGGCTGTGGAGCATCATCTCAATTCTGCAGCCTCTCATCTGAAGCTCAGGCCATCAGGAGGGAGCCCTCAGGCTGCTCTCTCATGTTTCTTCCATTGGTCAACCTCTCAGCTCAGGTCACAGACAAGGTGGAGGAGCCCCCAGCATGTTTAGGCAGGCTCTTTCCCTGTCACCCTCACCACCCCCCACCATACACTAAACTGGAGGTCTCCCGGGTACTTTGCCAAGTCAGGGAATGGGAAGGGTCTGACCCTGTGGCCTCAAGCTAGAACTCTTCCCCCAACTACTTGGCTCTGGTCCCTGAGCCAGCTGCCCTTCCTTCCAGGGCACAGTGGATGCAAACCCTACAATACCCAGTGGCTTCTTTAGCACAGACATTGTTCTGTCTATATCAAGACACGAGCACCATGTCCGTGCTAAAGAAGCCACTGGTTTTATTGTGGGGCTTTATCTTTTTTTTTTTTTTTTTTGTGAGACCGAGTCTTGCTCTGTCGCCCAGGCTGGAGTGCAGTGGCATGATCTTGGCTCACTGCAACCTCCGCCTCCCAGGTTCAAGTGATTCTCCTGCCTCAGCCTCCTGAGTAGCTGGGATTACAGGCACCCATCACCATGCCCAGCTAATTTTTTCTATTTGTAGTAGAGATGGGGTTTTACCATGTTGGTCAGGCTGGTCTCGAACTCCTGACCTCAAGTGATCTGGCCACCTCGGCCTCCCAAAGTGTTGGGATTACAGGCGTGAGCCACCACACCTGGCCTGTGGGGCGCTATCTTAATTCTGCCTTTAAGGACCTAATAAATCACTTTACCTCTAGTTCCTGAGCTATACAATTAGTAGGCTGTGTTATCCGAGCTCTGTGTCACTTATTTATGGCTGCTAACAAACCACCCCATATCTTAGTGGCTTAAAGCAACACTGGTTTATGATTTCACAATCCTGTGGGTTGACTGGGCTGTTGTTAGCAGGTCTCAACAGGTGGGTCAGCCAGGGCTGGGCTCATCTGGGACACCTGGGACGCTCTCATCCGGGTCTTTCATCCTGGGCTTCTTCCTCGCATAGTGGCCACAGGTGTTCCGAGGGGAAGAGGTTGGACGCTGCAAGGCCCGTGAAGGGGCAGGCTCTGAGGCTGCACAGCCTCACTTCCACTGCATTCTCTTGGTCAAAGCAGCAGACAAGGCCGCTCGGACACAAAGAGTGGAGAGGTGAGCTACACCCTTTGATAGCCATCGGAGTGGCTGTAAACCCTCGCCCTGCCCCATGGGGTTCCCGTGGGTGTTGATGAGGTGCCTTTCATGGAATCTTTTTTTTTTTTTTTTTGAGACGGGGTCTCCCTCTGTCGCCCAGGCTGGAGTGCAGTGGCGCGATCTCTGCTCATTGCAAGCTCCGCCTCCCGGGTTCACGCCATTCTCCTGCCTCAGCCTCCCGAGTAGCTGGGACTACAGGCGCCCGCCTCCACGCCCGGCTAATGTTTTTTGTATTTTTAGTAGAGACGGGGTTTCACCGTGTTAGCCAGGATGGTCTCGATCTCCTGGCCTTGTGATCTGCCCTCCTCGGCCTCCCAAAGTGCTGGAATTACAGGCGTGAGCCACCGCGCTCGGCCCATGGAATCTTTTTTTTATCCCAGCTGACTGCCTAATGCTTAAGTGTCCTACCATGACCCGCCTCCCGGGTCGAAGCGATTCTTCTGCCTCAGCCTCCAGAGTTGCTGGGATTGCAGGCATGTGCCATCACTCCCGGCTAATTTTGTATTTTTAGTAGAGATGGGGTTTCTCCACATTGGTTAGGCTGGTCTCAAACTCCCAACCTCAGGTGATCTGCCCGCCTCGGCCTCCCAAAGTGCTGGGATTACAGGCATGAGCCACCGCGCCCGGCTGCAACTTCTTTTATTATCATTTTGATTATTTCTTCTCTTCAGGTATAATTGTACACTTTTACTAGAATTACTATTAGATAGACGTAAAACTTTCTGAATATATTTTCCATGACTCCAATTTTCTGCCATATTTTTTCTTTATTTTTCTTAGAGACTGGGGTCTTGCTATGTTGCCCAGGCTGTACTCGAACTCTTGGACTCAAGCAATTTTCCCACCTCAGCTTCTGGAGTGGCTGGGACAATAGGTACATACCACCATGCTCGACGTATTTTTTCTCTCTTTCTCCCTTCCCCTCTCCCTTCCCTCTTTCTTTCTCTTTTCCCTCCCCTCGCCTTCCCTCCTCTGTATTTGGGAGACTTTAACTCCGGCTTTAAAATCAACAACTGGGTCCCAAATGCCTTCTCTGCGTTTCGATGATTTGCTCCAGACCAGTCCTGTGTACCTGGCAGAGCAAATCTCCACCCTACGCTTCACTCTGCTGTCTGGCACTGCCTTTTTCTCTTCTCCTTTATCCTGGGTCTCACCATTTTTGGGGAGTCCTCAAAGTTTCATGTCTGCTGTTGATGCTGCCTCTCCTCATGGCTGGGAAAGGGGGTAAGTTCACAGGCATCCTTGGTCCTCCATCAGGAGCCAGAAGGCTGGAAAGTTTTTATCTTGTGTTGTTCAAAATTCTGCTATAAAATCCCCCCTCATAAAACACTTTCCCACAAAGAGCCTATCAAGTTTATCTGTGTGCTGTATCTCTAAGGTAGCGAATATGCCTTGGCGTCTAGGTGCCCAATTAGCGGGAAGAAGATGCAACTCCTGCACATTCTTTGGTTAATGAGATCTGCTATGAAATCATTCATTTGATGACCATCCTAATGAATCTAATAAAAGCCTCTTCTGAAGCCGTCTATTCTTTGTACCTTAAGTACTGTACCTTGCTCAGCTACGTTGGCACCAGAGCTAACAGACTCATTATCTTCCAAAGTCTGATGTCTGTTTTCAGGCTCCGCTGGTTTCATTAGATACAAAATAAAATCACTACCTATTAAAATTGCATTAAAGCACTAACTTAAACTGACAAAAGCTTAGAAACATTGAGCCTGATCTGAGCCTGAGCTGTTGTTTGGCCTTCTGGATGTGGGAAATTCCTGCCTTTTGCAGACTGAGTAGATCAGGCCAGCCCAGACTTTATGGCCTAAATTTTCTGTTTCCCTCGGCTTAAATGGGAGCTAGCAGTGCCAGCTGCCAATGAAATGACTTGGTTTCTCATCAAGCAGTGATTCAACTATGTTTTAATGGTTCAGTGATTATTCTCTGATTTTCAGAATCAAATGAGGTGAATGAAAAGATGGGAAGAGACACAGTTTTTACACGGCCACTGTAGCTTCTTCAGAAAAGATCACAAAAGGAGAAATTGATGGTTTGGGGCTACCGATAAACAGGCCGGTAGAGTGGTTATACTTCTAGCATCACATGGAATCAATGTTACTTTCTGCACAGATTTAAAAAACAAAAAACTTGTGTGGTGGTTCACACCTGTAGTCCCAGCACTTTGGGAGACTGAGGCAGGAGGATCGCTTGAGGCCAGGAGTTCAAGACCAGTGTGGGCAACAGAGTGAGACCTCATTTCTACAAAAAATTTAAAAAATTGCTCGGGTTTGGTGGTGCACACCTGTGGTCCCAGCTATTCAGGAGACTAAGGTGGGTGGATCGCTTGAGCCCAGGAGTTTGAGGCTACAGTGAGGCATGATTGCACCACCACACCCCAGCCTGGGTGACAGAGTGAGACCCTACCACCACCAAAAAATAATAAGAAACAAAAAACAAACAAATGAACAGAACAATTTTGGTTCTTGTAAAAAAAAAAATAGGAAGAGAAGGTTAAGTGTCCATAGTTTTCCAAAACCAGTATGTAACCCCACTGTATGCAGGGGCATGAGGCACAGTAGGTGTCTAGGGCATGCTTTGGAAGTATGCAGCTGGCAGCTGCAGAGGGAGAAAGGCATTGGCTAAGAAGAGAACTGTGTTCCTGGCCCAGATCTTGTGACCTTCAGCTAGTCATTCTATGGACTTTAGGTTCCTTATCTGTAAAATGGGCCTGTTGCACTATATGATTACTCTTATCAGCCAACTCAGAGAGAGAGTGTGTGTGTGTGTGTGCATGCATGGTCATGCCTGTGTGAGTGTGTGTATGTTTGTGGTTTTTAAAAGCTTACCTCCAAACAAAATTGCCCCTCCTCAAATCGGGTACCACTGTTCTAAGCCATTCTTCCTGACGCAAGCTAGTAAATGTTCCCTTCAGATCTCACATTAGGAATTTTGTTTTGATTACCTTAAAGACTCTTTGTAGCTCCTGCAGCCTCTCAATCTGTGCGTAGGAGGATGAAATGGTCTGTGCTCACAGGCTTTGGAAGATAGAAAACTGCCTCTCTTCCTCCCTTCTCCCCATGCTTCCTCATCCCCTGATCTCCACTGGAATCTATCAGCTGAATTCTGAGTTTGTGTCCACAAGGCAGGAATCCGGGAGGTGACAGGACACTGTCCCTCACAGCAGCTTTCTGTGAGCCGTAGCATTCTAGAGAAGTCATGTAGTTGAAGAATATAATTCAAAAATAGATAAACTGATAGCAAAGCCACTGGTTATTGACCACTCGTTATGTGTCAAGCACTGTGCTAATTCCTTACATATACATTTCTTAAACCCTTATGATAACCTAGTAAACATAATGATCCCATATTATAGATGAGAACACAGACTCCGACAGGCTAAGTAATTTTCCCAAGGCCTCAGAGCTCCTAAATGGCTGAGCCAGGATTGAAGGCAGAGCTCCTTGCCATCTGGCCAAAGAGGCATTGTGGAGCAGACTGTTTTTCAAAATATAGGTTATAATCCATTAATACACCATGAAAATAATTCAGGGCTTAAGAATAGCATTAAAAATAGAGTAGAATGGAAAATATCAGAGTGCATCTTACACAATATGTGGATATTGTTTTGTGACATTTTGTTGTGTGTGTATGTACAGTGTTGTGACATAAAATCAACTTCTTACTATGGGTGGTCATAAACATTTTCTTTTATAATAGAGTTGGCGAAACTCCAGGCTGGAGAAATTAATTAATGAGATGGAATGAAAAGGGCAAGGTGTGGGGTGTTTGGGTATTTCCCCTGCAGAAATAGACCTTTTTTTTTTTTTTTTTTAGTTTTGTAGTTTTGTCATTTCAAATACCCTCTTTACATCTTTCAGTCTCTTTTCCTTATGGTTCCTTCTTGTTCTGAAATTCTATAACCCTTTGAGAAGCACAGGCAATTAATTTGTGTTTTGGCAGGGTAGAGAATGACAGCGTCACTGGGCACTGGGAAGATTTGCAGGGTACTTTTCCCTGAGCGGGAGAAGAGGAGGCTGGTTTCTCTGGGCAGAGGGAGATAATACTCTGTTTTGCTTCTTTTACTCAACACTGTAATAGCAAAATTTATTCATGTATTTGTTTATACTCTAGTTCAGGGGTTCCCAGCCTCTGGGCTGCAGACTGGTGCTGGTCTGAGGCCTGTTAGGAACTGGGCTGCACAGCAGGAGGTGAGCAGTGGGCGAGCAAGCAGTACTGCCAGAGCTCTGCCTCCTGTCACGTCAGCGGCAGCATTAGATTCTCATAGGAGCACCAACCCTATTGTGAGCTGTGCATTCGAGGGTTCTAGGTTGCACACTCCTTATGAGAATCTAATGCCTGATGATCTGAGATGGGACAGTTTCATCTTGAAACCAACCTTGTCCTCATGCGTGGAAAAATTGTCTTCCATGAAACCAGTCCCTGGTGCCAAAAAGGTTGGAGACTCCTGCACTAGTTCATTCTTTTCCATTTTATATTCCATCATTTGACTATATAGTGTCTTTATTTTTGCTCTTTGGGTTTTATAAACAATGTAGTTTTGAAGGTTCTGGCCTAAGCCTTCTGGTGCACATGTCCACAGATTCTCTAATGAATACACCCAGTGAATAAGGAATAGTGAATGACCCAGAATTGCTGGGTTTTAGGGTATCAAAATTCTCAAGTTTGCTAGGAAATGCCAAAGCCATTTTTTCCAAAGTAGCGATAATTTATGATTTTCACCAGCAGTGTATAAGAGTTCTTATTCTCACTAACAGTTGGCACTGCCGGATTTTTTACATTTTTGGCGGTGGTGTGTGGTAGCTCTTTGTGGTTTTTGTTTTTATTTTTACTTTTTGGGGGATGAAGTTTTGCTCTTATTGCTCAGGCTGGAGTGCAGTAGTGTGATCTCGGCTCACTGCAAGCTCCGCCTCCTGGGTTCAAGCAATTCTCCTTCCTCAGCTTCCTGAGTAGCTGGGATTACAGGCATCTGCCACCACACCCAGCTGATTTTTGTAGTTTTAGTAGAGATGGGGTTTCACCATGTTGGCCAGGCTGGTCTCGAACTCCTGACCTCAGGTGATCCACCCGCCTTGGCCTCCCAAAGTGCTGGGATTACAGACGGGAGCCACTGCGTCTGGCCTTCTTTGTTGTTTTTAATTGTACCTCCCTGATTACTAATATGATGGAGAAACTTTTCATGTGTATTGGCAGTTTCATCTTCATTTGTGAAGAGCTTATTCAAATCTTTTACATATTTTCCTGTTAGGTTACCTGCGTTTTTCTTCTTGATCTGTGGAATTCTTTGTGTAATGTGGATAGAAGTCCATTGTTACTTACATGTGTTGCAGTATCTTCTCTCATTTCATGGTTTATCTTTCCACTAGTTCTTTTTTTTTTTTTTTTTTTTTTTTTTAGAGATGGAGTCTCACTATATTGGCCAGGCTGGTCTTGAACTCTGTCCTACTTAGGCTGTCTCTGTCCTACCCTTTTGCAGTGCCCACTTTGCCACAACTTAGGGTCCACATATATGATAGCAGCAGTGGCTCATTTGGAGCAGTTGCAGCAAAGACGCTGGCTGCAGCAGTGGAGGCACAGCCAGGGCTGCATGCTTAGCAGAGCCAACGGGAGCCATGCCCCCTTTCAAGTTGGTGGGGCAGGAGCTCTGCATTCCTGGGTGCAACCGTAGTCACCCAGCTGTGGCTGCAGACTCAGGCATCCCTGTGCTCTCGGGGGCCTGGGAAGACCCCTGGTGCTTCTGCAGGCTTGGAAGTACCCGCTCCCACTGCCTGGCCTCTCCCTGCTCCTGGCACCTGCTCCAGTTTCGGAGCAAAGTTGTGGCCGAGCCTGGGTGCTGTCATGACCCAGCTGGGTGTGCAGGTGCTTGGGGTGGCACTGAAATGCCAGCCTCCTGCTACCTCGGCCCCTTCTGGACTTTGGGTGCTGACGATCATGGAAGGGAGGCTGAGGTGGGGCTAAGGGCAGCCTGGCATGGGCCTGCAGGTGCCCCTCAGCATGAACGGCCTGGGTGCTCTGAATGGTGGCAGGAAGCAGACAGGCTCCTGGGTGGAAAGGGGCAGGTTCCCAGTGAAATCCCACCTTCAAGCCAGGGATGGCCTGAAGTCTGGGGGCCAGGCTGCCAGTTCCATGGACTGGAGTGAGAACTTGAGGTGCTTTTTCTGGGCCTGCTTATGGCCACCCATGGACCAATCAGCACATACTTCCTCCCCTCTGAAGCCTGTAACAACCCTGGACTCAGCTAGGCTTGAGCAGATGACAGGACAACCTGCCTGTAGAGAAGAGCTACCCACTGTGGGTCCCCTTTCCACTGAGAGCTGCAGAGACAATGGGATGACCTGTCTGCGGATAGGAGCTGCCTGTTCTGGGTCTCGCCTCTTCTGAGGGCTGCAGAGCTATTGGGATGTCCTGCCTGCAGATAGGAGCTACCCACTTTGAGTCTCTTGAGAGCTATACTGTTGCTCAGTAAAGCACCTCTTTGCCTTGCTCACCCTCCAGTTTTCTGCGTATCTCATTCTTCCTGGACAAGGGACAAGAGCTTGGGACCCACCAAATGGCAGGCCTGAAATAGCTATAACACAAACAGGGATGAAACACCCCCCCCCCCGCTTGCCATATTGTGGGCCACGAGAAAAAGAGAAGATGGGAGAGAAGTGCTGCAGCCCTTTGGGGAGCCCAGACCTAGGAGCACCCCAAGTTAGGGGTGTGACACCCTCTTTGAGGCTCTGTGGTTCCTGGTGTCTCCAAGCTTCTGGGCACCACCACGTTACCCGGTGCCCACAGTGGAAGCTACTTGCAGTATGCCTGGTCCAGCTGTAGCCCTGCAGGGAGCCGGTACCCATGCCAGTGCCTAGAGCTGCCCACCCCGCCACAGCTGGCATGCCAGGCTGTGTGCAGTAGCCAGACTGCATACTTGCTCACTCACATACCCACTGCTGCCCTGTGCCTGGCTTGCCCTTGGCAGGTGTGGGCTCTGGGCTGGTAGTGCAAGCTGAGCACAGCTTACCAGGCCAAGTGGGTGGAATGAGCCCAGTGGGCCCAAGAAAACTCAGACAAAGGCGCCACTGGCCACAGAGGTTTCCTGCTGGCAAAGTGACACCCCAAGGATCCTGAGACATATACATGAGACTGTGATAGAGCTGCCTGGTCTATTCTAGTCCATGGTCAATTTTTTTGTTTCTGCACTAATGTCATATTTTCTTAATTATGAGAGCTTTATACCAAGTCTTGATATCTAAAAAAGTAAGTTCTCCTACTTTTTTTCTTTTGAGGTTCTCTTGGCTTTTCTTGGCCCTTCATGTTATATATCCATTAACTTTTGTAGTCAATGGTGTGTTGATCTAAATAGGCAAGTTTTTCATTAGTGGAAACAGAACATTGTTAGTAAAAAACTTTTAAAGATTTTGGTTGTCATAACAAATGGCCCTGTGGCATAGGTGATACCAATGTGCACTCCATAAGCAGGTTGTAATAATATTTGAAATGGAAAATGACTATATCCGACTATATGTGTGTTTTGTGATTTAATTTGGGGAAAAATGTCTACTTCATGCCTCTAGTATTTCTCAGAAAACATGTTGAATATGAGTCTTATTAGGTTTTGCCTGTTTGGTGAGTAAAAATGCCAAGCCTCATGAGAAGCAGAATGTATTTTCTCTTTTATTGTAACTGCATGTACAATACCTGCTATGGACTGAATCGTGTCCCCTCCAAATTCATATGTTGAAGTGCTAACCTCCAATGTGGTAGTATTTGGAGATAGGGCCTCTGGGAGGTAATTAGGGTTAACTAAGATCATGAGGGTGGGCCCCCATGATGGAATTAATGGCTTTATAAGGAGGGAGGGAGGGAGAGATTGATCGATCGATCGACTGATAGAGACCGATTGATTGATCAACCAAGAGAGATCACTTTACCACCTGAGGACAGAGAAGGTGGCTACCTACAAGCTGCAAAAAGGACTCTTACCAGGAACTGAATCAGTGAGCAGCTTGATCTTGAACTTCACAGCCCTTCAGAACTGTGAGAAATAAGTGCCTTTTGTTGAAGCCACGTAGCTCATGGTATTTTGTTAGAGCAGCTCAAGCAGACTGATATAGTACCCATGTGACTCTGAATTTAGAAAATAATTGATTATAAGTTATTCTGAAAAGAAGGTCTATATACACTTAAAAGCAAAGCAAAATAAGAGTTTTTAAAAGTCTTAACAACAAAAGCAAACTGTATGCATACGTAGTTTACATAAGCATTTCAAAAGAATTCTTGGTTTTGGGTGCATAGACATTGCTATCATATTTTGCAATGCTCATGAGCCAGGAATGGAAACATTTAACATTAAGTTAATAAGAAAATAACATGAAAAAGTTGTTTAGTGAGCTGGAGTCAGAGCTCCAGGTTAAGTGAAACTGCTTTAGGTTTCATAGCTGTAAACACAAACCTTCAGGTACAGAGAAGCTAGTGACTGCAGGATTAATATTAGACATACAACCCTAAACCAAAACCCAAACTTAAAAGCCAACTAGTAGCTCCAATAAACAGTGTGGTTCATGACCTAATGTAAACCAAAAGGATGATTTGGCATGCAAGATGGGAAGTCTAATAAACAAACAAAAAATCCACTTCAGCCTCCATAAATGACCAAACTGACCGCAATCAAATCACATACAAATCAGGTGCTGTCTACTTGAATTGTGTAATTGGAACGCAGTACATGGGAGAAGGAAATCATAGGGTAGAATTTGTGTTGTGCTAGGGAGACCCTGAACTGAACCGCTAGAGGTTAATGGAGCAGTTAAGCTGAGAAAAGGTACAAAATCAGTTTTACAGCCAGGATGTTTGTACATTCCTTCAATTCATTCCCTCGACAAATATTTGTTCAGAGCACTCCATATGCAAAGCACTCATGCTAAGTCCTGAAGTGATTTTAAAGATGTACATGACGGTACTAGAAAATGTTCACATTGATTTGTTATGCAGCAATACGTCTACCTTTGAATCAGAATAGCTCCCATAATGCACTACCCTTGTCTTTGTGAAACTTTAAATGTCTGTGGCAGAGTTTCTTAAAGACTAGGAACCCTATTACTTACTCATGAGGTAATTTTTAGGAGAATGAGGAATGATTTTCCATTTAGTTTGGGGCATTCTGTCTTTACTGCTTTCTAAAAGCTAATCTCCCCCTCCTTTAAAAAAATAAGGAATATGTCTAAGCTTTTATAGGCCATAATCAAACTGTAATTTTATAATTTTTTTGTTTTATTTTTTGGTTACTTTTCATTTCTGGAACATGATAATGGTTTCAACTTACTGTGGTAGTATATAATTTTTATTTAAAATAAACATAAATTAGGTCTTGAACAGTGAGTCAGATGAAAGAAAATATTAAACAATAGGACAAGTGGAATCTGCTTATGGTGAAAGAGAATAAAAGTGGTAGAGCAATGAATGAGGTTTAGGAACCCATACAAAAGGAAATAAGACAAGCACATGCATCTCTATAATATCAGCGAACTCAGCGGTTCAAACATGAGCTCCGGAAGGAGTTCTGGGCATTAGCTTTTGCTTTTTCCTGTAGTAATTCTGTAAGTCCCCCTGGATGAGGCTTTCTTTGGATGGAGATTGGCATGGGACCAATGGACTTTCCAAGCTGGGGAAAAGACCATGAAAGGCTGAGTCAAGGTGTGTTCTGCTGCCATGGACGGTGGTTCCTCAACTTAAGTGTGCACCAGAATCAGCTGGAGGGTGTTTCCAACAGGCTCTCAGTACCCAGCCTTGGACACAGTGATTTATGGGAGGAGGGGAAGTGTTTAAGTTTCACTTTAAGGTCTTTGGACCACTTGAGAGAGACTGTGACTCTGGAGAATAAACACAGAACTCGAGGGCAGAAAGAAGCTCCTGATTGTGGACTCAGCATTCCTTTTGCTGTCATTGGCTTGCAGTACCACTGGACTAGGTCAGTTTATGTATCTCAGTTGTTTATGTTTGTTATTTGGCGTGTTTATGTATCTCTAATGTTGCCCATGAGGCTTACCTGCTTATTTGCTACCAACTAGGTGGCATTTCTGTGGGAGAAATGGGGAGGAGAATACTGGATGTGGGAGGATAGAGAGGAGATCTTCTTTTCTTAGTTTTCTGTTCTCTGAGCAGTGTTTAGGCATTCAGTAGTCCTTGGGAGACACTGAAATAAAGATGCTAAAATTCTGCCGGACCTAGTTATTTATGGGCAAAATTAGTACCACATGTTCGGTCTTCTTAAAATTTCCATCCTTCTCTCGTGGGAGATATAAGGACTAGTATCTACAAGTTGCTTTGAAAGTAAACCATGCAGGCTGATGACATTGTCCGCCTTCCTTTGACAGCAAGAATCAGTGGTGTGGGAGGTCTTGTAGGTAAATCAAGACTTTGAATCAGGAGGAACCATGGGATTAGACTAAATGTGAGCCCAAATAAACACAGTGCATTTTCAGCACTTCGCCATAAATAACCAGATGGATAATATTCTATTGGGGGATTGCAGTGTGGGTTATTTAAAAGGATGTAAAAGATTGCTGACCCAGGCTGGGACCATGGGAAAGCTGTGGGTACGTCTGCAACTATCGAGCACATATTCCTAAGGGTTCCCAGCACAGCATAAGTAAACGATTGCCTTCTTGAGTGAAATGGGAGCTTCATAAGGGCTGATGGCCATGATGGCTGGCCAAATCCAGCTGTTTAAGAAACAATGCCGTTCAGCCAAAACATACCAACTGCCACCACCTCTCTTAGGTTCCTCTCCAACACAGCACTCTATGCAGAAGGGCCACATTTGAGAAATGGATACCCAAGAGCCGTGATCTGGTGACACCAGCAAAAATGCTCCAAATATGTAAAGATGTTGTGGCTTCCACCTTATTGCGGACAGAGCTAAATAAGCCAGAGATCCAAAAGCTTCCAGGGTAGTGCCATGCACGTTAACTGAGAAGAATTAATTTTCACCAGTAGGAGAGCACTTCCTTCTGTCATCAGTGACTACTATTCCTGCTTCGTTGGTGCTGCCATTCTGCCAAGCACAACACCACATGTCATGACGTCGTACATCAAATTTGCATTCTTTGGGCACAGAGTCCAGGCAGTGGCAATGGCTATACATTTGCATGGCTCACTATAATGAGTATACAATGATGAACTATAATGACAGGTCAAAATCACACCAGTCTCCTTGTTCTAGGCAGATGAGATACTGGGGATAAAAGAAACAAAATATCCATCATTAAAATAATGATGGGAAAAAAAGCTGGGTGAACCCAGGTGCTTGTCATAAAAATCAAAACAGTATCTCACTACAATAAATTCCTAATTTCTTATGCTGCATAAAAATTTCATCAAGCCAATTAGATCCTGAAATAAATGACAAATGGAACATTGGCTGGAGATTAAGAAAACAATATTTTCATAGAAAGGCTAGGGGTTTAGGTTATTTGTTGAATTGGAATTTGACCTGTGGCATTACAATGCAGATTGTCTCCAAAAACTGTAAGTGGGGCATGGATTTGCAGAAGAGACTTTTCTGCATAATAAGTTGTGTCCTAACAATAAAATTGTGCATAAAAATTGACAGCTAACAAGGCAAAGCAAAGAAACGGTGCACGAAATCAACAAAACATTTTGTGCTCTAGAAATGGATGTGGCAGAAACTGTACTTGAGCTGAAAAGTTGTTCCTTTGAAGTAAGTAGAACTACATGTAATGTTGTGACTGAGAAAAGAGAAACCTATAGAAGGA
Organism: Hylobates moloch; assembly: GCF_009828535.3. Taxonomy (NCBI): domain Eukaryota; kingdom Metazoa; phylum Chordata; class Mammalia; order Primates; family Hylobatidae; genus Hylobates; species Hylobates moloch. Next base: position 7,470,598 of record NW_026652297.1, on the reverse strand, counting down.
CAAAGATATATCGTCTGAAAACTGATGAGATGTTACATTTTGAACCAAAATTGCATCTAACTTTTCAGCATATAATTAGGCAAGATCTGAGCCAAAGTATAAAGAGTTGACATAAAATTTTGGGAATACGGCTGGGTGTGGTGGCTTACGCCTGTAATCTCAGCACTTTGGGAGGCCGAGGCAGGCGAATCACCCGAGGTTAGGAGTTCAAGACCAGCTTGGCCAACATGGTGAAACCCCGTCTCTACTAAAAATACAAAAATGAGTTGGGCGTGGTGGCGCGTACCTCTAGTCCCAGGTACTCGGGAGGCTGAGGCAGGATAATCGCTTGAACCTGGGAGGCGGAGGTTGCAGTGAGCCGGGATCCCACCACTGCAGTCCAGCCTGGGTGACAGAGCAAGACTCTGTCTCCAAAAAAACAAACAAAAAACTTTGGGAATTCAGAGTTCAGCAACTGCGATAGAAGATGAAAGGGGGAAAGAGACTAATAATAGAACTGAGAAGACGCGGAATGAAACCAACTAGATTGAGAGCTACTTTCTTTATTCAGTGTTTTCCCCTGTTGGGTTTTTAATCCTGTGATGCCAAATGATATCTGTATGAAACTGTACATTCCACTTCACTCACCAGTACACCATAGAAATTACACACACAAGCACAGAGATCACCTGCGGAAAATTCCATGTCTCTGCATAAGAGTTTATAAGTTACAAGGATAAGAGATAACATTGCCTAGAATAGAATTTGCTTCTGTGTGTGGCAATGTGCACTGTGAGACTCACTGTGCCCAGAGCGCTTGTCTTTCTTCATAGAGAACCAGTGTCACAATGTGTTGCTACTGTAATGAAGTGTGGCTATAATTTCTTTTTCTTTCTGGCTAATGCAAGCAAGGCAGCTATTTCTGCTGCTTTTGCTACATGTGGAGGTTTAAGGTGGTGGGCTAATTTTGGGGAATTTTTAAGCATTATTTTCCTTATTTTTACAGGCTCTCATACAGTTGTACAGGTTATATCTGGCAACAAATCACCAGCGTTGCAGTGAATGCCACTGAAATCCGTCCTGCATCTGCCCTTTGGCTGTGTACCCTGGTGAGGAGCTGCATAGGAGAGAGGAGGGAGACACATCTCTCTTTTAAAGTATTATGAAGTAATTTATTATTTTATATTATTATAATGTCATTATTATTATTATTATTATTATTATTTAGATTGAATTTCACTCTGTTGCCCAGGCTGGAGTGCAGTGGTGTGATCTTGGCTCACTGCAACCTCTGCCTCCCAGGTCCAAGTGATTCTTCCACCTCAGTCCCCTGAGTAGCTGGGACTATAGGCGCCTGCCATCACACCTGGCTAATTTTTTATATTTTTGGTAGAGACAGGGTTTCACCATGTTGGCCAGGCTGGTCTCAAACTCTTGACCTCAAGTGATCCACCTGACTTGGCCTCCCAAAGTGTTGAGATTACAGGTGTGAGCCACCGTGCCCAGTCCATTCTTGTTTAATTTCAAGTTTTATTTTAGATTCAGGGGGTACATGTAGGTTTGTTACATGGGTACATTGTGTGATGCTGAGCTTTGGGGTATGAATGATCCCATCACCCAGGTAGTGAGCATAGTAACCAATAGGTAGTTTTCAACCCTTGTCTCCCTCTTTCTCTCCACTCATAGTAGTCCCTAGTATCTACTGTTGCCATCTTTATGTCTATATGTGCCCAGTATTTAGCTTCCACTTGTGAGAGCATCAGTATTTGGTTTTCTGTTCTAACATTAATTCACTTAAGATAATGGCTTCCAGCTGCTTCCATATTGCTGGAAAAGACATGATTGTGTTATTTTTACGGCTGTGTAGTGTTGCATGGTGTACATGCACCACATTTTCTTTAATCAATCCACTGTTGATAGGTTCCTAGGTTGATTCCTTGTCTTTGCTTAGTGCTTTAATGAAACATGAGTGCATGTGTCTTTTTGGTAGAATGGTTTATTTTCCTTAGGATATATACCAAGTAATAGGATTGCTGGGTCAAATGGTAGTTCTGTGTTAAGTTGCTCGAGAAAGCTCCAAACTGCTTTCCAGAGTGGCTGAACTAATTTACACTCCCACTGAGAGTGGCAGGAGGCAGCCAAATGCCTAGGCAGAGAGGGTTGGGTCTCTGGTGAAACCCCACCTCCAAGCCAAAGGCATTTTAAAGCCTGAAAGCCAAGCTACAGGTTAAATCCTTGGACCAGATTGAGAACTTGTCTTCTTATTTGGCGTACTTTCTTCTAGTTGATCTTCACCCTTAACCTAGTTTACATATATCTACCCTTTCCTAATTGGTGTTCTACACAATCATGCCCACTTTGAGTGGTGCCTTCACTTTAACCATTCTTTCTGCATACTCAAAACCAATCAGCACATACTTCCCACTCTGAGTCCATAAAAAGCCCCGGACCCAGCCACACGGGGGACTTTCCTGCCTTTGTGTAGGGGGCCCACCCCCGCATCCCCTCTCTGCTGAAAGCTGTTTCATTACTTAATAAAATTCTCTGCTGCTGGCATTTTGGGAGGCCGAGGTGGGCAGATCGTGAGGTCAGGAGTTAAAAACCAGCCTGGCCAACATGGTGAAACCCCCTCTCTACTAAAAAAAAAATGCAAAAAATTAGCTGGGCATCATGGCAGGTGCCTGTAATCCCAGCTACTTGGGAGGCTGAGGCAGGAGAATCGCTTGAACCTGGGAGGCGGAGGTTGCAGTGAACCGAGATTGTGCCACTGCACTCCAGCCTCAGCAATAGTGCGATACTCCATCTCAAAAATAAAAATAAAAATAAAAATAAAAGTAAATAAAATTCTCTGCCCTCCTCACCCTTCAATGTCGAGCATATTCTCATTCTTCTTGGGTGTGGTACAAGAGCTTGGGAAATCACTGAATGTGGGTACAAGCTATAACACAGGTGAGCTGAGGCATGCCAGAGTGGCCAAATAGGGCCCAGATGGGAGGTCCCTGGCTTGCAAAGTGACCAAGAAGAAAAATCCTACATTATTTTGGGGACTTGTCTGGGATACCTGAAGAGCGAGTAAATGTGGACCTAGACTCTTCACTTTTTTCTGAGGCTTCTTGTCCTCAGACTATTTTTCTGAAGGCAGATGAAGCACTGAGCCTCTGGTGAGCCCATTAAGAATGAATGCCCCGGCTACAGAGGACAGGGTGCTGGAGAGGACCTCAACCCCCTAGCCCATTGCTCTCGGGGGTTGGGAATGTTGGCCTTGTTCCAATCCAGCAGTCTTTTCTATGGTATTTCTCTTCTTTTCTGGGGGCTGTCATGGTACCTATTTCTTCTTTTATAATATTAAGAGTGTTGCATATTGCAGAGATATTACTAGGTAGAATGAGCATTTGGCCCAGCCATCAGATATGCAATTCAGAACAATGTGGTTTCTGCCTGGCAAGGAGGGTACACTGATTAAGAGTTTTTCCCCTGCTGAAGGAACCCATTTTCATAGATCAATAGGCTTTTTTCCCCAGGCACGTTCCGCCCTGCACTTAAGCTTTTTTTTTTTTTTTTTCTCCACCATGTCAGGAGTTCACATAGCCTTGCAAATACAGGGAGCTTTTCTGTGTGAGAGGTTTTTTTCCTTTTGAAAGGTGTCTTACTAGGCCAGGACCCAATTCATGGGACTCCCTAACTTAATGAGTCTATGCATCCTCCTGAGACATCTTTTTGTCCCAAACTCAATTCCAAGCTTCAAGTTGAAGCCCTAGAAAGAAAAGCTGGATCTGAGGGATCCAGAGGCAGACAACAACAGAAGTGAAGGGGAACAGCGCAGGTGAGCATGACTAATTCCTGCTGATTAGGCGCCCCCTCCATTTCATGGATAGAGGTCATGCTAGTATCCATGGCATAAATGAGGTCTGGGAAACTCAAAGGTTACCGACAGCATGGGGTACAGGTAGTGCGTGGGTGAGTGTGGATAATTGCTACCCCCCAGGGCTTCCTGTTAACATGGGTGAAAGCTGCATTGGCACCCATGGGTGGCACCCTGCTGAGGTTGCCAGGACTCAGGATATAAGGATGGAAGAAAGAAGGGGAATGTCTTTTCTTTCTGTTCCTCACATACCCTGGTATTTGCTGGGAAGAGAAAGGAACTAAGGGACAGTTCCCCCCGCCCTTTTCAAATGGGTCAGCAATCATCTTCAGTCTGTATTTCTCTCAAATGCCCCCTGAATCACTGGGAATCCTTTGCAAAAAAGAACTTTTATTTTTTTTCCTTTTCTTCCTCTGTCCTCTCTTTGTGGATAGGTAATCGTGTCCCTGTACCACGGGACACTCCCCTTGGATGCATTCCCCAAACAGGGAAAAGCTAATTTCCCCAAACCTTAAACTGCTTGGCTTAAAATTGGACTTGGGGGAAGGGAACCCAGAAACCTGACATGCCGGCGAAGGGTAAAGGTTTTTTTAACCAGTCAGACTTCTGACCTTTCTCTCCCTGTGCAAACTGGTAAAGGAACGATAAAGATCACTGTAAAGTTTTGAAAAAAACTAGATGAGGTCTCCATCTTGTTTTATATCCTTGGGAGCTTGACCTTGTAACCATGTGGCAGTACTTTCTTTTGGTCTCTGCCATTTTACAACGGGAATGAGTACTTTCTAGTTAATATCTCCCCTCCAAGAATAACTTCTAACTTCCTTTCTTAAATCTTGCTTTCTCTGAGCTACCTTTAAAGATTTCAGATTTTGTGAAAACTGCTTACCACCTATTTGAAAGTAACTTGTATGCTTGCAGTTATCATAACCTTAGTTGAGGCTTGTTGGTTTCACCTGTGAGGTTACTTTTGGTAAAGTTCAAAAGCCAGAAATATTGGCCACTTGGCTAAAGTCGGGTAACAAAGGATTTAAAAGTATTTTCTTAAAGAATGTTATGGTTAAAAGCCAGCTTAACTAAAAGTAGATATCCAAGCTATAGGTATATTTAAAAGATCTTCATTTTTTTTTTTCTTACTGGATCTTGTGTTGCTGGAAAATGTTTTTTCTCCTCAGTTGACTGAATTATTTTTCTCCATTTTGTCTTGCCACTCAGTGCACACATAAGGGGCCCTAAGGTAGCTTCTGAGAGCATGGGACTCCTTGGGAAAAACAGAGAAGGTGCCACAGACTCTGTTTAGGAAAAAAGACCTCCGTTTTCCTCACGAAACCCCAGGAATTAAAAGCAGATATATCCCTCTCAAAATCTGTTTTTGTCATCCAGCTATGCCTGTTTATTAGGCCCTAGAAACTGCATGTTTTCCTAGCCCTGTTTGTTTAAGGGCTCCACCCTGAAGCCAGTAATCCAATTAGGAGATTGGTAAATGAAAAATCCTACAACTACTGGATCTTCTTCTGTCTGCCTGTGTAATTATATATGTGTTATATGTGTGATGTTTATAAAAAAGAGCTCTAACTGATTGGCCTAAAGAAAAATAAGCACTTAGATCAATTTTTTTTTGAAGAAACAAAATAAAAGCTGTAATGCCTTTTAGTTCATGTGACTTTCATATTTGAGAAATAAAAACAGCTTTAAAGAAAATTGGTAAAATACAAATGTCTTCAAAACGTAAATACATGGTGTAGATTATGCAGGTCAGACACTAGGTTTGCTAAATGTTTTAAGGTTATAAACTGCTTCTTTGGCTTTTGAAAATTTGTCCAATTGCCTGCTTTACAGTTTGGTAAAGCCTGGGGACATATGGCGTTAACTATGCCCCTAACTATGCTGGGAAGTGTCAGACCTTAGCTGCACCTAGCACATAATTAAAATAACTTACCAGATTTTACATTAAAATTAAAAATTGATAAGAGTTACCATTATAACATGTAATTGAGACTACTGAAAATAGATTTACATGCAAGGTGTATAAGAAAAGTAAAACATGTTTTTAGTAAAAATTATAAGAAGGCATGAAAATGTAAATTTTTGTGTAGTTTAAAGGGTTAAAAGATTGTTTTAAATTAAATAAGATAAAGCTAAAGGCTTAACCAAGTTGTGGAAGGTTTGTAAAAATTAATCTTGTAAGAGAAACTCTGTGCACGAACATATTGACTAAATTCAAAAGGATATTTATGGTTTTTCCATAAATTGAACATTGAAATAAAAGCACAAGAAGATTTGGCCGGGCGCAGTGGCTCACGCTTGTAATCCCAGCACTTTGGGAGGCCGAGGCGGGCGGATCACGAGGTCAGGAGATCGAGACCACGGTGAAACCCCGTCTCTACTAAAAATACAAAAAATTAGCCGGGCGTGGTGGCGGGCGCCTGTAGTCCCAGCTACTCGGAGAGGCTGAGGCAGGAGAATGGCGTGAACCTGGGAGGCGGAGCTTGCAGTGAGCCGATATTGCGCCACTGCACTCCAGCCTGGGCGACAGAGCGAGACTCTGTCTCAAAAAAAAAAAAAAAAAAAAAAAGCACAAGAAGATTTTCTTAAGGCACTAATCTGCTCTTTAACAAAAATTTATAAAGGGTTATAAAAGGTCTATAAGAATCTCACCTCATGACCAAACTAGTTACGACTGGATAGAGTTATTTATAAGGTTTATTAATAAATTGTGGTTGACATTAATAGCAGACTAATGCAAGGGTGAAATTAGATTTTCTCTCTTTTTAACAAGATTTTCATGTAATAGTAAAGGATAATGAAAGGTTTTTGCCTTTTAAAAAATTCTTGAGTCATCATTTTGGCTAAATGACTTGTGGTAACCTGGAATTTAATTTCAAACTATCAAGTGTTTTGAACATTTAGCATGTTTGATAGGCCTCCCAAAATCAAATTTCAGCTTCAAAATTGTCTTTTCTAAATCCTTACTTTTGGATGCTACAGAGGGCCCCTGGAGCATCCAAAAGAGAGGTAAACAGGATTATTTGACATGTTTATTTATTTGGGATTGCCACAATAAAAATAAGATTTAACATTCAGGTTATATTTCAGTGAATAATATTAATATATGTCCCAAAATTGTATAGGATTTCTAAAATTCTAATATCTGAGTATATGTTATCAATCATGATTAAGGTTATATTATTGCAAACCACAGAAATAAGCAAATTCCTTTGTCAATCATATTTTTGACTGTTACTACCCAAAGACATTTTGTCATTCACAGACAATTGTTGCTTTGTTTTGATCCTCTTCAAAATGGTTTATAATCAGCTATAGAACTTTGACAGGTGATCTCAAATGCAGGTTTCTGATAGCTTTGGATATTGTAACATTGGAATAAAGGAAAACATACAGAACTCATGAAGAGCTGAAATGTTCATGAATATCAAGCCAACAAGAGTTAACTGAATGGACTGAACTAACATAAAACTGAAGTAATCTTTTTAAACTTTTTTGCTTAAAACATTGCTGATCTTGTTTTGTTTTTCAGAGCCAAGGAAACTTTTCTTTTGTGCTATCTACAGCTTTTAACAATTGAGTAAGGTATACTCCTGTGAACAAAATTTGAGGCATATTTGTTTCTCTCTGCCTGGTTTCTCTAGAATTTGGAAACTGAATATTCTTAACTTATGGCAACATAGCTATTTGCATCAGTGCAATCAATAAGAATCCATTTTGTTTTGCAGCAGGATGCAGTTGGAGAAACTGGTTGTTTTATCAAGGCTTGGACTGGAAAGGGCATGCTTCCCTTAAAAAAATTAAGCTTGACTTGCAGACCCAATAAAAGCCCCATGGGAAAACTGGCCTCATACCTTGTCTACTTAGTCCCTGTACAGGGTTCCTAACCTGTGGTGAGTAAAGAATGTCACTTCCTAACAGGCCCAGGAGCCCCATGTCATCTTGGGACCTCAAGAAGAGAGGAATTTAGGCTTGGTGCGGTGGCTCATGCCTGTAATCTCAGCACTTTGGGAGGCCGAGGTGGGTGGATCACTTGAGGCCAGGAGTCTGAGACCAGCCTGGCCCAAATGGTGAAGTCCCGTCTCTACTAAAAATACCAAAAAATTAGCTGGGCATGGTGGCACATGCCTGTAGTCCCAGCTACTCGGGAGACTGAGGCAGGAGAATTGCTTGAACCCGGGAGGCGGAGAGTGCAGTGAGCCGAGATTGTACCACTACTCTCCAGCCTGGGTAACAGAGTGATACTCCATTTGGCTCACTGCAACCTCCGCCTCCCGGGTTCAAGTGATTTTCCTGCCTCAGCCTCCCAAGTAGCTGGGATTACAGGTGCCCACCACCATGCCTAGCTATTTTTTTTGTATTTTTAGTAGAGACGGGGTTTCACCATGTTGATCAGACTGGTCTTGAACTCCTGACCTCAGGTGATCCACCCGCCTCGGCCTCCCAAACTGCTGGGATTACAGGCGTGAGCCACTGCGCCTGGCCCCATCAAAGCCAATTTTAAAAGCCTATGTGAAAAATAATTATTCTTGCTGCACTTGATGCAAATAATCAGGCCAAGTATAAGACTAAAGCTTATTTTGCGAATAATTCAGTCCTATCATTTTTTTTTTAACTAAAATGACGACTGGAGAGAGAAAAATTATTTTTTAAAAGTCATATACTTGTTATTAAATTCTAGTCTTATTAGTTAAATTTTTGCCTACATTTTAGACTAACTCTGCTTATTCCTGTGAACCAACCAGTGATCTCCGGCTGCAGCTCAGAAGAAACAGAAGGGATGGGTAATGTAAAAATCTGGATCAGCATTCTAGTTCTGGGCAATTATCCTGCAAATCCTGTCAGGCGATAGGTGTAAATAGGGTGTGGCACAAGAGCTCAGGAATGGCTCAACGTGGGCACAAGCTATATAACACAGGTGAGCTGGGGCATGCCAGCGTGGCCAAGTGGGGCCTGGGAGGGGTATTGCTGGCCGGAGGTCCCTGGCTTGCAAAGTGACTGAGAAGAAAAAATCCTACATCACTGCCAATAAGTGTTCCCTTTTCTCTGAAGCCTTGCCAGCATCTGTTATTTTTTGCCTTTTTAATAATAGCCATTCTGGACCTGTCTCTCTAATTTTCACAAGTGCACTGCATGGGCTAGCAGCTGCTCCAGAAGAAGCCTTTACTATGCACCTGATAACCTCGTGCAACAGAAAAGGCAGGGGGGCTCAGTTCACCCACCTGGACAACACTGATTTATTGTGGAGGTTTACTCAACATTAAATACTATAGTGGCTGCTACCATGCTTCCCAAACTTGAATGTGGACCAGTCACTCAGAGGTCTTGTTAAAGTGCAGATTCTGACACAGGAGGTCTAGGCCCTGAGATTCCGCAGGTCTAGCAAGCTCTCAGGTGACTCCAATTCAGCTGATCCACTGACCACACTTTGGACGGCAAGGCCAAGTGGATTTGAAGACCAATGAAACTCATAGGTAAACTGGCTGCGAAGGGCCTCTTCCCCTCTGCTGATCACTGAAATCTCCTCTCCATCTTTCTTCCCTTACAAACCTCACCCAGAACCCTCCCTGCCCCGCAAAAGGACCTCACCAAACCAAGTCCCCAGTGTCCTTATCAAGAAAGGGGTAAAGAAAGTGCTACAGCATCCTGTTTGTAGATCCTGAATTCTCCTTTTAACTGGCTTTATCTCTCCCCAGGAAAAAGAGGCTGTTAGCCCTGGGCTTTCCCTGGGGGTTGGGGCAGAATTATTATTTCCTAACCAGTCGGTGCCGTGCCATGACATGGGCTTTATTTCTGAGCTCTCTCCAGGTTTTCCTAGCCATTCTATGAGACAGCTATTAGCTCTGTATTACAGATGGGGAAAACTGAGGCCTGAAGAAATTACGTATCTTTTCCAAGAACACAGACCCAGAAAGGAAACCTGTAGGGAATTAAATCTAGGGTTGATTCCAAATTCTGTACGGGAGATGATCTTGTTTCTAAATTTCAAGGAACTTAATTTTTTTCTGCCAATAAAGAGGTTTTCCAATTGGCAACCTTTTAAATCAGATTCTGCAGTACCTGATGTAGAAGTGACATTGAAGGCATGGGGGTATTACAGTAAACATTGCTTTATTTGTTGAAACAGAATTCTATTACTGCAGAGCCATATGAATGTCTCTTGGAGTTTCTACTAATGTGACATTTTCTCTGCTTACTCATGACAGTTGACTTTGTTGACTGGTTACTTATTTTATTTTATTTTTTGAGATAGAGTCTTGCTCTATCACCCAGGCTGGAGTGTAGTGGCACAATCTCAGTTCACTGCAACCTCCGCCTCCCGGGTTCAAGTGACTCTCCTGCCTCAGCCTCCCAAGTAACTGGGAATTACAGGCACCTGCCACCACACCCAGCTAATTTTTGTATTTTCAGTAGAGACGGGGTTTCACCATGTTGGTCAGGCTGGTCTCAAACTCCTGACCTCAGGTGATCTGCCCGCCTCGGCCTCCCAAAGTGCTGGGATTACAGATGTGAGCTACCGTGCCCGGGCTGGTTACTTATTTTTAAAGCATTTCTGATCATCTACTAAAACCTCAGTGTCGAATCTTTTCCAGGATTTCAAATGTTGTATTTCAGAATACAGCAAGGCTCATCTCTCCTGAGCCATTAGGACCAGGTGGTACTTTCACCAGGTGCCTCTAAGGACCCAGTCATTGGGGCAGGCCCCCATGGAGAGAACAGGCTTGTTCCAGGGAGGAATTCCCAGAAGCTGGAGCTCCAGAGAGAGGTGAGGGGCAGTGGTCAGAGCAAGGCACACTGGACAGAGCTGACTTCAGTCCTATCTGATGGGTTCATAACTCATGAATCATGGGAAACTGAGGGAAGAGCCCAGGGGAAAATTGAAATAATTTTCAGAATGCTTCAAGACCACTTTCTAATTGAGGGTAGCAAAAGATGCAGCTTCTACTGTTGAGAAGGTTTGGCAGGGAGCTGTGGAAAGAGGTGGCAGAAACTAAGTCTCTTGTTTCTCTGCAGGAGTTTCTCCAAGAAGCCTCTTCCTAAAAGCTCGTCATCCCTACTTACTTTGGCATGAAAATAGCTTTGCAAAACATGCTCAGATGAGTCAGCAGGCCAGACCTTCAGAGTGGTGGATGTAGTCCACACGAAATTGCCTTTAGTGAACTGAGCATTGATGTTATACCATTTGATTGCATTGATTTGGTTTATAAGAACCAGCACATCCCTAGCTGACTCTACAGTAGTTTTTATTGTAGAGATATATTGAAGGACATAGTCTACTTTCTATAACATAATTCTTTTATAAGAGGCCAGAGTACGTCAGTCAATAAATATGTATCGAGCACTTATATGCCAGACACTGTGCTATTCCCTTTATTGGGAATAAAGCAGTGAATAAAGAAATCACATGAGTGAAGCTCACATTATTGAAGGAAGATAAGATTTTTTTCTTGAGTCCCTATGTCAGGCAAAGCTGTGAATCTCTTAAGCGATTTTACAATTTTCCTTCTTTTTTATTTTTATTTTTATTTTTTTAGACAGGGTCTCACTCTGTCACCCAGGCTGGAGTGCAGTGGTGAGATCTCGGCTCACTGCAACCGCTGCCTTCTACCTCAAGTGGTTCAAGCGATTTTCCCACTTCAGCCTCCCAAGTAGCTGGGGTTATAGGCATTACCACCACACCTGGCTAACTTTTGTATTTTTTGGTAGAGACAGGGTTTCACCATGTTGGCCAGGATCGTCTCAAATTCCTGATCTCAAGTGATCTGCCTGCCTTAGCCTCCCAAAATGTTGGGATTACAGGTGTGAGCCACCAAGCCCAGCTAATTTTCCTTTTTTACTATGATCACTGGGAAACTCAAAGCTGTTTTGTTGTTGTTGTTATTTGCTTCTAGCAAATGCAAAACCTTATGGAATGAATTGTTACACAGACCATACCCCTGGTATGGTCCTTTTAATCATTTTTTTTTGTTTTTTTCTTTGTGAACTACCTCACATACCTACTGTCTTTAAAAAAAAAAAAAAAAAGAGGGGACTATAACTAAATAATAGTAAAAGAATCCAGAAAGTCTTTGGGACAGAAATCAAGAGATAATGATAATTAGATGTGTTTTTGGAAGTAAATCCAATGAGAAGAGTACACTCGTTATTGTAAAGGCAATCCCGGCTGTCAGGGGTCCCAAGGGAGCAGCCCAGCCAGTGATGGTAGCAATCAAGCCCAAGGAAAGATGTGAATGATGAGGCCACTGATGTTGATGTGGGGCAGAGACGGAGTTCCTTAGGATGACTGGCTCTCTAGAAACCAGAATTTAAAAGTAGGGATTCAAAGAGAAAGCCCCGTTGTAAGGACAGATGGAGAACAAGGCACAGGGACAAAAGCATGAATGAAACCAAATCTGTAATTAGGCAGTGAGCCAGCCTGTCAATTAGAGTTTTTTTGTTTTTTTTTTTTTTGAGACGGAGTCTTGCTCTGTCACCCAGGCTGGTGTACAGTGACACAATCTCAGCTCACTGCAACTTCCGCCTCCTGGGTTCAAGCAATTCTCCTGCCTCAGCCTCCCAAGTAACTGGGTTTATAGGTGCATGCCACCACATCTGGCTAATTTTTTGTATTTTTAGCAGAGAAGGGGTTTCACTGTGTTGACCAGGCTGGTCTTGAACTCCTGACCTCAAGTGATCCACCTGCCTTGGCCTCCCAAAGAGCTGAGATTACAGGCGTGAGCCACTGCACCCAGCCAGAAATTTTTGATTGTAAATAACAGAAATGGACGGTGAGTAACAAGCAGGAGGCGAAAGGGATTTGGGGAAGCATTTGGGGTAGCTCACAGACTTTAAAGAAAGAACAAACAATAGTCCTAAAAAGGGTAGGGTCCCTTCTGAGAGATAATGAGCCATTGCTTTAGGGCTCTGCTGTTGGCCCGAGAGGGCAGCAACCATTTTCCTTCTTATGAATATGTCTGCTAAAGATTCAGATTGCTTGGCACATGGTGGGAACTCAATACATATAGGATGACCGAATGAGTGACTGAGTGAATGAATGAATGCAACTTTCATGGAGAGAACATCTAATTGGTTGAGTTTGGGTCATGTACCTGCCCCTTGGGAGGAGGGGAGGAGTACTTTGGCTGAAGGTCCCACCAAATCCACGTACAATGGGGTGCGTTGGTTCAGACACTGTTACCACAGAAAAGAAGAATGGATGTGGGTCAGGCAGAACCCAATAGGATGCCTACCACAGGGAACAGAGCAATGGCTGGTGGACTAGAGAAGTCAGTGGTTATAGCTGTGGTGGTGGAGCGTCTCCTGGTCCAGCTAGCTAGCTCCTGTCCTCTAATATCTGGAAGGAAAAAACTGCAAGAAGAAGCCACAGGCTTTGTTACCAATCTTCCAGGCTGGGGTGAGACCCGGGAAGTAGACAGCTGGGCTAGGTCTCAAAGGTGAAGACGCAGAAAGGCTGAGGAACTCCAAGTGGAGTCTGGGGAGGAGAGAGTGGTGCTCAAAGACAACACCAGTGTGACACATTTAGAAATTAGCTACATATGTTCTTAGAGAAGCAAACCTGTGTGCGCTTCTCCCATAACATCCATTTTGTGCTTCTTTTTCTTATTCCCCCTTCCTGCCCCCTGCCACCACCACCTCCTTTTTTTTTTTGAGACAAGGTCTTGCTGTATCACTCAGGCTGGAGCGCATTGGCACCTACATGGCTCACTTCAGCCTTGAACTCATGGGCTGAAGTGAGCCTCCCACCTCAGCCTTCGAGTACCTAGGACTATAGGCCTGTACCACTATGCCCAGCTAATTTTTAATATTTTTTGTAGACGTGGGGGTAAGGGGTAGTGGGAGGGTATTGGGGGGGCGGGTCTCAAACTCCTGGGCTCAAGTGATCCTCCTGCCTTGGTCTCCGGAAGTGCTGGGATTATAGGAGTGGGTCACTGTGCCCAATCTGTGCTTCTTAACAAATTGCTTTTTAAAGTCTATGTTAAGGAAACCCCTTCAGGTTTCGTAAACCAGGCATACCCCAATCAGGCAGACAGCATAATCGCATTCACCGGGCTAGACCTCACCCCCAGTCAGGGCTTCTGCACTTGCAGTATCGTCTGCATGCAACTCTCATCCCTCAGTTTCCATCTGGCTGCATCCTCATTCTTTGCAAGGGTCACCTCCCCTTTGCAAACCTCACTTCCCCAATTTAAAAATAGCTGCTTCCAGTCACTCTCCATCACATTAATATTTTATTTCCTCTATAGTACTTACCATTCTCTAAAATAATCTTATTTGTTTAAATGTGTGTGCACTGAATATCTCCCACTCTATAGAGTGTAAACTTCATGAGGGTAGGGTCTAGGCCTGTCTGCTTCACTTTTGCATCTCACATAGCTAGACCAGCACCTGGTACATTATAGGTGCCTAGTAAATATTTATTGTCATCCTTATATTTCTGGGATAAACCCAAATTGGTTCTAGTTTATTGTCCTTTTTTCCCCACTTGAGCGGATTTGTTTTGCTTATATTTTATTTAAGAGTTTTATGTATATATTAATCAGAGAACAGTACCAAATTTCTTCTCTGAAATCCCTCTGTAGTTATTATCACCTTTGAATGAGTTGGGGGAAATATTCCCTCTTGTTCTCTTCTCTGATAGAGATAAGACTGAAACAATCTAGTTCTTGAAAGTTTGGTGGAACCATCCTTTAAATCTCTGGTAATAGTGTTGTTTTAATTTATAAGTACTGTTTTTCTTCTTTTTATTTCTTTTCCTTCCTTTTCTATTTTTTTGAGACAGAGTCTCATGCTGTTGCCCAGGCTGGAGTGCAGTGGCGTGATCTTGGCTCACTGCAACCTCCGCCTCCCGGGTTCAAGCGATTGTCCTGCCTCAGCCTCCCGAGTAGCTGGGACAACAAGGGCACACCACCACACCAGGCTAATTTTTGTATTTTTAGTGGAGATGGGGTTTCAGCCTGGTCTCAAACTCCTGACCTCAGGTGATCTGCCCACCTCGGCCTCCCAAAGTGCTGGGATTACAGGTGTGAGCCACCGTGCCCAACCTCTTTTTCTTTTTTTTTTTTTTTGAGACTGGGTCTCACTCTGTTGCCCAGGTTGGAGTGCAGTGGCACCATTATGGCTCACTGCAGCCTTGACCTCCTGGGGTCAGGTGATTCTCCCATCTCAGTCTCCCCAGTTGCTGGGACTATAGGCATGCACTGCCACACTTGGCTAATTTTTTTGTAGTTTTTGTAGAAATGGGGTTTTGCCATGTTGCCCAGGTTGGTCTCAAGCTCCTAGGCTCAAGTGATATGCCTACCTCAGCATCCCAAAGTGTTGGGATTACAGGCGTGAGCCACCGTGCCCGGCCATAAGTAGTCTCATTTCTTTTTCAGATTGTTAAAGCAAGTTTTTTTTTCTTCCTGTTAGAACTTTATCATTTCATCTAAGTTTCTAAACTAAGTAGAGCGGTTACTTTTGGAGGTTTTTGGGCTGTGTAATGGGTTCATGCATATTCATTATATTAAAACATAGGACATTTAAAAGGGCCACTCTTGGACTAACAATGGCAGCATATCTTAAGTCAAGGATTATGAGTAACCTGAATCTATAATCTCAAGTTCTATTGAAAATGCATATTTGTTCAAAATATGAGGGAGTCAATCTATCTTGGCGCCCAGGGGCAAACATTTTCCAAAGGTGAATCTTCTAGGATTCACACAGGCCCAAATGAGAACTGTTCAGGTAACCCAGCCTTGCATCTTTCCCCAGTTCAGACTCTGGAAGAAGGTCCTTGAAGATCTCTGTCATTTTCCACAGTCTGGGCACTGGGCCTACAGCACCCGAGAAGGTTAGGCCCCCATTTGTCCAGGATTAAGCAAAAGCCACAGCAAGTTTCTTTCACTCGTGTCCGTGTGAAGAGACCACCAAACAGGCTCTGTGTGAGCAATAAAGCTTTTTAATCACCTGGGTGCAGGCGGGCTGAGTCCGAAAAGAGAGCCAGTGAAGGGAGACAAGGGTGGGGCCGTTTTATAGGATTTGGGTAGGTAAAGGAAAATTATAGTCAAAGGGGGTTGTTCTCTGGTGGGCAGGGGTCGGGGGTCACAAGATGCTCAGTGGGGGAGCTTTTTGAGCCAGGATGAGCCAGGAGAAGGAATTTCACAAGGTAATGTCATCAGTTAAGGCAAGGCCTGCCATTTTCACTTCTTTTATAGTGGAATGTCATCACTTAAGGCAAGGACTGGCCATCTGGATGTGTACGTGCAGGTCACAGGGGATATGATGGCTTAGCTTTGGCTCAGAGGCCTGACAGTTTCCAATAGAACGTAACAGGCAGCAGAGAAGACAGAGACTGAAGGAGCATCCTGGGGGAGATGGAATTGTGACAAACTAAACCAGTAAGCTGAAATTAAGGCTAGCCCTGTGGCATGACTGGCTCTTGTGCAAGTGACATTATTATGTGACATTATATGTCTGGGTCATTACTATGCTAAAATAAGTAGATTAAAATGAAAGGAATTTCCAAACAAATGCGGGAAGGAAGGCATTATGAAGTTTTAAGATGTCATTAGCTATAACAAAGTTCAGAATTAATCATGACACCATGCAAAATGGGAAAATATTTGCAAGCAAGGAGAGGGGGGAGATGCCAGAACCCGTAAATTTATGCCAGGTGAGCACTCACTGTGGGGGCACCTGGCAAATGGATTTACTATTTTGTCAACACCAGTGAAGTGTTACAAAATTGCAAACAGAATTATTTCTATGCAAACAATTGTTTTTAAAAAGGGTCCCTACATCGACTAATGCAATTCAGTTTTTTTCTGGGTAAGCACAAAGCCAGAAACTAAATGAAAAATATTAGAAATTATTTTTCTTGGAATCATGTTGAATATTAAAATTGAGATTTACTTTCCTCCCCAATTCCCTCTCTCTCCCATCAGTCTTTTCATGCACCAATGTCATTTTAGTTTTCATGGGAAAAGAGGTGGTGAAAAAGGGGCAGGGGCATTTGAGAGAGCAGGCGAAGGGAGGCTGGGGGATCCAGAAAAGGAAAAGATGGGGAGTCGCTCAATTAAACTCTGCCACCTTCATCTGTTAACAGGGATTCTTGCCTGTCTCGACCCACTTCCAGAGGCAATGCCATATTATTTGAGAAAGCTGGATATAAAATTTGAGCTCTACTGTCCCTGTCCCAATCCCCCTCCCCAGGAGAAAAAATAAGCTGAAGTGTGCTCGTGACATTATGGGTTTTTCTGGAAAACAAGGATAAATCAATTTCTTTGAACATTTTTCTCCCCTGAAATTAAATCCGTAAAGAGAGAGTTAAAAACCCGTGGAAAGCGAGTTAAGTCACTTTTCAAGTCTTTGTATTCAGGGGATTCTGTAAGACTCACGGAAGAATAATGGCGCAAACAGCAATATTTTAATGTCAGAACGGTCCCCTGAAAAGTCTGCCCGAAATGCTACAAAGATAATTGTGCAGTAACTTCTAAAAATTCTACTGGGACAGGAGGCAACAAAACTCCTCCAGATCAGCGAGCGCTGTTTATCCGAGGGCGCTGAGCCTCAGGCCCCACAGAGATTCCCTTTTCGGCACTTACAGGCCTGAACTCAGGTCTAACCTTCCATGTGCGCGCTCTGATACTCAACCACCGTTCAGTCTCCGGAGACTGTTACAACTGTCCCCATTCTGCAGATGAAGTTGAGGCTACAGCTTAGTGTTCTTGGGGAGGGAGGGAGTTGGGGGGGGAGAGACGCTTTTCCTCATAACCTTAAACAAAAGTACTTAAACCTAAAGCAACTGAAAAATGATTTTCTTTCAACAACGGTGTTTCCTTTGGGGTCAAGTTCTTTGATCTCATCTACAAAACCAAGAAGCGGGACAAGTATTTTTCTGCAAATTAGAACGGGGCGTTCCCCTCCCCCATCACCCCAATTCCAGAGGACGTCAATCACAGTGGACGCAGCACCGCGAGCGGAAATGCGGAGAGCATCGGCGTGGGGCACAGTGAAACAAGAGCAGCCCCGGCCAGAGGTCCAGTAAAGCGGAAAGACGGCCCCGCCCGTACACCCCTCCGGAAAACTGAAGCGTCTCCCCTGACCCCCAAGGTCAGAAAGATTTATTACTTCCTTCGGGAGGGAGCAGCCACAGACCCGCTAGAGAGGGCGGGCAGGGTGTCGGAAGCCAGAGAACGGCGCTCCGCATCCTCCCACCGCTCCAGGGCGCGGAGGTGTCCTCAGTGCCCGGAGAGGTTGGCAGTGTCGGCCCCGAGGGAAGCGTGGAGCGGACGGCCGACAGGGGATTTCTGCCCAAACTTTATCACCAACTCTTTCTGAGAGCAAAAACATGAGGCCGAGTCTGGCAGCTGCACGCAGAATCCAACTCTCTGGCAGCTCTCGGCACCGACGAGCTCCAAATCCCGCGTTCGCATCCCAGCGCTTTACGCGCAGAGAGCTAAGCCTTCGGACCCGTGGACTGCAGCCCCCGCGCGTCGCGGTAAAGCGGGTCGCATCTCCAGCCCCCGAGGCAGCGACTGTGGGAGCTAGCTCGGCGTTGGGGGCGGGGGCGGGGCCGGCGGAGGGGGAGGGCTGCGCGGCGGAGGGGAGGAGCCGCTGCGACAGACGGCGGCGCGCACCAACCGGGCGCCGGCTGGCAGGAGCCGCGCAGAGGCTGGCCCGAGCGCGTTGCGGGCGCCCGGCGTAAGGGGAGTCGGGTAGCAGCATCTTCCCGGGCGCCGCTTTCGCGCGGCGGCGGCGGCGGCTGCGGCGGGGTCTTTCTTTGCTTAGATACCCGTTGGCCAGAAGCGCTGGTACCGGGGGCGGGGCGGGGCGGGGCGGGTCGGGCAGTGCTGCACACCTGGGTTTCCTTGCCTAGAGCTGTGTGTTCAGGGTCCTTTGGGCCAGTCGGAGGCTGCGGAGCGGCGAAGGTTGCCTGCGCTGTCCGCCCGGGCATCCTCCCGGTGATGGAAGCAGACGCCGCTGCCGCTGCGGGGTCGCGCTGTGTCCCATCCACCGCTGCCAGAGAGGTGGGAAAATTCGCCGCACGGAGGCCGAAAGCAAGAGGGGCTGCGCCGCTATGCCGGGAGCTGAGTCCCATATAAGCCGCCCCCAGCCATCGCCCCCAGCCGGCTTCGTTCCCCTGAGCAAGGCAGGAAGCTGCGGTCCCGAGAGAGCGGAGGAGACGTCGCTGGAGCCGGGAGGCGCCGGGTTCAGCGGAGCACGGAGCGGGGCTCTGGGCCGCGTGAAAGTTTTTCTTCCCGAGCCACAGGGCTCCCGCTGCCCGGAAACTGCCCAGGGATAAGTCGGCCGACTCCCCCGACCCCTCGAAGGTGCGGGGACCCCCAGCGGAAGCGAGAGGGAGCGAAATCGAGGAAGGAGTGACAGCCGGACAGTCCACTGGGCGGTGATCCAGGGCCGCTCCCGGGCGCGCCCTTGGCTCCAGGTGAGCGGATGAACCAGGCAGAACCGAGGGCGGGCGTTACTTAGGAGAAGGAGGCTGGGAGGGAGATTGGGGCGCATCCGCTCACTCCGCTTCCCCTCGCAGGTCCTTCCCGGAGCCGCTGCCATGGGAGAGCCAGCCTTGGGAGCTGGGGACCAGCCGCCGCGCCCGCCTCGGAGTCGCGGCCCGAGTCCCGGCGCCAGCAGCCAGCCCGCTGCGTCCGCTTCCCGGGCTGCAGGGCTGCCTCCGCCGCGCCGCCGGCCCAGATTGTGCCTGTGATGAGCCGCAGCCCGCCGCGAGCTCTGCCCCCGGGCGCGCTCCCTCGGCTGCTCCAGGCTGCGCCTGCAGCCGCGCCGCGTGCCCTGCTCCCGCAGTGGCCCCGGCGCCCAGGACGCCGCTGGCCCGCGTCCCCTCTCGGAATGAAGGTGTTCCGTAGGAAGGCGCTGGTGTTGTGCGCGGGCTATGCACTGCTGCTGGTGCTCACTATGCTCAACCTCCTGGACTACAAGTGGCACAAGGAGCCGCTGCAGCAGTGCAACCCCGACGAGCCGCTGGGTGCCGCAGCGGGGGCAGCCGGAGGCAGCTGGGGGCGCCCAGGGCCGCCTCCGGCTGGGCCGCCCCGTGCTCATGCCCGTTTGGACCTCCGCACTCCTTACCGCCCTCCCGCTGCCGCCGTCGGGGCGGCTCCTGCAGCCGCGGCAGGGATGGCGGGGGTTGTGGCCCCTCCAGGCAATGGCACTCGGGGCACTGGGGGCACCGGGGGCGTCGGGGACAAGCGGCAGCTGGTGTACGTGTTCACCACGTGGCGCTCTGGCTCGTCGTTCTTCGGCGAGCTATTCAACCAGAATCCCGAGGTGTTCTTTCTCTACGAGCCAGTGTGGCATGTATGGCAAAAACTGTATCCGGGGGACGCCGTTTCCCTGCAGGGGGCAGCGCGGGACATGCTGAGCGCTCTTTACCGCTGCGACCTCTCTGTCTTCCAGTTGTATAGCCCCGCGGGCAGCGGGGGGCGCAACCTCACCACGCTGGGCATCTTCGGCGCAGCCACCAACAAGGTGGTGTGCTCGTCACCACTCTGCCCCGCCTACCGCAAGGAGGTCGTGGGGTTGGTGGACGACCGCGTGTGCAAGAAGTGCCCGCCACAGCGCCTGGCGCGTTTCGAGGAGGAGTGCCGCAAGTACCGCACACTAGTCATAAAGGGTGTGCGCGTCTTCGACGTGGCGGTGTTGGCGCCACTGCTGCGAGACCCGGCCTTGGACCTCAAGGTCATCCACTTGGTGCGTGATCCCCGCGCGGTGGCGAGTTCACGGATCCGCTCGCGCCACGGCCTCATCCGTGAGAGCCTACAGGTGGTGCGCAGCCGAGACCCGCGAGCTCACCGCATGCCCTTCTTGGAGGCCGCGGGCCACAAGCTTGGCGCCAAGAAGGAGGGTGTGGGCGGCCCCGCAGACTACCACGCTCTGGGCGCTATGGAGGTCATCTGCAATAGTATGGCTAAGACACTGCAGACAGCCCTGCAGCCCCCTGACTGGCTGCAGGGCCACTACCTGGTGGTGCGGTACGAGGACCTGGTGGGAGACCCCGTCAAGACACTACGGAGGGTGTACGATTTTGTGGGACTGTTGGTGAGCCCCGAAATGGAGCAGTTTGCCCTGAACATGACCAGTGGCTCGGGCTCATCCTCCAAGCCTTTCGTGGTATCTGCACGCAATGCCACGCAGGCCGCCAATGCCTGGCGGACCGCCCTCACCTTCCAGCAGATCAAACAGGTGGAGGAGTTCTGCTATCAGCCCATGGCCATCCTGGGCTATGAGCGGGTCAACAGCCCTGAGGAGGTCAAAGACCTCAGCAAGACCCTGCTTCGGAAGCCCCGTCTCTGAAAGGGGTTCCCAGGAGACCTGATTCCCTGTGGTGATACCTATAAAGAGGATCGCAGTGTGTTTAAATAAACACAGTCCAGACTCAAATGGAGGAAGCCCACATATTCCATTATAGATATATAAATAATCACACACACACTTGCTGTCAATGTTTTGAGTCAGTGCATTTCAAGGAACAGCCACAAAATACACACACACCCCTCAGAAAAGGCAAGACTTGAACGTTCTGACCAGGTGCCCCTCTTCTTCTCTCCTTTGCCTTCTCTTGTTCTTTCTCCTATTTCTTACCCCGTCCTCCACCTGCCTTCCATTTTGAAGTGGGATGTTAATGAAATCAAGTTCCAGTAACCCAAATCTTGTTTACAAAATTTTCGTGGTATCTGTGAACATGTAAGAGTGATTTGGATGTGGGGGTGGGGGTGGAGAAAGGGGAAGTGGTCCAGAAACAAAAAGCCCCATTGGGCATGATAAGCCGAGGAGGCATTCTTCTAAACTAGACTTTTGTGTAAAAAGCAAAGGTTACATGTGAGTATTAATAAAGAAGATAATAAATAATATTCTTTTTTATATTTGCCTCCATTACTTTGGATTCACCTGTGTTACTTGTCCTCAGCTTCAGATAGACTCTCCTTCCTCTCGTTTCCATTTTTCCAGTCTCTTTCCTGAAAGGCAGCTAAACTGGGTGGGAGCAATTTTTGCCTCCTTGGCAATAACCTGGGGGATGTTTTCTCACATGTAAATCTCAGCCTGTTAGGTGTCCAGGAATGCCTTTGAATTCTAAAGGCAGAAACCAAACAAGGCAGTGGAAGAAAAAGCACACTACTTTCTTCAGCTTTGAACGCAGGAAGAAGCAACTCCTTCAGGACTTGAAGGCATTTAGTTTTTCATTCCTCTTCAGTTAAAATGGGGAACCTTGAAGCAGAAACCAGTGTTTTGGTCCTGAGGTTGGTTCAGAAAGAGGATTTTTAAAAAAAGTATGTAATTTTTAAAAGTTCTGATGATTAGAACACAGACCTCAGGAAAGTAGCGTGAACATATTGCTGGCGATGGTAGCAGCTTCTTTGGTTTAGCAAAGTGACAGAAGTGTCTGTTTGGAGTGGTTTTCTGACCCTGACACGGTATGTGGAGGTGGATGAAAGCAGCGAAGTTTCATCTGAGAACCGTAAGGGTTTTCCCTTTTCTTCCTTGCTTCCCATTTAAATTAGTGCAGGAGAGAATATGAATTTATAATGCTTTACTTGGGATGCCTGTGGAATATGTTGCTTTTCTTTATCATGTTCCCTAAAAGTAAATTTGCAAAGAAAGTAACATGCTGCAGACAGTATAAGGCTTCAGCCAAGAGCTTCTTTTAGATATGATAATGAATTGTGGTAAAGAGGAAATGAAAATGAACTAGTGTGTAGGATTTTGAAATTTGGTATTTTCCAAGGAGAAAACCATTACATTTTCCTGTAGTGGTTATGATGTTGTGTCCTGAACCCATTTGGTACTGAAACATTCTGCAGAATGTTATACTATGAGAAGAAATTATGAAGCCCAAATGGGAACAAGAGACAGTGTAGTTGTATATTACAGTAAATACAGTACAAGTTCGCTATCATCATGGTTTTATTTTACTATGATTTTTTATGAGATCTCTGAAAGGCAACATGTATAGGTTAAATGCTGAGAATTTTATGTTAGGGAAAAGATGACAAAAATAATCTGTACTTGGGGAATGTTTTAACACATGATGATTCTTAAGGATAATTACCATTGCAGTATGAAATCTGGCTACACTGGTAAGAATTCCAAGGTAAAGAAGCATAAAGGTTTAAAAAGGGGTGTATTTAGAAATGGATTTTATAACACAATCTAGAATGCTTATTTCTTAGTTTACTAAACTAGTTTTTAGTATTGTGTTTCTGAAGCCAGATTACAGCTATAATACGTTGATCATGTTTTCCATATTTTTCTGGTAGTGCCTATGCTGAATTAGCTTCACGAGCAGTAGAATATTTGTAATAGATTTAATTTAAGAATACTTTAAAGTTAAATGAACAAAATAAATATTAATGTTGGGTGGCTATAGACGAAACAGATTTAACAGGAGATTAAGAGAGCAGCATTAAAAAGCAACCACTCTGAATAAAATAACCATTTATAAACAAATTTTGTGTGGCATTAGAATCAGCTCTTAACAATCGCAGTGAAATTCATGCCTAGTTGTTGGGTGAAGGATTTTCAAGCAGTTGAATTCATTCTTCTTTCAGCTTATCTAAGGACTTGGACTGTGTTACAGTAGAATTACGATGTTTTGGATCTTGTATTTAAAACAATATTAGATGCTAGATAGAGCCTTTGCAGCTGGCAGAGCATTTGTGGCCTCTGCTCAGATGAAATTTTAAGCTAAACACCAACAGATCCTCTGCTTGCTCTGTTTGAACAGGGTTTCCGTTCGTAATCTTGTTTCGTAGCAGCTGCATTCTCTCCACTCTGCCACTCCTGTGCTCTGTAATTTGAAAAGGTGAATTGTGGCTCCTGGAGATTTGTACCTAGCTGCCTTCTAGGAAAGTGAGACAGGTGTTGTTCCCACTAAGGGCTGAGCTAGTCATATCAGTAACATTCAGCTTCCGAAGGTTTGAGAAGGAGAGAGAAGCATTTTTGGCGTTAACAAGCTTCTGTCAACCCCTAGTGCAAGCAGACCTGTGCTATGACAAATTACAACAGAGCCTGTGACCATTCTTGAGGCAGCAAATATGAAAGAGATCCTTTCACATTTCCCAAGCTGGCAATATGTCCGTCAGCAAGAGAAAATATTCTTTAGAGCAGGTTGTCAGAGTGATTTTCATTTTCAAATTCTGCTCAGTGATAGCACTCCTTACTTACCCCTTGACTTTGGAATGCCTTGGTTAATGAGGAAGCTGTATTTATAAAACAAAGTTTACCCAGTGCGTTTAGTCAACAAATTTGAGTTTGGAACAAGGCAGAGGCACAGGCTGGGGGCTTAAATTTCAAGGAGCTCAGAGCCACTCAAAGACCTCATTCAGACTGACAGTGGATACCTTGCAGGCAGGGGCCAGAGCAAATCTATACCCTTCAGTGTCCACCACATAGTGCATGATAAATATTTATTAAATAAGTGAATGAAATATGCAACTATCAAATTTTGAAAATACTTGGAAGGGAGAGAGTGGAAGAATGTATTACCTGTGTGGAGAAAATGCCAGCCTGTTCAGTAAAGTTTGCTGAAGGAAATAAGCCGTAGGCTCTATTTAGATGTGGGGAGTGAGCAATAGGAATATCTTCAAGATTTCCAGGGCAACTGTTTATAGACTATTTCCCAGCGATGAATTAGAGAAAAAGTGGAGAATTTCTAAATGTGGAGAGGTAAATGTTTCGAAGTAAGGAATTTGATTGTTACTGTTTTCCCAGTTGCATGAACACCGTAAGGGCGGGGATCAGAACAAACGTACAGTGCAAATGTTGTCCAGGGGTCTAAGGGAGGGCTAAAAAGCTGTTTATTTTTGCAGAAATCACGTGGCACTTATTGTTTTGAGGCTGTGAATGTGTAGTTTGATGGACTGTGATGGAGCAAATGTTGTCCAGGGGTCTAAGGGAGGGCTAAAAAGCTGTGGTTTTTTTTTTTTTTTTTGCAGAAGTCATGTGGCACTTATTGTTTTGAGTGCTGTGAATGTGTAGTTTGATGGACTGTGATGTGTTAGGTTGGTGCAAGCATGATTGTGGTTTTTGTCATTGCAAGTAATGGTAAAAACTGCAATTACATTTGCACCCACCTAATAGATTTTCTGCAGGTGTAGGGATGGTTACTTTCAGGAAGTTTGTCCTGTTGTGGATGCGGAACGAGACAATGGCTGCCTGTTCCCGTACATTCCCTGCTTGGCCACAGCCAGTTCTGTCCAGGATTTCTGTTGTACACAGTACAGTTGCAGCTGGATTATGTGATTGGTTTGAAATTAATGTGAATTTGGGGGAGGCTATTAAATTAATATTCCCTAGGTCTTGAAACCCAGACTCTAGAGATGACTCTAGGAAGAGCAAGAGGGAAATGAAAAGTGTGTCTCATCATGTAGGCATGGTAAATAAGGACAAGGTGTCAGTTTACCATCCTCCCCCAACTTTCTTTCTTCCCTACACACAACACACATGCACACACACATACAATTGAGTTTCTGCATCGTCTTGAAGAGATCTGGATGAGAGAATGTTCTAATCCCAGCTAACAGATATGTGGTGAGGCACACTTTTGGTCTCAGGCTTCTGGAGAGTGAGTGGTCGGCCAATTGTTATATTAGAGAGCTTGACAGTTCTGCGTCAGGATCCAATGGGGATAGGTAGAAAATGACAATCACAATTCGAGGAATGACTTGAGGTGTGTGATGGGATGTCCTGAGGTAAATGCACAGTTTATAGACCCCTTTTGTCTTTCACCTTGAGGAAACCCTTTTCAAATCTGTCACAGCTAAGAAAACAATTCATTCAGATACTTTCCCTGCTTTCTGGACATTCAGTTGCTACTTTTGCAGTTCAAGTATGAGCCACTGAGCTGCTCAGGTACAGGCTTTGGTACAAGTATTTAATAATTGAAATTACAGGGCTTGGCGTTTATTACATCTGATGCAATTCTGCACATCCTTAATCAAATTATGCTAAGAAAATGTTAAACTTTGCATCACATGTTAAGTTTGTAGAATTGGAAGCTGTATGAACCAGTGGTTTGGGGTAGGGGGTGCTGGTATTGTTTCTAAATGAAGGAGCTTTGAAGGAGCACGAGCCTGTCTGTACACATTGTAACAGGATGATAAAGGATGGCCAAGGATAAACCTTAACTTTTGGTCAAACCAGTTATCTGTAATCAAATGTCAAAAGTATTTTTGGGCTGCTTGAACTTTTAGGTTGGTAGTAGTCACCCTACCAAGTGAATGGCAATGAAAATGATCACTGGGGCTAAAAGCTGTACTCAGAACCAGTCTGTAATGGCTCCCATCCCAGGTGTAAAGACAGGGCTTGATAGAAATTCACCTTGAAGCAGTTAGTCTTCTAGACAGGATCAACTACATAATTTGCAGGGCTCAGTGCAAAATGAAAATGTAATGCCGTTGTTGAAAAAACGATTAAGCCTTTCAAGATGGCAGCAGCAGAGAATGAAACCAAGTTTGGGGTCCTTCTGAGTGGGGGGCCCTGTGTAACTGTGCAGGTTGTATATCCCTGAAGCTGGTCCTGTTTCCAGATGCAGAGGATGAAGTGCCTGGCTATAGGAGACAGCAAGTAATGGTGTCCTACAAGTTCTCAGAAAATGAGTGCAAAGGTATGAGTTATTGTGGGTAACTATAATGAAAGCAAAGACAAGCAAGCGCACTTTGCATGATGGAATTCCAAAGAGGTCAGTGCATACATGACAAACAATCCTTGATGATTGCAGCAAGAGATTGACAATGCCCCCTCAATCATTGGTTGGGCTTGAGAACACTCAGAATTGATCCGGCTGGAGGCTGAGGGAGCATGTGTTGTTCCTGGGATTCCTCTCACAAGAACAGGTCAGATGTCTTGCATGAGGATGAAGAACATGATGCCCTTGTCCTCTGGCTGTTCCCTTCCTTCTGTAACTTTTGTAGGGCTCTCCCTTGATTTGCGTAGTATGTAATAGAGACAGAAACTCTATGCATAGAAAAGCAAAAGGTCAAGTCACAATAAGCTCAAGGAGTAAATGTACAAGATGTGCTAAACAAACTGATATACCTCTTTATTATGTTAAGTATAGTCAGCCAAGATTTTTTTATTATAGGCTTGATATGTCCCATTTTCCTCTGAATAACTTCTCCACACTCTCTACTGCACCCCCTGCCTCCCATTTCTTCTCCACTTTGTGAATCTCATTATTAAGACCCTGGATCTTTTTGAAACATTTATTCATCAGCCCTGCTCCAAGATGCAGAAATGTCTTTCTGTCCTCTTATTCCCCCGACTGCCTCCTGCATAGATCTGTCAGTGTGTGCTGCTACAGATTGGAATTGTTTGTTTATAGGCCCATTTCCTCCCATGTCCTGGACTTCATATGGGGCAGACAGAAGCTGAAAAAGCAAGGCAAATTAATATAGACAAAAAGGAATACCAAATAATGCCCATGGAAGGCCTCAAATGTTTTTCCACATTAATGTTTGAAAGAGAAACAAGCAAATTGAAGGCCCCAAACGAAAGGTAACAACTGAATTACAGTCCAACACAGTTTTTGAGTTAAGTAGGAAAATATATTACTGTCATGTTGGCTGAGGCTGTATTTGTTTTTGACATGTAGAGGTCATGGTCAGTATGATCATCTTTTAACCATTTCAGGAACTGAAAAAATTTTAAGAAACAATGTAGAAGTCTAAATATTACATTTCCATTTTCAGATGTCCCAGTTGCTCTGGCACGCTCCCAGTCTTTCTATGAATGAACTAGCTCCTGGGAGGAATTAAAATCTTTCATCTCTCATATTGGTGCTCAGTATTTTTACATGAAGGATGGTGTTACATTATTCCTCTCTAAAGGAAAATAGGAATGAAAACACATCTTCTTTCTGAGATAATAACATTCGTATCAATTGTTTTTAGTCCTGTTATTTAACCAGACCTACTTGCTGGTGAGACCAGTATTCTCCCAAGGATGTGAGTTCTGAGTTCACATTATTAAGGTTAAATCTTTACTTCACATAGTTTCTCATTTATATTTTCACATTTCCCAAGTGACTTCATGTGCTGTGCTCTTTATAACTTTCTATCACCATTTTCATTTCACTTTCAAATGCCCTAAATCGCAAGAATGATGATGTGCCAGTCACTGTGCAAAGCAGTTTATAAGTGTGATTCCATTGGATTCTCATCACGATTCTATGAAATAGGTATCATTATGGTCCCCATTTTACAGAAGGGAATATAGAAGTTTCAGATGGGTAATTTTCCTAAGGTCACACAACTAGTGCATGGCAAAGTCTCTTTCCTTTTGCTTGGCACATCAGAGACTACCCTGTTTCCATTTAAGGGATACCAACAAAATAGCAAACCCTTTTTGTCCCAGTCAGTGCTTTCTGAGAAACTTGTCCTATGGCATTATGCCTTCAGACAACGAGCAGGTGTTATCGGTATCTTTAGAGATGCATTTTTTTGTGCAGCAGAAAAAAAAAATTGTTAGTTTAAGTGCCTTTGGCCAGAATTCCTCTTAGAATGACTTTTGTTTAGCAAAACACTGTCCTAGGCTGTTTTAGTGGTGGAAACAAGCTCTGTAAAGAACCCAAACAGGAAATTTGGGGGTTGCGGGAAAGAGCTTGAAAGGAGAGGGGAAGAGGTAAAGGGTGGAATAACAGGGAACAAACAAGACAGGATACTGGAGCCCAGGAGGGGAGATCACAGTGGCTCTCCCCAGAAGAGAAGAGAATGGCCAATGACTGGAAGAGCCAGGGCCCACGGTGGAATTGTTTGCTCAGCTGTGCTGCCGTATGGTCACCTTGGTTGCCCCAAACCTCCAGTAAAGGTTTCCACATGCCTAGCCTTTAGTGAGTCGTGCTTTGAAAGTTGAAGGGATCAAGGTAGTGACAAATGGGATGACGTGGGGCAAAAACATGCCAGTTCCTACAAGGAGGTGAAAGGTAGAGAGGTGAATGCAAATTCACGGAAAGGAAATCTGGAGGTAGAGTCGGTCCATGGAAGTGTTGGTTTACCCCAAGAGGTGTCTGGGAGGGAGAAAAGTTTCTCCCCAGCTGTGAGATGATGATTCTAGGCAATCTTGTTTAAATTTTACAGGACAAGGTGGCCTCATCAAAGCTTAAGGGGCAGGGCATGTCCAGGAGGCTAATATATGGCTTGCAACTCTAAAGGCTGCACAGGCAGGACTCAGTGAGCTGGTGGAGAGGTAGCAAAGTTAGGAAATGTTGGCAGGCCATAAAAGCCGTGTGACAGTGTCAGCTCAGCCATTTACGAGTGTGGAAACTGAGGTGCAGAAAGGCTGAATGATGTACTCAGTGTCCCATTCCCAGTTAGAAAAAGAGCACAAACTAGAAATTACAGCCTCTGATTCCCAGTCCGGAGCTCTCTGACATGCTCTCACCCTGAGACTTTTTATTTCCTTGGTTCCTACCAGTCTTTTGGTCATTCCAGTATTTATCAATGTCTTTACAGAATGTCTGGGGATCAGAGAAGAAGTGCCCTTTGGGATTCTCCTCAAACTTTAGTAGGAGATGAGGTTGAAACTAAAGCAGACAGCTGAATAGGGTGGTCTGAGAGTGTTAGTTCAGGTTTTTTGGTGCAAAACGGACTCAACTAGATTGAGAAAATCAGTAAATTAGCTGGAAAAGATGGGAAAGCCCACACAATTGGAAGAACAGTTGAAGAACCAGGTGGGATACTCTGGTTTCCTCCCTCCCTCCCCAGTCCCTCCATCCCTGCCTTCCCTCTTCCTTCCATGTTTCTTTCCCCTTCCTCCTTCCCTCTCTTTTCTTTGTTGTGTTTCACACATTTAGAATTCAAAGTCCTGGAAGAGAGAGTTGGATCAGCTGAGGCTGGGTCAGGTGTTTGTGCCTTGGCATCTGAGCAAGCTACCTTGACTGATAGTCCCACCAATCTGCACACAATGTGGGCAAGTGATTTTCCACAAGAAAATCAGGCTGCAATTATCAAAAGTAGGGGAAGTGCATGCCAGGTGGTCTTAACCAATAAATGTCTTCTGTATTCATTAATAGACTTTATTATTATTCTCCTGCTACCTTGACTAATTGGGGGTTATTTTCTTTAGAGTCCACTACATACAAGGTTTTTCACTCTGCATTGCTGTGTTAAAATGTGGGCAGAGATGTGCCTCAGTAGTTAATTGGGCCACCATGCTTGTTGGATATAAATAAGACCATTCACTTACTTAGTCTTAAGTAATGCAGATAAATGGGACACCAGATGGAATTCATGTAGTGAAATTCATGCAGATACTGTATTTTATGACATGCCTTCTTTCAGGGTTTAATGATCATGCCACCTTATACTTTTATAATGCTTCGTAAGTTTACCAAGTACAGCAGATATTGCTGATTTCCCACCCACTGCCCATTCTTCCCTTCTTTCTTATTCGTAGAACCTTGGGATTTTGTTCAGGGAGGCAATATGCTCAGCTAAAAATATTTCCCAGTTTCCTTTGTAGGTAGGAATGAGCATGTGACAGCCAATGAGATGTAAATGGAAGTCTGCTGGGGATATCAGGGTAAGTTTTATATATCTGATATAGGCAGAGCTTTTTCTTGCCCATTTTGTCCTTTTTCTTTCCTTTTTTTTTTCTGGCTGGTCTGCAGATTGAGTATGGAAGTGGGGCCTCTACCTTGTGACTGAGAGGGAGCCAGGGGGTAAAAGCTGCTTGCAGAAAGAGGAGCCAGGGATATTGATGACATCATGAAGCCACTTCATCAGCGTGGACCACTGGTCTCCAGAATATCTATGATGTGGGAACAATAAACATTTACTTGTTTAAGCTGTTGCTGCCGACTTTGTTACTCACAGCCAAGTACAGTCCTCATGGATACAGCAAATATTCTCGTTAATATTTTATTAGATCATTTGAAACTTATGATTACTGGGCAGAAATAGGATTCTGATCTTTCTCTTATAGAAGAAGCTGAAACTCAGAAGCTAAGTGACTTGCTCAAGGTCACAAAATATGGTATGTGTCAGATTTGATGCCCAATTTCGTGCTCTTTCTACCCAGCCAGTGGTTCTCAGCTGGGTGTGGGACTGTCCCTGCATTCTGGTTGGGGGAAAGATTGGGAGACAGCCTTTGGAATTTTTTTTTCCATGACTAGGGAATGGGACTGGCATTTAGTGGGCTGGAAGCAATAATGCTGAATGTTCTGCCTTGCTGAGGACAGTCCCACATAATGAATTGTCCTGCTCCAAATGTTAATAGTGGTCCCCTTGAGAAATACCGAGCTAAATTAAGCCAAAGAAAATTACACACTGACTCAGAACGGAGAATAAGGCTGTCTCATAATGATACTCAATAAATGTTAATAAATGATATCACCAAGGTTGTCATCAGAATCATCATTGCTATTTTGGACATTTGTGGCTATAATGAATTTAAAGGTTGCATGATTTTTTTTTCTAGCTACATTCTGCTGCTTTTATTCAGGTGTGGAGAAGATGGATAGTTGGATGATGGGTAATGTATGGGGAAAAAGTAGGAGAAATATTGGACTGGAACTCTATGAGATCAGATATTTGAAATATATATATGGTTATGGTATGATAGAATGCAGAAATGTAGTGGGTAAGAATTCTTGAAACCTACGTTTCTGGGGTGGTGAGGTTGTCACTGATCAAGAACAAGAGTAGCTGTGTTGAATCAGAGCATGAAGATGATAAGAAGCTGAAAGGCCAGGATGTCAAATGGGTTCCTAAAATGGATATTGAAATCATGAGTAATGGTAGAAAGGGTCGTGGCGGAGAGGAAGTCATTGATCTGGGCACTCAAATCTTGCAGTTGTGCTTGCTTTTGAAGATGGCACTGTCCTCTCCTACAACTCATTTGGTCTTTTCTTGTTCCAATGCATAAACCAGCTCATTATTCCATCTGTTTGTTCAATGCCTGTGGAAGCTTCTATTCTAGCCCACACCAATGTCTCCTTTCTCTTTGCACAAATTAGCACTCAGCTGCACAGTCTTTTATATTGGCCTCAAATTATTAGATGTGTGTCAATCTGGTCAATATGGCAATTTAATTACCTTGGGAGCAATTAAACCACACTTTTCACTTCTTATCTCCTGCACAGGAAGTAGTGAATGAACTATTTCTGAAGTGACTGATTTGCACCCATGGTGGAGGTAGGGGTGTAGGAGGGTTGACTTAAAAGCCCCCAAGAAACCAATCAGCAGTCCTTTCCAGACTGGCACTGTGTGCACTTTGCCACTTTGCCCTGTATCTGGGGACACACACACACACACACGTTGATAGTGTTGATCAGGTATCGGTGTCTTTCTCCATACCCTTATTGCCCCCTGCTCGTGCTTCTAAAACACCTCTTAGCACTGACTGTGGGACAGTGGCTGCCCAGCATCCAAGCCCTGATTTTCTTTTGGAAATCCGTCTCCTGCTTCTTTGGTGCATGTGGTTCTGTCGGAGCTAAATTCACACACAACTCTAGCATTTGCCATGCTGACTTTCCCAAGACCAAAATGATTGGCTAAGGACTGAGCACGTGACCCAACTAGAGCCAATGAGATATCTTGATATTTTTGCTAAGATTTTGGGGTTAGGCAGGCATTCTTATTTAAAGAGGAGACATAAGGACTGGTATCCATGGTGCCTCTAGAAGACAGTCAAATTGTGGGACGCAGAGCCAAAAGATACGGAGAGAGAAACCACAGACTGGTGGACAAAGGGAAGCTAGGTTCTGGCGAAGTCATTTTAGCCCTGCTAAAATGGGTCTGAAGTCAGCCTTACCCTTGGTTTGCAATTAGAGGAGCCAGTTACATTTCCATTTTGTTTGAGCCACTGTAGATTGGATGTTTTCTTCCTTGTAGTGCAAAGAATCTCAACAAGTGCAGAATTTACCCAGTGTGTTACAAGCTGTTTCTCCTATTACAGGACAAGCCCCTCTTGTCTTATCTGTATGCTTCCAGCAGAAGGCACAGTGTCTGGCACGCGGGATGCCTCCAAACCATGTTTATTTCACTGTGTATGGAATGGTCTCACTTTACAGCATTGCTCTTCAAAGTGGGGTCCTTGGACCAGCAGTATCAGCCCCTCTCTAGACTGCCAGATCATAATCTGCATTTATTTATTTATTTATTTATTTATTTATTTTTAGAGATGGCGTCTCACTCTGTCACCTAGGCTGGAGTTCAGTGGCCCGATCATAGCTCACTGTAGCCTCGAACCCTTGGGCTCAAGCGATCCTCCCATCTACATTTTAATAAGATCCTCAGGTGATTCCTGTGCTTTTGGGAAGGATTGCTCTACAGACTTAGAGTTGATTGCATATTGCAAACATCTGGCCTGGAGTGGTTGTGCTGGCATAAAGGGTACCACCTCAGTTCAGTAATTCTGGCTGCATTTCAAGACTCTACCAGTAGGTATCTTGTCCACAGGATTCCATAAATGTACAGATAAGATGCTCAGAAAGCCAGGTGTGGCATCTGCAGTAGTCCAGTCCCACAGAGTGAGGGAGGCAAAAGACCCCTACTGCTTCACCATGGTTGCCTGGATCCCTTCTTGGCACCATGTTCTGGCAGCCTGCCAAAGGTCTGAGCATTTGTTTACTTATGAATATGTTAACAACCCACTAGATTCTTGGTTTTGGGAGCCTGGAGAAGGCTAAGTGAAACCTGAATTCTGTCACAGTCTAGGGAATAATACATGTTAAAATGAATTCTGGGCTTCCATCCTGCAGCATTTTAGCCATGTGGCTGGGTCCAGAATTCGATTCTTAGAGTCTTTTCGAGCATATGATATTAGGAGGGATGAAAGCAAACAAGCATTGTATAAATCACATAAAAAGACTAATATTTCCATTTCTGAGCTTGTTTTTGGGTGATGAGAAAGTTTGGTTTGTCAGACACCCTACAAATTACATTATGTATAAATGACAATGTAAATCTATTCATTTCTTTTCTGATTTCCGCTTATCCCCTTTAGTAAGAATATATTTCTTACCCTAAGAGTTTTACACCCAGCTATAACACATTAATTTTGAGTGAATTTAGAAAAACAGGTTCTCATCTAAGGAACATACATGCATGTTTCCATGCATACGCATATTGACATAAATGATTTGCACAACTTTTTTTTTTTTTTTTTTGAGACGGAGTCTCGCTCTGTCACCCAGGCTGGAGTGCAGTGGCGTGATCTCCGCTCACTGCAAGCTCTGCCTCCCGGGTTCACGCTATTCTCCTGCCTCAGCCTCTCCGAGTAGCTGGGACTACAGGCGCCCGCCACCACACCCGGCTAAATTTTTTTGTATTTTTAGTAGAGACGAGGTTTCACCGTGGTCTCGATCTCCTGACCTCATGATCCGCCTCGGCCTCCCAAAGTGCTGGGATTACAAGCGTGAGCCACCGCGCCCGGCCACAACTTTTAATAATGTGAGACAGAAAGAATGAGTCACTTCTTTTCTGTAACTTAAGAATTTGCTTAAAAATGCATGTTAGGAAGCCTCAAGCTGGGGGCAGGAGAGGAACACATTCATATCCCTTGTAGCTGCGATTTGCTCTCCTGGAAGTGGGAGTGATGACTAATAGCACTGTCTCTATGGGGATGTGGTCCTGGCGTTGCCATTGGCAGTTGCCCTTCCAGGCTTTTCAAACCATCTGCAATAACTTCTGTCTTCTGGTCATTACTTATTCCAGTCCCCATTCTACAGACTGTGGGTCAGTTCTCTAAGTTACAGTAATGTTATGATTCCCCTTCTCCCCCCAAGATATCAGAGGACTTCCAGGAGGTCTTAATTGCTTATGGATGGTTATCTCACCATTCTGATGAAAATATTCTGGTTGTGGTAACTTGCATTTTAATATCCAACATATTACTCTTTCTTTGTTTCTTTGTGGTGGTTAAGTACCTTCATTTATATAATTTTTGACAGCCAGCATGGTCTATAACTCCAGTAAATGGCAGAGAACAGAGCTACCACATAGTAAACAGAACACATTGTGAAACACACTAGACTTGGGGTATCCTGGAGGAGCACGCATTGGGCAAGAGTAATCTCTACAGTTGGCCACCCTGGCTCTCACCACTGAGTGTGGGGAAAAATCCACAGAGCATGGCAATAGATGGTTAGCTATCCATTATATCTAGCTCTCTAGATACACACACACTCATGTGTGCACAAACATGCGTGTGTGTGTACTTGTAAGGAGGCTGTCTCACAGACAAATAGCATTTTAACATATCAGAGCTGTGCAAGGTGAGGCTAAACAGGGCTCGAGTGCACTTGATGGCCAGCTGGTGCAGATGAATGCATTTTTGCTCAGGGAGAAGTACCAGCCCTTTTAGATTAGCCAAGATGATGGTTTGTTCACTTTTTTTTTGGAGATGGAGTCTCGCTCCTGTCACCCATGCTGAAGTGCAATGAAGCAATCTCGGCTCACTGCATCCTCCGCCTCCTAGGTTCAAGTGATTCTCCTGCCTCAGCCTCCCGAGTAGCTGAGATTACAGGTGCCTGCTACCAGGCCTGGCTAATTTTGTATTTTTAGTAGAGACGGGGTTTCGCCATGTTGGCCAGGCTGGTCTCGAACTCCCAACCTCAAGTGAACCGCCTGCCTCGGCCTCCCAAAGTGCTGGGATTACAGGCATGAGCCACTGTGTCCAGTGGTTTGTTCACTTTTAAAAAGCAACTTTATATTGGCAATGAATGAGTAGAAAATATTTACTTCCTTTGACATCCAGAGGATGATTGTTTGCAATCTTGATGTAGTGCCCTGCTCTAGCCACTGTGCTGTGCATATATTTAGTCCTCACAGTGACCCTCTAACATAGGCACTACTCATATCCTTGTCTACAGATGATGCACAGAAAGGAGGAGTAAACTGCTTAAGGCCACACAGCTAGTAATTGGTATAGCCAGTCCATTTCATCCCAGAGCCCATGCTCTTACTGTTCACCTTTAATTTCCCTGTTAAAGAGGTTAGGCCAGGCACAGTGGTTTATACCTGTAATCCCAGCACTTTGGGAGGCCAAGGCGGGAGGATCACTGGAGGTCAGGAGTTTAAGACCAGCCTGGCCAACACAGTGAGCCCTCATCTCTATCAAAAAAAAAAAAAAAAAAAGGAGGCCGAGGTGGGAGGATCACTTAGGCCTAGGAGTTTGATGCTGCAGTGAGCTATGATCACATCACTACTACACTCCAGCCTGGGTGGCAGAGTGAGACCCTGACTCTAAAAAGAAAAAAGAAAAAGAGTTTACAGTTGTTCTTATTTTAGATTGACATGGCTACATTGCCTGCTGTCAAGTTAAAAACCTAGAATAGGTCTGATTATTTGCCAAGAAGAAAACATCAGAAAACTCCTTCTCACATCTGGATATTTACTGAA
This sequence comes from Hylobates moloch, assembly GCF_009828535.3. Lineage (NCBI taxonomy): Eukaryota > Metazoa > Chordata > Mammalia > Primates > Hylobatidae > Hylobates > Hylobates moloch. The sequence continues at coordinate 7,434,409 of NW_026652297.1, read as the reverse complement.
GAATCTTTGTTTTTCTTTTTTTTTTCAGTTTTTTTTCAAGGATACTTCAAGTTATCTAACCCAAATACCCAATTAGGATATAATTTTTTATTTGAATAATTATCATGTGTCATCTATATTCTGAAACCAGTGAGCAATGTTAATAGAAATATCCTATCTAGGGGCATGGGGAAAGCAACTATTTCCATTTTGGTGCAATTTAGAATTAGCTGACATGGAATGATTAGGAAGACTATGTGCTTATTTTCTTAATCAGAAGTACAGCCATGGGACCTCAGTGACCCCATTGTTAATAAAGATGCACACTTAACACTTAGTCAAACATGGATATCATTTTTTAGAGATCAGGTCCTCAAGGCATTATGAAGACATACTGTGATGTTCAGAGTAGGTTGGGGAAAATCCCCTCAAAAAACTCCAAACCTGTCATCTTCCACAGTATTATGTACTTAAAAATAAAGACTTTGCTTGTGTGTTTGTGTGACGACTATTACTATTTCATGTGATAACTCTGTGCTCACTGTCAAAGGAGACAGCCACAGAACACAGAGGTTTGTGCATCTCCCAGAAAGTACACTGGGTCTCACTGGCCTGTTGAACAGCCAGTAAGAGACAAGAAGTGAGGGAGGTGTTGATGGATAGAGGTGTTACCAGCTGGTGACATCGCAGTCTAGTATGGTCCAAAGAACAAGAACAACCTGTGGGCTTTTTAATGTCCTTATGAAAGAGTTCTTGGGTGCCCCTTAACTTTTCCTAAGTATTCAGAGAAAACATTGTATATTTTTCTTTTCTGTTCTTTTTTTTTTGAGACAGAGTCTGACTCTGTCGCTAGGCTGGAGTGTGGTGGCATTATCTCAGCTCACTGCAACCTCCGCCTCCCTGGTTCAAGCAATTCTCCTGCCTCAGGCTCCCGAGTAGCTGGGATTACAGGCATGCACCACCATGCCCAGCTAATTTTGTGTTTTTAGTAGATACGGGGTTTCTCCATGTTGGTCAGGCTGGTTTCGAACTCCTGACCTCAGGTGATCGCCCACCTCGGCCTCCCAAAGTGTTGGAATTACAGGCGTGAGCCACTGCGCCGGGTTCAATGGCCTCTCTTCCAGATAGTGCTCTCTGATGAGAAGACACTGTCATGTACCAGCTAGTTACTCTGAACCCTGTTTTGTAACCTTTATGTAGTTGGCAAGAAAATTAAATGAGAGGAAACTCCTGACATTGCCCAACACCTAGAATGCCTGGTGTTCTAATATTGAAAGAACTCTACCTTCCCCTCACAAACAAGAACAAACACTCAATCCCCAAACTTTTGTGTAAAATTCTGTTTTGGAAGTGAAGAAAATAGCATTAAGCAAAGAAACGAGGGTAAAACAGAAATTCTAAGCCCAGTAATAGAGCTAGGATTAGATTTCGGATTAGATTGCCTTTAATAGAGCAATTTAGCACATGATTACTTCTCTTTATTCTTCCATATGGGCTTGATATTTTTCTCTCTTTGCCCCTTTGTGGAACTTTGGGTAAGGAGAACAACCTAAAACCATATCTTTCACTCTCCTTACTCAAATAAACAAAAACAAACCTCAAATCCACAAACATAAATTTAAGGCTTTGATTTAGAACTAAAGGAAATGGTATTAAGCAAAAAAAAAAAAAAAAAAAAAAAAGTGTTTTGGTTGAAATGCTCTTTCTCCTTGGCTCACACAATTTTGCCTAAGGCTCACGGAGCACCAAAGGATAAATTAATCTGGAAAAAAAAATCAAAGGCTTTTAACATTAAATGGGCTTTTCATGTTCATAAGCCATCTGTGCTGTGACTTCAACCAGCAGAGTCCTGATGCTGCCACACCAACTCTCTTTGCTCAGGAAGTGCATAGGTGCCATCCTGAGTCCAGAGAGAGCTCCTGGTCTGGCTGATTTCCTTGCGGGAGGTGTCAGTGATGGGTCTCTGTTGTCCTCCAGCTCAGCCAGGCAGAAACATAAGTCAAGAGCAGGAAAAGCATTCCCAGGCCCACCACATCTGAGGTCCTTTCTCTCATAAGCAGTGGGTCTGATTTCACAGGTACCTTCTCTATTACCTGCCTGGGTCTGGCATAGAGTGGTCCTGCTGAGAATATTCTTCCATTGGGCAAAGCTTCAGTAGCTTGGAAATTCAAATATAGATTCTCAAAAGTATGTACTTGATAATTCAGCAGAAATTTAAAGAGCTGTAATGTGCAAGGGACACAGACACAGTCTCTGCCCTTTTGGAATGTATGTTGCAGTAGGAGAGATAGACTAACAGTTCAGGGACAGTGTGACAAATGCCACTGTAAGACAAGTTCAAGGAGGGAGGAGGAGCTAATCCCTACTGGGTGGTGGGGGAGGGGTACTCAAGAAGGCTTCACAGAGAAAGTAACATCTCTCCTGGGGCCTGAAGGTGAAACCGGAATTCTCTTAAGTGGTGGGGTTGGGGCCCAGGTAGGGTACCAGACAGAAGGAGCAGTGAGCCCAAAGGCCTGGGAGAAGTCCAGTAGGGCTGGCATATAGAATGTGAGTGATCAAGCTGGAGAGATTGGCAGGATTCCTGGTGCCTTCTGAATCGCATTCTCCCCTTCATCTATAGTCACAGGACCAGCAAGTTTTAGAGAGGCATGCGACTGCCCAGAATAAAGACTACATTTCCCAGCCTCCCTTGAAACTGGATGTGGTCCATGTCCAAGTTCTGGCTAGTGAGAAGAAAACAGCAGTTATGTGTATATTCTCAGGGCTGTGTCCTTAAAGGGCGTGTCCTTCCTCCTTGTCTTTTCCGCTTCCTGCTGACCGGAATGTGGATGAGGTCAGGAGCCTCCGGGAATGGCCCCACCCCAGGACAGGAGCCGGGTCCTGATACTGAAGACATCTTACAGTCATGGACTACTCATGTTCAGATGGTTCTGTGAGAGAAAAATCAACTTCTGCCTTATTTAAGTTACTGGTAATTTGGATCTCTGTTATAACAGCTAGATCTCTGTCCTAAATAATTCACGAGGTCAGCTGGGGCCGGATATTTTTTCCTTCCATTTGAATAGTGTGCTTGTTGAGTGCCCACTCTGTGAAGGCATTGTGTGAGGGGCTGGGGTTACAGTGGTGACCGTGCTAGACACAGTGCCTCTGGTGAGGCGCTCTAAGCAAAAAAAAAAAAAAAAAAAAAAAAATGGTGATGATGAAGAAGATGACGATTAGAGTAGCCAACGTTTATCAAGAGTTTTCTCTGTGCCAGAAAAGTACCTTACACATGATTTCAGGTAATCCTCACAATAGTCTTATGACGTAACTGCTATTATTTGCCCTGGTTTATAAATGAAGAATGAAGAGGTTAAGTAACTTGTCCAAAGCCCCAAGGCTGTTCTCTATTTTGAGAGCAGTTGCAAATAGGGTGGAGTTGAAGCATCTGTGGGTGATATAGTTTGGCTCTGTATCCCCACCCAAAGCCCACCTCCAATTGTAATCCCCAGGTATGGAGGAGGGACCTGGAGGGAGGTGATTGGATCATGGGGTTGGTTTCCTCCATGCTGTTCTCGTAAGTGACTCAGTTCTCACGAGATCTGATGGCTTTAAAAATGGCAGTGTTCCCTGCTCTCTCTCTTCCCTGTCACCGTGTAAGACATACCTTGCTTCACCTTTGCCTTCAGCCATGATTGTAAGTTTCCTGAGGCGTCCCTAGCCATGCGGAACTGTGAGTCAATTACACCTCTTTTGTTTATCGATTATCCAGTCTCAGGTGGTAGTCTTTATAGCACTGTGAAAACTGACTAGTGATCAAAGGTATGGAGTAAGGTTGTCAGGTTAGTGCAGGGACTCGGTTTTATCTGAACCTTCGAACTCTCAAGTCACTGCTGTCCCCTATTTGTGGCTGACTTCTTAGCTCTCTGATGGACCATACGGTCTGATCTCTACACAGCTGGTTCTAATAACACCCTGCCCCTAACTGCCAACTCCAGGCATAACCTCAGCCAGAACCACTAAAAACATTTTCTTTATTTTTTAATGCTTGATTTTAAAATAATTTCAGACTTACAAAAAGTTGTAAGAATAGTAAAAAGAATTCTCATATACCTTTCAACCAAGATCCTCCAAATGTTTCATACAACCACAGTAAAACTATAAAAAAAATTGATGTAATACTGTTGTATAATCTGGAGATCTTATTCACATTTCTCCAATTGTCCCTCTAATATCTTTTTTCTGGTCCAGGTTTCAATTCAGGATAACATGTCACATTTATTTGTTATGTCTCTTTAGTTTCTTTTAATATGTGACAGCCTGCTCCTCAGTCTTTGCCTTTCATGACCTTGACACTTTTGAGAGTACTGGCCAGTTATTTTATTTTGTGGAATATCCCTTAATTAGAGTTTGTCTAATGCTTCATAATTATTAAATTCAGGTTAGACATTTTGACAAGAACATCACAGAAGTGATGTTGTGTCCTTCTTTGTGCAACATATGAGGAGTCACACGAGATTGATTTATTCTATAACTGGCAATATTAACTCTGATAACTTGGTTAAGGTGGTGTCTCACAAGGTTCTCCACTGGAAAGTTACTATTTTCCCCTTTGTAATTAAATAAGTATTTTATGGGGAGATACTTTGAGACCATGTAAATATCTTGTTTTTCATACTTGTACCCATTAGTTTTAGCATCCACTGATAATTCTTGCCTGGAACAATTATTACTGTGGTATTTGTCAAATGATAATTTTCTATTTCCATCATTTCTTCTATACTTATTAATTAAAATTCTACTGCAAGGAATAGTTTTCCTTTCTCTCTCATTTATTTGTTTATTCAATTATTTATATAAATATGGATTAATGTATTTTATTTTATTCTAGCCTATCTAATATAATCACCAATTGCTGTGATTATTTCTTTTATTGTTGAAATTGTCCTGAGAGACAGGACTAGCTGGATTTCCTAGGCCGACTAAGAATTCCTAACCCTAGCTGGAGAAGGTGACCGCACCCACCTTTAAACTCGGGGCTTGTGACTCAGCTCACACCCGACCAATTAGATAGTAAAGAGGGCTCACTAAAATACCAATTAGGCTAAAAGCAGGAGGTAAAGAAATAGTCAAATTATCTATCACCTGAGAGCATAGGGGGAGGGACAGTGATCGGGATATAAACCCAAGGCATTCAAGCTGGCAGTGGCAACCCCCTTTGGGTCCCCTGCTGTTGTGCGGGAGCTCTGTTTTCACTCTATTAAATCGTGCAACTGCACACTCTTGTGGTCCGTGTTTGTTCCGGCTCAAGCCGAGCTTTTGCTCGCCATCCACCACTGCTGAACGCCGCTGTTGCAGACCTGTCGCTGACTTCCACCCCTCCGGATCCGGCAAGGTGTCCTCTGTGCTCCTGATCCAGTGAGGTGCCCATTGCGGCTCCCAATCAGGCTAGAGGCTGTTCCTGCACAGCTAAGTGCCCGGGTTCGTCCTAATCGAGCTGAACACTAGTTGCTGGGTTCCACGGTTCTCTTCCGTGACCCACGGCTTCTAATAGAGCTATAACACTGCATGGCCCAAGGTTCCATTCCTTGGAATCTGTGAGGCCAAGAACCCCAGGTCAGAGAACAAAAGGCTTGCTGCCATCTTGGGAGCTGCCCGCCCCATCTTGGGAGCTCTAAGAACAAAGACACACCCGTAACTGTCCCAGGTTTGGCCAGTTGGTTCCTGTGCATTTTGACATGCCTCATCATTTTTCGAGCATTCCTTATTTTTAGAAGTATAATATGGTCCAAGGTTATCTTTTACTTTCCTTTCTTTGTCTTGGAATCAGCCATTATTCCAAGGAGCCAAATTCCTTTTTATTGGAGAATGGTATTTAGAAATTAACATCTGGATGCTGTATCTGGTCATTCAACCAGAACAATTATCTCAGTACAAGAGGGTTTTGTTAGGTGTTGCCGTTTTACATTTTTCATTCTTTCTTCTCAGTTATCTCTTTATTATCAACTTATTTTTATGGCCTGTAAAGTATCGAGACATAAACTACTATTCTAATAGAAATTTCAGTGTATATATATATTTTTACTTACTGTGTTTTAGCAAACATTTATTGAATATTTACTGTTTTAACAATTCATCTATTTACTTGTGAGTACCAACATTTATTGCTGCCACAGCTGAAAAGAGAACAGATTATGGATAATATAACTCTGATTATATACTTGTATGTTTTGGTGTGAATGTGTCTATTCAGTTCCTTATCAACTGGTTAGCTTAGTCCATTTTCTTAAGCCACTGGTCAGTTTAGTGGAGCAAAAATCAGCTTGGCTAGCTGTTTGGCATTGTTAGATCTTAATTAACTATACTTTTTCATTTTTTAAACCGTTGTGCTGTTGTGTACATACAACTTTAGTTAAAAATTCAATTTCCCTTTTGGTAATACATCTGCCAAGATGGTTGAATCATATCAAATCTCAGCAGAGCTGATACGCTGAAACATCCATTTCCCTGAGGGATATCATGGAGTTACATGCATAGTCAACAGGTAATTTATGAACTCTAAGGCCAAATCTTCCATGCAAAAGCAAATCTCTTCCATTTTGGTGAAGGATGTCTCTATTTCATTTTCTATGGATTCCTCCTCAAAATCACTCTATACATCAAACAGAAGTACAGTGAGAAACCCTTGGAACATGATTCAATCATGTTGATTTAGTCAACAACTTCCCCAGGGCTAATGCAGTTAGAGTAATCATATATATCAAAACACCTAATTCTTCTTATCTAGAATGTCGAAGACTTTTCTACATTGTGTTTGATGTAGTTGGTGCAAATGATAAGGCAAAATGCAAGATTTCAAGAGAGATACTAGGAGGAATTCTATATATTTTCATAACAATGTATTTTCTTTGGCGTTGCTGTTGCCTCCAGCTAGTTCCTCAAAAGGTGAGCAGTTTCTGAAATGATCAAACTTGGGTTGTTATAATAGAAGTAGTTACTGTTCAAGAGATACATCTGAATTGCATGTATACCAGACTTTACAATGGCACTGTCCTTCCAAAGGGAAGGACATCTATAACAGGCTTGGAAAAGACACACAGATATCTCTGTTACTTCTTGTGCATTTTGAATGACTCTTTCAACAGAACCATGCTTCTTATGTAGTTCTGTCCTTATAATTGAAAAAAATAGGACCCATTCAAGTCTTCTTCTCTAGCCTCTCGAGACATAACATGATACCATTTGGAAGCCAGTTGGAAGCATCATGTCTTCACCCAAGCCCCTGATGTAGAAGTCAACTTCCCTCTTCCCAGCCCATGGAGACTCATCTTCTTATTGGCTCCTGCTGCCCAAACTGGTAGTCCTCAGCTCCAATTTCCCTTTGTAGATTAAGGTACTGTTGCCAGCATAAGAGGTATGGGGCAGGAGAAAACTTGTAACTGACCCAGATCGGCCTACTTGGCGATAGGGTGTATGATTCCTCAGTATTTCTTAAAAACAGATGACCTGATGTTTGCCAGACACCTTCTCAGAACTCCTTACTGCCCCCCTCCCCACATATGCTTCTACTTTGATTCTATGTGTGGTTGCTGCTTGTAATTGTCCTGGAGAATTCAAAAGGGGGTTCTGTAGATCAGTTCTTGCACCTAGAAACCAGCGCTTATATTTCCCTCCTCTCTTGGGATTCTGTGTCCATATGATCCCCTAGCAGGACGTCCATTTTTTCAGTAAGGTGGCCATTTTCTGTAGGAGAAACATGCCCATGTTCTGCCCTGAAGTACTAGACCATCTGTTGGGGAAATGCTGCCGTGAGAAGATCTGATGTGCCATGGACCTACTTTAGTGGTGAAGGAAAGGAACATGGCACAGGCTCACCTCAGGGCCTTTGCAAGCCCTCTGCCTAGAATGCTTTTTACTGAGATCTCCGCATGGCTGTTTCCCTTTTGCCACACGTGTCTCAGCTTAAACATCCTCTCCTCTGAGAGCCTTCTCTGACTACATGGGTACTCTCTTTTCCAACCCTAGTTTTATTTTCTTCACTGTACTTACCATTATCTGATATTTTGTTGGCTCATTTGTTTACTTGACACATGTGGCTAGAATGGGAGCCCCTTTAGAGCAGGGACCTTGCCCGTTTTGGTCACTAGCATTCCCAGGGTCAGTACAGGAATAACAAATCTGTCTTAGAACAAGTCTGCAATGCCTGTGTCAATTAATGTCAACTTTACCTAGAAGAAACAAGTCTAGGCTGGGTGAGGTGGCTCATGTCAATAATCCCAGCACTTGGGGAAGCCAAAAGGGGAGAATTGCTTGAGGCCAGGAGTTTGAGACCAAACTGGGAAACATAGTGAGACCCCTATCCCCCCCACCCCGCCACACACACAAAAAAATTAGACGGGCATGGTGGCATGTGCCTGGAGGTGTGTGCCTGTAGTCCCAGTTACCCTGGAGGCTGAGGTGAGAGGATTGCTTAAGCCCAGGAGGTGGCAGCTGCAGTGAGCCATGATGGTACCACTTCACTCCAGCCTGGGTTACACAGAGAGACCCTGTCTCAAAAAACAAACAACAAAAAAATCCCTAGGTGCTTCTTTATTGGCATGCCGTGGTTTCATATATGTCTCCAAACTGTAAATCTGCCCATTCCTACAGCTGTTTGTCTTCTGGAATCTCATTATCATGATCACCTTCTCTAGAGGTTAGAAAAGATGGATTTTGGTGGCAAGTGAAGAGTCATTTGCCTCTTGTAAGTAATTCCATAATGCAGGAGTGCAGATAGGGTTTGCCTTACTATGAAATTCCAGGGCTGGCTGCTGCTTCTGAGGGGACAAGGGGAGTCTGTGCTACTCGGCTGCCTCATCATGCAAGCTGGACTGAGGCCTGCCGTCTGACATCTCTCTCTCCCCACCCTAATTAATATCATGAAAGGGCTATGTTTATGCAAAACCACATGCCAAGAGGCCTTTTGCTCCTAATTTAAACTATTAAAATGCCATTAAGAATTGTACAGTACCGTTTTCCTTCATTATTTCTTGTTGAAGAACAACCATGTGGAAAGGAATGCATTTTGTTTCCATGCAAGTGGGGCTCATTTTTCAGGACGGTTTACAGTGCCCATTGGTAGAATTTATAGTCCCCAACTCAACCCCCTTACCCGGAGATGGAGTTAGCAGATACAATTTCTGACAGCAAAAATAAGTACAATCAATACAAACATACCAAGGCATTTATTTTAGACATTTGGCTGAATAAATCATCATGGCCACCATGCCGGAGATTTCAAACACCTTCATTTCAACCATGGAACATTTTGGAGCCTGTGATATTTCTATTCTATTTGCTTGTTCCTTTTCAATAAAGCATCAGCATTTACTGTACCGTGGCAAGTACCTCATCAGAGGTTACATCTGCTGCCCGGATGCAAGGCTAGTTATCCAAAGACTTGTTCATATGTCACGGGAAACTTTTCATGAACATAGAGTCTACCCACAAGGCTTGTTATTTTTGAAATTTTGGGCCAATTTACATTTTTTGGAGATTAAAACACACACAGTTTGATCTCAGCTTTGACCTTTTAAATTGCTACAAGTTAATCTTTGACTAAAAGCATGGAGAGCGGGAATAATTATGTTTTGTGAAAGAAGCAGGTTATGTGCACAGAGGGTGACCGCAGTTATGGTAATGTGTCTCTTAGACAACGCTTTGATGCTAGAAATGGCATAAACAAAGAAAAACAGTATTTTCATGCATTTTTATTGAAAAACTGTACTTAGATTCTGGATGGCTGCTTTGCAAACAAGCTGCTCCTGGGTGTTTTCCTTGGCCTGGCCTTCCTCCGTGTGAGTGATGGTGTTCCTCAGCAAATACTGCCCACGGCTGCTGTGGCAGGGTGCAAGGATGCGTCCCAGCTCTCGCTCTCTGCATGATTCATTTAGGGGGCCAGTGTGGTTCGTTAGATCTGAAGTCAGAGTCCCTTTAGGCAATGTCTTGCTGACCTTTGAAGAAAGAGCAATTTTTGGCTTCTCTGCCTTGTTAACTCCCCACAGCTGGGTGGAAGTTGCTCCTTTGGGACCCTCCAGCTGGAAGGGACAGAAATAATGGCTGAGCTTGCTCAGTGCCACCACTGTGCTTAAGGTTTTGTTTCCATCAGCTCCTCAGGCCCTGATGCCCACCACTGAGGCATGACCAGTTACCCCCATTTTATCGTTAGGGGAACTGAAGGTATTCACCTGGTAGGTGGCAGAGGTGGGAGTTGGTCCCAGGTCTGTCTGACCCAGAGCCCACGGCAGGTTCTGCCATTGTGACAGGCAGCCTGTCATCTAAGGGACCCAGAATGTCCTTTAATCCCACCATCTGTTGGATTGAGGAAATGAGCAGAAATTCTAGAAATCTCTAAGCCCCTTATGTCCAGGGGAATAAATTCTACAAAGAGAGTCTGATGTTTTCTCCCTGGGGATAAGAACCACCAAGGTATCACATAATGAAATCTCATGAGTTGTGACTATGAACTAAATCAGCTGTTTTTTTTTTTTTTTTTTTTAAACACATGTTGCTGTGGCATCCCCCAAAGTCACACGTGAGCTGATGGGCTTATTCCAATGGTGCTGCCAATGCCCACCATGTGTTTTCTCTTATTCCTTCATGTCCTGTGCTGTACCATGGAGCTTCTCTTAGAAATGGAGGAAAGAGCACAGGCTTGGTGTCATAAGATGATGGCTCAAACATGGGCTCCAAAGTTGACTAAATAAATGACCTCAGGCAATTTACTTAAACTAAGTCGTTACTTCCTCTAAATTGGAGATAATTATACTCTTGTCATCGTCTCCAATGACGGCCCAATCTGAATCCTTTGAGGGTGGGTTTGATGTTTTAGAAGATAGCTAAAAACCCTTTGCAGAAAAGAGCTGTTGAATGAGGTGAGAGGTCTGTCTGCGAGAAGTTGGGCTGATAAGATGTGATCACCGAGTCACCATGTTCCTCTCCTCTTGAGATTTGCGAAGTGACTCTGTAATCCCAGTACTTTGGGAGGCCGAGGTGGGAGGATTGCTTGAGGCCAGGCATTTGAGAGCAGCCTGGACAACATAGCGAGACCGCATCTCTACGAAAAAATAAATAGTTAATTAGGCATGGTGGTGTGTGCCTGTAGTTCCAGCTACTTGGGAGGCTGAGGTGGGAGGATTGTTTGACCCTGAGAGGTTGGGACTGCAGTGAGCCATGTTTGCACCACTGCAGTCCAGCCTGGGTGACACAGTGGGACCCTGTCTCCAAACAAACACACAAGGCCAGGCACAGTGGCTCATACCTGTAATCCCAGCACTTTGGGAGGCTGAGGTAGGTGGATCACTTTGAGTCAGGAATTTGAGACCAGCCTGGCCAACATGGTGAAACCCTGTCTCTACTGAAAACACAAAAATTAGCCAGGTGTGGTGGCGGGCGCCTGTAATCCCAGCTACTCGGAAGGCTGAGGACCTTTATTTTCTTTAAGTCCATGGTTGAACGTTTATTGCCTCTTAAGTTTTCTTTTCTTTATGAGGACCTCAACACTGGATAGGTACTTAATTTATCTACGATATGGTGAAACTTGGTGAATGGGAACACTGACTCCCACTTGCTCCTTGTGGTACAACCTTAGACAGTTCACTGAAATTCTTGATGCTTTTTTCTCATTTCAAAAATGGGAAAAATGTTACCTTCCTTACAGGGTAAAGGATTAAAAATAATGCATGGAAAGCATTCAGCACACTGCTGGCGTGAAGTAGGTACTCAATAAACAGTAACTAATGGGACCTGGCAAAATTACATCTGTTGTTATTGAAATTCCTTGAGCAAAAAAGGTAACCATTTTTCATAGTTGGCTTTAAAATGTATGTTATTTCCAACAAACTATAACTTTTGCAAGAAATTAAGGACTAATGCATTTTAAAATCTTTATCAGTGCCTGTTTTGTGCCCAATTAATGACGCTTTGAAGGAGATCTGAGGTCAGGACAAGTGGTAGGAAAGTGAGGTCAGAGAAAGGAGAAAAAGATTAGTAGGTAAACATAACTGCAGAACTGGAGAACTATAATAAGTTCCTATGTTAATGTGTCAGGAAGAGTAGACTGCTACAATCCAACCCATTGTGTTGTGGAAACTTCCACAATATGGATGCAGAATAACATAGGGGCTAACATCACAGCTCTGGAGCCACTGTCTGAATTTGAACCCCAGCTCTGTGATTTACTGTGCAATCTTAACCTCTTTAAGCCTCACTGTTTTCATCTGAAAAATAGGATGACAGCATTTGACTTATATGATTGCTGTAAGGTTTAAATGAATTAAAATGGTCAGAGCATTTTGAATCATGCCTAATAATAACTCAACAAATGTTTGCTTAAAAAATCATTGACCTGACATTAATTTAGCATCTTCTGTATGCCAGGCACTGCTCTGGGCACAGGAGAGTACTGGCAGAGCACCTGCTGTCATCGAGCTTTTAGACACGTAAGAAATACATGTATAGAAGCACAACGAAGGAAAATAAAGGAGGACAAGGAAGCATCGAATGTGTTAGGGAAGGTGGCCAGGGATGGCCTTCTGAGAAAGTGACATTTAACTTGATGTATGATAAATGCTGGGTGATCTTAGAGCCTATATCAACAGTTGGAGGTAGAGGAAGACCAACTTTAATAGCATTTCAGACCTGTGATACAGTCCTGTGGCCAGGAACTCCAAGAGTTATTATGTTGTTCCATAACCATTCCTTTGAATGGAACTGGAAATTGGGTAATTATGGGATCAAACAATCATAAGCGGTAGGCTATGGGCAGCTGAGGAGAAAACTTAAATTAGCTGCACGTCCCACATTTTAAGGAGTGTTATTTGCCTGCTCTCTGCACCAAATAATTCCAACTCTGCTTAGATCCACTTTATCGATTTGAAAAACTGAACTACTGACAAATCTAACCCACATACAAACGTATAAGCATTATACATTTGTATAATACATTAACATAAAGTGCCTGTGTTCTTCACACAGCTGTCCTGTAGATGACAACACTTTCACTGAATGGCAGGCTTGTTGTTTTGGCTGCTGCTTGTAGTTGTGTGTGGTATGGTCAGCTCAGCTGTTGTGGTGATCTTGCCAGTTGTCTCTCCAATATATATTTTCACTTTAGTAACAGAATGGTGATTTTGTTAAGGGTTGGCAGTATGTCCAGCTAAAAAGGTACACCTCTCAGACTCTTTCATAGCTAAGAGTAGCCATGTGACAACATTCTGATCACTGAGTTCTAAGTAGAATGCTTCTAAGGGATTTTTGGAAAATTATTTGCATTCTGAATACAAATGTTACGCCTTTCAATTTCTTTCTTTTCTTCTTGCCTGGATGTAGATGTGATGACCGAAGGTGTAGCAGCTATTTTGGAAACATGAAGCAGTAAGCACGAGGATGGATGCCTAAAATACAAGGCTTGTGGTGCAGAAAGAAGAGCAGAGCTGGAGCCCTCCTGTCAGTGTTAAGTCTCTGAGCTATTGCTAAGACTGCCGAACCCCAGACTGCTGCTTGCATAAGACCGATACATATACATTCTTATCCATTTAAGGCCCTAGAAATCAGGTGTTCTGTTATTTGTAGCAGAATACACTTCTAACTGATACAAATATCTTCCGTAACAATGGGCTAGTGAATGCATATACGTTTCTCCTTTTTGAAATGGGCACTAGATTTTATGTGAAAACAGAGGATGTATGAGCAGATAATGAAAACAATATACAGTCTAGTTCTCTGTAGAATTGGCCTTTCTAGCTACGGCTTTGTCTTAAATTATGGCATCTAGCCTCCTATATCTTTTGTTTCTTAAAAAACTTAAACTGAAGCGATCTATTGTGAGGAAGCAGATGGGCCACTTGTGTCTCTAGATCTGGCTGGGCTTAGTTCTGCTCTTACTTGGCCTGATTTCTTGTCCTGCCTTTCTTTTTTTCTTGGTCACACCCTCCAGTTTCTTCCTGGCTCTATTTGTCATACAAATCAAATACTGCTCTCTCTGTAACTGTGATTTCAGAGCAGTTCTTGCTCCATCATTTTGGCCAAAAGTGACTTGACCTAAAGCTGTGAAAAGGACCAGAGAGAGACCATCCGCAGTACTGTTTGCTGGTTCTTGGCCCTTTAGAAAAAAGTTCTTGATCAATGCATCCCAAGGCAATCGTTGTTTCTCACACCAACTCCCCTGGCTTCAGTCCTCAGTTTACTGGAGGAAGAAAAGGGTCAGGGTTTTAGGCAGTTGCAGCCTGGAGTTGGACGCTCCCCTGCGCATCCTTTGGTGTAGCTTGGCAAGAGCAATGGAAACAGCACACGCACATCCTTTAGCCATCAGCAAACAAGAACTCTATGTCTGCCAAGATGTGACGGAGCCTTCAGGCTCCTCTTTGCTGTGTCCACATCTGCTAGAGATTTCCCAGAGAAAAGAAATTTGGATATTTCTTCACCCAAAGTGGTGATGGTCTTGTGGAGAGAGCATGGGTGAAATGGAGAAGTGAATATGGTAGTCATGAACTGCTCTTGCACCTGGGAAATAATCTCCCTCTGAGTTCTTCCTTTTCTAATAAACATATAACTACATCCTAAATCAAGAAGTGCCAGTACTGCATAGCTGCAAATACCAAAAGTGGTAAAAATGTTAAAATGAAATGGACCTCTCTGAAGCCCTGCTGCCGTCCTGTGTGCTCTGGCAACCACTGCCTGCTGCAGGAGAGATCACCATCTAAACTCCTTGTTGTAAAAAAGAGATCTTTTTTCCCCTAGTCTCCAGTTTCATTTTCCTCACCGCTTTGTCCTTGTGTTGTTTATGGGACAAGGCCCAGGAGTGAGTTGCTGAGGTACTTTTCTGCATATGCTTCATACGTTTTATGAACCTCCATTGAATTTGCTTTTTTGTCTCCCCAGTCTAGGCTGAATAACTCCTTTCTGGACTAGAACCCATCAGCCAGCTGAAGGCAGTGAATATGAAACCCCAGTCCTCCAGTCAGCCAGCCTAGAGCCTTCTCAGTCATTGATTTACTTCATTTCCTGACACGAGGGGGCACCTGAAATTGGGCACCCTGCTTCAGCTGAGGCGAGTGGAAGAGGGCATTTGTTGTCTCCTCTGCTTCTCAGCTCATGAATGCTACTGCTCACTCCCTCTTCAGAAGTCAGGGGAGCATCCCTCCCTTACACACTTTGCAAGGTGCTAAGCTAACTTGAAGCGCTCAAAAATCAGAAGCAAATCCATTTGCTAAACCCAGCCAAATGGAAAGGCAGGTTGGGGCTCTTGTTTACGAATCAGGCAAAATATGGAGTTGAACTATCCAAGTGTAGTTGCCGTTTGTCACTGAGCATTCTTCTTATTTAATGGAAATGTTACATTGTTGGGAGAGTTTTAGAGAGAGGTAGGTCCCAGAGACCCTTGATAAAACCAAAGAGAGGGGCAGATACATCTTGTTCTTTACTCTTTATTTGCTTGGAAAATAAGATGCTTGCATTAAGATTTGGAATTTTCAGGGAGTCAGGCAAGGATGCAGGGTCTGCTGGAGGTTAGTTGCAGAAGGCAGAGCCATGTGGCATTGGCTCTGCTGATGATGACCTCATAACACCCTGCGTGGGAACTTGGCTGTGCTCATGGGGGCCCAGCTTCCCATTCTCTGCTTGTTTTCAAAGCCTAGATCTTCAGTCTTGCAAACAATTCCACAAGTGTGCACATCCTTTCGGTATACCCGCTTTGGTACAGCCTACAACCTTATCTGGCACACCAAAGAAAACTTAAATTCCCTCCTCCCTCCTGCCCCAGTCCTCTAGAGCAAAATCATGAGAAACTGGCCTGCTGTTCCATTTCAGCCATTGTCTTACCTGAGATGGACACTGGTTCATTTCTCACGTGATAGGAATGTCACTACTCCTCCAGCCCCATCATGATCTGAATTAAGTGCAGGTTTGTTTTCTTTAATGCATTTGAGGGAGGAGTTTGAAGGAGGTGACCGGTTACTGGCGTTTTTACCACACAAGTAATACATGAATGCATGCTTCTCATGAAAGATTCCAACAAGGCAGGAATATTCAGGGGAAAACATGATAGACTCCTCCACTGCCGGCCCCCATCACTCTTGCTTTACTCCAAGGGGCAAGCACTATGAACACTGCTTTGCATTTGTGTAGTCCGTACATGTTTAAAACACATAAATGGGAATACTATGAGTTTTGCTTTGTGACTTGTTTTTTCAGTGAACAATTTGGGATAACTTTCCGTAAAGGTTCAATATATTCTTCTAATGACTGCATAATATTTTTATACTATATTTTATTTAATCTCTTCCATTTGAGAGTTCCTAATTTTTCATTAGTAGAAAAAATATTCCCATGAACTCCTTGTATATTTATGTTCCTATGTCAATTTTTTTCTAGAATACATTTTTTCTAAAAATTGAGTTTTTTCTAGAATGCAATTACTGAATCAAATATAATACATGTTTACAGTTTTGATAGATGTCATCCAACAGCTTTCCAAAAAGTCTTCACCAATTTACAATCCCTCTAACAGAATGGCCTAGAGCTCAGTCCTGCAGCCCCTTCAATGACTTTATAGGCATTTAACATTTCTGCTTAAAATTGGCAAAGTGGTTTTGATTTCCTGCAACAGAACTCTGCTCAAGATACCGTGCTATGATCTTACGATTCCTTTGCTTAAAACACTTCTGTGACTACCAAACATAGCTCAAACTAAAGCATTACGTGCTTACCTTGAGCTCCATCTTTACTTAAGGATCCACCACAGCTGCTCTTGCCTCTGCCATCAAGAATGACTCAGCCTGCCTGCTGGGTATGAGGGCTCACGCCTGTAACCTGTAATTCCAGCACTTTGGGAGGTTGAGGCAGGCGGATCATTTGAGCCCAAGAGTTCAAGACCAGCCTGGGCAACATGGCGAAACCCTGTCTCTACAAAAATACAAAAGTTAGCCAGGCATGGTGGCACACGCTTATAGTCCCAGCTAGTTAGGAGGCCGAGGTAGGAGGATTGCTTGAGCCTGGGAGGTCGAGGTTGCAGTGAGCTATGATGGTGCCACAGCACTCCAGCCTGGGTGATGGAGTGAGACCCGGTTTAAAAAAACAAAGAAAAAAGAATCCCTCAGCCTGCCTTTCAGGTTTTCCAGAATTTGGCTCCATTCCGTTAGTTAGTATGGTTCCCCTGGTTCCTCACATCTATTCCATGCTTCAGATGAATGTGTCTCCCACTGATCTGCCGTATCTGCAATGTAGAACTATCTGGTACCCACCCAGATATACTTGTATCTTCAGGTCTCTGCCTCTTCCTGTCCTAGGCTCAATTGCCTCTCTCAGCCCCAACCTTTTCCTTTTTTCTTTTTTCCTCTTTTTTGTTTTTTTGTTTTTTTGGGATGGGGTCTTGCTCTGTTGCCCAGGCTGGAGTACAGTGGCATGATCTTGGCTCACTGTAGCCTCTGCCTCCTGGGTTCAAGTGATTCTCCTGCCTCGGCCTCCTGAGTAGCTGGGATTACAGGTGTCCACCACCAGGCCTGGCTAATTTTTTGTATTTTTTAGTAGAGACGGGGTTTCACCATGTTGGCTAGGCTGGTCTCGAATGCCTGAGCTCAGGTGATCCACCCACCTCGGCCTCCCAAAGTGTTGGGATTACAGGTGTGAGCCACCGCACCCGACCACTCCCAACATTTTCTCTTCTGGGCACACCAAGCTCAGTACAGTCCCACTCCTTTGAAGGCTGCCCCGGGGATGCCAGCTCACATTTCTCTACTTTTGTGTGTGCTGTGCTCTGCTGCACGCTGTCCCACTCGCTACTGGATCTTAGCACTTGCTTGTAATAGAATGTAAAGCTATTATTTGATAATTATTTAACATGTGTACATTTTGTCCCAATTTAGAATGTAAGGCCCTTATGTGAAAGGTACCATATCCCGTTTTCCCTTTGTAGTCTTAAATGTTTAAAACAAGAGAAAAGAAAGGATATTTATTGAATACCTGCCATGGATTAAGTGCTTTTTTAACCATGACCTTATTTAATATTCACAACAATCCTGGAAAGATATTTTCATATTTCAGAGATATTAAACAACTTTCCCCTGAGAAATCCCCAAAACTGAAATTCAGAATTGACTCAGTCCAGTGCCATAGTGCTTCTTAAATGTAACGTCTGGTCAGTTACCCTCCAGGACTTTATATACCAGAGTGGCAGAGGTGGTGGACACTTACTATGGGTAATTAACTAATGAAAAGTGAAAGTATGCCTTATTTGCCTAGAAAGATATTTCAGGACTCCCAATGTATTTACTCTGTATGCTTTTATTTTCCTTCAGATATTAAAAAAACTTTTATTTTGAGATCATTTTTGATTTACAGAGGAGTTACAAAAATAGTGCAGAGTTCCCATATACTCTTTACCAAGCTTCCTCTAGCATTAAAATCTTATATAACTATAGTATAATTATGAAAACTAAGAAATGAACACTGGTATAATACTATTAACTAAACTATAGGCTATATTGGAATTTTCCCAGTTTTTTTTTTTAACTAAGTGTCTATTTCTATTCCAAAATCCAATGCATCATATTCAGTCACTCTCACCACTTCTATTTAACACAGTGCTGGAAGTCCTAGAGCAATTAGGCAAGCTAGAATGAAAGGCATTCAAATTGGAAAGGAAGAAGTAAAATTATCTCTGTTCACAGATGACGTAAACTTACAGGTAGAAAATTCTAAAGATTGCACAAATAAACTGTTAAGTAATAAATGAATTCTGCAAACCTGGAGGTTACAAAATCACCACACCAAGAAAACAGCTGCATTTTTATAGACTAGCAATGAATGATCTGAAAGGACCATTTACATTAACACCAAAGAGAATAAAATAGTAGGAATACACTTAACCAAGAGGGTAAAAGATTTGAACACTAAAAACTACAAAACATTGCTGAAAGAAATCAAAGAAGATGTAAATAAATGGAAAGATATCCCATGTTAATTAATTGGAAGACTTAATATCGTTAAGATGCCCATACTACCCAAAGTGATCTATGGATTCAAAACAATCCCTATCAAAATCTCAATGGCACTTTCTTTACGGAAATTAAAAAAAAATTCCAAAATTTATATAGAACCACAAAAGACCATGAGTAGCCAAGTCAATCTTAAAAAAGAACAATAAAGCTGGAGGTATCAGCTTTTGGAAATATTTCCTGATATTTTAAAATCAGGAAATACTCCTTATGCCACGCACAAAATTTTGACATCATGAAATACTTCTTACACCTTACATCCATTAACTCAAAATGGATCGAAGACTTAAACATAAGAGCTACAACTATAAAACTCTTAGAAGAAAACACACGAGAAAAGCTTAGTGACTGGATTTAGCAGTGATTTCTTGGATATTATGCCAAAAAATAGATAAATTGGACTTCATCAAAATCGATTTTTTGTGTATCAAAGGATACTATCGAGAAGGTAAAGGCAACCCACAAAACGGGAGAAAACTTTTGTAAATCATATACTGGTAAGAGATTAATATCCAGGATATTTAAAGAACTCCAAAAACTTAGTAAAAACCATGACAACAAAGCAATTCAATTAAACATGAGCAAATGATTTGATATTGATATTTCTTCAAGGGAGATATACAAATGGCCCAGAAGAACATGAAAAAATACTCAACATCAGAAATCATTAGGGGAAATGCAAATTGAAACCTCAATGAGGTACCACATCATACCTCTTAGGATGGCTATTATCCTCAAAACAGAAAACAAGTGTTGGTGAGGATATGGAGAAATTAGAACCCTTGTGTATTGCCCTAGGGAGTGTAAAATGGTGCAGTCACTGTGGAAGACAATATGGCAGTCCCTAAAAAAAGTGAAATGTAAAACTACCATATGATCCAGCAATTCCACTTTTATGTATATACCCCAAAGAATCAAAAGCAGAGACTTGGTCAGACATTTGTACTGTAAAGTCCATAGCAATATTATTCACAACAGCTGAAAGGTGGTGGAAGAAGCTCATATGCCTATTAATGGATGAATGGATAAACAAAATGTGGCACATGCATACAATGGAATATTATACAACCTTAAGGAATGAAGTTTTTATGCATGCTGCGGCATGGATGAACCTTGAAAGCATTATGCAAAGTGAAATAAGCCAGACACAAAAGGATAAATGTTATGTGATCCCACTTATATAAAATATCTAGAATAATCAAGTTCATGGAGGAATGAAAGTAGACTGGTGGTTACTAGGAACTGGATGGAGGGGACAATGGGGAGTTATTGTTCAAAGGGCATGAACATTTCAGTTTGGAAGGAGAGAAAAATTCTGGAGGTAGATGGTGATGGTTGCATAATGATGTGAACGTACTTAATATCACTGAATTGTACACCTAAAAAGGATTAAGATTGTAAGTTTTATGTATATTTTACCAGAATAAAGTAAAATAGCCATAAGTTCACACTGCTACCTCTGGCTCCAATCCAGCCCCACAGGGTTTATTCCAGCCATCTCCCTTTCTTTATTGATAACTTCTTTCTCTAACAGAAAGAAACTTGGTTTTCATTATCTATAATATATTTACTTATAATGTTCAACACTAGCACACATACAAAGTAGTTTCAGAATTGCTAACTTAGCACGCTTGTGAGAAACAAATTTATCAACTAGAGTACAGTATTTATGTATATTCTTTTTGTCTTTAGCCTTATAGTGTCCAGTCAAGATACTGTTTTCCAAAGTGACTTAGCTCAGATCCTTTCTTCCTCACCTTCTTCAATGTAGTTATGTCATTCATTTGTAATTCAGTTAAGTTCATTTGTCACAGTGCTTACTGGACAGCCAATGAGATCATGCATTTGGAGTGCCTAATGCACTACCTGGCATGGAGCAGGGCCTTAAGAAATATGATCTGAACCTGAATTTGTGGCACTGATTAGTGCTGTCCATCAGCCTCATTACTTTGGCTCCGTGAAATGTCAGAAGAGCTTTGAGCAGGTTTCAAGTGTCTGTGACTCAGAACTAAGGTAACTGGCCCACAAGAATCAAGTCAGAAGTGCTGCCCTCATTAGCATCATGTTCTAGACAGCTGAGCCACTTATCATAGGACAACAAATCTGGGGGTTTAAATGGTGAATAACAGTGAAAGATGTGTGACAGATGTGAATCATGCAAGGGGCAGAAGATTTCAGGGGTGTAGAACTGCGCAGAAACCCAATGCAATCAGAGCTGATTCCCTCCTGTCCTTGTCTCCTGAAATAGCCCGCAGTTCTCCACGCATTAGCTCTTCCACATTAGTCACCTCTTGATTTCTGTAGTGGATTCTGATGCAGTTCACCAGTGCCAAATGATGCATCTCCCTGGTCACTTGAGATTCAGTTAGGATTTTTTTTGGTTGCAGGCAACAGGAACCAATCCTAGCTAACCTAAGAGAAAAAGAAATGTGCTGGAGGCTATGAGGTAGCTCACAGAATTGAAGGAGCAGCTGTTGGATCTTGTTTCAGGACAACAGTGACTGGGGAAACCCCAGGAAGCACAGTAACAGGAACCAGCCATCACTGTGTCCAGGGCATGGCTGCCAGGATGAGTCAAGTCCAGAAACTTCTTTATGTGTCTCTCGCCTGAAGATTCAATTCTTGAGGGTGTCCCTTGGCCATAGCCTGGGTCACATGCTCATCTTTGGTGGGAAGGCAGAACACCTTGAATAGAGAGTCCCCAGTGGGAGCAGGTGGCAAATCCCAAACAGCAGATGTTCACTACATTCTATGAGGTACTCATCTTCCTCCCATTTAATGTGAGAAATAAGTGAATTTATCAATAAAACAACAAAGCAATAGGCTCCCCTTTTCCATGTTTCCAATCCTCACTGCCAGGGCTGTTATGAGCAGGTGGGGTTGGCTTTGCTGTTGTCTGAGTGGTGCTCCGGGCTATCCTTCAGGGCAGTACAAAACCTATGGTCAGGACAGGTCCCTCAGACATCTATCCCGCCTCTTTTCAGCCAGCCCTTTGCTATAGGGCTTGGCTGTTGGTTTGAAGCACTAGGATTTTCCCAATTTCACATTTTATGAAAACCTCAAATAACATCCAACTAGAAATTAGGTTGGGTATGAGAGTCAGTTTAATCCAATACCAAGCTTAAAAGCATGAGGTTTGTAAGTAGAATGACTGGAGTTCAAATCCTGATGTGACCACACACCAGCTGTATGTTCTTTGATGTTATTTAACTTCTTTAGGGCTCAGTTGCCTAATCTGTAAAATATGGAGAGGGTCTAGCAGAGTCAGAGGCAGGAGCAATGGGTTTAGATGCTTGGGTTGATTCTCTGGTGCACACTCATTAGCTATATGATCGTGGGCAAGTTACTTAGTGTCTTTTCATCTTTTCCTTATCAGTAAAATGGGATAATGGTAGTACCTTCCTCCAAGATTTGATCTGAGAACTAAATGAAATAATGTGCATAAGTTGCCAGTGTCGTTATTAACACTGAGTTTTCTGGAGGATTGCATGAGCTCCTGTATGTGAGGTGCTTGTCCTAAGTCCTTCCTGGCTAGGGCAAGACCTTAGTAAACGGTGGCCACTGATATTGTGTGGCTTCGTGGCTGTGAATTTCCTCTTTTTCCTTACATTGGTAAGGACAAACAAAATTACATTGGTCTGGGTAATTGAGTTGCTGTGCGTGTACATATGTATTTTAAGCAAATTGCTTCATATCAGGTAGGAGATTCCCCACTGCTGTTGTTTTCTTCAGATAATTCTAAAAGATTGCAAAGACCTGAGGAGACTTTTAGAAAAATGTTTATAGACTGATTTGATTTGACAATCAAACTGCTTCTTGAGTTTCTGAAATGGTGAAACTTGTCCTTCCCTGAAAGACTTTTCGTTTTTACAAGGTAGAGCTGAGAATGTATTCTCATAATTTAGATGAAGGAAACAACAGACAGCCCTTTTTTGAAAAAGTCCGAGTTCTTTGTCCCTGGTTTCCCAACAGATTTGCTGAATTCTCCACTTAACTTTGCTTGTGGAAACAGAAATTCTTGACTGTGTCCTGATACTAGGGGTCACCCACAGATCCCACGAACAGGATTTGGAAGCTCACCTTCTCATTGGCTGTGGAATCAGGAGGGTTTCTCTTCATAGAACCTGGATTTCATATCTATGTCACACACACTGCCATTTGGCTTTTTAATTCCTTCTGAGTTGCCAGATGCTGCTGTCCGTCCTCACCCCTGTGTTGCTCTATAGGATACCTAACCTCTCCCCGGGGAACTTCGGTCTCTCACGACCGCCCCATGATTTCCTGCTGACGGTGTCCTTGGGAGGGAAACTGCTCTAAGGGACAAGCTGTTTTGAAGAATTACTTTAACCTCTCGGTCACTGTTACCCCCTCGGTGGGCCCCAGGCCTGTGGCTTTCCGGGCTCCCAGACATTCCTGTCCTCCAAGGGCTCTGCTTCTCAGCTGCATTTCCTGGGGTCCTTTGAGCTTCCAGTGTGGACCTCCCTGCCCACAGCTCAGCTCTATAACCTTACATCTTCTGGGGAGATTTGCTTTTTAATTATTCAGAATGACACCTTCAGGACTCCTTAGAAGCTGCCTTGTCTGACAGTGCTTCATGATTCACCCCTCAGTTTCTTTTGTAATTCCTGTGTGTCCAGTAGCTCATACACATTTCATATTTACAACAAAGCTATGGTTTGCTGGCAAATTTAGTTTACAAAGCAGCTCACACACACTGTCTCCACTGACCCTCGTAAGACAGGTGTGAAGCAGGCTGAGCAGAGCTGTGGCTTAGGTGAGGGTCCAGATTCTAAATATAGTATATAAGGTGAAAGTGGCACATGTCCAGAATTACCTTGGAAAATACTGAAATCATCTCTAAAATGTAGCATCCTTGGTTAGGGTATACAACTCTGTGTGATGTATATATAATTGTATATATATATATTTTTTTTTTTTTTTTTTGAGACAGAGTTTCACTCTTGTCACCCAGGCTGGAGCGCAATGGCATGATATTAGCTCACTGCAACCTCTACCTCTTGGATTCAAATGATTCTCCTGCCTCAGCTTCCCAAGTAGCTGGGATTACAGGTGCCCACCACTACCCCCAGCTAATTTTTGTATTTTTAGTAGAGATGGGGTTTCACCATATTGATCAGGCTGATCTTGATCTCCCGACCTCGAGTGATCCACCTGCCTTGGCCTCCCAAAGTGTTGGGATTACAGGCGTGAGCCACTGCACCCAGCCATATATTGTTAAATATACCAGAGAATCAAAGTACTTATGTACTTTGATTATAGCATTTTAATTGTTAAAATTATTATTATTATTGCTTAACCCATGTAGTTGGAATTGTCTAAGAAGGGCATGATGTGCCTCTCCTAGGTAACAACCCCTTTTTGAAGGAGGAACCTGGAGTGTGGATGGCTTAAGGGACCAGTGCACAGCTCTGCAATGTGGAGTGGAGCCTTGAACTCCTGCCTTCTGACTCTGATCCTGGTATTCTTTTTTTCTTCTCTTGGTGCCTCACTGTGGCCGAAGGGGTTTTAACTATTATTTTCAAACATTCCTTTTACTTAACCATTCATTGTCCATTTCCTTACTTTCCAAGTTTTACATGGGAAATTCTCCCACTAAAGTGCTGCCAATTTTTCAAAAGAAGTCCAGTGTCAGACTTCTGTCCTGAATGCCCGTAAACTGTCTATGAGCTTTAGGAAATGTTGTGTTGGTGAAAACCCATCTCTACTAAAAATACAAAATATTAGTTGGGCATGGTGGCACGTGCCTGTAGTCCCAGCTACTCGGGAGGTTGAAGCCGGAGAATCGCTTGAACCTGGGAGGTGGAGGTTGCAGTGAGTAGAGATGGCGCCACTGCACTCCAGCCTGGGTGACAGAGTGAGACTCCATCTCAAAAAAAAAAAAAAAAAAAAAAAAGGAAAAAAAAAGAACAGGAAATATTGTGTCGTGAGGGAAAAGTCATTGTATTTGTCAAAATATAACTTTAGTTTTGCTTATGAACTATTTGGCAGTTTGAAAGCTTCTTGAAATTCATTCCCTTGGGTTTCAAAAATCCACCATTCTTCTGCTAATCTGTAGTATCACCTGGCTACCCAAACAGCTGAGGGCATAAACCCATCTGAACACTTGGGACTGGGGCAATGAAGGGACTGTCCTCTTGTCTTTGGAAATCCTTTTCTGCATCTCTGCCTAAGAGAGCAGCAACTGTGTTCATTTCTGGGTGAACTGAGTCTGGATCTGGTGAGACTTAACCTAAAAGTTAAAGTACCTTGAAAAGGGTAGGAGGGGCACAAGACTCACTGTTCAAATGAACACTCACTTTCCCATTCAGAAAAAGAACTTATTGAGCACCTACTGTGTACCCAGCACTGTGCTTGGTGATAGGGAAGACATAAATTTAAAACCTGGCTTTGCTAACTTCAAAACAATATTGTTGAAAAGGGGAGAAAAAGTTTTGGGAGTTGACATAGGAGTCAATTAGAAAATGATGCAAGTCGCTATAATGACCACCATCACCGTAGCTAAATTCAAAGTCTAAGTGGAACTGGAATTTAGAAAAATGAGATAGAGGAAGGTGAGATATGTTAGGGAAATCCTCCTGGGTCTTTGAAGGCTGAAGGCTATACAGTATAATGTCTAAAAGGATGGCCTTGATATACAGTAAGACTTGAATATGAATCACATGCCTCATTTTGGAAGTTGTGTGACATTTGTAAGTTACTTCATCTTTCTGAGCTTCAGTTTCTCAGTATCTAAAACAGGGAAAAGACACTACAGGGTTGCTGTAAAGATTAAGTAGGAAAGCATGGATTGATGGAGGTGCCAAGTTAGTTCAATGGGAGAAAATATGGTCTTTTCAACAAATGGTGCTGTGCATTTTACTGTGTGTAAATTATTCCTAAATAAACAAAGACAGCATGGGAAAGTACATAGTACATGGTACCTCCTCATTAATGGTGGCTGTGGGTAATACAGGCATGAACAACAACACTAGGCATTTTAGTTTTGACCTCCTACCCCATTAAGCCAGTGGCTCCGTCAACCACCTCTTTTGCCTGTCAGGGTCCTATGGGACTCACACAGGACTCTTGCCAGATGCTGTGATGTTCTCATTCTCTTACCCCCAGTGATACACTTTGCCCAGACAGTCTTTCTGGACAATTGTTCAGGAATCAAATCCTTCTCTCTCATATAGATATATATGCACATAATATGGATCTTCCTTCCTTCCTTCCTTCCTTCCTTCCTTCCTTCCTTCCTTCCTTCCTTCCTTCCTTCCTTCCTTCCTTTCTTTCTCTCCCTCCCTTCTTCCTGTTTATCTATCATCTTTATCCTATCTCATTCCAAAGCCAGTTTAGTGTGGCTTATAAAAATATGCCAGCCTTTAGACAAATCAGTATAGGAAACAAATATAAAACCAAAATCACAAAGAAAGAGACATCAGTTGGTCCTGAACCCTTGCTATAGGCAGGCAACGGATTTGGCTCTGAGCTTCCTAGCCATAGCAACAAAAAAGAGAAATATGATTAGAAATAAACAGACCACAGAGCAGATTCGCTTTATCCCAAAGCAGCATCTTGAACTGGTATCTGTTATTCAGAGCTCCAGGTTTCCAGTTTGTTTGCCTGAGTGGTGGATTACCGTAAGGAGAGAAGAAACTGGAGGTTTTATTGTGTTTGGCTCAGTTTTCCTGGCAGGGACACACTAAGAGTTTCCTTCTGGAAGTGAATGGTGCTGGGGTTCTCCTTCCAGCCGAGACAGCATTATTTGTATTCTGAGCCTCTGTTGTCATCCGCTGTGTGGATTAGCTACCTCACTGCACAGTTCATCCTCATGCTGTTTTTCTGAGATCTCAGTTTTGATGTTGACACCTTTCTTTGAGTTATATTCTGGCAAGACAAGCTTGTCACTGAATGGCCGATCCCAGCAGAGGTCTTTTTCATTCTTCTTGGCTGTTTTTCTTTGATTACGGTAGACGTACTTATTCCCTTCCCCTTCTCAGAGTTATTTTAGACTTTGAAACCTCCTCTGAGGGTTTTAACTGGCGCTATCAAGCACATAGATGGAGGCAGATTTTAGATAGAGAGCCCTTTCCTAGTGACCTTTTTAAGAGTGAGCTTCCTAAGTGTACGCAGTTGCTGGTCTTCCCTTAAGAGTCTGCCATTTGGTAGCTGGAAATGAGATTTTCAGAGAGTTCAATGGAATTAAATCTTGACTTCCAAGAAGGGGCAGCTTGTGGTATTAAGTACACTGAGGATCAAGCCTGGGTTTTGGGGGAAATGGATTCCAGACTAACTTCTGGATGTTAGGCAGTAAGAGAACCTTTCTGGGCCTGCTTTCCTTATAGTGCAATGGAGGAAGTAATTTCAGAAGATTGATGTGAAGACCAAACGAGATGTAACACTTGACGATGCTTTGAAAATCCCAGGGTTTTAAATTGTAAGTATGCAAAGGAGAAGACAAAAGAGAAATATTTTCTAAATTTGAGCACCAGCATTGAATTTATAGTAAAAATGTAAAACATTTACTCGAGACCTATGTGAAGTAAGTGTGTGTGTGTGTGTGTGTGTGTGTGTGTGTGTGTGTGTGAAGATTTTTGGGGCCAGAATTGTTCCTTTAATCTTTCTTTCTTTAAATACTGAACTTCTTCCTGTTGACACTGATATCAGGGCATTTCAAAAATGTCTCTTTTCTTGCCTCCCTTGAGTAATATGTTTCACATAATGAGAGTTTCATAACTCCTCCTGTTTTCCTCTTTGTATTGGCTACCAGCAAACTCAGAGCTATATCTATTGCTTACTCTAAATAAATGATACCCAAGGTGCTTGAAACATTTCCTTTTTGCATCTTCTTTTTCCTGTCCTTCTGATTTTTTTTGTTGTTGGTTTTGCATTTGAATGGCCTTATTGAATATATCTCTTGTTATAAGTTGTTGCAGATCTTTTTTTGGAAATATAAATACTTTATATAAATTAAGTTGGAAGTGTAAATAATGTCAGCACATAACAGCACATTACAAACACTGTCCTGTGGGCAAAATGAGTTCTAATTCAACGTCGCTCTTCTTGTTTCAGTGGCTGAGAAAAGAGCTCTCTTGAATTCTAAGGCAGCTGTAGCAATCAATGGCTCCCACTGAAGGAACTGGGTGCCAGGTGGGAGGCAGCAGGCACTTGAAAATTCTCTAGATTTGTAGAGAAGGATAACTTTGGGCCAGTTCCTTACTAGCAGCTCAGAATGGTCTCCTCAAGCAGATTTCCTTGTCTCCTTTTGTAAACATGTGTATAGTAAATGCTTGGCACGGAGACAAGTACTTCTAAAACTTCATAATGCATGTAAATCACCTGGGAATCTTGTTAAAATGCAGATTCTGATTCATTGTTTCTGGAGTGGGGCCTGAGAATCTGCATTTCTAACAAGTTCCCAGGTAATGCTGTTGCTCCTGGTATGTGGCCCATGCTTTGAGTAGCAAGGACCTAGAAGTCACTCAGCTCAATCTGTTGAATGGAAGAATCTGACTTGTTCATGAGTCATACTTCCCAGTTTCAGAAGTGGTCATATCAGTAGATCTGCCTTCTCTTAAAAATCTTAATTCTTCATAGTTCCTCATTTCTAACTATTTTCCAAGCATTTTCTGCTAAAAATTTATTATCTCTTCTACCTCGCAATGAGCTTCCTCCTTTCTTTTTCTCTGGATCCACACCATATTCTGAAGTCCATTCCCAAAGAGGATATGCTGTGAGCTGTAGTATCATTAGATAGGAGTCCAATCTCCCTAGGCTTAGAGATCAACTGGCTTGTACTTTCTCATAGACCTGGGGGGGGGTCTCACAAGGCCTTGCACCTATTGGGTGCTTCCTAGATGTTTATTGACTGATTGATATACCTGTGATTCTAAATGTTTTAGATACAGTCATGTACTGCAAAACAATATTTCAGTCAACGATGGACCATATATGTAACAGTTCTCATAAGATTATAATGGAGCTGAAAAATTCTATTGCCTAGTGATGTTGTGGCCATCCTAGGGCCACAGTGCAATGCATTACTCACACGTTTGCGGTGATGCTGGTGTAAACAAACCTACTGCACTACTAGTCCTATAAAAGTATAGCCTATACAATTATGTCCAGTACATAATGCCTGACAATGATAATCAACAACTGTATTACTGGTTTCTGTATTTACTATGCTATACTTGTAATCATTGTTTTAGAGTGTAGTTTTACTTACAAAAGAAAGGTTAACTGTAAAACAGCCTCAGGCCAGTCCTTCATGAGGAATTCCGGAAGGCATTGTTATCACAGGAGATGACAGCTCCATGCATGTTATTGCCCATGAAGACCTTCCAGTGGGACAAGATGTGGAGGTGGAAGGCAGTGATACGGAAGATCCTGACCCTCTGTAGTCCTAGGATCATGTGTATCTTTGTCTTTATTTTTAACAAAAGAGTTTAAAAAGTAAAAAAAAAGAAAATAAATTTGAAGTAGAAAAAAACCTATAGAATCAGGATATAAAGAAAGAAAACATCTTTGTACAGCTGTACAATGTGTTTGTGTTTTAAGCTAAGTGTTATTACAAAAGAGTAAAAAAGTTGAAAAAAATGGAAAAGTTTATAAAACAAAAAATTTACAGTAAGCTAAGGTTAACTTGTTATTGAAGAAGGAAAAATATTTTTTATAAATTTCATGTAGCCCAAGTATACAGTGATTCTAAAGTCTACAGTAGTGTACAGCCGTGTCCTAGATCTTCGCATTCACTCATCACTCCTTCACTGATCCACTCCGAGCAACTTTCAGTCCTGTAAGCACCACGCTGCCCTACACAGGTGTGCACCATTTTTAATCTTTTACACTGTATTTTTACTGTGTCTTTTCTGTGTTTAGATATGGTTAGATACACAAATACCATTATGTTACAGTTGCCTACAGTATTCGGCACAGTAACATGCTGTGCAGATTTGTAGCTCAGGAGCAATAGGCTATATGGTATAGCCTAGGTGTGCAGTAGGCTCTACCATCTAGGCTTGTATAAGTACACTCTATGACGTTTGCCCAGTAGTGAAATAGCTTAATGCTGCATTTCTCAGAATATATCCCCATCATTAAGCAACACATGACTGTAATTGAGAGGAGTCCAGGAAATTGACAAAAGTTGGTGACCCTCCATCAACCTCCCTGGCTTGCAGAAGCACAGGTTAATGTATATTGCAGCTGCCCCAATCTTCTAATAATTTGCATGAAGATTAAGACCCTAATCTTCAAGAGACCAAGAGGTGAAGATGGGTATTTGTGTTCAAGCACTACTGAATTTGAGGCTGACTTTCAGACAATGCCCGTAATGCTGGTCACCACACATGGGGCCATGGAGACCAAAGGTATTCACAACCCAAGGACCGTGGCTGGAAAATGCTACAAAGTGTGCTGTGGGGTTGCACGTGGGAAGCCACTGGTACCACCCCCATGCCACATGCTCTTTGCTGTTGCCTTTTCCCACTGTCTTGTTCTCCATCGTTTTCCTTCCTGCCTCAGTCAGAGAAGTGAATCGGGGATGTCAGGTGCAATGAGCCAGATTTCTTCCCTGCCCACATGATATGAGATTTAGTAATACACAGTATTGCTTAATACTGACATCCTAGAACTTATATATCCCTATAAATGGACCTCTCTTCCATTATTCCAGTTAGTCACACTGGCATATGATTATAATTGCCTGAGCAAAGGAAGGGCTCCATATATGTAGCAAAGCATTGCTTGTGAGGTGTGTCAAAAGAAACTTATTAGTCATGCTTCAAGCATCCAAGTTTGTGAATAATATATTTTAAAACATAAATTAGAGCAGATTCAGATTTCTGTATAATAATTTCATTCTCTTTGACTTGCATTTGACACGATTTTATGAATGAAAGGGAGAGAAATAGTTTATTATAAGTAGTGGGTGGTAATCTGTGTATATAACAGATGTTGAATGACACTTTTGCTATCTCGAAATATTCAGTTAAAGCCCCAAAGCCAATAATGATTGGATAAGAAGCTCCTAGGGAATTGCTGCTTGATAGGTCCCTGTAACATCTAAGAGGTGACCAAACTAGCCCTGTGATCTTTAGCTTAACAAATACCTTCAACTTGTGCAAAGAGAAGACAAAGATTCAAGGGGCATGATCAAGGAAATGAATCATACACTCTGGGGGAGAAGGCTTTGGTTCTTCCTCCTGAGCCTAGGGTGGGAGCTTCCCGAGGCCACCAAACTGGGTCGTAAGAGCACCAGTCAGGAAGCTTGTGTGCCCACTTTGCACCATTATCCTCTTCCCTGCTCTAACCTGGAGGAGGGACGGCTGAAGGTGGAGATGCTGTAAAGGGGCAGTGGAAGTGCAGACCACTCTCCATCTCCATGTGGGTCAGGGCAAGGCTGGGTGGGATGGGTTGGGTGTTGAGGGTGAGGAGGCTGAGTATTGAATCCCATGGGATGGATCCATGGGATGGATATTTTGATTGAGACGGGACTGGGCCTGAGAATGAGTCGTGATGATGAGAATGAAGCTTGTTTGTTGAACTGAAAGTGACTGGAATATTTTAGGATTTGTGAAGTTGTGGTCCAGGGGCAGAGAAGGGAAATGTGACAGGGCAGGTCTGAAGGCAATGGCTGGGAGAAAATAATGAACCCTGATTGATTCAGACCGTCCGATAAGCTGGTTGTCCTCATGACCCCGGGTGCACCATGGAGTACATTCTGTCGGGGCCCCTCATCTGTGCTGGGTGTCTTAGAGGAAAATGGGCTGAGAACCTTTGGCCTCAAGAAATGCCATCTTGGTGTTCAAGGAGTGGTCTGAGGAGTGGATGGAAGCCCCTGTCCCTAGAAATGTCCCTTATTCTCTCATTTGACACCTCTCTCACTGGATTAGCAGAGACGTTTTGCTTTTAGGAAGTTTTCATTTGAAATATAAATATTTCCATTTATATTGAAATAGTCACTGAGGCTGTATCAGTCAGTGACTTTGCAGGGTTGTTTGATGGGATCCAGTCTCTATCCCTGCTCAGAAACATTGCTGGCTCCCTGGTACCTATGTAATCCACTCTGCACCATCTAGCCTGGCAGGCAGGGCCTTCTGGGAACTGGCCCCACTGTCTTCTCAGTGGTCTCCTCCTAATTTCTCCACCCTGCCCCAGACGTCAATGTATCCAGCTCTTCTGGAGTCCATGTGCTCTCTGGAGCGTGCAGCTCACTCTCCCCATCTATTGTCGTCATGTCTTTCTCCCCAGTGCCACCTTAGAAGAGTCTACTCACTGGGCTGGGTTCTGAGGCCATCTCCTACCATCTTCTGAGGCTATCTTCCTTGAGCCTCCCAAATGATTTTTTTTCTCCCTTAATATCCTTAATGCAGAAACCAGCCCCTGTCTTGATAAGATGACATTACATATCAGGAGTTGGAAAAAGAGAGGCGGAATTTAGCAATACGACAGCTCAGGAAGGTTTTACTGGACAAACTCTGGGACTTCTTTCAAATATATGTTATCAACAACCCCTTCCCCTATTTTTTATTTTTAGATCTAACGTTCGCCTTTCCCTCTCATATTGAGTCTCATGAGATCTTCTCTGAGTGTTGTGAGGGCGCCCCTGCTGCTGACCCACGAGGTCCTCCCTCACAAGGCTGGTGTGTTCAGGAACTGGCTGATGAACGCTTGCCTCCTTCTTCCTGCCCTGCAGGCCTTCATAAACCACAAGGCATTAAAAAAAAATTCTGATGCCTGTCGGTTTAAGCTTTACACCATCCTGTAGCTTTGTCTGTGTACAATTCTAGCATACTGCCAACCTTAGAATTTTCGTTCGGGTCCCCCTATAGATTGTATACTTCTTGGCGGTTCCTTCCCTTGTTCATTGGGTTCACACATTCTACTCCATGCAGAGTACTTTGTGCTTTGTAGGTGCTTAATAAACGTGGTGAGTGACAACCCATGATATCTGAAATTACAGAGAACACTCCAGAGGGAGGTAAATGAGGATGAAAGGAGGGTGTTGGCAGAGGTGAGGAACTAGGGGCTCTGCAGACCAGCTTCCATGATGCCGCCATTTGGCTTGAGATTGACCTGGAATCAGCTGCACTATCCCCCTTCACATAAGGCTACAGACTTTGGGGAAAGAGAATCCTTCTCCCTGTTTTACCTCTATACATGTTCAGGCAGCTGTGTGTGTGTGTGTGTGTGTGTGTGTGTGTGTGTGTGTGTGTGTGTGTTGTGTGTGTGTGTGTGTGTGTGTGTGTGTGTGTGTGTGTGTGTGTGTAATATTGGAACAGGCAGCACAGATGAGGGCTTGGCAGTGACAGAAACTGTAGCTTTGACCTCTTACTACAAAGTGTGATGAAGAAGGCTTGAATTTTCAAAG
This sequence comes from Hylobates moloch, assembly GCF_009828535.3. Classification (NCBI taxonomy): domain Eukaryota; kingdom Metazoa; phylum Chordata; class Mammalia; order Primates; family Hylobatidae; genus Hylobates; species Hylobates moloch. The sequence continues at coordinate 7,401,046 of NW_026652297.1, read as the reverse complement.
GATTCAACTGTGTCTAATACCAGGTCTGTGGTATAACATTCTTCCTTGGCTGGGTGGCAAAATGTAACATAAATGCTACACCCAGAGCAAAGGGGTAAAAGAGACACACTAGTGTTTCCAGGGTTAAATTCTCCCTCCTCCACATAGCCTTCCAGATTCACACAGTCCACTCAAATCTCTCCTTTGTAGAAGATCCTATAGCATTTAATACTGGATGCTGCTCAGTTTAGCCCTCAATGATAGTGTCTTGCTATTTTTGGTTAGTTTCTTTAAAAATATAACTTCTGTCTTCCATTTACTTAAATCTCTTCCACGGCTTCTTTGCTTCTTGTTACATGAAGCAGTGCTGAACACAGAGGAGGAACTCAGTAACTGTTAATTGTTTTACTCTCTAATTAGGCCCACGATAGAGTAGATACTATTGGGTGCTGGTTTTTAGGGGTATAGGAAAGGAATCTGGGGAGTCATCTTCAAAGATCAAATGCACAAATCTTAACAGAAGCTGCCTCTCTCTAGTGGCCTCAGGGACTTGAAGCAAGATCAACTGACTTTTAAAGAAATAAACCACAAGTAGTTAAGAAACACAAAAGTTCAAATTGCATCCGGTGTAACTCTGTGAGAAAATTTCTGCAGCAGAAAGAAGTCTGTTATTCTTGACCTGAACTTTAGTATTCTGCAATAATGTGGGGCTGCAAAAATGCTCCTAATCTCTGACAAAGTTGGGTTCTTATCCATATATCATAAGTGAAATGAGAGGAATTGACTGATAACAGAGAAAAAATTTCCCCACTTGGCACATACAGACAGTTTATGTATGTGCTTATATATATATATAGATATTTAAATCAAAGTAATTGGTTAATGTAATGGAAATTTAATCTCAGTTTTAAGTGGTGTTTCTTCTTTATTTGATGTGCATTATTTTAAAAACACAGCAGAGACATAGCCTTTAACCACCTCCTCCATGCCTCTGACGTTATTCATACTGAAGTTTTCAACTAGCAGACTTGGAAAGTGCTTTTTAACTACAGCTCATATCATTAGTGTTTCTGCTGTATAAGCAGAAAAAATTGGGATGCAGCTTAGCAAAAGGCTTCAGGACAACCTAAAATACAAAGGGTAATAGATATGTTTCTCAAACAGTTTTCCTGTGTAATGCGCATCCTAATGATTTTTTTAAATTAAAATATTTTCACAGGTCTCAGAATGAGTAACCTAAGACTATTTTGTTGGGATAATCTGTATTTCCTGAGGTGTGTTGACTTCAGGGTCACTGGTCTTTATTCAGTTCTTGCTCTGCCAGGCCACAGGCTGCCTCATTCTCTCCTTTGCCCTCACAGCTTGGTGTCAGCTCCTGACTTTGCATCTGGGCTCTAAACTGGACTTTCCAGCTCCCTGATGGACATTTCAGAAATGTTCTATTGGTGTTTCTAACGCAACAAGCCTCATGATATTATCCTTGTGTTAACATCATTGTGACATCCTCCACACATGCAAGTCAACTTGGACTTATTTTTCTGTCTCCTACAAGCAATGGCTGCTAAGTCCTGTTGATTCTGGCTTTGAAATGTCTAGAGAATACCCTCTCATGTATTCACTTCTATTTTTGTTGCCCTAGTTCAGGCCGCACTCTCTCTTGCTTGCCTAGACCATGACGAGTAGCTGTCTAGCTGGTCTCATGGACGGCTGTCGATTTCCTCTCAAGAGTACCCTTGAAGTTGCCCCAGAGTGCTCTTCCTAAAGAATGACTTGGTGATGTCCCTTTCCTACTGAAAAAACTTGTGGTGAGTCCCAACTGTCTACCGAATCTGTTTCCAACCTTCCTCTTCAGCCTCATTTTCTGCAACTCCCTGTCATCTCCCCACGCTGAACCCCAAGAGACAACTCACGATTGCTCGATGAGATGTCCAATTTCATTCCTTTGTGCCATTGCTTGGATTGTTTCATGCCTAGAAACTTCAGCAAGACAACATCAAATATTCTGTAGCTTCTCTGTGCCCCCTCACACCTGCCTGCTCCAAGCGTCATTCTTCCTTTGCAGTTAAAAAAAAAATCCCTTTTGGCAGGCTTTATGTAGAATTTGTTTACATTTCTGTCTCTCTTACACGTGAAACTTGAACTGCTAGACAACAGAGATAATGCAATTTATATCTTTGTTTCTTTAAAGACTCAAGTTAGTGATAGATGCTTATTAAGTGCCCAATGAATTCTTGTTGAATAAATAAATTGTTGCCTTCTTTGTGAATCTTTATCCAATTCTCTGAAGCAAACATTATTTTGTATTTATCTTCAAGTTTTTTCTCTTTGTATTTGGTTTCCAGCAGATTTCCATGATGTGTGTTGGCATGTTTTTCTTTCTGTTTATCTTCATGGGGATTGAAGGGCTTCTTGAATCTGTGGCTTGATGTTTGTTTGTCAGCTTTGAAAAATTCTTGATCATTATCACATATTGCTTTGCCTCCTTTCTTTCCCTCCTCTTTTGGACTCTAATTCCATATATGTTAAATTTTTCTACTAGGTGCCATAGGTCTCCTATATTTTTTTCTATCTTTTTTTCTCTGTGCTTCATTCTGAATAATTTCCATTGTTTTATCTTCTAAATTGCTAGTCCCTTTTCCAGCTGTGTCTAATCTTCTGTTAAATCTATTTATTGAGTTCTTACTTTATAATATCAGTTTAGATTTTTCATTTGATTTCTTTTTTGTAGATTCTAATTTTCTGGTTACTTTTTTTTCAATCTTATCTATTTTTATCAACTTATCAATCATAGGCATTTTAAGGTATTTATATAAATCCTTGGATTTCTAGAGAGTCTATTTCTATAATCTTTAAAAAATTTCTTGGTCATATCTCTTGATATGTTTGTTAACATTTTATCGAACACAAAATGTATATAAAAATAGCAGACATTATGAATGATACTTTCTTTTTCCAGGGAAAATTTAAAAACTATTCCAGCACTGTAACACTGCTGATAGTCCTGCCCAGTTTCTTATAGTCTCAGAAGCCACTATATGCCTCTCTATAGGTGCTTTTTATGAATCAGTAAATGCCTCAAGGGGAAAAATGTTTGCCCACATGGTTGGGCTCATTTCTTTCTGCTTCCTTTCTCTCCTGGATCTTGACCCTTTAAGTCCTGATTGTCTTGCTGGCCCTGGACTCCTAGCCCTGTTAGGTGGTGAAAGTTCTGTTCTGCTGTTTTGTTTTGCTTCTTAGCAGCTGCTTTCTACTTGGCTTCTCAGTCCTTCCACACATGCTGCATATGAATCAGAAAATGCTCTGAAGAGAAAAGTAGTGATTTGGGCTCACCTCAGTGAGTTTCTCTTTACTCTGGACCCCTCGCCCTGAAAATCCTGGCTTCCTTGAGTTTCCAATGTCTTCAAAACAGGTTGTTTTTGTTTTTGTTCGTTTGTTTTCCATTTTATCACACCTTTGTGGTTTGTTCACTGGGATGGTTGCACTGCCATAAAGTAGTTTGCCATGGCTAGATGTGGGAGTCTGTGTGTTCTTCTATTATGATACTTTCTTCTACTATAAATTTCCAGGTGTGTTTCTTTCTTTCATTTGTGAGTTCTGTGAGATCAAGGACAGTAATTTATTTCATTTATCTCTTGTAAAATGCCAACTCATTCATTAATTCATTCAACATAGGTTTTGAGCACCTACTGTGTTGCCAAGTGCTGAGGACAGAGCAGTGAAGAAGATAGACAAAGTCTCAGCTGTCATAGGGTGCATGTCCCAGCATGGGACAGGGCACACAAACAAACAAATAGCAAGAATATCAAATAGTAAAAGGTGTTGTGTACAGGATTAAATTCAAATGCTGAGGGAGAAGGTGGGTGGCTACTTAAAGCCTTCTCTAAATGGGTAACCATTAAGTTGAGGTCTGAATGACAAGAAAAAGTCAGCCATGAGGAGATCTAGGGAATTTCCAGTTGGAGAGAGGAGCAAAGGTGAGGGACCAGGGAGTTTGCTAAAGTGGATTAAATTTGTGGGATTCTAAATTAAAAATTTTAACATAAGCTTTTTTTTTAACCTCTGAGACTATATGTTTAGGCAAATATCTTATTTTTGTTTAAAAATGAGAATAATTAGGATTTACATAAAATTGTTGTATTTTTATCAGAGCTCTGTTATCAGTTAAGGTCTTAGCAAAAACCAATCCAATTCACATAGTTCAAGAGACTGCAAAGAAGAGGCTCCTTAAGGGGTGTAGACAGGATTAGAGAATGAGCAGGGTTGCTGAGGCACCCAGAGACTAGCAACAGTGGGAGTCATTACCACCCCAGGCCTGAAGGGATGAAGAACATTGCAAAGTGCTTTACTCCAGTCTGGTGGGAGCTGAAGTCAGGGAGGGATGTAGTCGCTACCAGAAAGCATGCTGCAGGGCAGGGTAGTAGCAGGAAGGCAACATCTTCTCTTCTCTCTTTCCTCCTGCCACACCTTGAGGGGGTTTTCTTGGCCAAACCCAACCAAGAGCCAGCTGGCAGTGGAGCCACATTGATGTGGTCCAGTGGAGGCAGTCTCCAAGGCTGCACAGAGAGGGGCAAGAATGGGCCTGGGGAGAGGCACAAACCAACCACACCCTTAGGTGCATTTTTGAGATGACAAGCGAGAATCAATTTGGAAAGTTTATAGGCTTCTTTTGTAGCTTCAGCCTTACTAGGACTTACACGATATAAAGTGCCTTTCCTACATCGAGAATAGGGGGTCTGAAGGGTTTTCAGTCATTCATTATGTCTTTAAGGACAGAAATTTTTTTTGAGGAAACTTGCAATTAGCTTGGGAGACTATGAGGACATGAGAATATATGGAGTTTTGAAGGAAAGTTTTAAGGCAGAGTCTGGCATTTGTGCTAGTAGGAGGAAGAGACCCAGCGAGAGACTGGGGACAAAGCTTTAAGTCAGAGAGAGGTCAGAGAAGAAGGTGCCTGCAGTGGAACGTGAAATCCTCAGTGTAGATTCACCGATACCCAAAAAGAGTCCTTTAAATCTAGCCATACACTGAAAATCTGTCTGCTAACAAAGGGTTCATGATATCCAAGCAAATATAGTATATGACCCAGAAATAGCTATTTTTTCAACTCAGCAATTTAAAATAGCAAAATCTTGAAATTTTATTGCCCAGGATATACAAAAGTACTCATACATACTTGTCTGCATACCCACCTACACAAAATGTCAATGTGTTCCTAGGCCTGGAGACCATGTGTGATTAGGCTAAGTTATATTTAGTTCCTATCTAATATTTTCCCCTAAAATATTCCAAACTGAACAATCTCTCATTTCCACATTTGAATATTGTATAACTTGCCAGTGAATTGTTTTTTGTTACTTTCTACATTTCCATTGTTTCTTTTTCACATGGAAAATAGGACAGTTCTTAGATGGGGAAAGGCAACAGGATAAATCTGTGGTTCAAAGGATATAATCACTATTTTATTACTGAAAACTTGAAATGACTTATTATGTGGCATATTATTCTTCTCAAAAGCCTTGTTAGTATTTACCATTTTAAGAACTTTATACATTTTTAACTCATTAAGTCTCACAGAAACAATGTGAAGCAGGTACTAATGTTATTATTGTCATTATACGCGTGGAAAGCTGAGAGCTGTGTCACAGGGAGGTGAAATAACCAGCACAAAGCCATACAGTTGACAAGCGAGGAAGCCAGGATTCAAATCCAGGAAGTCTGGCTCCAGAGTCTGTGGGCTAAACCACTATGCCTGGCATTCAGTGGAGACTTGAGTTTATGATAATCTCGCTGCTGTAGGGTTCAGATTTGCATGTTATGAAATGAAATGTTTATAAATGTTCCAACCAACATTTTCTTTTTTATTTTTTTTTCTTCAATTTTTATTTTAAACTCAGGGGTACAGGTGTAGGATGTACAGGTTTGTTACATAGGTAAATATGTGCCATGGTGGTTTGCTGCACAGATCATTCCATCACCTAGGTATTAAGCCTAGAATCCATTAGCTATTCTTCCTGATGCTCTCTCTCCCCCACCCCCTCCCCTGACAGGCCCTGGTGTGTGTGTGTTCCCCTCCCCATGTGTCCATGTGTTCTCATCATTCTGCTCCCACTTATAAGTGAGAACATGCAGTGTTTGGTTTGGCTTTCTGTTCCTGCGTTAGTTTGCTAAGGATAATGGCCTCCAACTCCATCCATGTCCTTGCAAAGGACATGATCTCATTTTTTTTATGGCTGCATAGTATTCCATGGTGTATATGTACCACATTTTCTTTATCCAATCTATCATTGATGGGCATTTAGGTTGAGTCCATGTCTTTGCTATTGTGAATAGTGCTGCAATGAACATACACATGCATGTATCTTTATAAAAGAATGATTTATATTCCTTTGGGTATATGCCCAGTAATGGGATTGCTGGGTCAAATGGTATTTCTGCCTCTAGGTCTTTGAGGAATTGCCACACTGTCTTTGACAGTGGTAGAACTAATTTACATTTCTACCAACAGTGTGAAAACACTCCTTTTTCTTTGCAACCTCACCAGCATCTGTTTATTGACTTTTTAATAATAGTAATTCTGACTGCTGTGAGATGGTATGTCATTGTGGTTTTGATTTGCATTTCTCTAATGATCAGTGATGCTGAGTTTTTTTCACATTTCTTGCCTGCATGTATGTCTTTTTTTTTTTTTTTTTGAGATGAAGTCTAGCTCTGTCGCCCAGGCTGGAGTGCAGTGGCGTGATCTCGGCTCACTGCAGCCACTGCCTCCTGGGTTCAAGCAATTCTCTGCCTCAGCCTCCCGAGTAGCTGGGATCACAGGCACCCACCACCGTGCCTGGCTGATTTTTGTATTTTTAGTAGAGACAGGGTTTCACCATCTTGGCCAGGCTGGTCTTGAACTCCTGACCTCAGGTAATCTGCCTGCCTCAGCCTCCCAAAGTGCTGGGATTACAGGCTTGAGCCACCGTGCCCGGCATATGTCTTCTTTTGAGAAGTGTCTGTTCATGTCTTTTGCCTGTTTTTTAATGGGGTTGTTTGTTTCTTATAAATTTATTTAAGTTCCATGTGGACTCTGGGTATTAGACCTTTGTCAGATGGATATATTGCAAAATTTTCTCTCATTCTGTAGATTGCCTGTTCACTCTGATAATAGTTTCTTTTGCTGTGCCGAAGCTCTTTAGTTTAATCAGATCTCATGTGTCAATTTCTGCTTTTGTTGCAACTGCTTTTGGCAATGCATTTGTCATGAAATCGTTGCCCCTCTCTATGTCCTGAATGGTATTGCCTAGATTTTCTTCTGGAGTTTTTATGGTTTTGAGTTTTACATTTAAGTCTTTAATCCATCTTGAGTTAATTTTTATATATGGTGTAAGGAAGTAGTCCAGTTTCAATTTTCTGCATATGACTAGCCAACACTCCCAGCACCATTTCTTAAATAGGGAGTCTTTCCTCATTGCTTGTTTTTGTTAAGTTTGTAGAAGATCAGATGGTTGTAGGTGTGCAGTCTTATTTCTGGATTCTGTATTCTGTTCCATTGGTCTATGTGTCTGTTCTTGTACCAGTGTCATGCTGTTCTTGTTATTGTAGCCTTGTAGTGTAGTTTGAAGTCAGGTAGCATGATGCCTCCAGGTTTCTTCTTTTTGCTTAGGATTGTCTTGGCTATTTGGGCTCTTTTTTGATTCCATATGAATTTGAAAATAGTTTTTTTCTAATTCTGTGAAGAATGTCAATGGTAGTTTAATGAGAATAGCACTGAATCTGTAAATTACTTTGGGCAGTATGACCATTTTCACATATTGATTCTACTTATCCATGAGCATGGAATGTTTTTCTGTCTGTGTCCTCCCTGATTTCTTTGAGCAGTGGTTTGTAATTCTCCTTAAAGCGGTCCTTAACTTCCCTTGTTAATTGTATTCCTAGGTATTTTAGTCTTTTTGTAGCAATTGTGAATGTGTTTATTCATGATTTGGCTCTGTGTTTGCCTATTGTTGGTGTAAAATGCTAGCAATTTTTGCACATTGATTTTATATCCTGAGACATTGCTGAAGTTGCTTATCAGCTTAAGAAATTTTTGGGCTGAGATGATGGGATTTTCTATATATAGGATCATGTCATCTGCAAACAAAGATAATGTGACTTCCTCTTTTACGATTTGAATACACTTTATTTATTTCTCTTGCCTGATTGCCCTGGCCAGAACTTCCAATACTATACTGAATAGGAGTGGTGAGGGAGGGCATCCTTGTCTTGTGCTGGTTTATAAGGGGAATGCTTCCAGCTTTTGCCCATTCAGTATGATATTGGCTGTGGGTTCGTCATACATAGTTCCTATTATTTTGAGGTATGTTCCTTTAATACCTGGTTTATTGAGAGTTTTTAGTATGGAGGGATGTTGGATTTTATCTAAGGCCTTTTCTGCATCTATTGAGATAATCATGTGGTTTTCTCTTTAGTTCTCCAACTAACATTTTCAAAAGTGCCCATGATACAAGTCTTCAGTTCAAAAATATTGTTCAGTATTGTGAAGAGTATCATAAGAGAATCTATTACTCTTTCTTTGGGTCAATAAAAGGGGAAGATCTAATCTAGCCTTTCTCAAAATATGTTCCCTGAAAAACTGGCCCTGCAGGATATTCCCTCTAAAAAAAGATTTCTATCATCAAATAACTTTGGAGAATATCACATGCTATATCCATATATTTGAGAGTCATAACACACATATTTAAAGCACCAAGGCTAGGTGCAGTTGCTAACACCTGTAATCCTAGCAGTTTGGGAGGTTGAGGTGGGAGGATTGCTTGAGCCCAGGAGTTCGAGACCAGTCTAGGTAACAAGGCCAAACCTCGTCTCTACAAAAAATGTACATACACACACACACACACACACACACACACACACACACACACACACACATTAACCAGGCCTGCTGGTGTCTGTCTGTAGTCCTAGTTACTGAGAAGACTAAGATGGGAGGATCACTTGAGCCTGGGGAGCCCAAGGCTTCAGTGAGCCATGATCACTGGATTGCACCACTGCACTCCAGCCTGGGTGACAGAGTAAGATCTTGTTTCAAAAAAAAAAAAAGTACAGAAAAGTACTTAAGTGAAGACACATGTTTAGCTTTTTTTCAACCTAGAAGTTAAGTTGATAAACTCTAAAAATAATTCCAAATAATTATTTTTCACAAAGCACTTGTTAACATCCTGTAGACCAGTGTTGTACAATTTTGACCTGGTTCTTTAAAGTGAAATCATAGGCTCTGAGATTTCTAGAAGGCAAATGGAAAGTGCTGAAAACAAAAACAAAAACAAAAACAAAAACAAACAAAAAAAACAACTAACAAGGCAAACCAGGCTATAGACTGTCATCTTTCTGTCTATGGTGTCTAAATTCACCTTTTAAGCTTTACCATAATCTACTCAATGCATATTTCCCACCATTGAATTCCGTTGCCTTGTTGGATTTCCTTCTGATCTTAGGGAACTTGCAAAGTGAGTTTAGAAATACAGTGTTGAGCCTTACTTGCCCTCATAGTGTGTGCTGTGGATGTCTCCTCATATAGCCCTGCTTTGTTTGACATTTTAGAGTGATTTCTGAATGCTCAAAAAGGGCAGATTCTAAATCCAGATCTGGTAAGAAATGCTATTACTTATCTGAGAAGAACAGCCATGGGGTGTACACACATAAGTGAAAAGGAGATCTTTCAAAAACACAGAAATATGTGAGGGAAGGAGTGAGGGAGGGGGAGAAAGAGAGAGAGAGAGGGAGAGAGAGAAACAGATAAAGGGAGAGAGACAGAAAGAGACAGAGAGGGAGAGACAGAATGAGAGAGAGATAGAGACAGAAAGAGACAGAGAGACAAAGACGGGAGAAGAGAGAGGAGTTCAAGGTTGATGTGGGGGTTTATTATTTGTTGAAGGCTTTGTAGTCATCATCATCACTCCATGTGCTAATTTATCTGTATCTGGGCTGGGGTTCCCAACCATATTCTATGAATATGGTTAAGCACATTGCATTTCTTCTTCCCCATCATACCACTCTCTCTCAGTACCAGTCAGGTTTGGTTGATTGTATTTCTGGACACCTGGTTCTGGCTCTGGTATTGGGACTCTGGCTCTGTTCTCTCTTTCCACCCCTTCCAAGGTGGCCCTCCCCCCTCTTCACTCCCAGTCTTTTGGTCCCTGCTGGACAAGTTAACAGTCCCAAGAGCAACAAGAGAGAACAACTTTGGCTTCTCACAGCCAGTTATTGCTCATGTTTCTCTCTCCCTCAGCTGGGCTCTCGAGGCCCAGGTCTAACAGAAACCACTGTTGCATGGACCCTCAGTGATGTGCTTCAATTTTTCCATTAGACTTGGCCTGCTCTGTTGGGGAGGAAATTGCTCTCTGGAAGTAAACTTGTGACCTGTGCAAAATGAATTCACTCTTCCACGGCACCAGAGGACCATTTAGTAAATTACTTTCATTGCACAGAATACTACCCTGGTGTCCTGGAAGATGGAATTGGTGTCACACGAGTGAGCTATTTTCTCCCTGAGAAAAAGTGTTCTTATACAAAGGGCTCTGGTGTGTCAGCAGAGCCCAAGTCCTGTGGGTGGGTAGACTGAGGGAGGTGTGGCTGAGGGTCTGCTAGGACAGGGCAAGCCTGCCTGAGATATGCTGCTTGTAATGGGGTTGTGTTTTGTCCCTGAAGGTTCTAGAAAGGGATCAGGAGAGTTTTGTGGGTACTCTAAAACTGAATTCCTGACCACAGTTTGCTACAATTGCTATCATTAACATCAATTAACAACAACAACAACAACAAAAAACAACAACAACTGTTTATTTAGCTCCTATCATGTTCTGGCACAATGGAAGATAGTTCACACATATCATGTCACTTAATTTAGCAACAAGAGAATGAGACAGATTTTTTTTTTTAATGTCACCATTTTATCAATGAAGAAATGTGACTTTAGAGAGTTCAAGTTCCATGTTTAAGGTAATACACACAGACCACTGCTATGGATTGAATCTTCGTGTACCCCCAAAATGATGCTATTAGGAGGTAGAGCCTTTGGGAGATAAGTAGGTCATGAAGGCAGAGCCCTGATGAATGGGATTGGTGCCTTCACAAGAAGAGATGTAGAGCTTGCTTGCTCTGTCCCTGCTCTCCACCATGTGAAGGCACAAAAAGAAGATGGCCATCTTCAAACAGGGAAGAGGGCCCTCACCAGATGCCAGATCTACTGGGCCTTGATCTTGGACTTTTGGTCTCTGGAACTGTGGGAAATAAATACCCAGCATAAGGCATTGTGTTATAGCAGTCTGAATGAATGAAGACAAACATGATGGAATGAGCATTCAAATTTATTCATTATTCAAGAAATACTTATGTTCTAGACATAGTTCTGGATGCTGGGAATAGAGCAGAAAACAAACCCTTCAAAAAAGGAGTGCAGTGTATCAGGTGATGGGAAGTGTAATAGAGAAAAATAAAGCAAGGTAAGGAGGTAGAAAGCATCTGTGTGGATGACACTTCTATTTTATGTGGAACAGGCAAGGGAAATCCTCTCTAACAGGTGATATTTAAGTATAGAGATAAAGGGAGTACATAGGAAGCTGTGTACATATTCCAGTGATAAGGAAACAGTAGGTACCAGAGCCCTGTGGTAGGAGGGTGCTTGTCATGGTCAGGGACATCAGGAGATGAGTGTAACTTGAGCAGAGAGGATGAAAGAAAAGGGATAGGAGATGAGGAGATAGGTGGCCAGCTCGTGCAAGGACTTATAGGGTATTGTGAGGACTTTGGTACCTCTGAGTGATATTGAAACCTCTGGAAAGTTCTAGCAGAGGCCTGGTATTGATTTACCTTACATTGTAAAAAGCTGATGTGTTGAGTATAGATGGTTAGGATGCAGGGCAGGAGCTAAAAGACCTACCATGAAGCTATTGTAACAGTCCAAGCAAGAGACAGTGGTGAATGAGACCAGGGTGGTGGCACTCAATGTGAGGAGAAGTGTGCGAAGGCAGAGGCTACAGGATTTGCTGATGAATGGGAAAGGAGAGGAGTTGAGAATGATGCCAAGGTGTTTGGCCTGGGAAACCGGAGGATGCCACTGTCATATATTGAGTGAGGTAGGAAAGACCGTAGAGGAACAGGTTTTGGTGGAGAGAACCTGGGAATGGCGGATAAAGAGTTCGGTTGGACAAATTAAGGTGGAGATGCCTGCTAGACACCCAAGTGGCAAGACTGAGTAGGCGGGTGTATGTATGAGTCTGGAGTTCAGGGAAGAGGTCTGAGCTGGAGATAACAAATTCAAGATCTGCAATGTATTTTAGACCACCAGCCAGATGAGATCACAAGGGAGTGAGTAGAAATAGAGAAGAGAAGAGGTCCAAGATGAGAGCTCCAAGCTAGGGACATGAGATGGACATGAACACATGAGCCAGGGGGAGAAGAACCAAGGAAGGGTAGTGTCCTGGCAACCAAAGGCAAAGGTATACTGAGGAGGAGGGTGGGATCTTCTGTGTTTAATGCTGTTAATAGGTCCAGTCAGATGAGGACTGGGAACTGACCATGGGATTTATTCATTGAACAACCAGTAAATACACTCAATGCAGAAAATATGGGGTAAGTGTTGGATCAATATGCTTGAGTAGGCAGGAAAGGAGGAGACAATTGTGTGTCCCAAAGGAGAAGCTGGTCTTGGAAATCTGGATGGCTCATCCACTGTAGCGGAAGGAAAGCAGAAAGTATGGGTTTGGAGTGGATATTGATTGGGAGTTAGGAGTATGTGGTAATTCTGTGATTGATTCTACTTCCTCAAGGAAATTGTAAGCCAGGTCATCAACAGAGGAGGATGGGGAGGAGGTGCTGGATGTTGGGAGAGAGAAAAGAGGGGAGAAACACAGGAGAGTGGGAGAGTGGGAGAGTGAGTGGCCTCAGGAAAAGCAGCAGGAATGGCCTGGCACCAAGGCCTGTACATAATGGTCTTGACTTTAAAGTGAGACCTACAGCACAGTTGTGTGTTTTTCTCCAGCCACTACCAAGACAAGTAGTGGATGGTATGGCTGATGGCATGCCATTCAAAGCTGGGGGTTTTTAGGAAGAAGGGAGATGGCAATGAAGAGCAACCTCCAGGCCCCATGATGTGAAAATTGTGTGAGAGAAAAAAGCCATCAGTTGTGAGGGCTGGAAGGGAAAATGTGTCCTCAGAAGACAGCCAGTTCTGGTTGGAGTAGGGAGGTGACAGGAAGGTTCAGAAAAGATACTGAGATTCAGAACTTTGTTAATGTGCAGTGAGTCACAGAGGACACAGTGGGAGAGCTCCAGGAGTTGGGGAGGAGTGGGAGAGAGAATCAGATTAGGAGATGCCTGGAAAGCAAGCTGGGATGTAAGGAGTGACCTGGAGTCATGTGTCTTATGGATACAGACAGGGATGAGAGGTATGAGGGATTAATCCAGATGGTCTCTAAGGCAGCTAACAATGTTAAGACTGACAGTGTTGGGGGTGGCAGGGGATGGAAAGGTGTGTGGGATCTTTCCTGGAATACTCAGAGCTCTGGGGCCCCCACTTGTTTCCTGTTAGTGAAGGTGGGTACATATGAAGCTGTTGACTTCCTTTTTCATTCCTGCAAATGGAGGAGATGAACTAGGAGCCAGAGTCTGTGCTTTGCGCTAGGAACACAAGCTGGATCAGTGGGCTCCTGCCTTACTCCATGGTGAGACTAGACTGTCATATGTGGGTGACCTGGACAGGATAAATCATACCATCTGGGCCAGGCAGACTGGCTCATGTCTGTAATCCTGCCACTTTGGGAGGCCAAGGTGGGAGGATTGCTTGAGCTCAAGGGTTTGAGACAAGCCTGGGCAACATTGTGAGACCCATCTCTGCCAAAAAATTTTAAAAAATTAGCTGAGAATGGGGGTATATGCCTGTAGTCCCAGCTACTCAGGAGGCTGAGGTGGGAGGACTGCTTGAGCCTGGGAGGTGGAGGCTGCAGTGAGCCGTGGTTGTGCTACTGCACTCCGGCGTGGGCGACAGAGTGAGAGAACCACCACCCCTCAAAAAAATATATCTCATCTGGACGCTATCTCTCTTCGTTTGTTGACTCTGCTTTCCTCTAAGTCGTCTGCATTTTCAGGCAGATTCTCTCCATACCATGATGAAGATGGACCTAGCAGTACCAGCCTTACATCCATTCATGTAACCACCTCTTAAGAAAGAAACCTTTTCCCAATGAGTCTTCAGCAAGATACCTTGAGCTCTTCTCTCTGGCATGGCTTGGTTCATGTACCCATTGCTGACTCAATCACTCTGGTCAAGAAGATGTGGGGCTGCAGTTTTCCAGGTAGATCCTCATTCTTTTTTTTTTTTTTTTTTTGAGACGGAGTCTCGCTCTGTCGCCCAGGCTGGAGTGCAGTGGCTCAATCTCGGCTCACTGCAAGCTCCGCCTCCCGGGTTCACGCCATTCTCCTGCCTCAGCCTCTCCGAGTAGCTGGGACTACAGGCGCCCGCCACCACACCCGGCTAATTTTTTGTATTTTTAGTAGAGACGGGGTTTCACCGTGGTCTCGATCTCCTGACCTCGTGATCCGCCCGCCTCGGCCTCCCAAAGTGCTGGGATTACAAGCGTGAGCCACCGCGCCCGGCCGATCCTCGTTCTTGGAATTAGTTTATAAGAATGAGAGTGTAGGATGGTGGGTCCCCAAACGAAAAAATTAAAAGGTCTTGTACCAGATTTATTTGGAAGAAATCTGAGTGAGGAGATGGAGGACATGAGGACAGTGTTTTCAGCCTTCCTCTGTTATCCTGAGTAATTCTACATTGGCCCAGTCTTGTATATTTGTTCAGCCAAACAAAAGCCTGGCAGTTAGTCAGGCCCACCCATGGGATATGGGCACCTGGTTGAGCCCATAGCCAGCTATGTTATCTTTGCTATGGGCTATGTGTACTAAGAGGAAGTAAAGCCTTTTTATTCCTATAAAACACTGTGTGCTGGTCAAGCCATGTACCTGGGAGGCTGCATTAGCCAGAAATAAGTGTCTTTTCTTGATTTGCATTAAAGCAATGTAAAGGCTAGTAATGGTCCTTTTTCTTCCTATGGAAGATGTCGACACCTGGTACCCTTTAATTGCTCAGGGCCAGGTGACCCAGCTTCTATGCCCCTGGAAGGGAATACTCACCCTTTGGGCTTCCATAAATGGATCACTGATGAGTGCTCCAATTCTTCACCTTTACAGCTAGAGAGAGATAGGAAAAATACCCCTTTACCACCACCACCTCCCAGATACCTTTTAAACCTTACCCAGGGAAGTGAGTTGTCCAGCAGAATAGCCCTGAAGTGGCTCCTGCCCATCCTCCCTACCCACATACCATGTTTCATCACAAGAACGGATACAGCTCGTCCCAGATTCTCCCACATTTCCCCTTGGGAGACTTTCTAGACCAACTCCATGTGGGTCGTTAAGATTTTTTCCTTAATCCTTAATCCCTATTAGATTACCCAACACTGCACGTTCCCTTATCCTCACACTGCTGTGTACATCCTAAAGTCTGACCTTCTTCCACTCCTTTTCATCTGTCCAAACCCCTCCACTATGTTCTTAGGAGCTCATGGTCTGTCACCAGCAGATGCAAAAATCTCATCTCTTTCCCTGAGTGTCCCCTTTACCTTCTCACTCCAACTGCAACCTTGCTCTCCCCAAGGACACTGCCTCCCTGCAACCCTTTCAGGCAGACACCTTTGATTTTATACCTTATGGACCTTAAAGCGTGGAAAAAGGGTAAGTCTCTTCCTTACTGTCCTTTGCTGCTTCTAATTAATCATTTCTCTTACTTTCAACTTCAAAGACCTCAGCCCCTTTGAAGCACATCATCAGATGTTACCACCTGCTACCCCACCTGGCTGTCATTCACTGACCTTAGTCCTTGCTGCCTCTGGCACTTGCTTGCTGCCTTTATCTCTACTGCCAATGATAATGAGAGTTGGCATTAGCCAAGTGCTTTCTCTTCTCCTGGAACTCTCCTAAGCACTCTGAAAGCATTATTTTATTTAATTCCTACAATGCCATGAGATAGTTGCTATCATCCTCATTTTATAGACGTGTAAACTGAGGTGGAGGGGGATAGTTTGCCTAGCAGCACACACCGTTAGTGACAGGGTCAGGGTTGGAAACAGTCTGACCCCGTGGCATGTATACTGAAACACTACATTAAGCTGCTTCCTTGTCGGTGTTCCTGGCAACATTAACATCTACGCAGTTAACACCCTGGCCTCTCTGTCCCTTGACCTCCTGGTTTCTCTGCCCTATTACAGCCACCCAACCCTGTGGTCATACCCATGACCTTTTCATCAGTTATAACAGCACCATCTCAAAATACCAATTTCATGTTTTCTCCTCCTTGGTGTCACCTCCTGTCTTTGCAACTCTTCAGTTGTAGTCCTCCCACTTCAGAAATTTCCCAGCCTTATTGAAAATCTCAAATCCAACAATTCCATTGACCCTGCCACTATTTCACTTATATCAACAGCCCCGGAACTCTTCATTTCCTTTTAGTGGATGATGGCACCCGAGTGGCGGGAATATTTCCCGATCCAGTTATACATTGCTGTGTAGCAAATCACCCTGAGGGTGATTCAAAACAACAATGGTTTTATTTGCTCACAACTCTGTGGGTCAGAAATTTGAGCAAGGCTTGGCTGGATGGTTCTTTTTTCTCTACATGGAATCAGCTGTGGTGTTTTATGAGGTTGTAGTCAGATGGTGACTGACATTGAAGCATCCAAGAAGGTTTCACTTACTTGTCTGGAACATTTGTGGTGATGGCTGGGATATGTCTGTCTCTGTCGTTCTCGTCCTACAGGGCTGCGTCCAGGTGCTTAGCCTGGGCTTCTTTACATGGCACCTGGACCTCAAGAGTGAGTATTCTAATTAGCAAAGGTAGAAGCTGCAGATTGCTTAAGGTCCTTCTGCAGAAGTTACCCAGCATCACTTCTGCTGCATTCTATTTTTCTATTTGTCAAAACAGGGTACATGGTGAGCCCAGGTCTGAAGAGAGGTGAAATATACTCCACCCAAAGACTGTATTGCAGAAGAGCATGTGGAATGATGAGGATTGTTGTGCAGCCATCTTTGGAAACCTAATTTAATAGTGACACAGCACTATGATTTCTCCTTGAAAGCACTGTATCTCCCTTATCCTCTCCCCTTTCCTACTTATGTGGCAATATTCCTGACCTGGTCAATCCCAACTATCAGTAGGCTTCATGCCTGCAATTGAGAAGCTGAATATTTCCGCAGAAAAATCACACAACTTCCCTAAGTATTCTGACTTTTACATTATTACCAAATAGTCTCTGAAGACTGCTCGACAATCTTATCAGTTTCCTGGATGTTCACTTTCCATTTTACGTCTTGTCTCCCTCCTTAAATCCCGCATAGCACTCCACTCCTCTAGCCTACAGTAGTCAACTAGGTAACTAACCCACTCCTCTAGTTAAGCCTACACTGGGGTTAACTTTGTCTCACTATTTATAGAGAAATAGATGCAATCAGATTAGAAGTACCTCATTTTTGTACCATTATATCCATCAATTTACATGACTGCATTTGCAAACTTTGCCTTGTTCTGCTGAATGAAGTGGAAAAATAATTCCTGATACCATCCAAGGCAAACCCTCCCACTTGAACATGGTATCCTCCATCTTTTCTCATCTCATCAAAAATTTCAGTCCTACAAATATCTCTTTTCTCTCCAATATCATCAGTTTGTCTCTATGTAATGGATCATTCTCACTGGCATACAGACAGGCTTAATATCACCACCTTAAACGAAACAAGCGAGTCAAAATAAAACCCCTCTTTGACTCCGTGTCCCCCCTCAGCTACCAAGACATTTCTCTGCTTCTCTTCATACGACTCCTCCAAAGAATTATCTATACTTCCTGATTCTAATTCCTCACCTCCTGTTCCCTTTTCAAGGCTTTCCAATTGAGCTTCTGTCCCCACCACTGTGGAAACTGCTCTTATCCTACGGAAGCCTATGGTCGGCTCTGTGTGTTCATGTTACTTGACCTTTCAGCAGTATCCAACAAGGCTGACCTTCTTGAAGCATATTCTCTTGTTTTCAGTGGCACAGCAACTGACCTGGTTGACTTCCTACCTCATCAGCCACTCCGTCATAGTCTTTGCTGATTTCCCATCCTCTTCTGGGTCTCTGAGTGTTGGAGTCTCCCTGGTTTCTCTCTGGGCATGTCTTCTTGTTGGTGCACCCTCATCTTGGTGATCACATCTAATCCCATGGCCTTAAATGAAATCCTTCCTCTGATGACTCCTAAATTATATCTCTACTTAGAGCTTTTCTCCTGAATCCCAGACTTGCAAATTCTGCTGCTTATTTCATGTCTCCTTTTGAATGTCTAACAGGCATTTTAAACTCAACATGGCTAAAACAGAACAATGGGTTTTAGCTCCTACTTGTACCCTAAATTGCTGCCTCTCACCTTTTCGTTTGAGCAGAGGGCCCCACCATTCATGTAGTATCTCTCAAAAATCTAGCAGCCACAGTCGATTCCTTGCTGTTCTCAACGCTCTGCATCTGTCCATCCATTCTCAAGTCGTTGTTTTCTACCTCCAAATATATTCTAAATTTGACTGTTTTTCCATCTCCACTGCTATTGCCCTAGTCCAAACCACCACAATACCTGGCTGTCCACCCTACCTTCACTTTCACTGGTTACAACTTACTCTGTTACTAATTGGGAAAGACATTAGAAAGTGGTTAAAATCACAGCATGTGGCATAAGACTGCCTGATTCAAATGACAAACTTATTAAAGTGAGAGTCAACTTATTGAAGTGAATATCACATCATAGCACTCTTTTACTTAAAACCCTTTAACTACTTTGCATTGCAATTGAACAAAATAAAATTATTAATCACGGCTTTAAAGACCCAATAACATCTGGCTCCCTGCCAAACTTTCTGGATTCCACTATTGCCTCCCCCTTACCCACTCCATTTCAGCCAACTGGCTTTCTTTTGAGCGAGTTGGAGTGTAAACACTCCAAGTTCCTTCTGGTCTCAGGACTTTGAATGTGACACTTTTGCAAAGTTTTGAGTGGCTACTTTCTCTTCCTTCACATCTCAGTTCAAATGTCACCTCCTCCCAGAGTCCTCTTTTGGTCACTCTGGATAAACTGAATTCCACATGCCTCCTTTTATAGACACTGTATATAACATTACCCAGTATTCTTTATAGCAATTACTATCTGAAATTAGTTTACTCAATGATATAGTTTGGCTGTGTCCCCACCCAAATCTCGTCTTGAATTGTAGCTTCCATAATTCCCACATGTTGTGGGAGGGACCTGGTGGGAGATAATTGAATCATGGGATTGTTTTCCCCCATACTGTTCTCATGGTAGTGAATAAGTCTCACAAGATCTGATGGTTTTGTAAGGGGAACCCCCTTTCACTTGGCTCTCATTTCTCTCTTTGCCTGCCACCATGTAAGATGTGCCTTTCACCTTCTGCCATGATTGTGAGGCCTCCCCAGCCATGTGGAACTGTGAGTCCATTAAACCTTCTTTTCTTTATAAATTACCCAGTTTTGGGTATGTCTTTATCAGCAGTGTGAAAATAGACGAATACATTCATCATATCTTTTCCATGTTTACTGTTAGTCTCACTGACCAGAATGTCACCTTTTTGAAACTAATGACTGAATTTTGTTAATTCTCAGAACCTTGACAAGGCTGGGCACATAGTAGGTACTCCATAAATATTTATTGAGTGACTGAACCAATGCCTTTTGATTTTTTGAATACTGTAAGTTTCAATTCAAGAGCATGAGAAAAATCTCAACTAGCATCAAGGCATAAAATAAAAAGTAAAATTATACTTTTGTCTGCTTTCAGGACCTCCTTTACCAGGTCCTACTCCCTAGAACTAAGTTGGCTTTAGAAGTTATAGAATTTAGCACTTTACATTACCCCTCTCTTCTCTTAACATTAAGAATCTTATGTTATTGTTTAAAATGTCTTCTTTGGGTTACTTTTATAATCATAAACAGCATGCTTAAACCACTATTTCTTGGATACCTATTATGTAAGAAGAGAACATGTATGCCTCCTACACTTCCTTCTACTCTTCTCTGGCCCCTCCTCCTCAGCTTTGATCATTACTTTTACATGATCAAGGTTTATTACATTTATATTCCAATCTGTAACTATAATTAAGTCTTCTGTGCTTTGACGATAGGTTAGTTTCTTAAAATTGAATACCATTAAATAGCAATTGGAAATTGTGATTATGTAAATATTATTCAGTGGAGAACCAAGTAGTTTGATTAGACTTGTAGAGAAGGAAAAATAATCCTAAATCACCAAACCCGTGGCACTCAAAGGCAAAAACTTCAATCTTCAAGGTCAAATGGATTTTCTGTTTTCAGCTTCATATTCCTTCTTCATTTGCTCAAAATCATACTGCATTTTAATTTGCTTTGACTTGACATACGACATTTCTTGACAGCTTTGTTTTGTTTTTCAAAATCTTGAATTGTCTCTCTTTTCTTGTTGATACAAAAAATACCATAATAAAAACAAACCTTCATAGAGAAGTTACTGAGAACCAGACACTAAATATTTTACATGCATTATTTCATTTAATAGCCACAATGACTTTATGAAGTATAAATTATTATTATTATTTTTGAGGCAAAGTCTCGCTTTGTTGACCAGGCTAGCATGGAGTGGCACGATCTTGGCTCATTGCAACCTCCTGGGTTCAAGCAATTCTCCCGAGTAGCTGGTTCTACAGGCAAGTGCCACCATGCTCGGCTAATTTTTTTTTTTTTTTTTTTTTGTATTTTTAGTAGAGACGGGGTTTCCCCATGTTGGCCAGGCTGGTCTTGAACTCCTCCCTCAAGTTCCAAAGGCAGTTCGAGTTGATCCGCCTGCCTCGACCTTCCAAAGTACTGGGATTGCAGGCGTGAGCCACAGCGCCTGGCCCCAAAGTGTAAATTATTTTATACACATTTTTCAAATAAGGAAACTGAGCCACAGAAAATTTAAGTAACTGCCTAAGGTCACATATGTAGTTTGTGATTTCAGTCAGGCAGTATGATTCTGGAGGCTGAGATTTTCACCACACTGGGATATCTTTACTTGATTAGCAAGCATATCAAGCGTCTTAGTTATACTATTACTGAAGTAAAGATACTATTATTACTTTAATAATAGTATAGTAAGTATACTATTATTGAAGACCTTTTTAAGGGAGGCTTCTGACTTCCTGTTTAAATTTGTACTTTTGGTTTTGATACTGATGCATGGCTGTCATTGTGAGATTTTATTTTATTACACTTCTGGTTGGGTCCATGTCTTTCTCTTTCTTCCATTTTATTTAACTTTTAACTGACATCAAATGACAAATAAGTTTTTCAGAAAGAGTAACTGGGAAGTAAAATTTCCAAGTGCCTGCATGTTTCAAAAGTCATTGTATTGTCCTCACACCTGATAGATAGTATGGCTAGCTATAGAATTTAGGTTGAAAATGAACGTCTGTCAGAACTCAACCAGCATTGCTTCATCTTCTAACATCCAGTATGATTGATGAAAAGTCTGATGCCAGTTCTTTTGCATATATATGCACACATATATATTAATACACACACAAGCACACACGCATACACATATATATGCAAAAGAGATATGTATCTTATTAATTCCCAGAGCCTAGACAAGGCTGGGCACATGGTAGGTACTCCATAAATATTTATTGAGTATATGTATATGCCATATATATTTGTGTATATATATATATGTATATGTATATATATATATATATATATATATACACTCCCTCTCTCTATGTATATAATATATGGCATATATATATGCCCCTCTGGAAGTTTTACTTCTTCTATTTATTGTTGACATTTCAAAATCTCATGAGAATATATTTAGGTGTAGGCCTTTGAGTTCAGTAATTGCAGCATCCAAGATGGGCTTGCTACAGCTCTAGGAGTTTTTTTTTTCCTATGGGTGTTTTATTTCCTTTCTTCCAACTCCTTTTTTTTCTCATCTTTTGGAACTCCTGTTGGGTTGGTATTAGAATTCCTGGATTGAAGTTAGAGCTATGATACAGTTCGGATATTTGTCCCCACTCAAATCTCATGTTGAATTGTAATTCCCCAATGTTGGAGGTGGTGCCTGATGGGAGGTGTTTGGGTCATGGAGGCGGATCCCTCGTGGCTAGGCGCTGTTGTCCCAGTAGTGAGTAAGTTCTCACAAGATCTGGTTGTTTAAAGTATGTGGCACCTCTCCCACTTTCTCTTGTTCCTGCTTTCACCATGTGACATGCCTGCTTCCACTTTGCCTTCAGCCATGAGTAAAAGCTCCTGAGGCTTCCCCAGAAGCCGAGCAAAGGCAGGTACCATTTGTCACAGCCTGCAGATTTGGGAGCCAATTAAATCTGTTTTCCTTATAAATTATGCAGTCTCAGGTATTTCTTTATAGCAATGCAATAATGGCCTTACACAATCTATCATATCATTTAAGTTTTTCTCTTCCTTTAAAAAAATTTCTTCTTCCTGTTTTTTTCTTTATTTTTAATCTGTAATCTTTCTTTTTTTTCTTTTTTTTTTTTTAATAACTAAAGGATATTTATTTATTTTTACCAAGACTTTATCTTGAGGACATGGCTAAACTGCGTTTCCACCCCCGACCCCCGACCCCATCTTGAAGAAGGGTTAGTATGTGAATGTTATAAAGTAGATATGAACAGTTGAAGGACTGGAACCAACATTAAGTGACGAAGAACAACTTCCATCTAAATCATCATAAAAATGTTTAAGTAAAAAAAAAAGAAAGAAAAAAAAAGAGGAGGTAACAGGGGTTTCCGAATGAACAAGATTCTCACATT
The DNA here is from genome assembly GCF_009828535.3 of Hylobates moloch. NCBI lineage: Eukaryota > Metazoa > Chordata > Mammalia > Primates > Hylobatidae > Hylobates > Hylobates moloch. The sequence continues at coordinate 7,378,159 of NW_026652297.1, read as the reverse complement.
TCATCTAATACAGTCAATCTTGGCTAGAGTATAACAAAGTGGAAACAGGATTACTATGATACAAAACTTCCACTACAGCACGCTGTACACACCTGTGTTCCAAGCCCACCCCAACCCCCCCAATGCTTCCAACACAATTATTTCCCAGCCTGTTGGGCCTGCTGACGAAGGAGCACTTAGATCTTCTCTTTAATCCAGTCTTTGTTATAAGGCTGGTATGTCTGGGTATCACTTCGGTAAACCAGGCAGCTGAGGTCTGCCAGATCATCGATGAAATCAAACAACTGACTGATGTCATATGTGATAGAGGGACTGTTGGGATTCATTCTTTTCAGATGTTCTTCATACATTTTACAAACGCCTTCCATGCATTCATTCACAGATTCGTAGTCAGCATAAGTTCTGCCTTCTGGCCTCTTGGTAGGCTGTACCAGCAAAATGGTGTGAGACATCACGCCAAACTCTCTTCGCTGCAGCAGCTGCCAACACCGCCACCATTACACGAGCTTAGCCACAATCTGTAATCTTTCTTTGACTTTGTCTTCTAGCTCTTATATAGTTTTTTTATTTTTAATTTTTGTGGGTACATAGATGATATATTTATGGTGACACACTTATTTATATGTTTGTGGGTACATAGGTGATATATTTATGGGGTACATGAGATATTTTGACATAGACATACAATGTGTAATAATCACATCAGTAAGTGGGGTATCTATCATGTCAATAATTTATCCCTTCTTTGTGTTGCAACAATCCAATTTTTTTTTTAGTTATTTTAAAATGTATAATAAATTATTGTTGACTGTAGTCACCGTGTTGTGCTATCAAATACTAGATTTTATTCATTCTATCTAACTATATTTTTGCACCCATTGTTTTTATTTTGACAGTTATTTTGTAATTTGCAAAACGTTGTATTTGTTCTCTGTCCTGTGTTGAAGTGTTTGGTTCTGTTTTGATGGTTGTAGTCTCTTTTCAGTCTGTACATGCATCCTTGGTAATCAGTCATTCTTTTTGCCTTAGAGATCCACTTACAAGCTGTTGATTTCCCTTAAATGTTTGTTAAGCCTTGGCGGCTTGTTCCTTTTTGTAAAAAAAAGGATTAGATTGATTAATATGGACCACTACGGCAGTTTTAAAGTTTTCTTCTTTAGCTGAGTTGATCCATTTTCACAGCAAATCTCAGCATACTTCCCTTCTTAAAAAATGCCAAAATAGGATGGACGTTATTATGCAGAACCACCACTTATGTGGAAAAGTCAGTATTCTCAAGATGCTATGGTTTCAGTATTTTTGCCCCCTCCAAAATTCATGCTGAAATTTAATCCTAAATTCAACAGTATCAAGGATTTGTGGCCTTTAATAGGTGATTAGGCCACGAGGGGTCCCCTCTGGTGAAGGGGAGTCGGTGCCTTTATAAAAGGGCTGGATGGAGGGAGTTTATCCCTTTCTGCCCTTCTGCCTTCTGCCATGTGAGGACACAGCATTCCTCCGCTCTGGAGACCACAGCATTCAAGACACCATTTTGGAAGCAGAGACAGGATCCTCAGTTAAACATCAAATTTGCCTCTTTGCTCTTGGACTTCCCACCCTCCAGAGCCGGGAGAAATACATCTGTTCTTTATAAATTCCTCAGTCTGAGTCTCAATTTATAAAGTACCCAGTTTTTATAGCAGCACAAGCAGACTAAGACTTACAAGGGAAATATTCAACATTTTTATAGGACAGAGCTCTGGCTTTATGCGGAGGCCAATTGCGTGGCTGACATGTTCACTAATAAACGTGGAAGTGAGAGATGTAGGAACTCTGGTTTGGCTGTTTTGTATTCTGCCCTTCAATTAATCACTCTGATTACAGCCCCCAGATACATTTTTGCTCCCCGAAACTTTCACTCTGAACTTGGAGGTTCTCCGCATCTCCTCCGGGAAAAATGGTTCCAACTTCTGCTTGAGCCTTATTTTCTTTGCATTCTGAGATTCAGTTTTCTATGCACCATTAGCTTATTCCCTAATAGAGTCACATCTACTTTTGGCTTATATGATTTCATTAAAGTCTCTGGGCTATATGTATTTGGGGGCCAGTTTCACATTTTATCTAAGTGAAATTAGAATAAAGTGAGTATCATGGGAACACTTTAGGGAAAAGACGTCATGGAAAGTCAACACGTGGCTTGAGGAGACGATGTGAAGGGGAGTCTGTCTTATAGATGATAGTTCTCCCATGGGTTAATGAGGCTGATTGTAAAGATTGTATACTTTAAATACCCTAGAGCAAGTTTGTCTAACCTTCAGCCCATGGGGGCTTTGAATGCAGCCCATCACAAATTCATAAACTTTCTTAAAACATTATGAGATTTTTTTTCAAATTTTTTTTTTTAGCTCATCAGCTATAATTAGTGTTACTGTATTTTATGTGTGGCCCCAGACAATTGTTCTTCTTACAATGTGGCCCAGGAAAGCCAAAAGATTGGACAGCCCTGCCCTAGAGGTTTTTTAATGGTGATAAATTTTATTTTATTTTCCCCCACAAACACCAGCAACATGAACTATCCCCTCCAGCTGCTGAGTATCTCACAGAGTTATTCCCCAGCCATAACCATTAACAGTCCAGTGGACCTCCAGGACTCACAGCACAGAACAATTGTTTGTATCTATATTGACTAGAGAAGGGGCTGGGCATGCTATGCTGGGACCAGCTCTGGTGTCTTTCTAACTTGGTATTCTGTGTTTATTTTACAATAGCATACTTTTGCTCCCATAAATATTAGTTTATTGTGAAAATTTGAAAAATTCAGAAGAGCTAAAATATTAAATATCATTCAATATTTCTCCACTCAGAAAAAGGTTAATATTTCAGTGTATCCTTCTGATTTTTTGAGAAGAAATAGGTAGCATAAAATATATAGTTTTTATTTGACTAAAAAATGTATAGCTCATGTCTTTAAATATTCTTCAAAAACATGATCCTTTATGGTTACATGATATTTATCACATGGCTATTTATAGTTTATTTAACTGTTCTCTACCTTTGATGTTTGAAATATTCCTGAAGTTTTTCTATTATGAATAATTCTATGAGGAATTTCTTATTCATAAAGCTTTTTTGGTACCTTTATTAGTTCGTTGAATTAATTCTGAAAATGGCAGGCATAGGCTAAAGTGTTTCAATACATTTTGGAGCTTTTGATACATAATGGCAAATTGCCCATCTATTGAGAGTGTATCACTGGATACCCTTTTTGTTAGTGTGTAAGAATCCCCCTTTTCCTGAACTAGCATCTAAACTTTATTATCTTAAAAGAAAAGGGCTGGGAAAAAAGATTTTCCATTAGCATGATAGAAGGAAATATTTTTCAATGTTTTCCCCATGCATTTTTTTAATTCTTAGTGAGATTAAACATCTATCTATTTCATTTGCATTTCTTCTTTTGTGATTTTTCCCTGTTCAGATCCTTTGCCCATTTTTTCTATTAGCATGCTTCTCTTTTACTAATTTATTTGTAAGGCTTTTACAGATGAATAATATTGACTCTTCTGTTTTATATATAGAAATAGCTATAGATATACATGTATTAATAAGTATAAACAATGTTCAAGTCTATGATTTTGTTTAGAATTTTAGAAAATTGATCAGTTTAACATTTTTTTTTGCCTAAATACTTTGTATTATGGATTTATTTGCTTTGGCATTTTTGACAGTTAAATCTTTAAAACATCTGTAATTTACCTTTGTGCAAGTGTGGTACAGAGATTTAACTTTATTATCTTAACACATGGCCAGTTGTACCAACATCATCCACTGAATTATATTTTATTTACCCACCAAATTGAAATGTTATTTTTGAAATATAACTGAGCATTAAGATCTGCTTCAGTGATATCAGTATTTTCTAACCTATGCACCTGCTTCCTTCTAAAGCAGTACTATACTCTAATTAATGTATTTTTATAATTTATTTATAAAAGTTATTTATAACATATTTTTATAATTTATTCTTATATGTGGTAGACTTGCCTTTTCCAAAAATTTGAAAGCAATTAGTGACTGCTTATTCTTTTGCATAAACTTCAGAATAATTTAACTGTACTCTTTGCTATCCCTAATCTGTGGAATCTACCGAATTAAGCCTGTAAATTAATTTGAAGAAAACTAACATGTTTATACTGCTCAGGCTTCTCCATCCAACATGGTCTATCTTTTCATTTATTCAGATAGTTCACTCGTTCTTATATAATTAGCAAAATATTTGCAATATAATATATTAAATAAACCCACAGAATAATGCAGCAATGTGGTTTGGCCCAAGCAGTCCTGGACTAGAAATCAGAAAACCTGAATTTTTGCCCCAGCTTTACTACCAACTGGCTGTGTGAACTTGGACAGGAAGTATCGTTGGGCTTTTGTGTTTTCACCTGTAATATGAGGAAGGCTTGATTAAGTTCTCTAAGATTTCTTCCAGCAACAACAGTCTGTGATTCTATGAATCACGATGCAAAATTTGTATAGCACGTGTCCCCCAAAGGAGGAGTAATGTTACCATAGTTCACTGCACCAACGTCACATGCATCCGCAGATACTTGATTGGACATATTTACTCCTTAGATGAAATTCACCAAGAAACAGAACTGTGTATACGATGGACATAATTGCATTTCATATATTCAGCTTTCAGTGCTGTAATAAAAACAAATTTAAAACCACTCCGCAATGCCATTGTTGCAGTTCCAAAGCTAGCGTGAGATATGAGCTCTCAATGGGGAGGAGGTGGGCCTCATGTAGGGGGCGTGTGCTGTTACCATTTTGCAAAGCTCCAGGGAAGCAAAATAAAAGAAACACAATGGCTTTGAAGGTCTCTGCCAAACTCTTCTTAAGAGCAATAGAATTAGGAGGAAAATGTAGCCTCTAAGAGCATAACCAAGAATTTAATACTCCCCCTTGGAGCCTACAAAACAAAAATATAATCATCTTCATCTCATGATTAAAAAAGAAAACACGAAGCACAGTGGCTTTGCTCGATCTCTTTAATTGGATTATAAAGCTGAGATGGAAATTCTTTTGCAGTGAAGTGGCCCAAACGTTATGGCCAGGACAGAATAACTCAAAGCAGAGCTTCAGGTCCACCCAGGACTTTTCATTCCTGGAAAAATGGGGTTTAATTTCTACATCGTAAATGGTTTTAACTTGCAAAACTTTTCCTACTGCTTTTTTGAAACAATTCAATTTCAGGAACAGTGGAGGCTTGAACTCAGCTTGGTTGTGGCCATTAATAGCTCTCATTTGGATAAATATTTTTGGAAGCTCTTTTTTTCACTTATAAAAAATGAACTGGTGATACATAAGTAAATACTCAAAGAAGGGTGTAATATATTGATATGTTAAACACAGATAGAAACACAGGACACACTGATGGAATGTATTATGGACGTAAGCCATAAAAATGTTTTCAATTTCTTTTGGTGTTAAGATATGGCATAAGAAACTAGTCAATTTCTGGAGTCTCTTGAGGCAATTTGCATATAGAATGTTTATTGCAGGATGGCAGATGTGACTTTGAATAAGTGGAGCCAGTTCTGAATTTTGCCTCCCATCTCTGTCCAGGCTATTGGCATCTGGAGGATGTGGCCCATGCTGCATTAAGAAAAATGATTCAAGCGGTTGAGAAACAGTATTAGGTCTTCCTCACAGAATTTATATAATCTTAATTTAAGTTGTAGCAAATTGATGTAACAATGCTGAAGGTTTCTGTGAGATGAGCCCCCTTGAGGAACTCTTTCAAAATCAAGAGAAATATTTGGTTTTCTTCCAGCCCCAGAAACCTTTGATATTTTTAAAAAAGATGGTATAACATAAATTCACTCTGTTTGTATACATTGAGATCTTTTCCCATTTTATTGTGAAAGATAGCTTACTGCGAAGCCTCATTTACAGCCAGATTCTAGGAAAGCATTTAATTATATGCCAAGGGATGAAGTGAGGGTTTATGTGGGTAAAAGACTGACAAAGATCCTATGAAAAGTGATAAGGATTGAAAGAGGTTCATTTGCCAAATTATAAAACCAAACAGATAATTTTCTTTGACTTCATTCCTACCTAAGAAAGATGTAGTGTGAACCAACCTTCCTGGAAACAGAACAATTGTTCTCTCTAGAGGTCTTGGGAAAGGGGAGGAGGAGTAGAGAGAGCTCCACAGGTTACAGCTCATTTCGGACTTTTCATTGTAAATGCAATGGTGGCAGTGGACGAGGTGCACTTTCTCTTCCAGTTGCTTTTGCGGCTATGCCCTAATGCTGCACATGCCCAACAGCCTCTGCTGTGCTGGTCACTTTTCCAGCCACCCCCCCATGGGTTCCTAGTGTTTCTCAAGAGCAAATGTTACCTCCTCAGGGAGGCCTTCCGTGACCTGGTCATGTAAATGAGATGTACTAGTTGTATACGCTCATGACATTTTGTGGGTGTTTCCTTTTCAGCTCCCACCACTGTCTGTAAATGCGCATTTATTTGTGTGCTTAATTGGCTTCTCTGGCCAGGCTCTCCATCCCAGTCAGGGTTCACTGATGCCTGTCCAGCACCTGAAACTGGCCTGCCACAGAGAAGGTGCCCAGTAAGTCCTTGGGGACAAATGAGTAAGCTTTGTGGTTTTCCAAGGAGGACTGGTCTCTATCCCCCTGCCTTGTCCAGGCAGAATTCGCCACCAGCTTGATTCCCATCTGTCTCCTTTTGACTTTCTCTTTTCCTTTCTCTGCCTTTCTTTTCTTTCTCATGTTCATTTGTAAGAACTTTATTGGTTTCCTTGTTTTTTCTCCCATGTTGCTCTAGAAGAAAACAGATGGGTAGAGGATTTCAGATGAATACTGAATATCACATCCCCATTGATGAGATCATTTCAGAATTTTCTAAAATTATTCTTCACGGTCACATGGCCAGGGAGAAACTATGCCTGGGTTTTTGAGAGTCGGGATGCTGCTGCCTGGCTTCAATCATTATTAAAGAGACAAAGGCTCGCCAGGATAAAACTGCTGGAAAGTTTTCTCTAGCAGTAGGGTGCGTTCAATAAGTAGTCCTCACCTGGAGGAACGTGAGGTGAGAGCTCCTTCTTTTGTGTGTGTGTATAATTACTTGTCACTTTATCTAAATGTCATATCTGGGAGAGCTTATCTTTCTTTAGACACTTACAATAGCATCTACTATGGGACTGCCAACAGACTGCTTGGCCTGGGAAAGATTTTTTAACAGTGCAACGTTAATAGCATGAGATTTTCCCCTCTTCCCTTTATAAAAATGTGGGCAAATGTGTCAGAAGGGCAATGCCATGCCTTGAGCATAAGAAAGGCGTTCCAGGTATGATTGCCTGTTTGCTGTGTTTGATTATCTCCATCCTTACTCTCTGGAAAATGAAGTGCATGTGGATTTGGCCCTTCCGGATAAGCAATCTGATCATGGTCAGGGTTAAGCTCATCAGTTGGCTAGCATGATATTAGAAGCTGAGTTATTGGATTCACAGAGCAAGCAAACACAGTCATAGTACCTGGAAACTAAATATCCTCTCTTCCTAGTGATGTCTGTAGCTGTTTGGCTGTAGGTCAACTCTCTCCCCACCTATATCTCAGCCCGAGAAAGGCTGCCCTGGTGCAAAGCTGCAGCAAGTCTCAGCATCTCAGTGCAGGCAGGGAGGTCTGTCAGTAACCTAGCAACGTGACAACAAAAGCATCCTCGTGCTGTTCAGCTTTCAAATAATGAAATGATAGGCACAACATTTTGCATTTAAACAGCACAGTTTCCAAGGACCTTAATGTCAGTTGTGAATAGAGGAAAGAAATCACAAGAACCTGCTCCTCCAGGGCTGGCTGACTCCATTATACAGACAGGTAAGCAGAAGCAAACAGGGCACAGGGGGCCATACGACAGAATTAGCGATGAAGTATACAGAAAGAACTTCTAACTACGAGAAAAAACTAAAGGAAAAGAGCTGTAAGCGAGCCCATTTTTTCTCATTAAAGTTTACAACTCTAGGGAGCAGAGATTTTGTTCTTCATCTATTTTGAAAAGTACTAACCTTACTGATTGTTAAATTATAGATGAATTCAGTGGGTAGGTGGTCTATCTTACAGCCTAGCTACTGAACAGGGAATTAGCTATAGGAGTCTGCAAGACATTACTAATTTTCTAAATGTGTGATTATTCCGTGATCGTTTTCTGAAAATGTAACTAATTTCTGATCCAAAGGTAGATACTATTGTTTGTCTACTCCTTTGATAACAGTGGTGGCTTTAAGAAATGGTCACAAATTTTTTGATACTCTTTCCCTGGAGGCATAGGGTCTTTATACTCTCTCCTGTAGTCTGGGTAGGCTTAGGACTGATTCATCCAATAGCTTAGGACTGACTCATCTAACAGAAGTGATGCTACATAGCTTCCTAGGCTGAATTATAAAAGAGGATCCACCTTCTTCTTTGTTCAATGGAACACTCATATTTGGAGCATAGGGAAGCCATATAAAAAGTCTGATTATCATGAGGCTACCTTGCTGTTTGGAAGTCCAACACACAGTGAGGGCATGTGTGGGTGCTCCAGTTAACCATCCCAGCTGAGCTCAGCCTTTGAGTAATTCCCACTCAGGTACCAGACATGTGAGTGAAAAAGCCTCCAATTATTCTGCATCCCCCTAGCCATTTTAATCTTCTGATCTGAAGCCCCAGATGTCGTAAAACAGATGCCAGCCACCCTGCTGTAGCCTTGCCAGATGATCTATGAGCATAATTAAATTGTTGTTGTTTTATGCTGCTTAATTTAAGGAATTTTCTTAAGCAACAATAACAACTGGGACACCAACAGAACCCCAATTGTTCACTCTTCTCTGCATGCTTATGTCCTGGATAAGGGGCTGTGGCCCTTTCTCAAATCCTGAGGGTGCAAATTTATTTGTCTGAGGCAATATGGTCATTTTATTTGCTAAGGCAGTATGGTCGTTCCATTTCTTTTATAATGTGTTTATATTAGGTATCAACAGGTGATGCAATTCTGGCCAATAAGACGAGTGGAGAAGTTGGCTGGGGCTGCTTTGGGAAAATTCCCCTTAGTCTCAATAAGATTTGCAAGGTGGGACAGATTTCAGTGCTACCTTTGAATGTCATTGTTTGCACATAATATTTATACCTGTGGTACCCATCTTAGGGCTGTCAGGGGAGCCACCACTCTAGGGGACAGGTTGAAGAGAAGAATGGAGAAGCTATGTCCTTAATGATGTTCAACACTAATCTTGGAACTACCTCCATCTTTGAACTTCTTGCTACATAATATATTCTAATTATTTAACCCTTTTTGCAGAGGGTTTAAAGAGATTCAGCCAAAGCTTCATAACTGATCATAGATGATTCAGAGCATAGGTTCTGGTCCCAGAGATCTAGGTTTATATTTTGGTTCTGCCACTTACTAGTTATGAAATTTTGAGTTGCTCTGTCTCTGTTTCTTCACCTACAAAATTCGGATAAGAAGGTTTTCATTACGAAATTCTTATAAAGATAAAATAATTTATTTAGTAAATACTTACTCAGTGCCTGCTGTGTGTCAGGCACCATTTGTGGCACTGGGGGAAATAGCTTTGAGTGAGACAAGCTTCCAACCCTCCTGGTGCCTAGATTTGTGTAAGAGAGACATAAAAAAATGAGTAAGTGAACAAGAGAACCTTAGATAGTGCCAAGTGCTATAAAGATTAAGTGAAGTGAGGTATGCAAAATGCTTAGCATGGGCCTGGCACACAGCAAGCAGGCAGTAATGTAAATTAGTTGGGGCTGCTATAACAAAATGCCATAGACTGAGTAGCTTAAACAAAAAATGCATTTATTTCCCACAGTTCTGGAGGCTGGGAAGTCCAAAATCAAGGCACTGGCAGATTTGGTGTTTGTTGAGGGCCTGCTTCCTGGTTTATAGATGGCTATTTTCTTGTTGTGCCCTCACATAGTGGAAAGACAGTGAGAGAGCTCTCTGGGGTCTCTTACAAAGACACTAATCCCATCCATTAGGTCTCTACCCTCATGATCTAATCACCTCACAAAGGTCCCATCTCCTAATACTATCACATAGGAGGTTAGGATTTCAACATACGAACTTTGAGGGGACACTAATATTCAGCCCATAGCATTCTACCCCTAGCTCCCCAAATTCATGTTCTTCTTGCATGCAAAATATATTCATTCCATCCCAACAGCTCCAAAAATCTTAACTCATTCCACAGACAACACTATAGTCTAAAGTCCAAAGTCTCATCTAAATATTGTTTAAATCAGATATAGATGAGACTCAAAGTACAATTCATCCTGAGGCAAAATTCCTCTCCAGCTTCAAACCTGTGAAACCAGACCAATTATGTGCTTCCCAAATACAATGATAGGACCAATGTAGGCTATTCCATTCTGAAAGGGAGAAATAGGACAGAAAAAAGTGGTCATAGATCCTATGTAACCTGACAAGGAAAACAACATGAAACCTTAGGGTTTGAGAATAATCCTCTCTGGCCCCATGTTCTACCCTCTGGACCCATAGGGTGGTGGTCCTGCCTCCATGGCTATCCCTCGTTGGGGTTGGGAGGGCGATCACAGGCCCTTGGCTCTCCAGGGCTTGGGTCTCAAGATATAAAGGGGTCTATTATTTTTATTGTTAAAGTTAATACTATTCAAGTCATCATTATGGAAAGCGAGTGACAAACAAGGCATGAGTGAAGTTTGACTTTGGCCTAAGGGTTGTAGAAAAATGAAGCATGTTCCCCCTGTTTCCACCCATTAGGATTAAGTAGTTGACGCCTGTCCTCTGCAGTGCACTGGTCTGAAATTTTACTGCTTAGGATCATGGAACTGGCCCTTTCTTTGGTTCTGTTCCACCTCAAATAAGCTGGGGAGAGGTGTGTGGCTATCATTGGGTGGGGCAGAGCCAAAGAAGGAGATAATTCATGATTCTAAGCATGTGAGGGCTTGGCTTGTTATGAGACTATTTTAGCCTTTGCAGCAACAGTAATTCTAAATATTCCAAATACCTAGAAATTGGAAAATAATGACAAAAATAACTCAGTGTGAATTTTTGTAGGAAGGTATGAGCAAGGCATTTATAAAGTATCTTTAAATTGTAGTGATGTCCAGGACAGGTTAATGTTTGAAATGCCTTGACCCCCAGCTAAAAGTGGTAGAGAAAATTCTTTTGTCACACGGTCCACTTCTAATCCTCATCATTGACAGAGCCTGGACCACATTTTTTCCTTTTTTTTTTTTTTTTTTTTTGCACTGTCTTATTTATTTTTCTAGTAATGTCTCCAATGATGCTTTTCAGGTTTACTTTTTTTCCCCTGATATTCTCAGCTTGTCAGTGATAAATAGTGCTTAAGAACAATTTTGATACCCACATACTTCCAGCTGAGAGACTTGGTCGAGGGGTTTCTTTGCCTGTGTGTTTCGAAGCATTGCCTATGCCATGGTGCTGGTTATGCTGAAGAATAGCTCCTTCTCACATTTCAGTTCTCTGAACTGGTTGGAATTCAGTCTGGCTGGCTTGCTGGGCAGCCCTTTGGACTGGGCTGAGGTCTTCAGGCTGCTTCAAGCCCATGGACTAAAAAAACCAACAACAACAAAACCTCCCCGCCCCCCCCCACAAAAAAACAACAAGTAATGTCTGCCCGGCCCTGGCTGCTGGGCTCTTGAGAACTGCAGCTGTGTGGCTATCCTGTCATGAGTGATAGGCCATGGCTACTGAACTGTGCAAAGTCTCACCTCCAAAACTGCACACACAACCATTTTTTTTTGATGTGTGCTCTTGATTCTGCTCACTGAGGCATTTCCTTGGAGCTCAAGATGTGCATTTTTTAAAAAGGGGATTGCCTATTCCAAGGGATTTTTTCAGCTTTGCAAAGAAAACCTGCTGAGTCACCAGGGGTGGCCAAATACTGTGGTCAGAGCTGACATTTGATGGTTTGATGGAGGAGGCCAACTAAAATTCAATTGTTAAGGCCTTTGAGAAGGAGTGAGTGGGTTCTTCCTAAAGAGAAGTAGGTTAAGTAGTTGCCTTCTGGGGCCCTATCTTTCAACCCATCTTTATCACCTCCCTCTTTTGGTTATCAAGAAAATAAATGGGCTCATGAATCAGAGAGATTTAACCTGAATTTGCCATTTATACTGTTTGACCTTGGACAAGTTACTTAACCTCTCTGAGTCTGCTTTTTTTCTTTTATTTTAAAAAATGGAAATGAAATAATGCTTAACTCTCGAGGTTGTTGGAGGATTAGATGAGCTCACTGCATGGCACAGTGCTCAATAAATGCCTCATTTTAGTTGTCTTCTTTGAAAATGCAAGTGTCACATTAAGGATTCCCTTAATACAATGAGTACTCCCTGTCTTAGTCCGTATGGGTTGCTATAACAAAGTGCTATAGACTGGGTGACTTATACACAACTGAAATTTTTATCACACAGTTCTGGAGGCCAGAAATCTGAGATTGGGGTACCAGCATGGTCAGGTTCTGGTGAGGGTCCCTTTCCAGGTTGCAGACTGCTGACTTCTTGCTGTGTCCTCACATGGCGGAAGGAGCAAGACGTCTCTTTGGGGCCTTTTTTTATAAGGGAACTAATCCCATTCATGAGAGCTCCATGTTCATGACCTAATCACCTTTTAAGGGCCCAAACTCCTAATACCATCACCCTGGAGGTTAGGATTTCAACATGTACATTTTAGGGAGACATGTAACGCTCTTTTGTCATCTAATGATAATTAAAACAAGGATTGACAGGAATTGGGTAGAATTCCTAATTAGGTAGAATTAGGGTCCAAGGGGAGAAACAGGATCTTGCAGGGTGATAATACCAAACTGGTAATGGTATCAAAACACTGATTTTCTCACCTTACACCTTTCCCTGGGGTCAGGCCCTTAGAGGAAACTACTATATATATTTAAATAAATATATATATTTAAGAGTTCTAAGGTACTTACTTTTTTCAGTTTAAAATCTCTGAATTTATGGCATTCATAATTAAAATGTTTGAACGGTATATGAAATAATGCATCTTATAATTGACAGCATCTTAGTTTTCATAAATATGTAATACTTTTAATAAACAACAATAGTTTCAGGAATCTGGGGCCTTCATTGGGATTCCTTGGACCTGCACTGTCTAGCCGCTGGCCACACATGTGTTACGAGCACTTGAAATGTGGCTACTTCAAATTGTGATGTGCTGCAGTGCAATATGCTCACCAGCTTCTGAAGACTTTAGTATGGGAAGAATAATGTTAATCTATCTCATTAATACCTCTTTCATTGATTACATGTTGAAATGATAATATTTTGGATATACTGGATTAAATAAACTATATTATTAAAATTTATTTTACCTGGCTTTTAAAAAATTTTTACTTTTTTAGGGTGGCTTCTATTAATGCTTCATGTGCAGCTCACATTACATTTCTCTTGAATGGTGCAGCCTTAGAACACAGATGCCAAAGATTATCTGCAGTCACTGTGTAGAAACTGGAAGGACTCCCACCCCAGATTTGGTTTAGATGTGAAGGCTGATATGCTGCACACATATCAATAGTGTAAAAAAAGGTTAGTTTCTTATATAATGAGGCTTTCTGGAGAGAGCAGGATAGATCCCAAGCAGTTCCCAAATGGCTTGAGAGCAGAGAAAGAAGACTAGCTTGGGTTTTTATGGTGATTAGGGGATGGGGCCAGGGTGAGGGTTCTGACATCTAGCAGGTGCTTGCATTGCTTGAAACTCCAAGGGAGCACCTGGGCTTTCTTATCAGATTTCTTAGATGGGGGACAGAAGGGGAAGAGGGAGGGGGAGGCTTAAAAGCTGTCAGTTTTGAGGGCTGATAATAAGTAAGTCTTATTATATTATCTAACCCTGTGCCTTCATTGTACCCATGAGGACTCAGAAACAGAGAGGGGATGTGACTTGCCCAAGGTCACACAGCTAGCTAGTGCAGTGCTGGTGCTGGAATCCAGGCCTCTGGAGACCAGAGATTTACCCTCTCCTCCATAGCACCGCATGGAAAGCCACTGGGAAGACAAGAAGATTGTTTCTCCAGGGGCTGCTTGCCATATTTTGTGAATCTGTTGAGAAGGAGAAAGTGCCGAAGGATGATGGTCAGGCATAGAGCAGCCACCAGGGTCTCTCTCTTGCTAGGCAGTCTTGGGTCAACTTCGCTGATACTGCTGACAAGGTGGCTCCAGAAAGTGACTTGAAACGTAAATACTAACTCAACATAACATGAAAAGGAAGTTAAGAGTCTGAAAAAAACAAAAACCAAAACCAAAAACAAACTTGTGAGAACAGAGTGGGCATTGTGCACTCACTTCTTTTGACATTAAAGTGGCTTTGACTCGAGCCAGGAAGCTCACACACCTACATCTTGCTTGAGGATTAAAAACTTCCAAGAGAGGTTATTAGTCCAGGGACAGAGGTCCCTCATTGCAGGAGCAGAGCTTAAATGCTTTACAAAGAAAAGGAAATAAACTCATTGGAATTTGTTTTGATCCTTCCAGGAGAGTCGTTTTGAGAGTACAGTGTGCATTTTGGAAGCCCTGACTGCTTAAAAACACACTTGGGAAGGAATTGGTTTTAAAACCTGAATCTTTGCCTGGCTCTTGGCTTCTCTCAAGTGTCGGTAGGTTAGCGTTTTCTGTTTATTGTACCACACAAAAATAAATCTGGGTGTGTTTTGATTTTTCTGATTTTTTTCTATCCTGGAAGTAGAGCAGATTTCTCAGTGAAAATGGCTTTGGATAAAGTCTCAAATAATTAATTGCTAGTTCCAGCTGACAGTCACTGGAACGCTGGAACACACTCTCTCTGCTGCCTTCTAGGAAGAATGGGATGGAAGGAGTTGACTGAGAACCAGATAGAGCTTCCTTTACCATGGCCAACCAAGAGAATTTCATAAATACCTGCATGTAGGTTCACAATTGTCTGGTGAATGGAACACAATAGACTTAGAAAACTAAAAGCCATAGACAATACCCAATTATATAGATTTAGTTTTGAACTGTCTTTTATTTGGTACTGTCTTTTGAATCTGGGGGATTTTATGGTTAAAATAATACCAACATATATCAAGTACAGATTCCATGCCAAGCCTGTGTAAGGGAGTTTCACATTGGTGATATTATCTCTATTGATTCTCTTACTTACTATCTAAGGGGGCAGGGGTTTGTGTTTGGAGGGGAGCACTCACTGCTACCTAGCTGTGTCAGTTTTAGCATTGCTATAAGGGATTACCTGAGGCTGGGTGATTTATGAAGAAAAGAGGGTTTTTTAAATTTTTTATTGTATTATTATTTTTCTTTTTTTAATTATTATTATACTTTAAGTTTTAGGGTACATGTGCACAACGTGCAGGTTTGTTACATATGTATACATGTGCCATGTTGGTGTGCTGCACCCATTAACTCGTCATTTAGCATTAGGTATATCTCCTAATGCTGTCCCTCCCCCTCCCCTCACCCCACAACAGTCCCCGGAGTGTGATGTTCCCCTTCCTGTGTCCATGTGTTCTTATTGTTCAGTTCCCACCTATGAGTGAGAACATGTGGTGTTTGTTTTTTTGTCCTTGCGATAGTTTGCTGAGAACGATGGTTTCCAGCTTCATCCATGTCCCTACAAAGGACATGAACTCATCATTTTTTGTGGTTGCATAGTATTCCATGGTGTATATGTGCCACATTTTCTTAATCCAGTCTATCATTGTTGGACATTTGGGTTGGTTCCAAGTCTTTGCTATTGTGAATAGTGCTGCAATAAACATACGTATGCATGTGTCTTTATAGCAGCATGATTTATAATCCTTTGGGTATATACCCAGTAATGGGATGGCTAGGTCAAATGGTATTTCTAGTTCTAGATCCCTGAGGAATTGCCACACCAACTTCCACAACGGTTGAACTAGTTTACAGTCCCACCAACAGTGTAAAACTGTTCCTATTTCTCCACATCCTCTCCAGCACCTGTTGTTTCCTGACTTTTTAATGATGGCCATTCTAACTGGTGTGAGATGGTATCTCATTGTGGTTTTGATTTGCATTTCTCTGATGGCCAGTGATGATGAGCACTTTTTCATGTGTTTTTTGGCTGTATAAATGTCTTCTTTTGAGAAGTGTCTGTTCATATCCTTTGCCCACTTTTTGATGGAGTTGTTTGTTTTTTTCTTGTAAATTTGTTTGAGTTCATTGTAGATTCTGGATATTAGCCCTTCGTCAGATGAGTAGGTTGCAAAAATTTTCTCCCATTCTGTAGGTTGCCTGTTCACTCTGATGGTAGTTTCTTTTGCTGTGCAGAAGCTCTTTAGTTTAATTAGATCCCATTTGTCAATTTTGGCTTGTGTTGCCATTGCTTTTGGTGTTTTAGCATGAAGTTCTTGCCCATGCCTATGTCCTGAATGGTATTGCCTAGGTTTTCTTCTAGGGTTTTTATGGTTTTAGATCTAACACTTAAGTCTTTAATCCATCTTGAATTAATTTTTGTATAAGGTGTAAGGAAGGGATCCAGTTTCAGCTTTCTACATATGGCTAGCCAGTTTTCCCAGCACCATTTATTAAATAGGGAATCCTTTCCTGATTTCTTGTTTTTGTCAGGTTTGTCAAAGATCAGATAGTTGTAGATATGTGGCATTATTTCTGAGGGCTCTGTTCTGTTCCATTGGTCTATATCTCTGTTTTGGTACCAGTACCATGCTGTTTTGCTTACTGTAGGCTTGTAGTATAGTTTGAAGTCAGGTAGCGTGATGCCTCCAGCTTTGTTCTTTTGGATTAGGATTGACTTGGCAATGTGGGCTCTTTTTTGGTTCCATATGAACTTTAAAGTAGTTTTTTCCAATTCTGTGAAGAAAGTCATTGGTAGCTTGATGGGGATGGCATTGAATCTATAAATTACCTTGGGCAGTATGGCCATTTTCACGATATTGATTCTTCCTACCCATGAGCATGGAATGTTCTTCCATTTGTTTGTAACCTCTTTTATCTCATTGAGCAGTGGTTTGTAGTTCTCCTTGAAGAGGTCCTTCACATCCCTTGTAAGTTGGATTCCTAGGTATTTTATTCTCTTTGAAGCAATTGTGAATGGGAGTTCACTCATGATTTGGCTCTCTGTTTGTCTGTTATTGGTGTATAAGAATGCTTGTGATTTTTGCACATTGATTTTGTATCCTGAGACTTTGCTGAAGTTGCTTATCATCTTAAGGAGATTTTGGGCTGAGACGATGGGGTTTTCTAGATATACAATCGTGTCATCTGCAAACAGGGGCAATTTGACTTCCTCTTTTCCTAATTGAATGCCTTTTATTTCCTTCTCCTGTCTGATTGCCCTGGCCAGAACTTCCAACACTATGTTGAATAGGAGTGGTGAGAGAGGGCATCACTGTCTTGTGCCAGTTTTCAAAGGGAATGCTTCCAGTTTTTGTCTATTCAGTATGATATTGGCTGTGGGTTTGTCATAGATAGCTCTTATTATTTTGAGATACGTCCCATCAATACCTAATTTATTGAGAGTTTTTAGCATGAAGCGTTGTTGCATTTTGTCAAAGGCCTTTTCTGCATCTATTGAGATAATCATGTGGTTTTTGTCTTTGGTTCTGTTTATATGCTGGATTACGTTTATTGATTTTCGTATGCTGAACCAGCCTTGCATCCCAGGGATGAAGCCCACTTAGTCATGGTGGATAAGCTTTTTGATGTGTTGCTGGATTCGGTTTGCCAGTATTTTACTGAGGATTTTTGCATCAATGTTCATCAAGGATATTGGTCTGAAATTCTCTTTTTTGGTTGTGTCTCTGCCAGGCTTT
Source organism: Hylobates moloch (assembly GCF_009828535.3). Classification (NCBI taxonomy): domain Eukaryota; kingdom Metazoa; phylum Chordata; class Mammalia; order Primates; family Hylobatidae; genus Hylobates; species Hylobates moloch. The sequence continues at coordinate 7,360,338 of NW_026652297.1, read as the reverse complement.
GGTATCAGGATGATGCTGGCCTCATAAAATGAGTTAGGGAGGATTCTCTCTTTTTCTATTGATTGGAATAGTTTCAGAAGGAATGGTACCAGCTCCTCCTTGTACCTCTGGTAGAATTCGGCTGTGAATGCATCTGGTCCTGGACTCTTTTTGGTTGGTAAGCTACTAATTATTGCCTCAATTTCAGAGCCTGTTATTGGTCTATTCAGAGATTCAACTTCTTCCTGGTTTAGTCTTGGGAGGGTGTATGTGTCGAGGAATTTATCCGTTTCTTCTAGATTTTCTAGTTTATTTGCATAGAGGTGTTTATAGTATTCTCTGATGGTAGTTTGTATTTCTGTGGGATCAGTCATGGTATCCCCTTTATCATTTTTCATTGCATCTCTTTGATTCTTCTCTCTTTTCTTCTTTATTAGTCTTGCTAGTGGTCTATCAATTTTGTTGATCTTTTCAAAAAACCAGGTCCTGGATTCATTGATTTTTTGAAGGCTTTTTTGTGTCTCTATTTCCTTCAGTTCTGCTCTGATCTTAGTTATTTCTAGCCTTCTGCTAGCTTTTAAATGTGTTTGCTCTTGCTTCTCTAGTTCTTTTAATTGTGATGTTAGGGTGTCAATTTTAGATCTTTCCTGCTTTCTCTTGTGAGCATTTAGTGCTATAAATTTCCCTCTATACACTGCTTTGAATGTGTCCCAGAGATTCTGGTATGTTGTGTCTTTGTTCTTGTTGGTTTCAAAGAACATCTTTATTTCTGCCTTTATTTCGTTTTGTGTCCAGTAGTCATTCAGCAGCAGGTTGTTCAGTTTCCATGCAGTTGAGCAGTTTTGAGTGAGTTTCTTAATCCTGAGTTCTAGTTTGATTGCACTGTGGTCTGAGAGACAGTTTGTTATAATTTCTGTTCTTTAACATTTGCTGAGGAGTGCTTTACTTCCAACTATGTGGTCAATTTTGGAATAGGTATGGTGTGGTGCTGAAAAGAATGTATATTCTGTTGATTTGGGATGGAGAGTTCTGTAGATGTCTATTAGGTCCGCTTTGTGCAGCGCTGAGTTCAATTCCTGGATATCCTCGTTAACCTTCTGTCTCGTTGATCTGTCTAATGTTGACAGAGGGGTGTTAAAGTCTCCCATTATTATTGTGTGGGAGTCTAAGTCACTTTGTAGGTCACTAAGGACTTGCTTTATGAGTCTGGGTTCTCCTGTATTGGGTGCATATATATTTAGGATAGTTAGTTCTTCTTGTTGAATTGATCCCTTTACCATTATGTAATGGTCTTCTTTGTCTCTTTTGATCTTTGTTGGTTTAAAGGCTGTTTTATCGGAGACTAGGATTGCAACCCCTGCTTTTTTTGTTTTCCATTTGATTGGTAGATCTTCCTCCATCCCTTTATTGTGAGCCTATGTGTATCTCTGCATGTGAGATGGGTTTCCTGAATACAGCACACTGATGGGTCTTGACTCTTTATCCAATTTGCCAGTCTGTGCCTTTTAATTGGAGCATTTAGCCCATTTACATTTAAGGTTAGTATTGTTATGTGTGAATTTGATCCTGTCATTATGATATTAGCTGGTTATTTTGCTTGTTAGTTGATGCAGTTTCTTCCTAGCCTTGATAATCTTTACAATTTGGCATGTTTTTGCAGTGGCTGGTACCGGTTGTTCCTTTCCATGTTTAGTGCTTCCTTCAGGAGCTCTTGTAGGGCAGGCCTGGTGGTGACAAAATCTCTCAGCATTTGCTTGTCTGTAAAGTATTTTATTTCTCCTTCACTTATGAAGCTTAGTTTGGCTGGATATGAAATTCTGGGTTGAAAATTCTTTTCTTTAAGAATGTTAAATATTGGCCCCCACTCTCTTCTGGCTTGTAGAGTTTCTGCCAAGAGATCAGCTGTTAGTCTGATGGGCTTCCCTTTGTGGGCAACCCCCCGACCTTTCTCTCTGGCTGCCCTTAACATTTTTTCCTTCATTTCAACTTTGGTGAATCTGACAATTATGTGTCTTGGAGTTGCTCTTCTCGAGGAGTATCTTTGTGGCGTTCTCTGTATTTACTGAATTTGAATGTTGGCATGCCTTGCTAGATTGGGGAAGTTCTCCTGGATAACATCCTGCAGAGTGTTTTCCAACTTGGTTCCATTCTCCCTGTCACTTTCAGATACACCAATTAGACGTAGATTTGGTCTTTTCACATATTTCTTGAAGGCTTTGTTCATTTCTTTTTATTCTTTTTTCTCTAAACTTCTCTTCAGGCTTCATTTCATTCATTTCATCTTCCGTCACTGCTACCCTTTCTTCCAGTTGATCGCATCGGTTACTGAGGCTTGTGCATTCGTCACGTAATTCTCGTGCTGTGGTTTTCAGCTCCATCAGGTCCTTTAAGGACTTCTCTGCATTGATTATTCTAGTTATCCATTTGTCTAATTTTTTTTCAAAGTTTTTAACTTCTTTGGCATTGGTTTGAACTTCCTCCTTTAGCTTGGAGTAGTTTGATATTCTGAAGCCTTCCTCTCTCAACTTGTCAAAGTTATTCTCCGTCCAGCTTTGTTCTGTTGCTGGTGAGGAGCTGCGTTCCTTTGGAGGAGGAGAGGTGCTTTGATTTTTAGAGTTTCCGGTTTTTCTGCTCTGTTTTTTCCCCATCTTTGTGGTTTTATCTCCCTTTGGTCTTTGATGATGGTGACGTACAGATGGGTTTTCAGTGTGGATGTCCTTTCTGTTTGTTAGTTTTCCTTCTAACAGTCAGGACCCTCAGCTGCAGGTCTGTTGGAGTTTACTGGAAGTCCACTCCAGACCCTCTTTGCCTGGGTATCAGCAGCGGTGGCTGCAGAACAACGGATATTGGTGAATCGCAAATGCTGCTGCCTGATAGTTCCTCTGAAAGTTTTGTCTCAGAGGAGTGCCCGGCCGTGTGAGATGTCAGTCCGCCCCTACTGGGGTGTGCCTCCCAGTTAGGCTACTCGAGGGTCAGGGACCCACTTGAGGAGGCAGTCTGCCCATTCTCAGATCTCAGGCTGCTTGCTGGGCGAACCACTACTCTCTTCAAAGCTGTCAGACAGGGACAGTTAAGTCTGCAGAGGTTATTGCTGTCTTTTGTTTGTCTGTGCCCTGCCCCCAGAGGTGGAGTCTACAGAGGCAGGCAGGCCTCCTTGAGCTGTGGTGGGCTCTACCCAGTTTGAGCTTCCCGGTTGCTTTGTTTACCTACTCAAGCCTGAGCAATGGCGGGTGCCCCTCCCGTAGCCTTGCTGCTGCCTTGCAGTTTGATCTCAGACTGCTGTGCTAGCAATGAGGGAGGCTCCGTGGGCATAGGACCCTCTGAGCCAGGTGCGGGATATAATCTCCTGGTGTGCCGTTTGATAAGCCTGTTGGAAAAGTGCAGTATTAGGGTGGGAGTGACCCGATTTTCCAGGTGCCATCTGTCAGCTCTTTCTTTGACTAGGAAAGGGAATTCTCTGACCCCTTGCTCTTCCCAGGGGAGGCGGTGCCTCACCCTGCTTTGGCTTATGCACGGTGTGCTGCACCCACTCTCCTGCACCCACTGTCTGGCACTCCCCAGTGAGATGAACCTGATACCTCAGTTGGAAATGCAGAAATCACCCGTCTTCTGCGTTGCTCACGCTGGGAGCTGTAGACTGGAGCTCTTCCTATTTGGCCATCTTGGCTCCTCCCTCTGCCGAAAAGAGGTTTAATTGGCTCACAGTTCTGCAGGCTGTACAGGGAGCATGGTGCTGCCATCTGCTTCTGGGGAGACCTCAAGAAGCTTCCACTCATGGCAGAAGGAGAAAGGAGCAGGCACATCACCTGGCAAGACCAGGAGCAAGAGGTTGGGGGGAGAGTGCAACACTCTTTATTTAATTTAATTAATTAATCAA